>NW_027526335.1:235762242-236433612 GCF_048455015.1 Haemaphysalis longicornis
ATTTTTACGAATGTAGTAGCCAGTATTACTTTAATTTTTGTGCTTAACAGAACTCGCATTTATAGTAGACATGAGCACTTTTTATGTGTTTCATATTACCACGTCATTGAATTTCAGTTATTTCATTCATTGAGTTATTTCAGTTCATTGAGTTATTTGAGATGAGTACTTTTTATGTGTTTCAACACGCCTTCGAATTTTGCGAAGTGGGTGATGTTCAAACTCTAAATATTCTCCTGCTGGTTCTTATAACGGTAATTTGAACAGTAATAATAATTATTATCAGAATTTGTTTAATAAAACGAACTTATGCAATATTCTCTTTAATAAAACATTCAAGAAAATTGAATGCGAATTTTTAGGTTTTCTTTGCGTTTATGCCCTGAATAATAATTTGTTTGGCTGAAACAGATGATCGTTGGATGTTTATGGCGCAAGGCCAACTGGGGCAAAGAGCGCCAAAACAATAGTCGATGATAGGGGTGAAACCTTAAATACTAAGTAAAATCAGCAAAAACAAAAGTAAAGTCACAAAACGACAATGAGCATGGCTGGTGTATAGGGCCAGATTTCATGATGCGTGATAGGAAATGAGGTTGAAAAACTTGACGTCGGACAAATACTCAAACACACGTTTCACGGAAACAATGGCATCATCACCTAGGAAAAACGATGGATGTAGGGGAATATGTTGTCTGTAGAGTTCTCTGAAGTGTTTATGTCGTCTTGTGTGAAGTGCCTTGCATGTGATTAGTATATGCACTACGGATAGGGCCTCTCCGCACCTGCTGCACTGGGGTCTAGAAGATCCCGTCAGCAGATACGAGTGAGTTGCATGGGTGAGCCCTATCCGCAGCCTACCCAAGGCGACTTCTGTGTGTCTGTTGCGTGTGTCAGTGGTGTATGGTCCCAAGCGTGGTTTTATAGCGTGTAACTTGTTGTCTGTCTGTTCACTCCAGTGTGTTTGCCATGTTCTACGCAAGTGTTGTCTTATGTATGGTCTGTATATGGTACAGTTGTTATGTCTACAGTGTTCCTGAGTGCAGCAGCAGCAGCCCTCTCATCTGCCAACTCGTTCCCAGCGATCCCAGCGTGTCCTGGGACCCAGCAGAGGACCAGCTGATGCTTCTGCGCATACACAGACATGATAGTGTTAAATACAAGATTAACTATGTGGTTTTTGGGGGGTGTATGCGAGGACAGTGCGCGAACAACACTCAAGGAATCTGTGTAGATGATAGACTTTGGAATATGATTTTCAAGTATGTGTCGTACAATCAGTAAAATTCTATATGCTTCTGCTGAAAAAATTGTTGTGTGGACGCTCATGGTTCTGGATGCACTGAAATCCGGACCACGAGCAGCGCAGGAGACCATGGTGGAGGTTTTAAACGGGTCACTATAAAATTCTGCAAGTGGGTATTTAAACTGCAGAGACAGAAAGTGCTGATTTAATTTAAACCCACTCTTGTCTGCCCAGCCGGCAAGCTTCTTGACACCAAGCTGGACTTGACGTTCGCATATTGACATATTACCTGATTTGAAAGATATTTGCACGTCGTCTACATACATAGAATAAGAGATTGTTGGTGGCAGTGCCTTTCTAAGAGAGTTCATCTTTACTATGAAGAGAGTGCAACTCAACACGCCACCTTGCGGCACGCCATTTTCTTGGACGTGAACCTTTGAAAGTGCAAAACCAACTCTTACTCTGAACGTTCTCTCTGACAAATAACTAACAAGGGTGTTCAACATATTACCCGAAACGCCGAATGACCTGAGGTCACTAAGGATCCCATAACGCCAAGCGGTGTCGTAGGCGTTCTCGAGGTCGAAAAAGACAGTTAAACAGTACTGCTTATGTACGAAGGCATCCTTGATGTATGCGTCAAGTGCAACCAGTTGATCATTCGTGGATCGCCCCACCCTGAAGCCTGCCTGGCAGCTCTCGAGAAGACCGTTGTACTCGAGGAAGTACACGAGCCTGCGATTTATCATCTTCTCGAAGAGCTTGCACAGGCAGCTCATCAGGGCTAATGGACGGTAACTTGAGGGGGACGACGGGTCCTTTCCCTCCTTCAAGAAAGCCACTACAATGGCCTCCCTCCAAGAGTGTGGAGTGTGCCCCGAAAGCCATATTTTATTGTATAGATGTAGAAGTGCTTCAAGTGTGTCTGCGTGTAGATGTTGTATCATTGTATATGTGATGTTGTCTGGGCCTGGAGCTGAGGGTTTACACGTGCTAAGAGCAGCCCTCAGCTCATGTAGTGAAAACAGGGAGTTATAAGAAGTCTGTGATTTGTTGTTGTCGTGTAGGGACTTCTTTTCACAAGAGGCTTTATGTTTCAGGAAAGTGGTCGTGTAGTGCGCTGAACTGGACACGTCTTGGAAGTGTTGTGCGAGTGTGTCAGCCTGGTCTTCGAGTGTGTCCCCTGTTGTACTGACCAGAGGCAGGCTGTGTGTTTGATGTCCCTTGAGTTTGCGTATTCTTGTCCATACTTTCCGTGTGTCTGTGTAGGAGTTTATTGATGATATGAAGGAACGCCAACTCTCTCGTTTTGCCTCACGACGCGCACGTTTTACTAACGCCTTGGCCCGTTTGAACAAAATAAGGTTACCCGACGTGGGGTACCGACGAAGGACACCCCACGCCTTGTTCTGGGCCTCTCGCGCCCGCCTGCAGTCCTCATTCCACGACGGCCTCCGCTGGTTGCGCGGGGCACCAGAGGCGTGGGGAATGGACTTTTCGGCGGCGTCGAGGATGTGCGCCGAGAGCAGTTGGGTAGCTTCTTCAACGTGTAGGTGTCTTATGAATGTGTGGTGTAGTTTGGATGTCTCTGTAAATGTATTCCAGTTAGCTCTTGCTTCAATAAACCTTTTATGGGAAGATGGACTGCTCGGGCCTGTACCTATATACGTTAATGAAGTGGGAAAATGGTCACTACCATATGGGTCCGTGCCCACACCCCACTCAAGACATGGAAAGAGAATTGCAGAGCCAATAGCCAGGTCAAGATGTGAGTATGTGTTGTGACCTATGTTATGGTATGTAGGCTGTTTATTGTTGAAAAGGCATGCTCCAGAGGATGTAAGAAACCTCTCTATCAGGCGACCTCGGGCATCCGTACGAGAAGAGCCCCAAAGAGAATTGTGAGCATTAAGGTCGCCTGTTAGAATGTATGGTTCGGGCAGCTGGTCAACCAGCGCCTCAAAGTCAGAACTCAAAAGTGTAACATCAGGAGGAGTGTATATGGAGCATACCGTTATCAACCTATTAAATATTATTAAGCGTATTGCTACAGCCTCAAGGATAGTGTTTAAAGTGACAGGGTGGCAATTTCTGGACAATTATGGCCACACCGCCAGAAGAGTGTGTGCAGCCATCCCTGTCTTTCCTGTATACCAGGTAACTATTCAAGAAATTTGTGTGTTTAAAATTCAAATGTGTTTCCTGGACACACATTACACTTGGCTGATTGCTATGCAGAATCTCATACACGTCGTCAAGATTATTCAGAAGGCCTCTGTAGTTCCATTGTACTATGTTCTCTCTTCCCATTATGAAGTGTTCGGAGCTACTGGACTGTGTTGTTTATGTGTCGTCTTTCGGGGCTGTGACTCTCGTCTTTTTTGGCTTGTCGGGAGGCTTTGGCGTCGGGACGCGTTCCTTGCGGTGCACCGCAGACAAGAACGAACCGACGTCCATTTCATCCTCGGATGTCCTCGGAGCGCCTGAGGGATCAGGCTCCTTGGACCGCGAACCCTTTGGGGCGCGCTTTTCCTTGCCTGCAACCACCGAGGGATTCAGGAACGCCTCGGATGGCGCAGGCGGTGCGGTGGGGGTGGGAGCTGCCGCTGGCTCCCCCAAGTCCATCTCCTCTGCGCCCTCGCCTGTGGCTTGGGACGCTGGAGTGGAAGTCGCTTCGCTTCCACCAGACGTGGTTGCCCCCACAGCCGCTGCTGGCTCAGCGAGCGGTGCGGAGGCGGGTTGGGCTGCCTGAGGCAACCCAGGGGGGGGCGCGGGCGGGACCAAGTACGACTCGCGGTACTGGGTCCCCGCAGAAACCAGACGCCGCTCCGCCCCCCGGGGAGCTGCGTCGGCGTACCTCCCCAGAGGGAAAGAGGCGAACCTCTTCCGCGCCTCTGGGAAAGTGATGTTTTCTGTTACCTTGATGTTGATTATCTTTTTTTCTCTCTGGAACATTTCACACGTGCGGGAGTACGCAGCATGAGGTCCATGACAGTTGCTGCACATTAATTGTTCAGCCTGGCAGTTACCTGTCTCATTTTGGAACATTTTGCACACGTTGTTTTTCCACGACAGGAGGTGGTGCCATGCCCGAACCGTTGGCACTTGAAAGAGCGCCGCGGGTTCGGGATGTACGGCCGGACAGAACAATGAATGAAACCTGCTTTGATGGATTCGGGGAGTGAGGAACGGTCAAATGTTAAGATTATATGCTTTGTCATGATTTGCTTATCATCTCGCCGCATGGTGATGCGCCTCACTGCCGTCACGCTCTCGCCTTTCAGACCTTCGAGCAGATCGGCTTCTGTCTCACTTATCAGTTCTGGCTCAGAGATCACACCCCGAGAGCTATTGAGGCTACGGTGGGGTGTGAGTCTGATGTCCAGATCTGCCATGCGATTCTGGGTAAGGAGGCTTGTGGCTTGCTGGTGAGTGTTCACCTCAACCAGGACTTCGCCGGTTCTCAGTTTCTTGGCTTTGAAAGACTTGCCCAGGATGCCTTCAAGGAATTTGGTGATAAGGAACACTGACTGGGAGGAGATAGGATTCGACTTGTTAACAGATTCCACAATCAAGAATCGCGGATAGTTATCTGGCTTTTGGTGTGCAATTGTTGGCAAGGGTGGGAATGTAGCTTCGGTGCGGCCCCTTTTTGGGGGCCGATCACGTTTGGAGGGGGGTTTGGAAAATGCCATGTGATACATTGGAAAGCCGGGAGACGGGAGTACTTTCTCCTTTGACCTTACCCTGGTAGTCAAAGAGGTCCCGGAGCTCCCTGCCTGGTAGACAGGCAGGGAGCCCATCGGCCGGAGCTTGACCAGGGCTCCGACGGCCACCGTTTACGGCTTCTACCCTTCACCTTTAAACACCTCGCCACGGTTGGACACGGCTTATGTTGGGAGCTCGGGGTCCGCGGTGTCGCTGCTCACCGTCACCATGAATACTCAAGGTGCCCCGTGCGGGGGTTTGGCTGAAACAAACCGAAGAACATTGTATTTGGCAGAGGGAGAGTCCGGGTTAGTATCAGTATTTATTATAGAACATGGCTCGTTATTGTTCGGTTTAATTTTTGTTACACAATATGGAATGATTATAGCAGTTAGTTTAGCTTGACCAGGTACGCCTTTTTTTCTGTTTAAAAAACATTAAGGCATTTACCCATATCAGTAATCATGTTTGTGTTTGTTTTTGTACCACGAACGTAGTATTTTAGTTATCTTGATGACAAATTGATGATAATGGCTTGAAAAGTAATTCCTCCCCAACCAATTCTTACATTCCTTATTGTTTTTTTTGCAGTTTTATTTTGGCATCTATTATTGCGGTTATTTAGGGCTCTTAAAGAGCTCAACAACGAAAACGTTACGTGTTACTTTTACACCACATAAAAAATAAACATTAAATGAAAATTTCATACTTTCCGGTTAGAAGACAAAATCTGTAAATTTTTTTCAACTTTCTTAATACTTTGTAGGAAAATCAAACAATTCATAAACAGTAAACTGCCCCTCTCGATCTCGGCTTCCACCAAACACGGATTTACTCCAAGTTCAGGTCGAAACTGAACGCAATATGATCGCTTTGTTTTTAGAAAAATGGAAACGCAATTTCTACTGGCAAATAATTGATTATTGATTATCTTCTGCTCCCTTCGTCTTGCCACCGCGAGGAAAGAAAGAGATCTCAAAACGGCTCTTCTAAGAGCCACATCTCACCCTACAGTGGGTGCAGCTAGACTGCTGCGCCGCGAGCCCAATCTTGTTCTCTTTGGTGTATGTGGGTGTCATCTGTGCTGTGTTTACGTGTCCGGTGCGAGCCGTTTCCTTCTCAACGTGGTCGGCAATGGCGTCAGTTGAGTGAGTGATTATACCAGCGCTTTTTGCATCCGCAGCCGCTGATTGTTGTCCCAGCAATGTGCAGTGGCAGATTCGCTTTCTTGTCGCTGTGCACGCCACTGCCGCCGTTGTTCAAAGCGCGCGCCAAGGAGGCAAGTGCTTTGTCGGAGTTCGCTGATGGGCAAGGGCGAGCGCATCTCTCTCGCTATGTTTACCGCTCTGGGATGCGGAGTAAGCTTTCCCTTGTTCTCGCGTGCTGCTGAAACCGAAAAACTCCTGCTTGTTGTCTCTTTCGCGATTCTCTGCTGCCAAGAGCTTTGCGTTGTCGCGGATTAGAAGGTGTAGGCACAATTCGTTTCTCCTTTTTCCTGAGATGGCTTGGCATTTCTGTAGGCAGATTTTTTAACCTTGACACGGCAGCAGCCCATGATATATATACGGTGTGAGGAGCACAATTGCCATTTTAGCTTTAGGTTATGGCTAATCACTTTCATTTCAACAGGAGCTCGGATCACTGCTGTGTGAGTTCAGATAACATTGAACAAAAGATGGTTGTTCGTCGTCCTCTTCAATTTCCTTGAACTTCTCTTTATGTATCATTGCCTAATGAGTGTTATGTAGACATACGCTACGTCAAAAGTATTAGGATGATACAAGGCAGGAACCCGCCACTGCCTGGGCAGTGGCCAATTTCGGCGGCATTTATCTGACGAAATACTTGCAGTTGCCAATTTCGGCGGCATTTATCTGACGAAATACTTGCTTGAGGACACAGGTCATTTTGGTGCTGAAATTACACCTACTGTACATCTTGCTGAAAAAATTGTGTGGTTGACAGAAAATTATTTGTTTTGTTATGGTTTGTCAAACTTGGCTCAGAGACCAATTTTTTGTCAAATTTGTGGCTAAATAGTACCAACAGTGCCCAAGTTGCAACCTGAATATTTTAACCACAGCTTCTTATTACAGGCGTGCATAAGTGATTTGCATTGTATATTAATGTAAAATACGGCCGAGTACATGTACTGGCGAACATCTGCGAAGCATTTCTGCAAAGTCCAGAAGGATTTTTTCTCGTTATGCAAGTTCTTTGACTTTGCGTGCGTCCCAATCTTTGTAATCGGGTTTTATACTATGAAATTCAGTGCGTCTCTGTGAGCAGTGTCAGCGTCAAACTTTGATACAAATTCTGAGGTTGTAACTTCTCCTACTATTTAGGGGCAAAGTTGGGAGAAAATAGGCCTCTGAACCAAGTTTGCCATTTAATAATGGCCAATCTAAATTTTTGTCAAGCAGCCACACACGTTTTTCTGTAGGTATGCTAGGCGTACTTCGGACACAAAAATTACCAATTGCCTCGGACAAGCATTTGCGTAGATAAACATCACTAAAGGTGGCCCGGGCGAGCGTTTCCATACCATTCTGGGCTCATGAAATGGTTACAGAGCTCTGCCGCGCCAGGAGGCTCATCCTATATGCACCCGAAGCCTGGACATTGCACTGAAACGTTATGCTTCCATTTCTGGTTTCCACTACTCGCACGACCCAGGTTCGAATCCCGCAGGAGCAGCTTTTTTTTCTTTTCAGCAGCTTTTTTTCTTTTCATTCTTTCTTTTTTTTCTTTTCATTAAAGTCCGCCCGCCGCAAGGAGGACAGACTTTCGGCGCCCTCAGGGCTAGTAATGACGCTGTCCGAAAGTCCGAACGCAGCTCAATCCAAAGAGCCGGAGCTGTAGAATTGAAAATCATGCGTCTCGGGTGCGTGCCACGCTTAGTTGGGAAGTTATGGGGCGGCGGATTTGCGTTTTCGGCGATTCTTGCGTGTCTTGCCTCACCGCGCTGAACGTAGATTTATTTTGTTACTGCGATCCGTGCGAACACGACGGTACGCGTAAATTTCACGTCAACCGTAAAGAAATGTACTTTTCGAGCCAGAAGTGGCGGCGAACCCTTCTTTTTTTTCAGTCTTGGTCGCGGTTCTCGCACTTTCCCCACCCTGCCGGCGGCCTGAAAACGTGCCCACGGCATCGTGCGACCACTCGTTGGAAAGCCCGTTTCGCGGCCTATTTACAGCCGCAAAGAAATCGTTCGTGGAGCCAACGGTCCCTGAAGAAGCGCCCAATGACCGACGCGACTGCGACGAGAACGCTCGTCGCCGGCCACTCGGCCGGGTTTCGGGCCCGCCTGGCGGCACCTTTGAAACGACTGAGAGGCCAAAGCGAGTACATCCGTAAAACTACACGTCCTGGGGAACGTGGGAATGTGGTTGGCGGTCTTCTGCGACATCCCGTTCGTCTGCTAAAATTCTTGAAATATCATTTTTTTTCCACCGCGTTCCAGAAAGTGCGCGCGTGTCGCACAGCGGAGCCCACCCTCCAGGGGGAGTCTCAAAATCACGTAAACGACATTTCACCGGGCCTTTCCTGCGCTGACAAAAGGCACAAGGCCACTGCTTCTGCCATCGCTTGGTTTCAAAGTTCCTGGCAAACGCAACGGTGGTCATTTCAACTGCGTCAAGGGAAGATAAGGCCGTTTTTTCGCCCACCAAACTTCGCCAAAAACTTCAGTTCGGGGCTTCAGCCGCGATTATCACGCGTCATAGAGATGGAAAAGAACAGTGGGAACTGTGCGCACACGCGTTCGGCATATACTTTCCGGTTCTAAGGGCAGCGCACCTCAGCTTTTGTGGAAAAAACGCGCCCGCCCCGCCAGGCTAGGGCCGGTGTTCGAACCCTTCGGCTGGAGGGTACTCGCGGGGCGCCGTCGTGTGCGGCGCTCAGTCCTGTGCACGTCTTGCCCGTGAACTCGGTTCGAAACACCCAGGGGAAGCAAAATAAACACGAAAAACGCTCGCCCGGCGGACGGACTTTAACTTTTTCGAGGCCACCGAGGCGGCCTATGGGTGGAGTTTAAACCCTTACTCTGTAGGATACTTACAGGGCTTCATAGGGTGCGGCTCTCGATTCTGTGCATGTATTGGGCATCACCAGGGTCCAAACCTGCCGGGAAAACAAAATGGGCCAAAAAAAACCGGCAGCCCCGGGGCGCTCTCGGGCTCTGTTTCGGCGCCCTCGGGGCTAGTAATGACGCTCCCCGTAAGTCCAAACGCAGCTCAATCGAAAGAGCCGGAGCTGTAGAATTGAAAATCCCCCGCACGGGGCACCTTGAGCAATCTTGGTGACGGTACTGGCGATACCGCGGACCCCGAGCCCCCAAACATAAGCTGGATCCAACCGTGGCGATGTGTTTATAGGTGGAGGGTTAGAAACCACGAACGGTGGCCGTCGGAGCCCAGGTCAAGCTCCGGCGGATGGGCTCCCTGTCTGTTTACCAGGCAGGGAGCTCCGGGACCTCTTTGGCTACCAGGGTAAGGTCAAAGAAGAAAGTACCCCAGTCTCCCTGCTTTTATACTATGCTATATGGCATTTTCAAAACCCCCCCAAACGTGATCGGCCCCCTAAAAGGGGCCGCACCGAAGTATCGTTTCCCCCATTGCCATCTTTAACATTTCCTGAACAAGATCATTACTCTCGATTTCTTGTCATGGAATCCCTCAATCCAACCCACCCTCTTGCATCTCAGTCAGTCTTCTTGATCGCCAAGTATCTTGAAGCCATAATAGGAAAATCGTATAAATGCAAAAAACAAAGATCTGGTGAACTCCTAATCGAAATAAATGACAAGCAGCAGTCCACAAAGCTTCTAGCTCAGACAAAACTGGCTGATCTAGACATCAGGGTCACACCCCATCGGAGCCTAAACAGCTCGCAGGGTGTGATATCAGAGACAGATCTCTTGAACGAAACCGATGCGGATCTCCTTGCCGGCTTGAAGGATCAGGGCGTCACTGCCGTGAGACGCATCACCATCCGCAGAGACGACAAGGAGATTCCCACCAAGCACATCATCTTGACCTTTGACCGCGCAGTTCTCCCACAACACATAAATGCAGGTTTTATCCGTTGCTCCATCCGTCCGTACATCCCGAACCCGCGGCGCTGTTTTAAGTGCCAGCGGTTCGGGCACGGTACGAACTCTTGCCGTGGCCGAACGACGTGTGCAAAATGCGCGGCGCACGATCTTCCGAGCGAGAACTGCCCATCCGAAACCCTCACTTGTGTAAACTGCGGGGGGCCGCATGCAGCATACTCCCGCAAGTGCGAAAACTTCTAAATAGAAAAAAAGATCATAAACATTAAGGTCACTGAGAACATCACCTTTCCAGAGGCGAGATAGAGGTTCGCCTCTTTCCCTCTGGGGAGGTACGCCGACGCAGCTCGCCGGGGGGCGGAGCGGCGTCTGGTTTCCACAGGGACCCAGTTCAGCGAGTCTGACCTGGTCCCTCCCCCAACCCCCCTGGGTTGCCTGTGGCAGCCCAACCCCCCACCACGCCGCTTGCTGAGGCAGCAGCGGTTGTGGTGGGAACATCTTCCGTCGGGACCGGTGCCGCTCCCGCCTCTGTCTCCCCATCCTCCAGTGCGTTGGAGGGTACCGAGGTGATGGACACCACGGGCCCCGCACCGGCTCCCACCGCCACCGCACCGCCCGTGCCACCTCTGGCGCCCCGGATGCCCTCGGCGGTGGCGGCTCAAACGAAGGGCTCCCGAGGGGGGGCCAACTCCGGGGGGCCCGGTCCGTCGGGCACCCCTCGGACATCCGACGACGAGATGGATGTCGGGCCGTTCCTGCCTGCAACGCAGCGCAAGGAACGCCTCCCGACAAGCCAAAAAAGGCGAGATTCACAGCCCCGAAAGACGACACATAAACAAACACACACACTCCAGTAGCTCTCACACTAAATAATGGGAAGAGAAAACATAATTCAATGGAACTGTAGAGGCCTTCTTAAAAATCTTGACGATGTATACGAACTACTGCATGCTAATCAGCCAAGTGTAATGTGTGTTCAGGAAACACATTTGAATTCCAAGCACACAAATTTCTTGAATAGTTACATGGTCTTCAGAAAGGACAGGGATGGCTGCACACACTCTTCTGGCGGTGTGGACATAATTGCCCGGAAATCCTTCGCCTGCCACCCTGTTACTCTGAACACTGTCCTCGAGGCTGTAGCAATCCGTACGATAATATTTAATAGATTGATAACGGTATGCTCCATTTACATTCCTCCTGATGTTCCACTTCTGAGCTCTGATTTCGAGGCACTTGTTGACCAGCTGCCCGAACCATACATACTAACAGGCGACCTTAATGCACACAACTCTCTTTGGGGCTCCTCCAGAACGGATGCCCAAGGTCGCGTGATAGAGAAGTTTCTTACATCCTCCGGAGCATGCCTTTTCAACAAAAAACAGCCTACATACCACAACTTAGGACACAATACATACTCGCATCTTGACTTGGCGATTGGTTCCGCAGTTCTCTGTCCATGTCTTGAGTGGGGTGTGGGCACAGACCCATATGGTAGTGACCATTTCCCCACTTCCCTAACGTACATAGGTAAAGGCCCATGCAGTCCATCTTCCCATTAAAGGTTTAATGAATCAAACGCAAACTGGAGCACATTCACAGAAACATCTAAACTACACCACACATCCATAAAACACCTACACGTGGAGGAAGCCGCCCAACTCGTACCGGCGCACATACTCGACGCCGCCGAAAAGTCCATTCCCCAGGCCTCCAGTGGGTCCCGCACCGCAAGGAGGCCCTGGTGGAACGAGGAGTGCAGGCGGGCGCGAGAGGCCCAGAACAAGGCGTGGGGTGTCCTTCGCCGGTACCCCACGTCAGATAACCTCATTTCTTTTAAACGGGCAAAGGCTCTTGGGAAGCGAGTGCGTCGTGAGGCGAAAAAGGAGAGTTGGCGCACCTTCCTCACTTCCATCAACTCATACACCGACACTCACAAAGTCTGGACACGAATACGCAAGCTAAAAGGACAACAGACACACAGCCTGCCCCTGGTTAGCACAACAGGGGACACACTCCAAGACCAGGCCAACACGCTTGCACAACACTTCGAACACGTGTCCAGCTCAGCACATTACACAAACACTTTCATGAAACACAAAACATCTGCGGAGAAGTCACTGCGTGATAGCAACAAGTCGCACACTTCTTACAATTCTCCTTTTTCAATTTATGAGCTGAAGGCTGCTTTGACCACATGTAAACCTTCAGCTCCAGGTGTAGATAAGATTACTTACACAATGATACAATTTTTACTCAGACACCCTTGAAACACTCCTACACCTGTACAACAAAATATGGCTTTCGGGGCACAGTCCACGCTCTTGGAGGGAGGCCATTGTAGTGGCTGTCCTAAAGGAAGGGAAGGACCCTTCCTCTCCTACTAGTTATCGTCCCATTGCCCTGACAAGCTGCCTGTGTAAGCTCTTTGAGAAGATGATAAACAGGAGAATCGTGTACTTCTTAGAGTACAATGGTCTTCTCGAGAGTTGCCAGGCAGGCTTCAGGGCGGGGCGATCTACCAACGATCAACTCGTTGCATTAGAGGCGTATATAAAAGATGCTTTCCTCCATAAGCAGTACTGTATGACAGTATTCTTTGATCTAGAAAGGGGGTATTATACTGCTTGGAGGTATGGTATCCTCATCGACCTAAAGTCCTTTGGCATAACGGCTAACATGATGAACACGCTTTCTAGTTACATGTCCGAAAGGACGTTTCGCGTGCGACTTGGAACTGCACTCTCTAGGGTGCATGTGCAGGAAAATGGAGTGCCACAAGGTGGAGTTTTAAGTTGCACCCTTTTTATTGTAAAAATGAATTCCCTCAGGAAGGCATAGCCACCGTCGATTTCCTGCTCCGTTTATGTAGACGACGTACAATTATCCTTTAAGTCTTGTAACCTGTCTGTCTGCGAGCGCCAAGTCCAGCTTGCGGTTTACAAGCTAGCTGGTTGGGTAGACAGCAACGGTTTTAAATTTAATCCAGGGAAGTGCACTTGTGTCTTGTTTTCCAAGAGGCGTGGCATCCGGCCGGATCCAGACATTCATCTCAATGGTGTCTCGATTCCTGTCTAGAAAGAACACAAGTTTTTAGGTATAATCTTTGACGAAAAGCTCACGTTTATCCACACATAAAACAACTAAAACATAAATGCTTAAAAACAATGAATATCCTGATGGTTCTGTCGCACATTTCTTTTGGTGCTGACAAACAACTTCTTTTACGTGTTTTTACCAGCTTGATAGGCTCACGACTGGACTATGGTAGCGTTGTCTATGGGTCAGCCACTAAAACATCCCTCAGAATGCTGGACCCTGTGCTTCATCTAGGGCTCCGCTTGTCGTGTGGTGCCTTTCGGACTAGTCCAGTCGAAAGTCTGTTTTTAGAGTGCAACAAATGGAGCCTAGAACGTCAGCGAGCCTACACAGACCTGCTTTATGCTTTTAAAATCCCATCAATGCCTCACCATCCTTTTACGTCAGTTTTTTATGATACATCAATATCTCAACTTCTTACTAATCGCCCATCAGTCTCTGCTCCCTTCGCTTTCAGAGTAAGAGAAGAAGCGTCACAACTTGATGTCATGTTCTCAGACACCATCAAAAGCTCCGCTACTGAACTTCTAGTACCGTGGCAGCTTCGCCCGATATCATGTGATGTATCTTTTACAAGTGTCGAGAAAAACAGAGTGCCTAGAAGCGCGATCGTGCAACATTTCTTGTCCCTGCAGCACAAATACAAGTGTGCTGAATTTTACACAGATGCTTCTAAAACTGCCACAACTGTTTCCTGTGCTGCGCATGGTGGTGGTACCTTTAATGTCTGTAGAAATATGAATAGAAATATAAGTATCTTTACGGCAGAGGCCTATGGCATACTTCTTGTAGTTAAACATATTGTTCTAAGTCGAATTCCGAAATCTGTAATTTATACTGATTCTTTAGGTGTTGTGCGTACATTATCCTCACAGAAGTCTAAAAACCATGTGGTCAATGCTCTCATTAGTACTATTATGTCTGTGCATGCGTTAAACCTTGAGGTGACCGTGTGCTGGGTGCCAGGGCACTCTGGAATTCTAGGTAATGAGACCGCAGACCGAGTGGCGGCCGCTGCTGCCCTTACAACTACAGTTGACATAACAACAATACCCTACCCCGACCTCAAATCACACATCAGACAACACCTTCGCACAACATGGCAAGCGCACTGGAATCAACAGACTGACAACAAACTACAAATTATAAAGCCACTCTTGGGAGCATACACCACTGATACTCACAACAGACAACGAAGTTACCCTGGCTCGATTACGGATAGGCCACACGCATGCAACACATTCCCACCTGCTCACGGGATCTCCAATACCCCTGTGCAGCAGGTGCGGGGAGGGCCTATCCGTAGTCCACATACTAATAACATGCAAGGCACTTCACACAACACGACACAAACACTTCAGAGAACTCTACAGACAACATATCCCACTACACCCATCGCTGTTTCTAGGTGACGATGCCAGTATTTCTATGAAACGTGTGTTTGATTATTTGTCAGATGTTAAGTTTTTTAACCTTATCTCATATCACGCATAATCAAATCTGGCCCTATACACCAGCCATCACCATTACCTTTAATTGATTTTACAATGTCCGATTTACATGTTTTTATACCTACCTTTTTATGGTAATCACTTCGCTTCATTATATAACTTCTTTTCTGGCGCTCTTTGCCCTCGCTGGCCTTGCGCCATGAAACACCAACCATCATCATCATCAGAATTGAAAATCATGCGTCTCGGGTGCGTGCCACGCTTAGTTGGGAAGTTATGGGGCGGCGGATTTGCGTTTTCGGCGATTCTTGCGTGTCTTGATGTGTTTACAAATATTGATGGGGCTTCGGAGAGGCGGCAAACTGCCTCACCGCGCTGAACTTTGGTTTATTTCGTTACTGCGAGCCGTGCGAACACGACGGTACGCGTAAATGTCACGTCAACCGTAAAGAAATGTACTTTTGGAGCCAGAAATTGAGGCGAACCCTTGTTTTTTTGCGACCACTCGTTGGAAAGCCCGTTTCGCGGCCTATGTACAGCAGCAAAGAAATCGTTCCTGCAGCCAACGGTCCCTGAAGAAGCGCCGAATGACCGACGCGACTGCGACGAAAATGCTCGTCGCGGGCCACTCCGCCGGGTTTCGGGCCCGCCTGGCGGCACCTTTGAAACGACTGAGAGGCCAAAGCGAGTACATCCGTAAAACTACACGTCCTGGCGAACGTGGGAATGTGCTTGGCGGTTTTCTGCGACACCCCGTTCAGCTGCGAAAATTCTTGAAATGACTTTTTTTTTCCACCGCGTTCCAGAAAAGTTCGGCTTTTTGCAAGTGCGCGCGTGTCGCACAGCGGAGCCCACCCTCCAGGGGAAGTGTCAACACCACGTAAACGACATTTCTCCGGGCTTTTCTTGCGCTGAAAAATGCCCAAGGCCGCTGCTTCTGCCATCGCTTGGTTGAAAAGTTGCTGGCAAACGCAACGGTGGTCATTTCAACTGCGTCAAGGGAAGATAAGGCCGTTTTTTCGCCCACCAAACTTCGCCAAAAACTTCAGTTCGGGGCTTCAGCCGCGATTATCACGCGTCATAGAGAGGGATAAGACAAGTGGGAACTGTGCGCACACGCGTTCGGCATATACTTTCCGGTTCTAAGGGCAGCGCACCTCAGCTTTTGTGGAAAAAACGCGCCCGCCCCGCCAGGCTAGGGCCGGTGTTCGAACCCTTCGGCTGGAGGGTACTCGCGGGGCGCCGTCGTGTGCGGCGCTCAGTTCTGTGCATGTCTTGGCCGTGAACTCGGTTCGAAACACCCAGGGGAAGCAAAATAAACAAGAAAAACGGCCGCCCGGCGGACGGACTTTAACTTTTTCGCGCCACCGAGGCGGCCTATGGGTGGAGTTCAAACCCTTACCCTGTAGGATACTTACAGGGCTTCATAGTGTGCGGCACTCGATTCTGTGCATGTATTGGGCATCACCCGGGTCCAATGATTTCAGGCCTGTCCACTGCCCGAGAAGCATATGTCAACAAATGAGAACGCGCAAGAATGAAGAAAAACGTATCTTGGGCGCCCCCTACCTTATCAACTAGGCGGAGCACACGCCAGCGGCGCATATTTTCACATTCTACACATCCTGTTCTCTCGATTGAACCGTGTTTCGTTTGCCTGGGCTTTTATTAACGACCACTCAGGGCACCGCAGGAGACCCCGGGCGCGCGTGGTCCGCGCGGGCAGATCAAGGTTGTTTCGCAGCCAGCTCCAAAACCAAGAGGGCCAGGAGAATAGAAATTGCGCTGAAACGTTTGCCAGGGCCTCTACTTTACTGTCGCTGCCACTTCGAGCCTGTCAGTAACACGGAATTGTCTCCTACAAGCGTTACAACGCCAGCGGTAAGCCTCGCGCCGACCTTTTCGGTCGCGCCGCGTCGGAGTTGTGGCACTGGCATCGTTACCGTTCGTTGCACGAACAAGATCATTGCACCATCGCATAGCGCGAGGAATAAGCTTTCCAACGAGTGGTCCGACAACGCCGTGAGAACGTTTTTGTCCCCGCCAGCGAGCGGCGGAGGAGCGAGAACCACGCCTGTGACCCTGAAAAGGCGCGTCGCCATGTTAATCGGCTTCAAATCGTAATTTCCCTATTTCTCACATAACATTCAGGGACACCATCGTGTTGCTGTGGCTCGGAGAAACAAGAAAAGCCTAAGCTCGGAAAGGTGAGATGATTTCACGCCTGTCCACAGCCCGAGAAGCATTTGTAAACAAATCACAACGCAAAAGAATGACAAAAAACGTATCTTGGACGCCCCCTTCCTTATCAACTGGGCGGGGCACACGCCAGCGGCGCATATTTTCAAATTCTACTCCTCCTGTTCTCTCGATTTAACCGTGTTTCGATTGCCCGGAATTTTATTAACGACCACTCAGGGCACCGCAAGAGACCCCTGGCGCGCGTGGTCCGCGCGGGCAGATCAAGGTTCTTTCACAGCCAGCTCCAAAACCAAGAGGGCCAGGCGAACAGAAATAACGCTGAAACGTTTGCCAGGGCCTCTACTTTACTGTCGCTGCCACTTCGAGCCTGTAAGTAACACGGAATTGTCTACTACAAGGGTTACAACGCCAGCGGTAAGCCTCGCGCCGGCTTTTTCGGATGATGATGATGATGGTTGGATGTTTATGGCGCAAGGCCAACTGGGGCAAAGAGCGCCAAAACAATAGTCGTATATGAGGGGTGAAACCTTAAACACTACGAAAAGTCAGCAAAAACAAAAGTAAAATCACAAAACGACAATGAGCATGGCTGGTGTATAGGGCCAGGGAGTGATCACGCGTGGTATGAAATGAGGTCTAAAAATTGAACTACTTCTAAATATTTAAAAACGCACTTGATAGAAAACATGGGATTGTCAGAGAGGAAAAACGCTGGGTGTAGTGGGACGTGTAGTCTGTATAGCTGTGGGAAGTGTTTGCGTCGTGTTGTGTGAAGTGCGTTGCATTGAATGAGTATGTGAACTACAGTATGTGAACTACATTGAATGAGTATGTGAACTCCACACCTGCCACACTGGGGTCTTGAAGACCCCGTGAGGAGATACGAGTGTGTGACATGTGTGTGCCCTATCCGTAGCCTAGCAAGGGCAACTTCTGTGTATCTGTTGCGTGTGTCACTGGTGTATGGTCCCAAGCGTGGTTTAATAACGTGTAACTTGTTATCTGTTTGTTCACTCCAGTGCGTTTGCCATCTGTTGCGAAGTTGGTGTCTGATGTGTGGCTTCATGTCTGTGTATGGCACTGTTGCTATGTCCATTGTATTCAAGAGTGTAGCTGCAGTGGCCATTCGATCTGCGGTTTCGTTCGCGGCAAATCCAGAGTGCCCTGGAACCCAACAGAAAGTTATTTGAAGGTTTGATGCATATGCAGACATGATAGCCTTAAAAACATGATTGACGACAAAGTTTTTAGAATGCTTTCCTGATGCAAGTGCTTGTACAACGCTAAGAGAGTCCGTGTACACGATGGATTTTACGATTTGATGTTGGACTATGTGATTTATTACCATTAAAATACCGTATGCTTCCGCTGTGAATATACTGCTACAAAGGTTCATTGTTTTACTGACGTTAAAGTTTGCCCCATGCGCAGCACAAGCCACAGCAGTTGCAGTCTTAGACGCATCGCTGTAAAACTCTTCACAGCGGTACTTATGCTGCACAAACAAGAAATGCTGCAGAATCGCAATCCTTGGTGACCTGTTCTTGCTAAACTGCATAAAAGAAAGGTCACATGACACAGGGCGGAGATGCCATGGTGGAATTGGATCAATGATGGGCGTCTGGTGAATGCCTGAACACGAGACTTCTAGCTCAGAGGCTTCTTCTCGCACTCTTAGATGAAACGGCATGGAGATTGATGGACGATTTAAAAAGAGTTGCTGTGAGGATGCATCATTAATGGTCGGAGTAAAAGGATGATTTGTCATAGACATGATTTTTGAGGCATATAAAACGTCCATGTACACCCTCTGGTGATCTAGGGACCATTTATTGCATTCTACATAGAGACTTTCGACAGGGCTAGTGCGAAAAGCACCGCATGCGAGGCGTAGCCCTAAATGCAGCACCGGGTCCAGCATTTTTAGTGCCGTTTTTGTTGCGCACCCATATACAACACTGCCGCAGTCAAGGCGGGATTCCACTAGGGCGCTATAAACCCGAAGGAGTTGCCTGTCTGCACCATATGACTGGTGGGAGAGAACTTTGAGAATATTCATAGTTTTTAGGCATTTTTGCTTAAGATGTTTCAAGTGTGGGACAAATTTTAGCTTGTTATCGAAGTGCTCCTTTTTGACAGGAATTGAAACGCCATTCAGAGTAATATCTGGGTCGGGATGGATCCCGCGCTTTTTGGAGAACACAACACAAAAACTTTTTCCTGGATTGAGTTTAAAACCATTCATGTCTGCCCAGCTGGCAAGTTTTTTAACACCAAGCTGGACCTGACGTTCACAAATTGACATATTACAAGATTTAAAAGATATCTGTAAGTCGTCTACATACATAGAGTAAGAAATGGTAGGTGGCAATGCCTTCCCAAGAGAGTTCATTTTAATTATAAAAAAAGTACAGCTTAGAACTCCACCTTGCGGCACGCCGTTTTCTTGCACATGAATCGTTGACAGTGCGCTACCAACTCTCACGCGAAACGTTCTGTGGGACAGATAACTAGCCAGAGTGTTGAGCATATGGCCCGAAACACCGAAAGACTTCAGCTCACTAAGGATCCCGTAGCGCCAAGCGGTGTCGTAGGCCTTCTCGAGGTCGAAAAACACAGTTACGACATACTGTTTATGCACGAAGGCATCCTTAATGTACGATTCAAGAGCTACGAGTTGATCATTCGTGGATCGCCCCGCCCTGAACCCTGCCTGGCAGCCCTCGAGAAGACCGTTGTACTCAAAGAAGTACACGAGCCTGCGATTTATCATCTTCTCGAAGAGCTTGCACAGGCAGCTCGTCAGGGCAATAGGACGGTAACTTGAGGGGGACGACGGGTCCTTTCCCTCCTTCAGGAAAGCTACAACTATAGCCTCCTTCCAAGAGTTTGGGATGTGCCCCGAAAGCCAAATCTTGTTATATAGGTGTAAGAGTGTTAGAAGAGTGTCTGCGTGCAGGTGTTGTATCATTGTGTATATGATGTTGTCTGGGCCTGGAGCTGAGGGTTTACACGTGCTCAGAGCAGCCCTCAGCTCATGTAGTGAAAACAGGGAGTTGTAAGAAGTCTGTGATTTGTTGTTGTCGTGTAGGGACTTCTTTTCACAACAGGCTTTATGTTTCAGGAAAGTGTTCGTGTAGTGTGCTGAACTGGACACGTGTTGGAAGTATTGTGCGAGTGTGTCAGCCTGGTCTTCCAGAGTGTCCCCGGTTGTACTGACCAGGGGCAGGCTGTGTGTCTGTTGTTCTTTGAGTTTGCGTATACGTGTCCATACTTTCCGTGTGTCTGTGTAGGAGTTTATTGATGTTATGAATGTACGCCAACTCTCTCGTTTTGCCTCACGGCGCACCCGTTTTTTGTATGCCTTGGCCCGTTTGAACAAGAGGAGGTTTCCCGACGTGGGGTACCGACGAAGGATACCCCACGCCTTGTTCTGGGCCTCTCGCGCCCGCCTACAGTCCTCATTCCACCACGGCCTCCGCTGGTTGCGCGGGGCACCAGAGGCGTGGGGAATGGACTTTTCGGTGGCGTCGAGGATGTGCGCCGTGAGCAGTTGGGTAGCTTCTTCAACGTGTAGGTGTCCTATGGATGTGTGGTGTAGTTTGGATGTCTCTGTAAATGTATTCCAGTTAGCTCGTGCTTCATTGAACCTATTATGGGAAGATGGAGTGCATGGGCCTTTACCTATGTATGTTAGTGAGGTGGGGAAGTGGTCACTGCCATATGTGTCAGTGCCCACACCCCACTCGAGAAGAGGAAAGAGAACTGCAGAGCCAATCGCTAAGTCAAGATATGAGTATGTGTTGTGTCCTATGTTATGGTATGTAGGCTGTTTATTGTTGAAAAGGCATGCTCCTGAAGATGTAAGAAATTTCTCTATCAGGCGACCTCGGGCATCCGTGCGAGAAGAGCCCCAAAGAGAGTTGTGAGCATTAAGGTCGCCTGTAAGAATGTATGGTTCGGGCAGCTGGTCAACCAGTGCCTCGAAGTCAGAGCTTGAAAGTGCAACATCAGGCGGAATGTATATGGAGCATACCGTTATTAACCTATTAAATATTATTGTTCGAATTGCCACAGCCTCAAGGACAGTGTTCAGAGCAACAGGGTGGCATGCTAAGGAATTCCGGGCAATTATGGCCACACCCCCAGAAGAGTGCGTGCAGCCATCCCTGTCCTTTCTGTATATCAAGTAACTGTTCAAGAAATTTGTGTTCTTGGAATTCAGGTGTGTTTCCTGAACACACATTACACTTGGCTGATTGGCATGCAGAATCTCATACACGTCATCAAGATTATTCAGAAGGCCTCTGCAGTTCCATTGAACAATATATTCTCTTCCCATTATGATGTGTTCGGAGCTACTGGAGTGTGACTATTTATGTAGGGTCTTTTGGGGCTTGGACTCTTGGAAGGGGTTTTCTGGCCTTCTCTACTGACCTGGACGTCGCAGCCCGTTCCTTCCGCTGGGATGGAAGCCGGAAGGGCTCGACGTCCATGTCGTCATCTGAAGGCAAGGGGGTGCCCAGTGGACTGGGCCCCCTTGACTTGGTACTCTGTCGGGTGTTCTTTGCTGCGCCGCGGGCGGGGCAGGCGGTGGAGCTAGGTTGGGCGCTGCTGTGGGCCCTCCCGTCTCCATCTCCCTGCCCTCAGGTGTCCCTAGGGCAGGTGAAGAGGAAACAGTGAGAGCGGCAGAGCTCCCAGCGGCGATCCCAATCGCCACATTTGCTGGAGTCGCCACACTGGGCGAGTCCTGACACCGCTGGACTACCGAAGGCAGTCCAGCAAGAGACGGGGTCCCCGCAGCCTCTACAGGTGTTGTAGAGGCAGCAGGTGGCTGCTCAGCTGGGGGCTGGGACAGCAACACATCAGCAGCAAGGCTACACTGTGTCGCTGTGCTGACCAAACGCAGCCCCAGCCACTGGCGGGCAGCGTCTGCATAAGATGTGGCCGAAAGCAGCTTGTGCTTTTGCCGTGCCTCAGCAAAGGTGATGTTTTCTGTTACTTTCATCTGTAGAATTTCTTTTTCTGCTTTGAATTTTGGGCAGGTTCGCGAATAAGCAGCGTGTGGGCCACTGCAATTCGGGCACTTCACTGTGCGGTTTGGACAGTCATCCGACGAATGGTCATACTCTGAACATTTAGGACAAGTCAGCTTTCCTCGACATGATAGAGTTCCATGGCCGTATCGTTGGCATTTGAAGCATCGCCTGGGATTAGGGACATGTGGTCGTACATTGCAGCTTAGGAAGCCCACTTTGACCTTTTCAGGTGGGGTTGTGAAATCAAATGTTAGGACAAGATGCTTTGTTGGGATTTCTTCATTTGCTCTACGGATCACAATTCGTTTGACAGAGGTTACTCCTTGAGGTTGAAGCGCCTGAAGAAGTTCCACCTCTGTCTCAGACTTTAATTCCTTTTCTGAGATTACACCTTGAGAAGAGTTGAGAGTTCTATGTGGAGTCACAGTAACAGCCAGGTCAGCCAACGTGGTCTGTTTCAGGAGGTTTTCGCTTTGATTTTTTCTTTTTACTTGAACAAGTAGGTCACCGGATGATAGCTTCTTTGCATCATAGTCTGAGCCGACAACAGACTCAATGCATTTGGCCAAAAGAATGACTGACTTCTTGCCAACAGGGGTGTCCCCTGTGGAATGAACTACAAGATGTTTATAGAAATGTTCTGCCTTCTCTTGATGATGATCGTTGGATGTTTATGGCGCAAGGCCAACTGGGGCAAAGAGCGCCAAAACAATAGTCGATGATAGGGGTGAAACCTTAAACACTAAGTAAAATCAGCAAAAACAAAAGTAAAGTCACAAAACTACGATGAGCATGGCTGGAGTATAGGGCCAGATTTCATGATGCGTGATAGGAAATGAGGTTTAAAAACTTGACGTCGGAGAAATACTCAAACACACGTTTCACGGAAACAATGGCATCGTCACCTAGAAAAAACGATGGATGTAGGGGAATATGTTGTCTGTAGAGTTCTCTGAAGTGTTTGTGTCGTGTTGTGTGAAGTGCCTTGCATGTTATTAGTATGTGCACCACGGATAGGGCCTCTCCGCACCTGCTGCACTGGGGTCTAGAAGATCCCGTCAGCAGATACGAGTGCGTCGCATGGGTGTGCCCTATCCGCAGCCTACCCAAGGCGACTTCAGTGTGTCTGTTGTGTGAGTCAGATGTGTACCGTCCCAAGTGTGGCTTCATTACATGTAGTTTGTTGTCTGTCTGTTCGTCCCAGTGTGTTTGCCATGTTCTCCGCAGGTGTTGTCTTATGTGTAGCTTGAGGTCTGTGTAGGGTACCGTTGTAATGTCCACAGTGTTCCTGAGTGCAGCAGCACCGGCCCTCTCGTCTGCCAACTCGTTCCCAGCGATCCCTGCGTGTCCTGGGACCCAGCAGAGGACCAGCTCCGGCTTTTGTGCATACACGGACATGATAGTGCTGAATACAAGATTAACTATGTGGTTTTTGGGGGGCTTGTGTGATGACATTGCGCGAACAACACTCAAAGAATCTGTATAAATGATGGAAATGGTTCTGGCTGCATTGAAATTAGGACCATGAGCAGTGCACGACACCATACTGGAGGTTTTAGAAGCGTCACTATAAAATTCTGCACATGTGTATTTAAACTGCAAAGACAGAAAGTGCTGCAGTATTGCAGCTCGTGGTACACGATTTTTGTCAAGTCTCATAAAAGAGAGGTCGCACGACACAGGGCGAACTTGCCAAGGCGGTAAACTGTTAGAAAAGGATGACCTGTACACATCTAAAAACGAAGCACTGAGATCCGAGGCTCGCTCTCTCACTCTAAGTGAAAAGGGCAGAGGAACGGATGGGCGATTTACAAAGAGCAGAGATGTTGATGTATCGTTAAAGACAGGATAAAAAGGATGATTATTCAGCGATGAAATTTTAAAAGCATAAAGCAAGTCCATGTACGTTCGTTGGTTCTCAAGGCTCCATTTATTACACTCGACATAAAGACTCTCAGCAGGGCTAGTGCGAAAAGCACCCGACGAAAGACGAAGGCCCAAGTGTAGCACTGGGTCAAGAATTCGCAAGGCTGTCTTATTCGCCGACCCATACACCACACTGCCATAGTCCAAACGAGACCCAACCAAAGCAGTATGCAAGCGAAGCAAGAGTTCTTTGTCGGAGCCATAGGATTGGTGGGAGAGAACCTTAAGTATATTCATTGTTTTGAGACATTTATTTTTAAGTTCCTTGATGTGGGGAATGAATGTGAGTTTGTGATCAAACACCACACCTATGAACTTGTGCTCCTTGTTCACAGGAAGCGACACGCCATTAAGAGTAATGTCTGGGTCCGGATGGACCCCGCGCTTCCTAGAGAACACAACGCAGGAGCTTTTTACAGGATTGAATTTAAAACCATTCTTGTCTGCCCAGCCGGCAAGTTTCTTTACACCAAGCTGGACTTGACGTTCGCAGATTGACATATTGCATGATTTATAGGATATCTGCACGTCATCTACATACATGGAATAAGAGATTGTAGCTGGCAGTGCCTTACCAAGAGAGTTCATTTTTACTATGAAGAGAGTGCAGCTCAACACGCCACCTTGTGGCACGCCATTTTCTTGAACGTGAACCTTTGAGAGTGCACAACCAACTCTTACTCGAAACGCTCTGTCTGACAAGTAACTAACAAGAGTGTTCAACATGTTACCCGAAACACCGAATGACTTGAGGTCACCAAGGATCCCATAACGCCAAGCAGTGTCGTATGCCTTTTCAAGGTCGAAAAAGACAGTTAAACAATACTGCTTATGCGCGAAGGCATCCTTGATGTACGAGTCAAGAGCTACCAGTTGATCGTTCGTCGATCGCCCCACCCTAAAGCCTGCCTGGCAGCTCTCGAGAAGACCGTTGTACTCGAGGAAGTACACGAGCCTGCGATTTACCATCTTCTCGAAGAGCTTGCACAGGCAGCTCGTCAGGGCAATAGGGCGGTAGCTTGAGGGGGACGACGGGTCCTTTCCCTCCTTCAGGAAAGCTACAACTATAGCCTCCTTCCAACACTTTGGAATGTGCCCCGAAAGCCAAATCTTGTTATATAGGTGTAAGAGTGTTAGAAGAGTGTCTGCGTGCAGGTGTTGTATCATTGTGTATGTGATGTTGTCTGGGCCTGGAGCTGAGGGTTTACACGTGCTCAAAGCAGCCCTCAGCTCATGCAATGAAAACTCTGAGTTATAAGAAGATGTTGACCAATTGTTATCTAGTATAGGCTTCTTTTCGGCCGTTTGTTTGTGTTTCATGAAAGTGTTTGTGTAGTGTGCGGAACTGGACACGTGTTGGAAGTGTTGTGCGAGGGTGTCAGCCTGGTCTCCGAGTGTGTCCTCTGTTGTGCTGACCAGAGGCAGGCTGTGTGTTTGTTGTCCTTTGAGTTTGCGTATTCTTGTCCATACTTTCCGTGTGTCTGTGTATGAGTTTATTGATGTTATGAAGGAACGCCAACTCTCTCGTTTTGCCTCACGGCGCACACGTTTTCCTAACACCTTGGCCCGTTTGAACAAAATGAGGTTACCCGACGTGGGTTACCGACGAAGGACACCCCACGCCTTGTTCTGGGCCTCTCGCGCCCGCCTACAGTCCTCATTCCACCACGGCCCCCGCTGGTTGCGCGGGGCACCAGAGGCGTGGGGAATGGACTTTTCGGCGGCGTCGAGGATGTGCGCCGTGAGAAGTTGGGTAGCGTCTTCAACGGGTAGGTGTCCTATGAATGTGTGGTGTAGTTTGGATGTCTCTGTAAATGTATTCCAGTTAGCCCTTGCTTCATTAAACCTATTATGGGAAGATGGACTGCTCGGGCCTGTACCTATATACGTTAATGAAGTGGAGAAATGGTCACTACCATATGGGTCCGTGCCCACACCCCACTCAAGACATGGAAAGAGAATTGCAGAGCCAATAGCCAGGTCAAGGTGTGAGTATGTGTTGTGACCTATGTTATGGTATGTAGGCCGTTTATTGTTGAAAAGGCATGCTCCAGAGGATGTAAGAAATCTCTCTATCAGGCTGCCCCGGGCATCCGTACGAGAAGAGCCCCTAAGAGAATTGTGAGCATTAAGGTCGCCTGTTAGAATGTACGGTTCGGGCAGCTGGTCAACCAGCGCCTCGAAGTCAGAGCTCAAAAGTGTAACATCAGGAGGAATGTATATGGAGCATACCATTATCAACCTATTAAATATTAAGCGTATTGCTACCGCCTCAAGGACGGTGTTCAAGGTGACAGGGTGGCATGCTAAGGATTTGCGGGCGATTATGGCCACACCGCCAGAAGAGTGTGTGCAGCCATCCCTGTCTTTCCTGTATACCAGGTAACTGTTCAAGACATTTGTGTGTTTAGAATTCAAATGTGTTTCCTGAACACACATTACACTTGGCTGATTGGTATGCAGGATCTCCGACACGTCGTCAAGATTATTCAGAAGGCCTCTGCAGTTCCATTGTACTATGTTCTCTCTTCCCATTATGAAGTGTTTGGGGCTACTGGAATGTGTTGTTTATGTGTTGTCTTTCGGGGCTGTGACTCTCGTCTTTTTTGGCTTGTCGGGAGGCTTTGGTGTCGGGACGCGTTCCTTGCGCTGCGTTGCAGGCAGGAACGGCCCGACATCCATGTCGTCGTCGGATGTCCGAGGGGTGCCCGACGGACCGGGCCCCCCGGTCTTGGGCCCCCCTCGGGAGCCCTTCGTTTGAGCCGCCACCGCTGAGGGCGTCCGGGGCGCCAGAGGTGGCACGGGCGGTGCGGTGACGGTGGGAATCGGTGCGGGGCCCGTGGTGTCCATCACCTCGGTACCCTCCAACGCACTGGAGGATAGGGAGACAAAGGCGGGAGCGGCACCGGTCCCGACGGATGAGGTTGCCACCACAACCGCTGCTGCCTCAGCAAGCGGCGTGATGGCGGGTTGGGCTGCCAGAGGCAACCCAGGGGGGGGGGGGGCGGAGGAGGAATCAGGTCAGACTCGCTGAACTGGGTCCCTGTGGAAACGAGACGCCGCTCCGCCCCCCGGCGAGCTGCGTCGGCGTACCTCCCCAGGGGGAAAGAGGCGAACCTCTTTCGCGCCTCTGGGAAGGTAAGGTTCTCAGTGACTTTCACCTTGATGATCTCCTTCTCCTGTTTGAATTTCTCGCATGTTCTAGAGTAGGCCCCGTGGGGCCCCTGGCAGTTAGCACACATGAGGGTTTGCGATGGGCAGTTGTCTGATGGATGATCGTGTTGTGCGCACTTGGCGCATGTTAGTCGACCACGGCAGGCGGTAGTGCCACGCCCAAACCGCTGGCATTTAAAACACCGGCGGGGGTTGGGGATGTATGGCCTGACGGGGCAATGAATGAAACCTGCATTTACTGATTCAGGAACTGTGGAATGGTCAAAAGTCAATATTACATGTTTTGTTAGGATTTCCTTGTCATCTCTACGAATCATGATACGCCTCACTGCTGTCACACCTTGGTCCTTAAGGCCTTCCAACAGATCGGTGTCAGTTTCATTCATTAGGTCTGACTCGGAGATCACACCCTGGGAGCTATTAAGGCTGCGGTGGGGTGTGACCCTGATGTCGAGATCTGCGATGCGAGTTTGAGTCAAGAGATTTGTAGCTTGTTGCTTGTTATTCACTTCTACAAGAACTTCTCCTGTTCTGAGTTTTTTGGCTTTGTAGGACTGACCAACAATGCCCTCAAGAAATTTGGAGATCAGGAAGACAGACTTTGTGGCAAGGGGGTTCGACGCATCAACAGATTCGATTACCAAAAACCTAGCATAGTTGTCCGGCTTTGGGAATCTCGTCGTTGGTAACGGAGGAAAGGATACTTCGGTGCGGCCCCTTTTAGGGGGCCGATCTTTGGATTTGGAAAATTTGGAAGCCATATATCATAGTATAAAAGCAGGGAGACGGGGGTACTTTCTCCTTTGACCTTACCCTGGTTTTCAAAGAGGTCCCGGAGCTCCCTGCCTGGTAGACAGGCAGGGAGCCCGTCGGCCGGAGCTTGACCAAGGCTCCGACGGCCACCGTTAGAGGTTTCTACCCTTCACCTTAAAAACACATCACCACGGTAGGACACAGCTTATGTTGGGGTGCTCGGGGTCCGCGGTATCGCCAGTACCGTCACCAAGATTGCTCAAGGTGCCCCGTGCGGGGTGTCCCCGGTAGTGCTGACAAGAGGCAGGCGGTGTGTTTGTTGTCCTTTGAGTTTGCGTATTCTCGTCCATACTTTTCGTGTGTCTGTGTACGAGTTCATGGATGTTATGAAGAAACGCCAACTCTCTCGTTTTGCCTCATGGCGCACACGTTTTCCTAACGCCTTGGCCCGTTTGAACAAAATGAGGTTACCCGACGTGGGGTACCGACGAAGGACACCCCACGCCTTGTTCTGGGCCTCTCGCGCCCGCCTACAGTCCTCATTCCACCACGGCCTCCGCTGGTTGCGCGGGGCACCAGAGGCGTGGGGAATGGACTTTTCGGCGGCGTCGAGGATGTGCGCCGTGAGGAGTTGGGTAGCTTCTTCAACGTGTAGGTGTCCTATGGATGTGTGGTGTAGTTTGGATGTCTCTGTAAATGTGTTCCAGTTAGCTCATGCTTCATTGAACCTATTATGGGAAGATGAACTGCTTGGGCCTTTACCTATATATGTAAGTGAGGTGGGAAAGTGGTCACTGCCATATGGGTCAGTGCCAACACCCCACTCAAGACATAAAAAAAGAACTGCGGAGCCAATCGCTAAGTCAAGACATGAGTATGTGTTGTGTCCTAAGTTATGGTATGTAGGCTGTTTTTTGTTGAAAAGGCATGCTCCGGAGGATGTAAGAAACTTCTCTATCAGGCGACCTCGGGCATCCGTTCTGGAAGAACCCCAAAGAGAGTTGTGAGCCTTAAGGTCGCCTGTAAGGATGTATGGTTCGGGCAGCTGGTCAACCAGCGCCTCGAAGTCGGAGCTCGTAAGTGCAACATCAGGAGGAATGTATATGGAGCATACCGTTATCAACCTATTAAATATTATTGAGCGAACGGCTACAGCCTCAAGGACGGTGTTCACGTTGACAGGGTGGCATGCTAAGGATTTGCGGGCGATTATGGCAACACCGCCAGAAGAGTGTGTGCAGCCATCCGTGTCTTTCCTGTATACCAGGTAACTATTCAAGAAATTTGTGTGTTTGGAATTCAGATGTGTTTCCTGGACACACATTATACTTGGCTGATTGGCGTGCAGAATCTCATACACGTCGTCAAGATTATTCAGAAGGCCTCTGCAGTTCCATTGAACAATATTTTCTCTTCCCATTATTATGTGTTCAGAGCTACTGGAGTGTGACTATTTATGTAGGGTCTTTCGGGGCTTGCACTCTTGGGAGGGGTTTTCTGGCTTTCTCTACTCACCTGGAAGTCGCAGCCCGTTCCTTCCGCTGCGATGAAAGCCGGAAGGGCACGACGTCCATGTCGTCATCTGAAGGCAAGGGGGTGCCCAGCGGACTGGGCCACCTTGACGTGGTACCCTTTCGGGTGTTCCTTGCCTGAGCTGCCAGTGCCGAAGGCGTGGGGAGCACCACAGATGGCACAGGCAGTGAGGCGGGGGAGGGGGTCACTGCGACTGCCTCCGTCTCCATCTCGTCCGGGCCCTCGCGTGTGCTTCGTGCCGGTGGAAAGGGGAAAACGGTGGGTGCAGCAGCATCCCCACCGGACGTGGATGCCACCACAGCCGCTGCTGGCTCAGCGAGCGGTGCGGAGGCGGGTTGGGCTGCCAGAGGCAACCCTGGGGGGGGGGGGGGCGGGGGCGGGACCAAGTCCGACTCGCGGTACTGGGTCCCCGCCGAAACCAGACGCCGCTCCACCCCCCGGCGAGCTGCGTCGGCGTACTTCCCCAGGGGAAAAGAGGCGAACCTCTTTCGCGCCTCGGGGAAGGTGATGTTTTCTGTTACCTTTATGTTAATGATTTTTTTCTCTAGTTGAAACTTTTCACAGGCGCGAGAGTATGCTGCATGTGGACCCTGGCAATTCGGGCAGGTAAGGTTGGTTGCAGTGCAGTTGTCGGATAGATGATCATGCTGGCCACATTTGGCACATGTTGTTCTGCCACGACAGGAGTTGGTACCATGCCCGAACCTCTGGCACTTGAAACAGCGCCGCGGGTTCGGGATGTATGGCCGGACAGAACAACGGATGAAACCTGCGTTGATATGCTCGGGCAGTGTGCAGCGGTCGAAAGTCAGAATCAGATGTTTGGTGGCTATTTCTTTGTTATCTCTCCTAATGACGATGCGCCTTACTGCTGTCACACCTTGATCTTTTAGGCCTTCAAGCAGATCGATCTCTGTCTCGGTTAGGAGGTCTGGCTCAGATATCACACCCTGGGAGCTGTTGAGGCTGCGGTGGGGTGTGACTCTGATATCCAGGTCTGCCATGCGGGTTTGGCTCATGAGAGTTGTGGCTTGCTTATGTGAGTTAACCTCGACAAGGACCTCGCCAGTTCTTAGTTTTTTAGCATTGTATGTGTTGCCTAGGATAGATTCAAGAAACTTGGATACAAGGAATACAGATTGTGAGGAAAGAGGCTTGGATTTGTCAACCGATTCAACTATCAAAAAACGTGGGTAGTTGTCAGATTTCGGTGAGTTGATGGCAGGAAGAGGTAGAAAAGATTCTTCGGTGCGGACCCTTTTCAAGGTCCGATCATGTTTGGGGGGGGTTTACGATTTACCATATGGCATGTAATAGAAGCAGGGGACGGGGGTACTTTCTTCTCAAACCTTACCCTGATAGCCTGAGAGGTCCCGGAGCTCCCTGCCTGGTAGACAGACAGGGAGCCCATCCGCCGGAGCTTGACCTGGGCTCTAACGGCCACCGTTTGAGGCTTCTACCCTTCACCTTTAAACACATCACCACGGTAGGTTACAGTTTATGTTGGGGGCTCGGGGTCCGCGGTGTCGCCAACACCGTCACCATGAATACTCAAGGTGCCCCGTGCGGGGGATGTCAACATCTACCATGCGCGTTTGCTTGAGGAGGTTAGAGGATTGTTGTTTGTTTTCTACTTCTATCAAAACTTCTCCCGTTGTGAGTTTCTTAGCCTTATACGACCTTCCGATAAGGCTTTCAAGAAACTTGGAGATTAGAAACACAGACTGGGAAGTGATGGGCTTTGTTTTGTCAACAGATTCCATGATCAAAAACCGCGAGAAGTTATCAGGCTTTGGGGGAGAGATCGATTGCAAAGGAGGAAAAGAAACTTCGGTGCGGACCCTCTTCGGGGGCCGATAACGTCTGGGGGGGGGGTTTAGAAAATGCCATATGATACATTGAAAAGCAGGGAGACGGGGGTACTTTCTCCTTTGACCTTACCCTGGTAGTCAAAGAGGTTCCGGAGCTCCCTGCCTGGTAGACAGGCAGGGAGCCCATCGGCCGGAGCTTGACCACGGCTCCGACGGCCACCGTTAGAGGTTTCTACCCTTCACCTTAAAAACACATCACCACGGTAGGACACAGCTTATGTTGGGGGGCTCGGGGTCCGCGGTATCACCAGTACCGTCACCATGAATACTCAAGGTGCCCCGTGCGGGGTCTGCGTTCTCTTTAGCAAGTACTTCGGTGCGGCCTCTTTTTGGAGGCCGATCATTGGAGGGGGGGGTTTGAGAAAATATCATACAGTATGTATAAAAGCAGGGAGACGGGGGTACTTTCTCCTTTGACGTTACCCTGGTAGTCAAAGAGGTCCCGGAGCTCCCTGCCTGGTAGGACACAACGGTAGGACACAGCTTATGTTGGGGGGCTCGGGGTCCGCGGCATCGCCAGTACCGTCACCATGAATACTCAAGGTGCCCCGTGCATGGTCTGCCTTCTCTTTAGCAAGTACTTCGGTGCGGCCTCTTTTTGGAGGCCGATCATTGGAGGGGGGGGTTTGAGAAAATATCATACAGTATGTATAAAAGCAGGGAGACGGGGGTACTTTCTCCTTTGACGTTACCCTGGTAGTCAAAGAGGTCCCGGAGCTCCCTGCCTGGTAGACAGGCAGGGAGCCTATCGGCCGGAGCTTGACCAAGGCTCCGACGGCCACCGTTAGAGGTTTCTACCCTTCACCTTAAAAACACATCACCACGGTAGGTCACAGCTTATGTTGGGGGGCTCGGGGTCCACGGTATCGCCAGTACCGTCACCATGAATACTCAAGGTGCCCCGTGCGGGGCGGCTTTTTCGGTCGCGCCTAGTCGGAGTTGTGGCACTGGCATCGTTACCGTTCGTCGCACGAACAAGATCATTGCACCATCGCATAGCGCGAGGAATAAGCTTTCCAACGAGTGGTCCGACGACGCCGTGAGAACGTTTTTCTCCCCGCCAGCGAGCGGCGGAGGAGCGAGAACCACGCCTGTGACCCTGAAAAGGCGCGTCGCCATGTTAATCGGCTTCAAATCGTAGTTTCCCTATTTCGCACATAAAATTCACGCGTACCATCGTGTTGCTGTGGCTCGGAGAAACAAGAAAAGCCTAAGCTCGGAACGGTGAGATGATTTGACGCCTGTCCACAGCCCGAGAAGCATTTGTAAAAAATCACAACGCGCAAGAATGACGAAAAACGTATCTTGGATGCCCCCTACCTTAACAACTAGGGGGGGCACACGCCAGCGGCGCATATTTTCAAATTCTACTCCTCCTGTTCTCTCGATTGAACCGTGTTTCGATTGCATGGGATGTGATTAACGACCACTCAGGGCAGCGCAAGAGACCCCGGACGCGCGTGGTCCGCGCGGGCAGATCAAGGTTGTTTCGAAGCCAGCTCCAAAACCAAGAGGGCCAGGAGAACAGACATTGGGCTGAAACGTTTGCCAGGGCCTCTACTTTACTGTCGCTGCCAGTACGAGCCTGCCAGTAACACGGAATCGTCTCCTACAAGGGTTACAACGCCAGCGGTAAGCCTCGCGCCGACCTTTTCGGTCGCGCCTCGTCGGAGTTGTGGCACTAGCATCGTTACCGTTCGTCGCACGAACAAGATCATTGCACCATTGCATAGCGCGAGGAATAAGCTTTCCAACGAGTGGTCCGACGACGCCGTGAGAACGTTTTTCTCCCCGCCAGCGAGCGGCGGAGGAGCGAGAACCACGCCTGTGACCCTGAAAAGGCGCGTCGCCATGTTAATCGGCTTCAAATCGTGGTTTCCCTATTTCTCACATAAAATTCACGCATACTATCGTGTTTCTGTGGCTCGGAGGAACAAGAAAACCCTAAGCTCGGAACGGTGAGATGATTTGACACCTGTCCACGGCCCGAGAAGCATTTGTAAACAAATGCTAACGACCACACCTCCGTGGGTGAAAAAAACAAAACTCAGTTTTTGATTTTTTTTGCTTTCGTTGGCTTAGAATAGCCAATAAAATGGTGTGATCGTGTGCGCCCTTCAATTCTGAGCACGTTGTGTCCAGGAGCCCGGTGAAAACCCCAAGGGGAAGCGACAAAAAAACAAAAAGAGTCCTCGCCCCGGCGGACGGCGTCCGCCGGGACAAGGACTCGCGCCGCCCCATGGGTGGGGCTCAAACCCTGAGTCGGGATGCTACTTGCTTGGTGTCATCGCGTGCGGAGTTCAATTCTGTGCATGGATTTGCCGTGACCCGGGTTCAAACCACAAGGGCAAGCTAAATAAACGCAAAAAACTGTCGCGCCACCTAATGGGTGGGGCTAAACCCGGAGTCGGGATGCTACCTGCATGGTGTCATCGTGTGCGGCGTTCAATTTTGTGCATGGATTTGCCGTGACCCGGGTTCAAACCACAAGTGCAAGCTAAATAAACGCAAAAAACTGTCGCGCCACCTAATGGGTGGGGCTCAAACCCCGAGTCGGGATGCTACTTGCATGGTGTCATCGTGTGCGGCGTTCAGTTCTGTGCATGGATTAGCCATGATCCGGGTTGAAACCACAAGGGAAAGCTAAATAAACGCAAAAAAACTGTCGCCCCTGGGACTGATTTTTTCGCGCCACCCTTTGAGTGGGGCTCAAACCCCGAGTCGGGACTCCAGGTACATGGTGTCATCGTGTGCGGCGTTCAATTCTGTGCATGTATTGGCAATGACCCGGGTTCAAACCACTAGGGGAAGCTAAATAAACGCGAAAAACTGTCGCCCCGGCGGACGTCGTCCGCCGGGGCGACGATCTCCTAACAGGAGCAATAAACTACCAGACCCCCGTGTGTGACAAAAAAAACAGATTTTGATTTTTTTTTGCCTTCGTTGCCTTAGAATGGCCAATAAAATGGTGTGATCGTGTGCGCCCTTCAATTCTGCGCACGTTGGGCCCAGCGTCCGGGTGAAAACCCCAAGGGAAAGCGAAAAAAAACAAAAAGAGGCCTCGCCCCGGGGGACGCCGTCCGCCGGGGCGAGGTCTCGCGCCACCCAATAGGTGAGGCTCAAACTTTGAGTCGGGATGCTACTTGCTTGGCGTCATCGTGTGCGGCGTTCAATTCTGTGCATGGATTTCCCATGACCCGGGTTGAAACCACAAGGACAAGCTAAATAAACGCAAACTCGCCACGCGGACTTTTTCGCGCCGCCCAATGGGTGGGGCTCAAACCCCGAGTCGGGATGCTACTTGCATGGTGTCATCGTGTGCGGCGTTCAGTTCTGTGCATGGATTAGCCATGATCCGGGTTGAAACCACAAGGGAAAGCTAAATAAACGCAAAAAAACTGTCGCGCCACGTAAATGGTGGGGCTCAAACCCCGAGTCGGGATGCTACTTGCATGGTGTCATCGTGTGCAGCGTTCAATTCCGTTGAAACCACAAGGGAAAGCTAAATAAACGCAAAAAACTGTCGCCCCTGGGACTGATTTTTTCGCGCCACCCTATGGGCGGGGCTCAAACCCCGAGTCGGGATGCTACTTGCATGGTGTCATCGTGTGCAGCGTTCAATTCTGTTGAAACCACAAGGGAAAGCTAAATAAACGCAAAAAACTGTCGCCCCTGGGACTGATTTTTTCGCGCCACCCTATGGGTGGGGCTCAAACCCCGAGTCGGGACTCCAAGTACATGGTGTCATCGTGTGCGGCGTTCAATTCTGTGCATGTATTGGCAATGACCCGGGTTCAAACCGCTAGGGGAAGCTAAATAAACGCGAAAAACTGTCGCCCCGGCGGACGTTGTCAGCCGGAGCGACGATCTCTTAAGAGGAGCAATAAACTACCGGACCCCCCGTGGGTGAAAAAAAAAACTCAGATTTTGATTTTTTTTTGCTTTCGTTGGCTTACAATGGCCAATGAAATGGTGTGATCGTGTGCGCCCTTCAATTCTGCGCACGTCGCGCCCAGGGGCGGCGTGAAAACCCCAAGGGAAAGCGAAAAAAACGAAAAAGAGTGCTCGCCCCGGCGGACGCCGGGGCGAGCACTCTGAAATTCAATCTGTGAAATTCAATCTCTGAAATTCAATGGCGTGGCAATATTGAAACACATAAAAACTGCTCATGTCTACTATAAATGCGAGTTTTATTAAGCACAAAAATTAAAGTAATATTGGCAACTACATTCGTAAAAATATGGGAAAAAAATACTTGAATTGAAATGTTTATGTAAAATATAAAATTTATTCCCTCTCTGAAACGTTTGAGATCATCTCTGAAATTCCCACTTTCTTTGGCACCTTTCGAAAAAGTTCGCCTAAATCCAGCCAAGTGCTCCTATATGTTATTCCCAAACGGCAGAATCAGTATGGCGCGCCGCCTCCCCACCATCCGGTTAGCTGGAATTAGTCAACAACGTTTAAAAGAACTGAAAGTTCTTGGTGTCGTCCTGGACCCCTCGTTCACCAGTATGCTTCATCTTAGCTACCTGAACACTAAAATTGAGGTGGTAGTCCCTAAAATAACGGCGTTCATGAACATGCACTATAAACTCCCTCCTGATAGCCTCCGACGGCTTTACATCGACCTCGTGGAGCCAGTAATCACTTATGCCTCTCCAGCATTTTCTGGCGTCCCACTTACGTAAGGACATCTCCTACGGCGATATTAATGTCACGGCAGCGAATGTGCAGACGCCTTTCAATCCCTGGCGCTTTCACCCGGCGGACCGGGTGATCTGTCCGTTTGAGAGGTTGACCACTGCAGAGGCCATGCATCTCGCGCAGATGCCGGGCCTGCACGTGTACACCGACGGGGCGTTTTAGAGTCTGTCTGCGGGGGCGGCCTTTGTGATTTACACGCACACGGGACGTCTTGTGGAAGCAAAAAGATTTAAGCTGTCGTCGGCAGGCAGCGCATTTGCTGCCGAACTTGTGGCGTTGAAAGAAGCTCTGATATACCTTCTCGGATACCACACGGTGCACAGCCTGCGCATTTGTACACCGACTGTCTCTCGCTGCTGACGGCGCTAGCTTCGCTACGCACGCGTAGTAATGAAATAGAAGATATCAGGTCCCTCTATGCTACCCTTTAAAATAGGGTGCGGGTGTTTCTGTACCACATCAAGGGACATGCTGGCGTTCCGGGAAATGAGGTGGCGGACCACCTGGCGGTGCGCGCTTGTACTGTGGGCGAGCCGAGGGCTCTGGAGAACACGACTGGGCCACCAACCACAGGGGAACTGAGCTGTTCAGGTTTGCTGCCGCCAAATTTTCCCCCTCACAAGAAAATTACTTTCTTAATCACAGGCCACGGAAGATTTCCTTTTTGCTCCCGTCCCCCACATGTTTTTGCGGCGCTGTCTGTACTTCCATTGATCACTACATGCTCTCTTGTGGTGGCACCCTATCATTTCAGGATCGCCTGGTGGCGTTACTGGGGGCACCGATATCCCCAGGTCAGTACCCCGCGCTCCTTCGCAGTTCGCGCGCACTTGAGGTGCTTAATTAAGGACATGGCTCGCCACATCAACCTAAACATGCCGCAAACAAATTAGCGCCGCCAAATGGGGGCTCGGCCTCTTGCGGTGTGCGCCTGCTGGACGGCCCGCCCCGCGTGACACAGTGGGTATCCCTGCCGAAGGGAGTTATTCCTGCCCGTCACCGTCTATCGGGCGGAGGCCTGTGAGTGGGTCCGGGGCCGGCGGCGGCGGGCGGTGGCTCCGCTTGGCGGCCGAGCTGTGGCGCTGGCGGATAGGGTTCGTGGCGGCGAGTCTTGACTCGTGGGCAGCGGTGGCTGCCCCCTCAGTGCGCCCCTTGTGGTGGTAGTGGGACCGCACGTCCCTGCTACGCGTCCCTGTCTCCTTCTTTCTTGCCGCGTGGCGGCGGACCTTGGTCCGTGAGGAGCTCTGCTGCCTCCCCGGCGCGTCATTATGGCGCAGCTGGGACGCACGCTGGCATTGGTTGACGTGACGGTGGTGGGAGCGGTGTAGTCTGGGGGGCGGGCGTCCTTGCGGGCCGCTTCCTGTGGCTGAGGCCGTTGCGTCCGCGGTGGGGCCCCGGGTACGGCGCCTGGTGTCTGAAGCTGGATGCTTACAATCTTCTCTTCTGATTTGCCGAAGTGACGTAAGGTGCCTTCATTGACGTAAGGTGACGTAAGGGTGCCTTCATTTTCCACGTCATTCATCTTTTTTCTTCTTCTAACCTAACCTAACTTAATCTAACCCAATCTAAGCTACTCTAACCCAACCTAACCTAATCTAGCCTAACCAAACTAACCTAACCTATTTATATCCCGTCTATTCTTGTTTGTTTGTTTCATCTCATTGTATATAATTTATATATATATATATATATATATATATATATATATATATATATATATATATATATATATATACATTGTGAGAAGCTGTACAGGTTATATTTTAGCAAGTGGACAATCGCCCTTTCCTGGGTGTGCATCCTATTATCATCGCATCATCTTCATCTCGGAGGCGGCAGTGTCATCGACATCGGTTTTCTTGCTGAGCCTTCCTGGCGCTGTGACCGCACGAATAAAGACTTCCGCCAGGCGACTCCCAGAGCCTCTCAAGTGGTGGAAGGTGCTTTGATCCCGCAGTCTACCTCTCGCTTCGGCACCACTGGAGCTACGATCAGGTCGCCGTTTGCTACTGCCCACCAGCACCATGTAACACGAGAGCAGCCGCTCGGGCAGCAACGCTGCAGCCCCGATCCAGCCTACCTCTACTATCACCAGCCCCCAGCGCGATCGTCCATCTTTCGCTGGCCTCCGCGGTGACGACGTCGAAGAGTGGCTCGACTCCTACAACCGCGTGAGTGCTTTCAATCGATGGGATGACTCTTACAAGCTAGCGGAGGCGCCCTTCCGTCTGACCAAGGTGGCTAAAACTTGGTTTTTTAATCATCGCAAAGATTTCACCAATTGGGACAAATTTACCACTGACTTGCGTCGAATTTTCGGCACAATCCTCCAAGCGCTCTGAAGCTGCCAAGAAAAAACTCAATGAGCGCGTGCAACATCCCATGGAGACCTTTACGTCCTACATCGAGGATGTCTTGGCCCTGTGTCGACAAGTGGACGGCAGCATGTCGGAAGAAGACCGGGTTCGGCGTATTCTGAAGGGAATGGCCCCGTTTGCTTTTCAGGCACTTGCCCTGCAGAACCATTCACGCATGCAGGCCGTCATAGCCGCATGCAAACGACTTGAAGACCTGCAATTTATGAGGGTGCAGCCAGCCATGTGGGGCGAATGCTTCTCAAAGGACTTCGACTTGCGCGCCATGATTCGGCTGATCATTCGGGAGGAGCTTGAAGGACACGTCTCGCACAATCTCCCAGACAACCGCCACGAGCCTCCGAGTACTACGGTGCTCGCAGCTCCACAAGAAAGCTTGGTTCCCGGCCTGCGTGATCTCATCAGGAATGAGCTGGCCGCTGTTAAGTCCGATCCTCCGTACAAGGCTGAGCACTCCTGCACATATCCTGCGGCTTCTGCTTCCACACTGCCACCGGCCATGCAAACGTCGACGCCGCTAACGCACGTGACGCAATCCTGCGCGCACGTGGCTCCCATTTCTACGGTCTCTTCTACTCCGCAGTCTTATTCCGTCTGGCGCCCTTCACGGCCAGTTTGTTACTACTGTGGCATCCGGGGCCATATTTCACGTTTTTGTCGACGGCGCCAGCAGGACGAGCGATACAGTTACGCTATGAACGCACGCCGTGATAACAGCCCACGCCGTTATGGATAACCCTTGTTTCCACCAGCTACCCGTCGCTGTTCGCCCCCTCCTGACTCCTATGACCCGCCCCGCACGCAACATTCTCCCCGACGTCGGTCACCTTCGCCTTACCGCCGGTCATCGTCTCCTCTCCTCCCTGCCTCTCACGTTGCCGACCGTCTCTCGGAAAACTGAAAGGAGCAGTTTTCTGGGGGGAAACTGCGTCACGGGAAAAATCTTCAAGTCCCCCTAAGTCCCCATCAAATACATTGACTGTTTTCATACAAGGAGTTTGGGCCGAAGCTTTAGTTGATACAGGTGCCAGTGTTTCCGTCATTCATGCAGATTTGTGCTCTAGGTTACGCAAGGTTACGACGCTCTATGACGGTCCGACTCTTCGTGGAGCCAACGGTGTTATGATTCGACCCTCCGGATTCTGCACAGCTCGTGTGTTCATCGATTCCATACGTCATCACATACAGTTCGCAGTGTTGTCCTCATGTGCACATCAACTCATTTTGGGTTGGGATTTTCTGTCGTCGGCCTCAGCGGTCATCACCTGTCGCCAACCCACCCTTCATATCGCCGATACTTCCATTGCCAGTGTTTCCGAAAGACCGCAGCAACGCCGCTTAGTAGCGAGGACCGATTCTATTTTGTGCCCAGGAGAAGAAACAGTTTTGTCCGTCTCCTCGACCACAGTCACCGATGGTGATGTGTTGATTGAACCAGCTGGAAATTTTATTTTGAAAGGCGTAGTCACACCTTCCTGCCTCGTCCGTTTTTCGTCTGGTTCAGCTCTCCTTGCTGCAGTAAATACGTCTACCGAAACAATTTTGCTACCGCAAGGTGCCACGGTCGCTTCAGTCTGTGACGATGAGGCAGTGTCTGTGCTCCCACTGTCTACACTTTCGACCGATCAACACGCCTCCAAGTCGCCAACCCCAGCCTCTGCTTTCGACACAGCAATAAGTTCTGATCGTACACCAGACCAGAAGCAAGCATTACAAGTCTTCCTATCGAAACACCAGCGTTCCTTCGACATTTTTTCGTCTGTTCTGGGAAAGACATCTGCTGCGGAACATCGTATCGATACAGATGCATCGTCTATTGTTCGCCGCCGCCCATACCGCGTTTCTCCATCCGAGCGGAGGGTTATACAAGATAACGTCGACGACATGCTCAAGCGGAATATCATTCGTCCTTCATCGAGTCCGTGGTCTTCGCCTGTTGTGTTAGCGCAAAAAAAGGACGGTTCCGTACGCTTTTGCGTCGACTATCGGGCGCTGAACAAAATAACTCGTAAAGACGTGTACCCGATGCCCCGCATCGATGATGCCCTGGACACTTTGCAAGGTGCCGAGTACTATACGAGCCTCGATCTTCGCTCTGGATACTGGCAGGTTCCCATGCACGAAGCCGATAAGGAGAAAACAGCTTTCGCAACGCCCGATGGTCTTTACGAATTCAACGTGATGCCATTCGGGCTGTGCAACGCTCCGGCCACATTTGAGCGAATGATTGACACCGTCCTTCGCAGCCTTAAATGGAGAACCTGCCTATGCTATCTAGACGACATTGTTGTTTTTTCCTCTACTTTTGCCGACCACCTACACCGCCTCGATGAAGTCCTTACATGCCTTGCCAACGCCGGGCTCCAACTAAACACAAAGAAATGCCGATTCGCGAGCAAATCCATCAAGGTGCTCGGACACGTAGTGAGCAAAGACGGAATTCGCCCGGACCCCGACAAAATTAACGCCGTACAACACTTTCCCCGGCCGACCCGCCTCAAAGACCTCCGCAATTTCCTTGGCTTAGCTTCTTATTTACGGCGTTTCATACGAAATTTCGCTTCGCTTGCTTCGCCCCTCCACAAACTTCTCACATCTGGCACCTCTTACACATGGTCTGATGACTGCGAAGCAGCGTTCGAAAATCTAAAGCACGCTCTCACTTCTGCACCGGTGCTCCACCATTATGACCAAACAGCGGCGACTATCCTACACACAGACGCCAGTGGGCATGGCCTCGGTGCCGTGCTGTTGCAGCGCACCGCATCTTCAGTAGAAAACGTTGTGGCCTACGCAAGTCGTGCCCTGACACCTGCCGAACGAAATTATACAATCACGGAACAAGAGTGTCTCGCAGTTGTCTGGGCAGTACAAAAATTTCGCCCATACCTGTACGGACGTCATTTTACGGTGGTCGCTGAATACCATGCTTTCTGTTGGCTCTCGTCGCTCAAGAACCTGACCGGACGGCTTGGCCGCTGGGTCTTGCGGCTGCAAGAGTATGATTTCACTGTAACCTACAAATCTGACAAAAAGCATATGGATGTGGACGCCCTTTCGCGTTGCCCTGTCTCGACACAAAGTGAATCATCAGCTCCTGCGGCTCAAGTCACCCTGCCAATAGCGCCTTTAGACGTCGTGAAGCTCGACTGTCCCGAAGACTTCGTTGCACTCCAGCGGGCAGACCATTATTGTCGGAAACTCATGGATGAACTGAACGGTTTGGCAGAGCCGTCGAACAGCCGCTTACGTCGTCAGCTGCAGAAGTTCCGTCTCTTTAAAGGTATCCTGCATCGTTATAATTACGACCCTACCGGTGACAAGTGGGTTCCCGTCGTTCCGCGTGCTCTTCAACAGCAGATACTGCGCGTTTTTCACGACGACGCTACGGCCGGACATTTAGGCTTTCACAAGACCTACCACCGAATCAAAAGTCGTTTCTTCTGGCCTGGGCTTTCTACCAGTGTTTCCAAATATGTCGCTTCCTGCGCGCCCTGCCAGCACCGTAAACGGCCAACCACAGCACCTGCCGGACCGCTGCAACCACTACCTTGTCCGTCAGCACCATTCGATGTTGTGGGCATCGACTTATACGGCCCGTTGCCCGTTACCCCAGCTGGTCATCGGTGGGTAGTAACTGCGGTTGACCACCTTACCCGCTATGCTGGAACCGCCGCTCTCCGAACCGGTTGCGTTGTAGAGGTCGCCGAGTTTTTCTTACACTCCCTATTTTTGCGCCATGGTCCACCACGCGCTCTTCTAAGCGACCGTGGGAAGACGTTTCTGTTAGCAGTACTCGCGGAAGTTCTTCGTGCCGCCAATACGGTCCATAAAACGACCTCGAGTTATCACCCTCAAACAAACGGGTTGACTGAGCGCTTTCATCGGACACTTTCTGATATGCTTTCTGCCTACATCCGACCAGATCACACCAATTGGGACACTATTCTGCCTTTTGTGACATACGCGTATAATTCTGCACTTCAACGCACCACTGGTTTTTCGCCGTATTATCTCGTCTATGGGCGCCCACCACCTTCTGTTCTCGATTCAACTTTCTTTTTTGCACCTGTTGACTGCACGGAGAATGTCCCCGCACAATTCGTTGCCCGCGTCGCTTACTGCCGCCAATTGGCCCGGGAGAATACTGAAGCCAGTCAGCATCTCCGCAAGTCTCACTACGATGAGACTCACCGCAGTGTCTCCTTTCAGCCAGGGGACCAAGTTTTGCTCTGGACACCCGTACGCCAACCTGGGGTGTCAGAAAAGCTGCTTTCGCGATTCATCGGTCCTTATACCGTGCTTCAGCAAACGTCCCCGGTGAATTATCGCGTGGCTCCGAACAACGCTGTCACCGATCGTCGCTGCCGCGGGACTGAAATTGTTCACGTTTCTCGGCTGAAACCATACGTTCATCCTTCCGACACGCCCTAGCCAGCGGCCAGGTGACCGCTTTTCCTGAAGGGGGAGGATAAGTGTGAGAAGCTGTACAGGTTATATTTTAGCAAGTGGACAATCGCCCTTTCCTGGGTGTGCATCCTATTATCATCGCATCATCTTCATCTCGGTGGCGGCAGTGTCATCGACATCGCTTTTCTTGCTGTGCCTTCCTGGCGCTGTGACCGCACGAATAAAGACTTCCGCCAGGCGACTCCCAGAGCCTCTCATATATATATATATATATATATATATATATATATATATATATATATATATATATATATATATATATATATATATATATATATATATATATATATATATATATATACATATATATATATTTATATATATATATATATACATATCTTCTTTTCCTTTTCCTCATACGTCGGGTTCCCCTAACGGGTTCCCCTGTCTTCGATGCACTCCTACGCATCGCAGGCCAATCCTGCGTTTCAAAATCACCTGCCCTGGTGATGACATCACCTCGTGATGTCACCCGGTTACGGCCCGGCCTGCGATTCGAACAATGCTGTTTCCTTTCGTCATAAAAGCTCAGCTCGTCGCGTGGCCTTCTGTGCGCTGTAGCCTCTCCGCAAATTTGGAAAGGGCTTGGGAACAGAGTGATATGGATATGCTTATGTACTTACATTTTCCTTCCGTCCTCTAGCACGTTATCAAAGCCTGCCTGGCAGCTCTCGAAAAGACCGTTGTAATCTAAGAAGTACACGAGTCTCCTGTTTATCATCTTCTCGAAGAGCTTACACAGGCAGCTTGTCAGGGCAATGGGACGATAACTGGCGGGAGAGGAAGGGTCATTCCCTTCTTTTAGGACAGCCACTACTATGGCCTCCCTCCACGAGCATGGAATGTGCCCCGAAAGCCATATTTTATTGTATAGGTGTAAGAGTGTTTCAAGAGTGTCTGGGTGTAGGTGTTGTATCATGGTGTATGTAATCTTATCTGCGCCTGCAGCTGAAGGTTTGCACGAGCTCAGGGCAGCCCTCAACTCATAGAGAGTGAATTCAGAGTTGTAAGAAGTTTTAAAGCAAAGCTTTTTACCTCTACCCCCCAAGGGTTCCTTCGCGACCGTTGGTGTCACCAGAAAACTCCAGCGAACAAATAAAAGAATTGACTGGCACCGCCGTTAATCGAACCTGGAACTAACAGACTAACAAAGCGAGAGCCCGTTGTCTTACCGATTCAGCTACGAGCCCACGCGAAGACTGGGAAGACAGGTGGTGTACTCACCAAGCACATCGACTGGTTTACCCCCTGCGTTCTCGCTGAATGCCACGTGAAAGCTTCACGCGACCTTTCACGCCCGTCTAGCGGCCCTGTGCGCACCTTGCTCATGTTCTAAGAGTTACAGAAATTAAAGGAAGCTCACACCAATGCATGGCATCTCACTTCTAGTACGCCAATGTGCTAAAGCCTGTGGCCTCCAGTGTTCACGTAAACAATCACAGCTCCTTGTCGTCCGCCCTCACGCCAAACCAAGGAATACATTCAAATACTCTTTGATGGCGAGGCTAACACCGAGAGTGACGTTTCCTTGCAGCGCCTCAAAAACAGCATTACTCAAATCATGCACATGATCAGGCGAGTTGCCACCAAGAAGCGAGGCCTAAAGGAATCCGGTACCTGTCGATTAATTGAAGCTTTTGTCCTCTCGAGAGTTACTTACGTCAATTCCCTGTCTTCTTCTCGAGAAGGAAGACATAGAGATGCTTTATATAATGATTAGAAAGGTTGTCGAGCAGGCCATTGGTCTTCTCACGAGTGCGTCCACACAGACGCTGCTTAGCACGGCGCTCCACAACACGGTGGAAGAGCTGATAGAAGGCTATCTTTCTAACCAGAAGGTCCGAGTCAGAACTGCGATGGGTAATCGCATGCTTCACCAGATTGGCTGGACAGCCCAGAATGTCACTCCGCTTGACGTACACCCAGACTCTAGGCGACTAAAACTAAAGATGCTCCCTTTGCTTAGAAATATGAACCCCTCACATGACGAAGGTCACCGAAAACTATGGGCTCAAGCGCGAAACACCACCGTCGGTGGGGATTATAATATAATAATAATAATAAGCCTGTATTCGCATTACGTACACAAGTTATCTACACAGACTTCTCCAAACATCGAGGGCAGCAATACGCCATCATCGTGGCTGCCTCCAGAAACAACCTCCTGGCGTGTACCTCGCTTAGGACCCAAGAAATGACAGCAGCAGCCATCACCTTGGCTCTCGCTCAACCAGGGGTTCGGAGGGTAGTAATCGATTCACAGCAAGCCTACTGGAATTACGAGTAGGGTTGGGTGTCCTGACCTGCACTGCGCGTGCTAAAACCCGCTCCCCAAACGGTTCATTCTACTCATCTGGACACCCCCTCACGCTTCAATTGGAGGCAACAAATACGCCCACCCAACAAGCCTGCGCTTTTACTTCCCGTGCTACGGAGCTGCACGAGGACAGTCACCCGTGTGTCACGTTCAGGGAGATAACCCATCATTACCGCGTTCTGAGACAGACTGTACCTTCGCCTCACCCTGACCTTTCCAGAAAACAACGAACTACCCTACGGCTCATACAATCCGGGCTCCTTCGCACAGCCTACGAGTCTTCACTTAATGTATCCGAATGGCTACGACGCTGAATTTAAATTTAGCTCAGAAGTGGGAACACTCCGCCCCGAAATCGGGCTGTGCGAATTTAGCCCTGAGCACCCTCCTTTCTTTCCGTCAACTACCCAACAAGAACAATGGGAGATACTGCTGTCCAGGCCCTCTCTACCTACCCAGGTTAAGCGGGTGGACAGAAGACAGGCCGCGCGGACTGCATATGGGCCCCACAGAAGAAGGAATCACTCCGCAGGTCTGCACTCTGGGCCGTTCAGAAATCCGAGCAGAAGTATTTCTTCCTCCTCTTCCTTCTCTGCCGCAAATCTCGTCGGATCCGTCCGCGGCGCAGGGACGGAGAAGACAGATCGTCTAACACCGGGTTGGAGCTTACTTTAATTTTATAAAAAAAGTTTCCACTCTTGTGCTACACCAATACAACTGAACCAAACAGCGTTCATGCTTCATGCATTGATTTAACCTTAACAAGAATATCCCTTTGAAGTAATAAATGGTGTGGTTAAGTTCATTTCACTTCTCTCTGGTTTTGCTATTTGTAGAACGATGTGAGTGAATTTAAGTGACGTCGCATGGGTAATCGCTATGGGTGCCGTTTACAGCTTTGCTTTCCAACCACATTCACGGGGTGGATTGACGCGATTTTTTTTGTCTGTCTTTGTCTTGTAAGGGCTTTTTTTCTGCAGATGTTTTGTGTTTTATGAAAGTGTTCGTGTAGTGTGCTGAACTGGACACGTGTTCGAAGTGTTATGCAAGCGAGTTAGCCTGGTCTTCAAGTGTGTCCCCTGTTGTGCTAACCAGGGGCAGGCTGTGTGTCTGTTGTCCTTTGATCTTGCGTATACGTGTTTTGGGGAGCGCACCCGCACCCTGCCCATTCTCCCACTTCGAGCGCACGCCGGCGGCTATGGCCAAGCCGGCTGACGCGGCCGGCACGCGAGCAACCTTCTCGCAGGAATGCGCTGCGCTATACATTGCCAACCACCCTGGTAACAACCCGTTTCGGGTCTCGGTTCCCGTTTCCTCCGCGACGCCTCGGAGGGCGCGCTCGTAGCTCCGGTAGGAGGTTGGGGAAGAACCAGTCCTCGGCACGAGCCGAGGTCGGAGGTTGCGAGCGAGGGCCTGCTCTCTTCGGACTTATCGACCTCTTGGGAGGACCTCCCTGCCCCGACCTCGGAGACCACCCGCCCCCGCGACCTTCACTGGGTAAGCCAAACCCTTTGTCTTCCCTTGCGAGAACGCTGCAGTAGGACAGGACTATCCTCCCTGCTGTGGCTGCTGGTCTTTTTGGCACGCGCAACGATATTAGCTATAATAAACCTGTTTATTGTTTGTTGCGAGTCCGTGGTGTCCTTTTTCGCCCAAACCCTGAGCCACGCGCGACTTTGCGCACGGCGGGTTGGGAGTCGCGTGAGAGCCGCCAAGCTATACGGCGGGACGATTGCGTAAACGCTAGCAGGTGAAGTTTGCTTCACAGGTTAGCCTTACGTAGGCGACCCCACAGTGTCCAGATTTTGTATGTGTCCGTGTATGAATTAATGGATGTCAAGAAGGCGTGCCAACTCTTTCGTTTCGCCTCACGGCGCACACGTTTTCCTAACGGCTTGGCCCGTTGGAACAAAATGAGGTTACCCGACGTGGGGCACCGACGAAGGACACCCCACGCCTTGTTCTGGGCCTCTCGCGCCCGCCTACAGTCCTCATTCCACCACGGCCTCCGCTGGTTGCGCGGGGCACCAGAGGCGTGGGGAATGGACTTTTCGGCGGCGTCGAGGATGTGCGCCGTGAGCAGTTGGGTAGCTTCTTCAACGTGTAGGTGTCCTCTGGATGTGTGGTGTAGTTTGGATGTCTCTGTAAATGTATTCCAGTTAGCTCGTGCTTCATTGAACCTATTATGGGAAGATGGACTGCATGGGCCTTTACCTATGTATGTTAGTGAGGTGGGGAAGTGGTCGCTGCCATATGGGTCAGTTCCCACTCCCCACTCGACAAGAGGAAAGAGAGCTGCGGAGACAATAGCCAAGTCAAGACATGAGTATGTGTTGTGACCTATGTTATGGTATGTAGGCTGTTTATTGTTGAAAAGGCATGCTCCAGAAGATGTAAGGAATTTCTCTATCAGGCGACCTCGGGCATCCGTTCTGGAAGAGCCCCGAAGAGAGTTGTGAGCATTAAGGTCGCCTGTAAGGATGTATGGTTCGGGCAGCTGGTCAACCAGCGCCTCGAAGTCGGAGCTCGTAAGTGCAACATCAGGAGGAATGTATATGGAGCATACCGTTACCAACCTATTAAATATTATTGTGCGAACGGCTACAGCCTCAAGGACGGTGTTCAAGGTGACAGGGTGGCATGGTAAGGATTTGCGGGCGATTCCGGCCACACCGCCAGAAGAGTGTGTGCAACCATCCCTGTCTTTCTGTAAACCAGGTAACTATTTAAGAAATTTGTGTGTTTGGAATTCAGATGTGTTTCCTGGACACACATTAAACTTGGCTGATTGGCATGCAGAATCTCATACACGTCGTCAAGATTATTCAGAAGGCCTTTGCAGTTCCATTGAACAATATTTTCTCTTCCCATTATTTAGTGTGAGAGCTACTGAAGTGTGCATGTTTGTGTCGTCTTTCGGGGCTGTGATTCTTGAATTGGGCTTTTTCGACCTTTCTCTAGGCTTGGACGTCGTAGGCCGATCCTTGCGCTGCGTCGCAGGCAAGAATGGCACGACGTCCATCTCGTCGTCCGATGTCCTGGGTGTGTCCGTCGAACCGGGCCCCCCGGGCTTGGGCCCCGTTCGGGGGCCCTTCGTTTGACCCGCCACCACCGCAGGTATCGGAGTCACCAGAAGTGGCACGGGCGGTGTGGCGGCGGTGGGAGCCGGTGTGGGGCCCGTGGTGTCCATGGCACCCTCCAACGCATTGGAGGATGGGGAGGCAGGGAGGGGAGCGGCACCGGTGCCGACGGAAGAGGTTGCCACCACAACCGCTGGTGGCTCAGCGAGCGGTGCGGAGGTGGGTTGGGCTGCCAGAGGCAACCCAGGGTGGGGGGCGGAGGCGGGACCAAGGCCGACTCGCGGTACTGTGTCCCCGCCAAAACCAGACGTCGCTCCGCCCCCCGGTGAGCTGCGTCGGCGTACCTCCCCAGGGGCAAAGAGGCGAACCTCTTCCGCGCCTCTGGGTAGGTGATGTTCTCTGTGACCTTTACATTTATGATTTGTTTTTCCTGCTTAAATTTCTCGCAAGTGCGGGACCACGCTGCGTGGGGCCCCTGAAGTTAGTACAGGTGAAACTGGGTGTTGCAGTTTTCGGATGGGTGGTCATGTTGGCCGCATTTTGCACAGGTAAGGCGGCCGCGGCAGGAGTTTGTGCCATGCCCGAACCGTTGGCACTTGAAGCACCGCCGCGGGTTCGGGATGTATGGGCGGACAGAACAATGTATGTAACCGGCATTTATGGATTCTAGAAGGGTGTATCGATCGAAGGTCAAGATAATGTGTCTAGTTGCTACGTGTTTGTCATCGCGGGGTATTGATATGCGCTTTACAGCCATGACGCCCTGATCCCTAATCCTTCCAAAAGGTCGACCTCGGTCTCGGACATGAAATCTGCGTGATTTCCAGATCTGCCATGCGGGTTTGTTTCAGGAGGATTGTGGATTGCTGCTGAGTTTTTACTTCAACTAGCACTTCACCAGTTCTCAGCTTTTCGGCGTCATATGTTTTGCCGATGATACCTTCAAGGTATTGAGAAACAAAAAATACAGATTGAGAGGAAACCGGTTTCAATTTGTCCACAGATTCAATAATCAAAACACGAGGGTAGTTATCTGGCTTTGGGAGCGAGATAAAAGGCAAAGGAGGAAAAGATACTTCGGTGCGGCCCCTTTTAGGGGGCCGATCATGGTTGGTGGGGGGGGGGGGGTTTGAAAATGCCATATAGCATAGTATAAAAGCAGGGAGACGAGGGTACTTTCTTCTTTGACCTTACCCTGGTAGCCAAAGAGGTCTCGGAGCTCCCTGCCTGGTAGACAGACAGGGAGCCCATCTTCCGGAGCTTGAGCTGGGCTCCGATGGCCACCGTTTGAGGTTTCTACCCTTCACCTTAAAACACATCACCACGGTTGGATCCAGCTTATGTATGGGGGCTCGGGGTCCGCGGTGTCGCCAACACCGTCACCAAGATTGCTCAAGGTGCCCCGTGCGGGGCTGAGTGGCGATCGATAATGGAGGCCGCCCCACAGGTACTGTGACACCAGACGTCGTGATAGAGGATTCAATCAGATATGATCCCTTTGGTGTCTTCACAGCGCAAGACATCAAGGCAGCTATGCTGCCCTTAAGCTCCGCAGCTGGCCCAGACGGCCTAACACCGAAAGAGCTGCGTCAGATCCCATCAGTAGTGCTGAGAGTGTTGCTGAACACACTGCAACTTCTCAAACGTATCCCGGTGTGTCTGCGGAATGCCAGAATCATTTTAATCCCCAAGAGGGTGGGTGCTGCGCAGGCCGCGGACTTCACGCCAATCACGGTGTCTTCGGTCTTAATCAGGCTGATGCACAAGGTGTACGCCCGGCGGATACAGTCGGCGGTGACGTTAGATTACCGCCAGCGAGCTTTCATCCCGGCCTATGGTTGTGCCGAGAACGTGGTCATCCTAGCCACTGCATTAGAGGAGGCGAAAGGAGGAAAAAAGCCCCTCTGCATGGCTTCAGTGGATGTTGCAAAGGCGTTCGACAGGGTGGACTCGCAAGCGATACTGATGGGTCTGAGGAGGAAGGAAATCGGTGATGATTTCCTGAGGTACATTCAGGACTTCTACACCACGGCGACAACGGTACTCCAGTATGGCAATGAGAGTCTCCTAGTCCATCCAACGATTGGAGTAAGGCCGGGCGATCCGCTCTCTCCTTTGCTTTTCAATCTAGTGATCGACGAATGGTTAGCGACCCTAACATGAGGTTTAAAGGCGAGACAGTGGAAGTCAACTGCATGGCGTTCGCGGACGATATTGTAATATTGGCCGCAACGCCACAAGGGCTGCAAGACCAGCTCTGCGCCCTCGAGCAGTTTCTGACAGCGCGGGGACAGCAAGTGAACCCCGCGAAGTCTCTGTCACTAACTATCCTGCCGTCAGGTAAAGACAAGGTGTCAAAGATCGACACAACCCACGCATATACCGTCAATGGAGAGCCGATCCCACAGGCCAGTTCAACAACCTGCTGGCGATACCTCGGTATCCGCTTCAATGCCACGGGCAAGGAGCGTGATCGGCTTCGTACAGAGGTCAAAAGCCTGCTGGAGAGTGTGTCTAAGGCACCACTCAAGCCCCAGCAAAGGCTAGTAGTACTGAAGTACTACCTGTTGCCTCGCTTGTACCACCGTCTCGTGCTGGGACTGGTGTCGGCAAAGGCTCTGCTCAAACTCGACGGCCAAGTACGCTCATACGTCCGGAAATGGCTTGCCTTGCCGCCAGACACTCCGCTTGGCTTCTACTACGCGCGTACAGCAGAAGGTGGCCTTGGCATTCCCTGTGTGCGCACACTTATCCCTGCTCTCAGGGTTAAGCGGCTGAAGAGTCTGGAGAACTCCGACAGCCTTCTCTGTCGCACTGTTGCCACAAGTGCGCACGGGAAGGGGAGCCTGGCCCAAGCCGAACGGCTCTGCACCTTTCGGGGTTGTAGGCTGAACGGAAGGATAGACAGCCAGAGGTATTGGACTAAATGGCTACATGAGAGCGTAGATGGGAGAGCGCTCAAAGACAGCAGCAATGCCCCCGGCAGCACTGCGTGCCTCTCCGAAGGCACAACCTTTTTGAGAGGACGAGTACATTGACCTCGTAAAGATGCACATCAACGCCGTGCCAACTCTGTCAAGGTTGAGGAGAGGACGCCAGGAGACCACCAAATGCAGAGCCGGATGTCCAGTCCCCGATACATTGGGACACGTCCTCCAGAAATGCCATAGGACCCACCATGACCGTATACGTAGGCACGATGTGCTGGTGAGGTACGTTGCGAAAAGGCTGACAGAGAAGGGATGGCAGGTGATGGAGGAGCAGAGGTTCAAGACGGCTGTAGGGACGAGCATCCCTGACCTGGTTTGCAAGTGGGATAACGAAAGGGTCCTGTTAGATGCCCAGGTCGTCGGAACCCGAGTCTCACTCTCCGACGCGCACTTGGCAAAACCTGCCGAGTACATGGAACCCTCACTGTTGCAGCAAGTGGGGGAGGGACTCCGAACTCTAGTCTCCAGCATCACGTTGTCGTTCCGTGGGGTATGGACCTGAGAGAGTGCGAAAACGCTCGTTGACCTTGGCCTTGAACGGAACGACCTCAAGGTGCTGAGTGTCAGATGCTTGCAAGGAGGTATGCGGGGTTTCTGGGTTCACCAGAAGACCACGCGCGTCTGAAGACGACCGCGATGGGTGCGGAGTGCACGTATGAAGAGTGTGGTGATCCCACGCCGGAAGAAACCCAAAGGGTCTGCACTCCCCGTTCCCAAAAGCTGCAGAACGCAGCGCAGAGGTGGGTACCTCTGCCCCAAAATCAGAGTGGAAGACTGTGCGAGGCTTGCTGTCCTGCATGTAGCCTGCCGAGCACTAAGAAAAAAAATAGCCAAATGCCTCGTCATCAAATTAGTGACGCGCATGAATGGATTAACGAGATTCCCACTGGTTGAAATTTCTGCGGATCAACTAAGACTCTCTTTGGCTAGGGGAAGTAGCGAGCCCCCGTAATCCAGTGTGGGAGGAGGCCAAAGGCTGGGGATGGTAACGCGCCCCTGTAATCCAGCATGGGAGGAGGCCCGAGGGTCTATGTTGCGAAGTTCCGACTGCGCTCAAGCAGTACAGTTCATCCATGCTGGGCGCACCATTGCTGAAGCAAGGGGTATACCAGCATGGGGCCGGGGGTGTTGCGAACCTCTGTAACCGGTGCTTGGAAGGGGCCTTAAGGTCAGTGTTGTACGGAACGGCGTTACAAGGAACGGCGTTCCTGGAACTACTTCCTTTTGGAGGAACGGAGGAACGCCACCGTTTCATTAAGGGTCGGTGGAACTGTAACGGTAACTCGTTAGGTTTTTGAAGGAACGGCAGGAACGGCGTTCCTGCCGTTACATCGCTAGGATTTGGCTGTTTTTGATGCCAAGGCTCGAGTACAAAAATCAACTAGTCGCAACTGCGTTTCTCTTCCTATAAGCTGGTCGATTTGCTCGCCCTTCAGCCGTAAGTGCTTCCTCGAAGGTCAAAGGCAGAAGAATAACCACGCAGCAGGCCGCAGCTTGTGCTTGCTTTCATGCTGGCTGAACTTGCGTGGATTTCGACGGGTGAATAGCGTAGCCGCGAGAATGCTTTTCACGTTTCATCGTTTGCCTGGGGAGCCCAGAAAGCACGTCTGGCCGATAGGATTGGTCCCTGGCGGGGATTGTCTAATTCGGGATCCGGAGATTTCGTTGTCGGACATTTATGTGCAGGACGTTTCGGTGCGGACATTTCTGTGCACGGACATTTTGGTGTACGATGTCTTGGCCCAGACATTTTGATTCACGGGATGTCCCAGGCATTCTTTGAACATTTTATCTTTAGCATTTTAATTTCGTGACTAGATATAATTTTACGCTCGAGACTTGTGCTTGCGCCGCCGTGCGTGGAAACGAACGCTAAACCCTGGCGGAGCATTGCCACGTAAAACCCAATTTCTGTAGTAGCTAGATGGTAAAAATTAACGCGGTTAATTTGCATCCATTCAACCTTTTTTTTTATCACATGTGAACAACCCAACGACTTTAAATGTTAGCAAAGCGCTTTGCTTTCACTTCACCCAACGGTGCAAGACGCTGCTGCTTTTAGTCCATCCTCCCCCGCGCACCCCCCCACCCGGCAAAACATCCGCGAAAAAAAAACACAAAAACGAGGTAGATTAAGCGCGTGTACATTGTTTTAATTGTTTTCTCAATCAGTCTCGTATTGGTTGCATTCGGTGCCGGTTCTAGTAAAAACTAACCAACCAATGATCGCACTTAGGGTGGCGTCACTTAGCGGAGGGGGAGGCTGAGCCCCGCCGGCTACCAGCCCCCTTGGTAGACAGAGAGGGATGTTACTTGTGGTTCACCATTGCGTCAACTGGACTTCGAAAATTTGAAGACGGCTGTTGCCGCTCTCGTCACACTAGCCTATTCAATATTTTTTGCTCCTTATAATGGTAGAAAGCAATGTATTCCTGGGGTGTCCATGATATGCGGGACTTGAAGAGTTAATTCCCGATGAGGAGACTGAAGGCGAAGAATGAGCGATTCCTGGAGTGGGGGCGCCATCAGTATGACCGCGATGTGCGGAAGGGCGTAGCCAGCAAATGATAGTGCCCATTGTGTTCTCAGCGGCTTTTTGGGTGGCTTTTTATTTCACATTATAGAGGTTTCGTGAGCTCCTGGTGAATGTAAAGCTTTTACCTGTATCACTGCGGTTCGGCTTCGGAGACCGTGAACTCCGCCACGCCTGTAGGATTTTCAGGGAAACCGAAAATATGACTGAAAAAGAAACCTGGTCGAGATTCGAGCTTGCAGGCGGGGAGGGGGTGCTAGGACAAAGAATTAAAATGTGGTGAATGTAAGCATGTAAACATAAAACGAAGGTTAGTTTTCCCGAACAAGATGGGTGGAATTCGTATGCACAACCCGTACGCGCTTAATCAACATTTAGGGCATAAGAAGCTGCGGCTGTTTTTAAAAAGGCCCGTTCTTCCTCGACGACAATACCCTAGACTAGTGTTCGCAAATTCATTTCAGCAAGGCAGCCCAGCCTACGTAATACCCTTCCTAAGGTTTGCAGCATTATGGGGGGGGGGGGGGGGGCTAGCTAATGTTTGTTACGTTTTGGATATTGAGAGTGTGCATGTAATTTATGTAAGTTGAGGGTGTGTAATTTAAAAAAAATACAAAAAGGTCGTCGGACCATCGTAAACACCGGTCAATTGTCTCAGCTAAAAAACAGCGAATATAAATTAACAACCTGTCGTAAATGACAAAAAAATGTGTGCTAAAGAATTCAATCGGCTGGGCTGCATAATAGGTGTCTCCAGGAAAAGGTATCAAACAAAAATATATAAATGTAGAATTTCTAGAAATACCTGGCAAAGATCAAACATGGCATCAATCATTATGGGGGGGGGGGGGCTAGCTAATGTTTGTTACGTTTTGGATATTGAGAGTATGCATGTAATTTATGTAAGTTGAGGGTGTGTAATTTAAAAAAAATACAAAAAGGTCGTCGGACCATCGTAAACACCGGTCAATTGTCTCAGCTAAAAAACAGCGAATATAAATTAACAACCTGTCGTAAATGACAAAAAAAATGTGTGCTAAAGAATTCAATCGGCTGGGCTGCATAATAGGTGTCTCCAGGAAAAGGTATCAAACAAAAATATATAAATGTAGAATTTCTAGAAATACCTGGCAAAGATCAAACATGGCATCAATCAAAACATAAATTCACTGCTCCAGATTGTTGTACATAACCAACGTTAAGCGGAATTAAAATATAACGGCTGTCCCAATGATGATGATGGTTGCATTTTAATGGCGCAAGGCCAGCTGGGGCAAAGAGCGCCAAAAACAGATGGTTAGCTACAACAGATGAAATGTGTATACTAAAATTGAATAGCAACAGAGGTAAAAACAAAGACAATGGAGATGGCTGGTGTAGAGGGCCAGGTTGTGATTATGCATGATATGATATGAGTTTCAGAAATTGAACTTCTGATAGATACTTAAAAACACGTTTGACTGTAAACATTGGTTCATCGCCTAAGAAGTACGATGGGTGGAGTGGGATTTGTTGTCTGTAGATTTCCGGAAAGTGTTTGCGTCGTGTGGTGTGGAGTGCCTTGCATGTGATTAGTATGTGAACTACGGATAGGCCTTCTCCACACCTGCTGCACACGGGTCTCTGAGACCCAGTGAGCAAGTGTGAATGTGTTACATAAGTGTGGCCTATCCGTAGCCTGGCTAAGGCTACTTCCGTGTGTCTGTCTTGTTTGTCTGTTATGTATCTACCTAGGTGTGGCTTTATAGTGTAGAGTTTGTTGTTTGTTTGTGTGTCCCATGTTTCCTGCCAAGATTTGCGCAAGGCTGTCCGTACCAGTGGCTTCAGGTCGAGGTAGGGAACACACGGTACCCCGCACGGGGCACCTTGAGCAATCCTGGTGACGGTACTGGCGATACCGCGGACCCCGAGCCCCCAAACATAAGCTGGATCCAACCGTGGCGATGTGTTTATAGGTGGAGGGTTAGAAACCACGAACGGTGGCCGTCGGAGCCCAGGTCAAGTACCGGCGGATGGGCTCCCTGTCTGTTTACCAGGCAGGGAGCTCCGGGACCTCTCAGGCTATCAGGGTAAGGTTTGAGAAGAAAGAACCCCCGTCCCCTGCTTCTATACTATGATGTATGGCATTCTCTAAACCCCCCCCCCCAAACGTGATCGGTCCCTGAAAAGGGGCCGCACCGAAGTATCTTTTCCTTCATTGCCATCTTTGACATTTCCTGAACCAGATAATTTTTCTCGATTTCTTGTCATGGAATCCATCAATCCAACCCACCCTCTTGCATCTCAGTCAGTCTTCTTGATTGCCAAGTATCTTGAAGCCATAGTAGGAAAATCGTATAAGTGCAAAAAACAAAAGTCTGGTGAACTCCTAATTGAAATAAATGACAAGCAGCAGTCTGCAAAGCTTCTAGCTCAGACTAGACTGGCTGATCTCGACATCCGGGTCACACCCCATCGGAGCCTCAACAGCTCGCAGGGTGTGATATCCGAGACAGACCTCCTGAACGAAACGGATGCGGATCTCCTTGCCGGCTTGAAGGATCAGGGCGTCACTGCCGTGAGACGCATCACTATCCGCAGAGACGACAGGGAGATTCCGACCAAACACATTATCCTGACTTTCGACCGCGCAGTTTTTCCACAATACATAAACGCAGGTTTTATCCGTTGCTCCATCCGTCCCTACATCCCGAACCCGCGGCGCTGTTTTAAGTGCCAGAGGTTCGGGCACGGTACGAACTCTTGCCGTGGCCGAACGACGTGTGCAAAATGCGCGGCGCACTACAATCCGAGCGAGAACTGCCCATCCGAAACTCTCACTTGTGTAAACTGCGGGGGGCCGCATGCAGCGTACTCCCGCAAGTGTGAAAAATTCCAAATGGAAAAAAAGATAATTAACATCAAGGTCACGGAGAACATCACCTTCCCAGAGGCGCGAAAGAGGTTCGCCTCTTTCCCTCTGGGGAGGTACGCAGACGCGGCTCGCCGGGGGGCGGAGCGGCGTCTGGTTTCCACAGGGACCCAGTTCAGCGAGTCTGACCTGGTCCCGCCCCCGCCCCCCGCTGGGTTGCCTCACGCAGCCCAACCCGGCACCACGCCGCTTGCTGAAGCAGCACCGGTTGTGGTGCAAACCACTTCTGTCGGGACCGGTGCCGCTCCCGCCTCTGTCTCCCCGTCCTCCAGTCCGTTGTAGGGTACCGAGGTGATGGACACCACAGGCCCCGCACCGGCTCCCACCGTCACCGCACCGCCCGTGCCACCTCTGGTGCCCCGGACGCCCTCGGCGGTGGCGGCTCAAACGAAGGGCTCCCGAGGGGGGGCCAAGTCCGGGGGGCCCGGTCCGTCGGGCACCCCTCGGACATGACGACGAGATGGATGTCGGGCCGTTCCTGCCTGCAACGCAGCGCAAGGAGCGGCCACCGACTTCCAAGCCTACAGACAGGCCTAAAAAGCCTAACCCCAGAGTAACAGCCCCGAAAGACGACACATGAACACATACACACACTCCATTCATTCTTAAACCTAAATAATGGGAACAGAAAACATCATTCAATGGAACTGCAGAGGCCTCCTTAAAAATCTTGATGATGTGTATGATATCCTGCATGCCAATCAGCCAAGTCTCATGTGTCTCCAAGAGACTCACCTCAATTCCAAACAGACAAATTTCTTAAATAGGTACATGGTATTCAGAAAGGACAGGGTTGGCTGCACACACTCTTCAGGAGGTGTGGCAATTGTCGCCCGGAAATCCTTAGCCTGCCACCATGTCACTCTGAACAGTGTCCTCGAGGCTGTAGCAATTCGAACAATAATATTTAATAGGTTGGTAACGGTGTGCTCCATTTACATTCCTCCTGATCATGCACTTTCGAGCTCTGATTTCGAGGCGCTGGTCGACCAGCTGCCCGAACCATTCATCCTAACAGGCGACCTTAATGCGCACAACTCTCTTTGGGGCTCCTCCAGAACGGATGCCCGAGGTCGCCTGATAGAGAAATTTCTTACATCTTCAGGAGCATGCCTTTTCAACAAAAAACAGCCTACCTACCATAACTTAGGACATAATACGTACTCACATCTCGACTTGGCTATTGGTTCTGCAATTCTCTTTCCATGTCTTGAGTGGGGCGTGGGCACGGACCCATATGGTAGTGACCACTTCCCCACATCCCTAACATACAGAGGTAAAGGCCTATGCAGTCCATCTGCCCATAACAGGTTTAATGAATCAAAAGCAAACTGGAGTACATTCACAGAAACATCTAAACTACACCACACAACCATAAAACACCTACACTTGGAGGAAGCAGCCCAACTCGTCACGGCGCACATAGTCGACGCCGCCGAAAAGTCCATGCCCCAGGCCTCCAGTGCGTCCCGCAACCCAAGGAGGCCCTGGTGGAACGAGGACTGCAGGCGGGCGCGAGAGGCCCAGAACAAGGCGTGGGGTGTCCTTCGCCGGTACCCCACGTCAGATAACCTAATTTCTTTTAAACGGGCAAAGGCTTTTGGGAAGCGAGTGCGTCGTGAGGCGAAAAGGGAGAGTTGGCGCACCTTCCTCACTTCCATCAACTCATACACTGACACACACAAAGTCTGGACACGAATACGAAAACTAAAAGGACAACAGACACACAGCCTGCCCCTGGTTAGTACAACAGGGGACACACTGGAAGACCAGGCTAACACACTTGCACAACACTTCGAACACGTGTCCAGTTCAGCACAATACACAAACACTTTCATGAAACACAAGACATCTGTAGAAAAGAAGTCCCTGCGTGATAACAACAAGTCGCACACTTCTTACAATTCTCCTTTTTCTATTCATGAGCTGAAGGTTGCTCTGAGTACATGTAAGCCTTCAGCTCCAGGTGCAGACAAAATCACATACACCATGATACAACACCTACACCCAGACACTCTTGAAACACTCCTACATCTATACAACAACATATGGCTTTCGGGGCACATTCCTCGCTTTTGGAGGGAGGCCATAGTAGTGGCTTTCCTGAAGGAAGGAAAGGACCCTTCCTCTCCTGCTAGCTATCGGCCCATCGCCCTCACAAGCTGCCTGTGCAAGCTCCTCGAGAAGATGATAAATAGGAGACTCGTGTACTTTCTTGAGTACAATGGTCTTCTCGAGGGCTGCCAGGCAGGCTTCAGGGCGGGGCGGTCCACGAACGACCAACTCGTCGCGCTCGAGTCCTATATAAAGGATGCTTTCCTCCACAAACAATATTGTATGACGGTATTCTTTGATCTGGAAAAAGCGTACGATACCGCGTGGCGGTATGGCATCCTAAGCGACCTCAAGTCCTTCGGCATGTCAGGTAACATGATAAACACACTTGCCAGCTACTTGTCTCAAAGAACCTTTCGTGTGCGAGTTGGAACTGCACTGTCTAGGGTTCATGTGCAGGAAAATGGAGTGCCACAAGGTGGAGTTTTAAGTTGCACCCTTTTTATTGTGAAAATGAATTCCCTTAGGAAGGCGCTGCCACCGTCGATTTCCTGTTCAGTCTATGTAGACGACATTCAACTCTCCTTTAAATCCTGTAACCTGTCTGTCTGTGAGCGCCAGGTCCAGCTTGGTGTTAACAAGCTAGCTGGGTGGGCAGATGGCAATGGTTTTAAATTTAATCCCGGGAAGTGCACTTGTATTTTATTTTCCAAGAGACGTGGTATCCGGCCGGATCCAGACATTCAACTCCACGGTGTCTCTATTCCTGTAAAAAAGGAACACAAGTTCTTGGGTATTATCTTTGACGAAAAGCTGACATTCATCCCACACATAAAACAACTAAAACATAAATGCTTAAAAACAATGAATATCCTGAAGGTTCTGTCGCACATCTCTTTTGGTGCTGACAAACAACTTCTCTTACGTGTTTTTACCAGCTTGATAGGTTCACGATTGGACTATGGAAGCGTTGTTTATGGGTCAGCAAGTAAAACATCTCTCAAAATGCTGGACCCAGTGCTCCATCTCGGGATCCGCCTGGCGTGTGGCGCTTTCCGCACTAGCCCGGTCGAAAGCCTCTATGTGGAGTGCAACAAATGGAACCTACAACGTCAGCGAGCTTACACAGATCTCCTTTATGCTTTTAAAATTTCATCCATGCCTCACCATCCTTTTAAATCAGTTTTTCATGATACGTCCATGACTGAACTCCTTTTAAATCGACCATTGATCTCTGCGCCCTTCTCTTACAGAGTTAGAGAGGAGGCGTCAGAGCTTGCTGTCTCCTTTTTAGATACAATCCAAAGTTCTCTGACGGATTTTATAGCACCATGGCATCTCCGCCCTGTATCATGCGACACATCTTTTACACATCTAGATAAAAAGCGAGCTCCCACATGTGAAATTCTGCAGCATTTCTTGTATTTGCAGCAGAAGTATGAGTACTCTGAATTTTATACGGACGCTTCTAGAACTGCCACCTCTGTGTCCTGCGCGGCGCATGGGCCCGGCCTTAGTGTCACTCGAACTCTGAATGGTCATACTAGTATCTTTACGGCAGAGGCTTACGGTGTACTTCTTGTTGTCAATCATATACTTCAAAACCACATCCCACAATCCATTATCTATACAGATTCCCTCAGTGTTGTGCGGGCACTGTCGTCAACAGTGCCTTCGAAAAACCACGTTGTCAATCTGATTGTCAAGGGTATTATGTCTGTGTATGTACGCAAATTTGAACTGGTTCTTTGCTGGGTCCTTGGCCACTGTGGTATTGCCGGGAACGAAGCAGCGGACCGAATGGCTGCTGCTGCTACACTCTCGAATACAGTAGACATAACCACAGTACCCTACACCGACGTGAAACCACACATCAGACAACAACTTCGCAAAACATGGCAAACACACTGGAGTGAACAAACAGACAACAAGTTACACGTAATAAAACCTCAATTGGGACCATACACCACCGACACACGCAATAGATACTCTGAAGTCGCCTTGGCCAGATTACGGATAGGGCACACCCATGCAACGCACTCCTATCTGCTGACGGGATCTTCTAGACCCCAGTGCAGCAGGTGCGGAGAGGCCCTATCCGTAGTGCACATACTACTCACATGCAAGGCACTTCACACAACACGATACAAACACTTCAGAGAACTCTACAGACAACATATCCCACTACATCCATCGCAGTTTCTAGGTGACGAAGCCATTGTTTCTGTTAAACGTGTGTTTGAGTATTTGTCAGACGTTAAGTTTTTAAACCTCATTTCCTATCACGCATAATGAAATCTGGCCCTATACACCAGCCATCACCATTATCTGTAACAGATTTTATTATGTTCGGTTGACTTTTTTTTTTTTGTAACCACTTCATTAAATAAACTTCCCTCTGGCGCTCTTTGCCCTTAGGCGGCCTTGCGCCATAAAAAACCCAACTATCATCATCAACACACGGTACATCTATGCTACTGCGGAGAGCAGCCACAGCGGCACCCTGGTCAGCAATTTCGTTCCCCCGAATGCCACTGTGACCTGGAATCCAGCAAATAATTATTTTTAGTTTTGCGTGATCAGCAAATGTTAGAGCTTTAATTAGATGCTGGAGCACAATGTTTTTCGTAGGTCTGAAGCAATGCAAGGCTGTTACCACACTTAGAGAGTCTGTAAAGATAATGGAGTGTTCTGTTCTGGTTTGTGTAATGTGTTGTACTGCTAATAGGATACCATGCGCTTCTGCCGTAAAAATGCTGCTATTTCTGTGTAATGTCTTCGTACTGGTAAAGTTGGGGCCATATGCAGCACATGCGACGGCCGAAGAAGACTTTGAAGCATCGGTGTAGAAGGCGGTGTGCGGGTATTTGTGTTGTAACTGTAGGAAGTGCTGTAGTATAAGTTCTCTGGGCGCATTTCGTTTGTCGATGTGTTTGAAAGAAATATCACACGAAATTGCTGACCTCTCCCAAGGCGAAACGAGGTCAGCAATGGAAGACTTTATGCTCTCCTCAAATGAAATCCCTAGTTCCTCAGCGAGGGCTCTCACTCGTATAGAGAAAGGAACGGGTATCGACGGCCGTGCTGCAAACAACAGATCGGATGAAATGTTGTTTATGATAAAGCTACATGGGTGATTTTTTACAGAAGTCGCCTTAATAGCATACAGCAAGGAAGTGTAAGAACGCTGGTGTTCAAGGCTCCACCTATCACACTCTGCATACAGGCTTTCAATGGGACTCGTCCGGAACGCTCCAGATGCAAGACGGAGACCCAAGTGCAGGACTGGGTCCAACATTTTCAGAGCAGTTTTACAGGCGGACCCATAGACGACACTCCCGTAGTCCAACCGTGAGCCAATAAGGCTGGTAAAAACGCGGAGGAGTATTTGTTTGTCCGCTCCGTAGGAGCAATGCGAGAGGACCTTCAGGATATTCATGGTTTTCAGGCATTTCTCTTTCAGCTGTTTTATATGCGGAATGAATGTCAGTTTTTCATCAAGTACCACGCCTAAAAATTTGTTTCTTTTTGAGAGGGATTGAGACACCTTTAAGCTTAATATCAGGATCAGCATGAATCCCTCGCTTCCTTGAAAATAGAAGAGAAGTACACTTTTCTGGATTCAGCTTAAATCCATTCCTGTCTGCCCAGTCGGCGACTTTGTTGACCCCAAGCTGGACTTGCCTCTCGCAAACCGACAGATTACAGGATTTGAAGGAGATTTGAACATCATCTACATAGAGAGAGTAAGAAATGGTTGGTGGCAAGCCTTTCCCAAGAGAGTTCATTTTTATAATAAACAGCGTGCAGCTCAAAACACCCCCTTGAGGCACACCGTTTTCCTGAACGTGAGCTCGAGAATATGTATTGCCCACTCTCACACGAAAAGTTCTTTCTGACATGTAACTTGCAAGCGTATTTAACATGTTGCCTGACACACCAAAAGACTTAAGGTCGCTAAGAATTCCATAGCGCCATGCAGTATCATACGCTTTTTCAATATCGAAAAATACTGTCATACAATACTGTTTATGAATAAATGCATCTTTGATGTAGGATTCTAAGGCAACGAGTTGATCATTTGTAGATCGACCTGCCCTGAAGCCTGCCTGGCAGCTCTCGAGAAGTCCGTTGTACTCCAAAAAGTACACAAGCCTTCTGTTAATCATCTTCTCGAGAAGCTTAAACAGGCAGCTTGTCAGGGCGATAGGGCGATAACTGGCGGGGGAGGATGGGTCCTTCCCCTCCTTCAGAAAAGCAATAACTATAGCCTCCCTCCAAGACCTCGGGATGTGCCCCCAGAGCCATATTTTGTTGTATAGGTGAAGGAGTGTAACAACAGTGTCTGTGTGCAGGTGTTGTATCATTGTATATGTTATGTTGTCTGGGCCCGGAGCTGAAGGCTTACAGCCGCTCAGAGCAGCCCTTAGTTCATGAAGCGAGAACTCGGAGTTATATGAAGTGGCTGATCTGTTGTTATCACATAATGGCTTCTTTTCAGCGGCCGTTTTATGTTTCAGGAAAGTGTTTGTGTAATGTGCGGAACTGGACACGTGTTGGAAATGTTGTGCGAGTGTGTTAGCCTGGTCTTCGAGCGTGTCTCCTGTTGGGCTAACCAGGGGCAGGCTGTGTGTCTGTTGCGCTTTAAGTTTCCGTATTCTTGTCCAGACTTTGTGGGTGTCAGTGTACGAGTTTATGGATGTGAGGAAGGCACGCCAACTCTCCCTCTTAGCCTCACGGCGCACGCGCTTCCCCCGGGCCTTCGCTCGTTTGAAAGATATCAGGTTATCTGAAGTAGGGTATCGACGAAGGATACCCCACGCCTTGTTCTGGGCCTCTCGTGCCTGCCTACAGTCCTGGTTCCACCAGGGCCTCCTTTGGTTGCGTGGGGCACTGGAGACCTGGGGAATGGACTTTTCAGCGGCGTCAAGAATGTGCGCCGTGACCAGTTGGGTTGCTTCCTCTATGTGTAGGTGTGTTATGGATGTGTGGTGTAGTTTAGATGTTTCTGTGAACGTGTTCCAATTAGCTCTCACTTCATTGAACTTTTTGTGGGAAGGGGAACTGTTTCGGCCTATATATGACAGTGAGGTAGGGAAGTGGTCACTACCATACGGGTTGGTGTCCACCTCCCATTCTAGGGAAGGGAAGAGAACTGCTGAGCCGATAGCTAAGTCTAGGTGTGAATAAGTGTTGTGTGCTATGTTATGGTATGTAGGCTGTTTCTTGTTAAATAGGCATGCTCCTGATGATGTTAAGAACCTTTCAATGAGGCGCCCCCGCGCATCTGTTCGAGAAGAGCCCCAGAGTGAGTTGTGTGCATTCAGGTCACCTAATAGTAGATAAGGTTCAGGTAACTGATCTATCAGAGTTTCGAAATCAGAACTTGTTAGCCGATGATCAGGAGGGATGTACATGGAGCATATTGTTACTAGCCTGTGAAAGATTATCGTTCGGATGGCAACAGCCTCGAGGTTAGTGCTCAGAATGACCGGATGACATGCTAAGGATTTTTGTGCGATTATAGCCACACCACCAGAAGAGGTTGGGCACCCAACTCTGTCCTTTCTGAAAACCAGATAATTGTTGAGGAAGTTGGCATGTTTTCTGTTTAAATGTGTTTCTTGTATGCACATGACACTTGTTTGGTTAGCATGCAGTAACTCGTATACATCATCAAGATTTTTAAGAAGGCCTCTACAGTTCCATTGGATGATATTTTGTCTTCCCATTATAGCCATTTAAGAGCAACTGGAGTTGTGTATGAGTGTGTATTCATGTGTTATCTCTCGGGGCTTGTACTCTTGGGAGGGGCTTTTTGGGCCTGTCTGTTGGCTTGGACGTCGAAGGCCGTTCTTTGCGCTGCGATGCAGGCAGATACGGCCCGACGTCCATCTCATCTCCAGATGTCCTGGGTGTGCCCGACAGACTGGGCTCCCTGGACCTGGACGTAGCACCCTTTAGGGCGGTTTTCTCTTCAACCACCACTGCCGAGGGCGTAGTGGGCGCCACGCGCGGGACAGGTGGTGGGGCGAGATTTGGAGAGGGTGTGGTTTCCTCCGTGTCCATTTCCACAGGGCTCTCGGGTGTGCTCGAGACCTGTGAGGCAGGAACAGGAGCGACTACGCTCCCATCAGCATGAGCGGCCACCTCAACCACTGCCGGTCCAGCAAGTGGCGTGGTGACCGGGGCGGCTGCCACAGGCAGCCTCGTGGGGGGCGGAGGCGGGAGCAAGTCAGCTGAGCTGTATTGCGTCGCCGCCGAAACCAGGCGCCGCTCCGCCCCCCGGCGAGCAGCGTCGGCGTACCTTCCGGAGCTGAAGAGTGCAACCTCTTCCGGGCCTCCGGAAAGCTGATGTTTTCATTGACCTTCAATGTGATGATTTGTTTTTCTTGTTTGAATGTTTCACACGATCGTGAATATGCTGCATGAGGTCCATGGCAGTTAGGGCAGGTGAAGTTGCTTGCGTCGCAGTTGTCTGTGAGATGGTCAGGTTGACCACACTTTGCACATTTTGGTCTCCCCCGGCAAGAGTTTGTACCGTGCCCATACCGCTGGCATTTGTAGCAGCGGCGTGGGTTTGGCACATACGGGCGCGTGGGACACCGCAAGTAACCTGCCGTCACAAATTCTGGTAGTGGGGTTCTGTCAAAGGTCAAAATTACGTGCTTTGTTTTAATCTCTTTGCTATCTCGTCGTATTGTGATGCGCCGGACTGCTGTGACCCCTTGGTCACGCAGTCCTTCAAGGATGTCGGTTTCGGTTTCGTTGATTAGATCGAGTTCGGAGATGACGCCTTGAGAAGAGTTTAAGGTTCTGTGAGGTGTGATCGTAATTTCTAGACCATCGATGTTAGTTTGTTGAAGGAGCTTATTGGCCTGCTCTTTGTGGCTGACTTCAATGAGCACATCACCAGAAGTAAGTTTTTTCGCCTTGTAGTTTTTTCCAGCAACACTTTCAAGAAACTTTGCAACAAGGAAGACTGATTTTCCACTTACAGGGGTTTCTTTGTCACGAGATTGCATAATGAGGAAGCGAGGAAAGATGTCATTGCTTCGGAGGTCAATGTTCAGAAGAGGTTTGGAAGTTACTTCGGTGCGGGCCGTTTTGAGGACCCGATCATTTGGTTTGGGGGGTTTAGATAATACCATAAGCTATAGTATAAAAGCAGGGGACGGGGGTACTTTCTTCGCTCGGGTTACCCTGATACCGAGAGAGGTCCCGGAGCTCCCTGCCTGGTAAACAGACAGGGAGCCCATCCGCCGGAGCTTGACCTGGGCTCCGACGGCCACCGTTTGAGGCTTCTACCCTTCACCTTTAAACACATCACCACGGTAGGTTACAGTTTATGTTGGGGGCTCGGGGTCCGCGGTGTCGCCAACACCGTCACCATGAATACTCAAGGTGCCCCGTGCGGGGAACGGCTGTCCCAAACAGGCAAGCACCGGATAATTTGGTCGCCGAAAAGTTCGCGCACCGGAATGTCCGTACACTGAAATGTCCGTGCACCGAAGCGCCTGTACACCGATATGTCCGTACACCGAAACTTTTGCGCCGAAACATCCTGCACCGAAATGTCCTAGAGCCGTCTAGAGTTTGTCCGGTGCTCCCTGAAAAAAATTTGCCTAGGAGATTTTCTGTTGATTATTTTTATCTCCAGATAATCTGCTGCCGGCTGTGTTAATATTCGTATAATACATGTAGTTCAATGTGAGTTTTAAATTTCTCGCTTAATTTCGCCCCAGGATTATCCGATACTGTATTTTAATTTAAAAACCTAATTGTAACGTTAATGTAACGACACGTTCCAATTTTCGAATGGAACTGTAACGCGTTCCTTTCTCAATAAAGGAACTTGTAACGGGAACTCGTTTCAAAATTGGGAAGGAACGAGGAACGAGCTTTCGTTCCTATTTTAGAGGAACGGGTACAACACTGCTTAAAGTGAACTGGTCTGCAGGCCGAGGGTTTCGGCCCTTGTAACCCGTCTCGGGGGCGAGTGTGCAGGAGGACGGGGAGTTCCGCAGAAAAGAGTCCTTCGAAATTCGAGGACACCGCACCTTCAGCACGGGGATTGTGCTCCTGGCTGCCGCCTCGGAGGTTCCTGGTCAACGAGAATCAGGTCCTTCGCGGGGGGTGGTGGCTGCGTGCTAAACACTCTCTTGGTGAAGCAGTTGGGGCTGAAAGTGGTCACGGTCGATCAACTATGACCCTCTCTGGCTAGGGGAAGTAACGAGCCCCCGTAATCCAGCGTGAGAGGAAGCCAAGGCCGGGGGTGGTAACGCGCCCCTGTAATCCAGCGTGGGAGGAGGCCAGAGGTTCAAAGTTGCTAACTATTGCACTCACGTGTACAGTTCGCCTACAGGCCGGGGCGGAGCGAACCCTGTAACCCACAATGCGAGAGGGGGCCTAAATGCGAACCGGTCACTGGCCGAGGGATTGACGATCCCTTGTAACCGCAGTGTCAGGGGCGGGCGGTACAGTCTGTATGTGAGGCTGGGAGCGTCGCAACTCCTGTAACCCACAACGCATGAGGGAGCCTAAATGCTGGCCGGTCCGTCACGCCAAGGGAAATGGATGACCCCTTGTAACCTGAAGTCTCGGGGCGAGAGCGCAAAGTTATACCAGTCCCAGCAATGGGTGGTCCAGGTAACTATGACTCCTGTTGGCTCGGGGACGATCCAATTCCCCCATTATGACCCAACGGCCGGGGGTAGTAACGCACCCTGTAATCCAGCGTGAGAGGAGGCTGGGAGTTCAATGTTACCATCAGCAAATACTGCATTCAACCGTACAGTCCGTATCTAGAGGCCGGGGGCTGCGCAACCTCTGTAACCTACAAAGCGATATGGGGCACAAATGCGGACTGGTCGCTGGCCGAGGGACTGACGAACCCTTGTAACCTAATGTCTCAGGGGCGAAGCAGTACGGCTGTCAGAGGCCGGGAGGATTGCAGACTCCTGTAAATAAAAATGCACCGGGGCCGTTGGGCGCTGGTCCGCTAAGCCGACGGCCTTGGACAAGCCGCCGTGACCTGAAGTCTTAGGGGCGAGAGTGCAGAGTTGCTTCTCAGGACCATCGACTATGTACCATGAGTAAACTCCGGCAGCAGATCCGATGGTTTGAGAGGAACTACGCTTCCAGCCCTCAAGCTAGGCTGACTTTCCTGTCTCCGACGGTCGGGGCAAAGCTCACAAGCCCAAAGGGTAGCGGTTACCCCGTGCAGGGGCCGCAAGATTGGCAATATTGGCACGGTCTGATGCCCTCTCTGAGTCAACTCAGTCCTGAAAAGGAGTCGGACATCAAGGATCAGAACAAAAGACCACCGTCCCCAATCCCTTCCTATTTCCCATAACCCCTTCCCTTCTCCCACTTCCCTTTCCCTCATCCCAACCCTTCCTGCTACTTCCCAGGGGAGATCAGGGGAGTCTCCCCGGGCCCGCTCTCCTGGCTGTGGTGTCGCTTAGTAGAATTTTACACTTTATTTTATTTCCACCTTCGGGTGGTTCAAACGTCTCTTGCCGTTTGGCCTATTCATTTATTTCACAATTGGCAAAGGCTGGTTATACGCAAGTGGTACCGGCCGAGGCAGTATATTTTACAATCCTTTTTGGAGCCTCATTATAATCTATGTCCCTATCTACTACTATCATCATCGGCGCCATCGCTCGGTTCGGGCCGCTCTGGGCAAGCTCCGAGGAAACTTCTCAGAAACTTCTTAAAAAGAGTGAGTAAACACTTCTATTTGGCTTAGAAAACCAGTAAAACCCTTCAAGAACGCTCGGTCATCGTAGACCGCATCTAAATTGGCCGGGAAATAAGAACATTCGACCAGAAAATATTCGAAGCCACGCTAAGCCTAATCGGGATCTGAAGAAAATTTTTCATATTCCTGCCTCTATCATCTTATTATTGGCAGCAAAAGAAGGCTAAAAGCAAAGCGAAGGGGTAAACATCAAAGGTTTCCAGCGGGAAGGCGAGAAAATCACGAAAAAAGAAGATTTTTGTTGGCTGTGCAAAGGCTGGTTCCCGCCCAACATGGTTGCACCCTTCCCAAAAAGTCCGCCAGCAGACCAAATTGGACATACCTTTTGAACGGCTGGCTCGATTTCCGTAAAATTTGTGGCAAAAGAGAGAGAAAATTACGAAGATAGTCGTAGGAAAAAGTGTTGGAGCGACAGAAGTAAGGAACGACAAGAAATACACTGGTCGTCAGAGGATTGAAAACCTTTGTCACTGTGTTGCCAGACCTACTGGAAAAATAGCCAAATTTGTCCGAAAACTATTTCTTCGCCCTAAATTGGGAGAAACGCCTCCCAGGAAGGAAGAAAAAACCTGAGCAAACTGGAAAGGCCACAGATAATGCTACCGAACTACTGAAGAACACTGAGGGACAAAATTATGCATCACAACAAAGGAAAAGTAGTTACACCCCATACCTCGAGGGATGATTCAAGGACGGTAACGCCAAGAACAGCACCGGACCAGGGAACAGGAACCAAGGGTTCTACAGCTCCGCCCAAACCGTGGCAGAGTACGGCCCAACAAATGAAACTTGAACAACTGAAGAAAGAACAGAAGAAGAAACAGAAGACGAAGGAAAGTACCAAAGAGTACACCAAAGGAGGACAGGAAGATGACGAGGCTTCACAAACCAAGAAGAACATTCCTTGGTTTTCAGAAGAGGAAGAAGACAAAGGCAAACAGAAGAAGGAAGGCAGGCCAAAGGAGGTAGCTGCAAAGGACCCTTGGGATGAATCAACAGAAGAGGAACAAGAAGAACAAGGTGACAGGCGACTACAGGAACCCTTGAAAAGGCAGACACGCGAAGCTGAGGATACCAAGACAAACGAAGAAGCTCAGAGAGAGAAACTGGACAAGCACTCATCCCTCGAGACTTTCTCGCGCCGACAAGGCAATCACAAAGGCCCTCATTCAAATCGCAAGTCTGGTAGGGGACATCGAGAAGTTGCAAGAGCAAGTCGACGTCATCCTGACCGAGCAGGTCCGACTAAAGAGCATCATCATGAGTCAACGCGAAGAACTGGCGTACCAAAAAGGAAGAATTTATGTACTCGAAAAGCAGTACGAAAGCAAACGAGAGGAAGATCTTCACCAAGACGAACCAGGTAAACCAAGAAGAGAGGAAGCCAACCTACCCCCTGGTTGTGTCCTCAGGGGCAATGGGCAAACAAGTAGCAACATTGATCAAGAAGAGCATCCACCCAACTGACCTTGGCCTTCGAGATGCTACACTCAAACCTGGGAGAGAAGGTGTAATAATCACCACCACATCGAAGGAAGGAGCAGAGAACATTGAGACACATCTGCAACAAAGGGCAAAGGACCTCCAAATCAAGAGACCGAACGAAAACAAGTACCCAATAAAGGTGATTGGAATTGATGAACAAGAAGAAGCAGGAACGATCGTCCAAACGATCATCGAGCAGAACAATTTACTCTGCACGACTGCTGACATCGAACTTAAGAAAACCTGGAAAGGTAAACAAGGCACAACAGCCATTTTGGCGCTCAACAAGGAAGATCACCAGGCCTTGAAGAACAGGTTACACCTGTACATCGGCTGGAGTAGGTGCAAAGTCTTCGATCATTTTTTCTTACCAAGATGCACTAAGTGCGCGGAACATGGACACAGCTCTGTAGATTGCGAAGCCCCGACCCGCTGTGTCAAGTGTGAGAAAAGGGGCCACCAGAAAGACGACTGCAGGAACGGCCCTCACTGTCACGCCTGTGACTTGGAAGACAGAGAACAAAGCAGGGACCACGAAATGATGTCCTGGGAGTGCCCAGTCTACCGGGAGAAGATGGACCAAGAACGTAAGAGAATAACCACTCGCCTTGTCTAAAATGAACAGAGCCACTGCAAACAAAGTTCCTAACTCAGAAACAGAACTTCAAATTGTACAAATTAACTTAGCAAGATCGTTTAAACCAAATGAATCTCTTAGTAACTTCCAACACGATGAAGAAATGATGATGATGATGATGATGGTTGGTGTTTCATGGCGCAAGGCCAGCGATGGCAAAGAGCGCCAGAAAAGAAGTTATATAATGAAGCGAAGTGATTACCATAAAAAGGTAGGTATAAAAACATGTAAATCGGACTTGTAAAATCAATTAAAGGTAATGGTGATGGCTGCTGTATAGGGCCAGATTTGGTTATGCGTGATATGAGATAAGGTTTAAAAACTTAACATCTGACAAATAATCAAACACACGTTTCATAGAAACACTGGCATCGTCACCTAGAAACAGCGATGGGTGTAGCGGGATATGTTGTCTGTAGAGTTCTCTGAAGTGTTTGTGTCGTGTTGTGTGAAGTGCCTTGCATGTTATTAGTATGTGGACTACGGATAGGCCCTCCCCGCACCTGCTACACAGGGGTCTTGGAGATCCCGTGAGCAGGTGGGAATGTGTTGCATGCGTGTGGCCTATCCGTAATCGAGCCAGGGTAACTTCGTTGTGTCTGTTGTGAGTATCAGTGGTGTATGCTCCCAAAGAGTGGCTTTATAATGTGTAGTTTGTTGTCAGTCTGTTGATTCCAGTGCGCTTGCCATGTTGTGCGAAGGTGTTGTCTGATGTGTGATTTGAGGTCGGTGTAGGGTATTGTTGTTATGTCAACTGTTGTTGTAAGGGCAGCAGCGGCCGCCATTCGGTCTGCGGTCTCATTACCTGGAATTCCAGAGTGCCCTGGCACCCAGCACACGGTCACCTCAAGGTTTAACGCATGCACAGACATAATAGTACTAATGAGAGTATTGACCACATGGTTTTTAGACTTCTGTGAGGATAATGTACGCACAACACTTAAAGAATCAGCATAAATTACAGATTTCGGAATTCGACTTAGAACAATATGTTTAACTACAAGAAGTATGCCATAGGCCTCTGCCGTAAAGATACTTGTATTTCTATTCATAGTTCTACAGACATTAAATGTACCACCACCATGCGCAGCACAGGAAACAGTTGTGGCAGTTTTAGAAGCATTTGTGTAAAATTCAGCACACTTGTATTTGTGCTGCAGGGACAAGAAATGTTGCACGATCGCGCTTCTAGGCACTCTGTTTTTCTCGAAACTTGTAAAAGATACATCACATGATATCGGGCGAAGCTGCCACGGTACTAGAAGTTCAGTAGAGGAGGTTTTGATGGTGTCTGAGAACATGACATTAAGTTGTGACGCTTCTTCTCTTACTCTGAAAGCGAAGGGAGCAGAGACTGATGGGCGATTAGTAAGAAGTTGAGATATTGATGTATCATAAAAAACTGACGTAAAAGGATGGTGAGGCATTGATGAGATTTTAAAAGCATAAAGCAGGTCTGTGTAGGCTCGCTGACGTTCTAGGCTCCATTTGTTGCACTCTACATACAGACTTTCGACTGGACTAGTCCGAAAGGCACCACACGACAAGCGGAGCCCTAGATGAAGCACAGGGTCCCGCATTCTGAGGGATGTTTTAGTGGCTGACCCATAGACAACGCTACCATAGTCCAGTCGTGAGCCTATCAAGCTGGTAAAAACACGTAAAAGAAGTTGTTTGTCAGCACCAAAAGAAATGTGCGACATAACCTTCAGGATATTCATTGTTTTTAAGCATTTATGTTTTAGTTGTTTCATATGTGGGATAAACGTGAGCTTTTCGTCAAAGATTATACCTAAAAACTTGTGTTCTTTCTTGACAGGAATCGAGACACCATTGAGATGAATGTCTGGATCCGGCCGGATGCCACGCCTCTTGGAAAACAAGACACAAGTGCACTTCCCTGGATTAAATTTAAAACCGTTGCTGTCTGCCCAACCAGCTAGCTTGTTAACACCGAGCTGGACTTGGCGCTCGCACACAGACAGGTTACAAGACCTACAGGATAATTGTACGTCGTCTACATAAACGGAGCAGGAAATCGACGGTGGCAACGCCTTCCTGAGGGAATTCATTTTTACAATAAAAAGGGTGCAACTTAAAACTCCACCTTGCGGCACGCCGTTTTCCTGCACATGAACCCTAGAAAGTGCAGTTCCAAATCGCACGCGAAACGTCCTTTCGGACATGTAACTACAAAGCGTGTTTATCATGTTACCCGTTATGCCAAAGGACTTTAGGTCGATGAGGATACCATACATCCAAGCAGTATCATACGCCTTTTCAAGATCAAAGAATACTGTCATACAGTACTGCTTATGGAGGAAAGCATCTTTTATATACGCCTCTAATGCAACGAGTTGATCGTTGGTAGATCGCCCCGCCCTGAAGCCTGCCTGGCAACTCTCGAGAAGACCATTGTACTCTAAGAAGTACACAAGTCTCCTGTTTATCATCTTCTCGAAGAGCTTACACAGGCAGCTTGTCAGGGCAATGGGGCGATAACTGGCAGGAGAGGAAGGGTCCTTCCCTTCCTTTAGGACAGCCACTACTGTGGCCTCCCTCCAAGAGCGAGGAATGTGCCGCGAAAGCCATATTTTATTGTATAGGTGTAAGAGTGTTTCAAGAGTGTCTATGTGTAGGTGTTGTATCATGGTGTATGTGATTTTGTCTGCACCTGGAGCTGACGTCTTACATGTGCTCAGAGCAACCTTCAGCTCATGAATTGAAAAACAAGAATTGTAAGAAGTGTGCGACTTGTTGTTGTCACGCAGGGACTTCTTTTCTACAGATGTTTTGTGTTTCATGAAAGTGTTTGTGTAGTGTGCTGAACTGGACACGTGTTCGAAGTGTTGTGTTAGCCTGGTCGTCCAGTGTGTCCCCTGTTGTACTAACCAGGGGCAGGCTGTGTGTCTGTTGTCCTTTTAGTTTTCGTATACGTGTCCAGACTTTGCGTGTGTCAGTGTATGAGTTGATGGAAGTGAGGAAGGTGCGCCAACTATCCCTTTTCGCCTCACGAGGCACTCGCTTCCCAAAAGCTTGTGCCCGTTTAAAAGAAATGAGGTTGTCTGACGTGGGGTACCGGCGAAGGACACCCCACGCCTTGTTCTGGGCCTCTCGCGCCCGCCTGCAGTCCTCGTTCCACCAGGGCCTCCTTGGGCAGCGGGACCCACTGGAGGCCTGGGGAATGGACTTTTCGGCGGCGTCGAGGATGTGCGCCGTGACGAGTTGGGCGGCTTCCTCCGCGTGTAGGTGTTTTATGGATGTGTGGTGTAGTTGAGATGTTTGTGTGAATGTGCTCCAGTTTGCTTGTGATTCATTAAACCTTTTATGGGAAGATGGACTGCTCGGGCCTATACCTATATACGTTAATGAAGTGGGGAAATGGTCACTACCATATGGGTCTGTGCCCACACCCCAATCAAGACATGGAAAGAGAACTGCGGAACCAATAGCCAAGTCAAGATGCGAGTATGTATTGTGTCCTAAGTTATGGTATGTAGGCTGTTTTTTGTTGAAAAGGCATGCTCCGGAGGATGTAAGGAACTTCTCTATCAGGCGACCTCGGGCATCCGTTTTAGAGGAGCCCCAAAGAGAGTTGTGCGCATTAAGGTCGCCTGTTAGTATGTACGGTTCGGGCAGCTGGTCAACCAGTGCCTCGAAATCAGAGCTCAGAAGTGCAAAATCAGGAGAGATGTAAATAGAGCATACCGTTATCAACCTATTAAATATTATGGTACGGATCGCTACAGCCTCGAGGACAGTGTTTAAAGTGACAGGGTGGCATGCTAATGATTTCCGGGCGATAATGGCCACACCTCCTGAAGAGTGGGTGCAGCCAACCCTGTCCTTTCTGAATACCATGTACCTATTTAAGAAACTTGTTTGTTTAGAGTTGAGGTGGGTTTCCTGGAGACACATAATACTTGGCTGACTGGCATGCAGAATCTCATACACATCGTCAAGATTTTTAAGGAGGCCTCTGCAGTTCCATTGGATAATATTTTCTGTTCCCATTATTTAAATTTAAGAATGACTGGAATGTGTGTGTTCGTGTGTGTTCATATGTCGTCTTTCGGGGCTGTTACTCTTGGATTGAGCTTTTTGGGCCTTTCTGTAAGCTTGGAAGTCGGTGGCCGCTCCTTGCGCTGCGTTGCAGGCAGGAACGGCCCGACGTCCATCTTGTCGTCAGATGTCCGAGGGGTGCCCGACGGACCGGGCCCACCGGACTTGGCCCCCCTTCGGGAGCCCTTCGCTTGAGCCACCACCGCCGCAGGCGTCGGGAACGCCAAAAGTGGCACGGGAGGTGCGGGTGGCGGTGGGAGCCGGTGCGGGGCCCGTGGTGTCCATCACCTCGGTACCCTCCAACGCACTGGAGGATGGGGAGACAGAGGCAGGAGCGGCACCGGTCCCGACGGAAGACGTGGCCACCACAACCGCTGCTGCCTCAGCAGGCGGCGTGGTGGCAGGTTGGGCTGCCCGAGGCAACCCAGGGGGGGGGGGGCGGGGGAGGGACCAGGTCAGACTCGCTGAACTGGGTCCCTGTGGAAACCAGACGCCGCTCCGCCCCCCGGCGAGCTGAGTCGGCGTACCTCCCCAGAGGGAAAGAGGCGAACCTCTTTCTCGCCTCTGGAAAGGTGATGTTCTCAGTGACCTTAATGTTTATGATCTTTTTTTCTAGTGTGAATTTTTCGCACTTACGGGAGTATGCTGAATGCGGCCCCCCGCAGTTTACACAAGTGAGGGTTTCGGATGCGCATTTCTCGCTCGGATGATCGTGCGCCGCGCATTTTGCACACGTCGTTCGGCCACGGCAAGAGTTCGTACCGTGCCCGAACCGCTGGCACTTAAAACAGCGCCGCGGGTTCGGGATGTACGGACGGATGGAGCAACGGATAAAACCTGCATTTATGTGTTGTGGGAGTACTGCGCGGTCGAAAGTCAAGATAATGTGTTTGGTGGGAATCTCCTTGTCGTCTCTGCGGATAGTGATGCGTCTCACGGCAGTGACGCCCTGATCCTTCAAGCCGGCAAGGAGATCCGCATCCGTTTCATTCAAGAGATCTGTCTCTGATATCACACCCTGCGAGCTGTTGAGGCTCCGATGGGGTGTGACCCTGATGTCGAGATCAGCCAGTCTAGTCTGAGCTAGAAGCTTTGCAGACTGCTGCTTGTCATTTACCTCGATTAGTAGTTCACCAGACATTTGTTTTTTGCACTTATACGATTTTCCTATTATGGCTTCAAGATACTTGGCGATCAAGAAGACTGACTGAGATGCAAGAGGGTGGGTTGGATTGAGCGATTCCGTCACAAGAAATCGAGAAAAATTATCTGGTTCAGGAAATGTCAAAGATGGCAATGGGGGAAACGATACTTCGGTGCGGCCCCTTTTAGGGGGCCGATCACGGTTGGGGGGGGGGGTTTAGACAATACCATAAAGCATAGTATAAAAGCAGGGAGACGGGGGTACTTTCTCCTTTGACCTTACCCTGGTAGTCAAAGAGGTCCCGGAGCTCCCTGCCTGGTAGACAGGCAGGGAGCCCATCGGCCGGAGCTTGACCAAGGCTCCGACGGCCACCGTTAAAGGTTTCTACCCTTCACCTTAAAAACACATCACCACGGTAGGGCACAGCTTATGTTGGGGGGCTCGGGGTCCGCGGTAGCGCCAGTACCGTCACCAAGATTACTCAAGGTGCCCCGTGCGGGGCACGATGAAGAAATAGACACATCTGTAATTCAAGAACCATACACTCTTAAAAACAAGATAATAGGTTTTCCAATTAGGCACAAAATAGTTGATGATGATGATGGTTAGAGTTTTTTGGCGCAAGGCCAGCTGGGGCAAAGAGCGCCAAACAAAGGTATCTAAAATAAAATATAGGCTACTAAAGCCAAAATAACAATAAAATCAATTAACGGCAATGGTGATGGCTGGTGTATAGGGCCAGATATGATTATGCGTGATAGGAGATGAGGTTTAAAAACTTGACGTTGGACAAATACTCAAACACACGTTTCACGGAAACAATGGCATCATCACCTAGGAAAAACGATGGATGTAGGGGAATATGTTGTCTGTAGAGTTTTCTGAAGTGTTTGTGTCGTGTTGTGTGAAGTGCCTTGCAGGTGATTAGTATGTGCACTACGGATAGGGCCTCTCCGCACCTGCCGCACTGGGGTCTAGAAGATCCCGTCAGCAGATACGAGTGCGTCGCATGGGTGTGCCCTATCCGCAGCCTACCCAAGGCGACTTCCGTGTGTCTGTTGTGTGAGTCAGTTGTGTACCGTCCCAAGTGTGGCTTTATTACATGTAATTTGTTGTCTGTCTGTTCGTCCCAGTGTGTTTGCCATGTTCTGCGCAGGTGTTGTCTTATGTGTGGCTTGAGGTCTGTGTAGGGTACCGTTGTAATGTCCACAGTGTTCCTGAGTGCAGCCGCACCGGCCCTCTCGTCTGCCAACTCGTTCCCAGAGATCCCTGCGTGTCCTGGGACCCAGCAGAGGACCACCTCATGCTTTTGTGCATACACGGACATGATAGTGCAGAATACAAGATTAACTATGTGGTTTCTGGGGGGCTTGTGCGATGACAGTGCGCGAACAACACTCAAAGAATCTGTATATATGATGGAATTGGGAATGTGATTTTCAAGGATGTGTCGTACAATCAGTAAGATTCCATACGCTTCCGCTGAAAAAATTGATGTGTGCACGCTCATGGTTCTGGCTGCATTGAAATTAGGACCATGAGCAGCGCATGACACCATACTGGAGGTTTTAGAAGCGTCACTATAAAATTCTGCACATGTGTATTTAAACTGCAAAGACAGAAAGTGCTGCAGTATTGCAGCTCCTGGTACACGATTTTTATCAAGTCTCATAAAAGAAAGGTCGCACGACACAGGGCGAACTTGCCAAGGCGGTAAACTGTTAGAAAAGGATGACCTGTACACGTCCAAAAACGAAGCACTGAGATCCGAGGCTCGCTCTCTCACTCTCAGTGAAAAGGGCAGAGGAACGGATGGGCGATTTGCAAAGAGCAGAGATGTTGATGTATCGTTAAAGACAGGATAAAAAGGGTGATTATTCAGTGATGAAATTTTAAAAGCATATAGCAAGTCCATGTACGTTCGTTGGTTCTCAAGGCTCCACTTATCACACTCGACATACAGACTCTCGACAGGACTAGTGCGAAAAGCACCCGAGGCGAGACGAAGCCCCAAGTGTAGCACTGGGTCAAGCATTCGCAACGCTGTTTTAGTCGCCGACCCATATACCACACTGCCATAGTCTAAACGAGACCCAACCAAAGCAGTATAGAGCCGTAGTAGGAGTTCTTTGTCGGAACCATAAGATTGATGGGAGAGAACCTTAAGTATATTCATTGTTTTCAGACATTTATGTTTAAGTTCCTTGATGTGTGGAATGAATGTGAGTTTCTGGTCAAACACAACACCTAAGAACTTGTGCTCCTTGTTCACAGGAAGCGACACGCCATTAAGAGTAATGTCTGGGTCCGTATGGACCCCGCGCTTCCTGGAGAACACAACGCAGGAGCTTTTTACAGGATTTAATTTAAAACCATTCTTGTCTGCCCAGCCGGCAAGTTTCTTTACACCAAGCTGGACTTGACGTTCGCAGATTGACATATTGCATGATTTATAGGATATCTGCACGTCATCTACATACATGGAATAAGAGATTGTAGGTGGCAGTGCCTTACCAAGAGAGTTCATTTTTACTATGAAGAGAGTGCAGCTCAACACGCCACCCTGTGGCACGCCATTTTCTTGCACGTAAACGTTTGAGAGTGCACAACCAACTCTTACTCGAAACGTTCTGTCTGACAAGTAACTAACAAGAGTGTTTAACATGTTACCCGATACACCGAATGACTTGAGGTCCCTAAGGATCCCATAACGCCAAGCGGTGTCGTATGCCTTTTCAAGGTCGAAGAAGACAGTTAAACAATACTGCTTATGCGCGAAGGCATCCTTGATGTACGAGTCAAGAGCTACCAGCTGATCGTTCGTCGATCGCCCCACCCTAAAGCCTGCCTGGCAGCTCTCGAGAAGACCGTTGTACTCGAGGAAGTACACGAGCCTGCGATTTACCATCTTCTCGAAGAGCTTGCACAGGCAGCTCGTCAGGGCTATAGGACGGTAGCTTGAGGGGGACGACGGGTCCTTTCCCTCCTTCAGGAAAGCTACAACTATAGCCTCCTTCCAAGAGTTTGGAATGTGCCCCGAAAGCCAAATCTTGTTATATAGGTGTAAGAGTGTTAGAAGAGTGTCTGCGTGCAGGTGTTGTATCATTGTGTATGTGATGTTGTCTGGGCCTGGAGCTGAGGGTTTACACGTGCTTAGAGCAGCCCTCAGCTCATGTAGTGAAAACAGGGAGTTGTAAGAAGTCTGTGATTTGTTGCTGTCGCGTAGGTACTTCTTTTCACAACAGGCTTTATGTTTCAGGAAAGTGTTTGTGTAGTGTGCTGAACTGGACACGTGTTGGAAGTGTTGTGCGAGTGTGTCAGCCTGGTCTTCGAGTGTGTCCCCTGTAGTGCTGACCAGAGGCAGGCTGTGTGTTTGTTGTCCCTTGAGTTTACGTATTCGTGTCCATACTTTCCTTGTGTGTGTGTAGGAGTTTATTGATGTTATGAATGTACGCCAACTCTCTCGTTTTGCCCCACGGCGCACACGTTTTCCTAACGCCTTGGCCCGTTTGAACAAGAGGAGGTTTCCCGACGTGGGGTACCGACGAAGGACACCCCACGCCTTGTTCTGGGCCTCTCGCGCCCGCCTACAGTCCTCATTCCACCACGGCCTCCGCTGGTTGCGCGGGGCACCAGAGGCGTGGGGAATGGACTTTTCGGCGGCGTCGAGGATGTGCGCCGTGAGGAGTTGGGTAGATTCTTCAACGTGTAGGTGTCCTATGGATGTGTGGTGTAGTTTGGATGTCTCTGTAAATGTATTCCAGTTAGCTCGTGTTTCATTGAACCGGTTATGGGAAGATGGACTGCATGGGCCTTTACCTATGTATGTAAGTGAGGTGGGGAAGTGGTCACTGCCATATGGGTCAGTTCCCACACCCCACTCGAGAAGAGGAAAGAGAACTGCGGAGCCAATAGCCAAGTCAAGACATGAGTATGTGTTGTGTCCTATGTTATGATATGTAGGCTGTTTATTGTTGAAAAGGCATGCTCCAGAGGATGTAAGAAACCTCTCTATCAGGCGACCCCGGGCATCCGTACGAGAAGAGCCCCAAAGAGAATTGTGAGCATTAAGGTCGCCTGTTAGAATGTACGGTTCGGGCAGCTGGTCAACCAGCGCCTCAACGTCAGAGCTCGAAAGTGTAACATCAGGAGGAATGTATATGGAGCATACCGTTATCAACCTATTAAATATTATTAAGCGTATTGCTACAGCCTCAAGGATAGTGTTTAAAGTGACAGGGTGGCATGCTAAGGATTTCCGGACGATTATGGCCACACCGCCAGAGGAGTGTGTGCAGCCATCCCTGTCCTTTCTGAAGACCATGTAACTATTCAAGAAATTTGTGTGCTTGGAATTCAAATGTGTTTCCTGAACACACATAACACTTGGCTGATTAGCATGCAGTATTTCGTATACATCGTCAAGATTTTTAAGAAGGCCTCTACAGTTCCATTGAATTATGTTTTCTCTTCCCATTATTTAGTGTGAGAGCTACTGGAGTGTGTGTGTTTATGTGTCGTCTTTCGGGGCTGTGACTCTCGCCTTTTTAGGCTTGTCAGGAGGCTTTGGCGTCGGGACGCGTTCCTTGCGCTGCGTTGCAGGCAGGAACGGCCCGACATCCATATCGTCGTCGGATGTCCGAGGGGTGCCCGACGGACCGGGCCCCCCGGACTTGGCCCCCCCTCGGGAGCCCTTCGTTTGAGCCGCCACCGCCGAGGGTGTCCGGAGCGCCAGAGGTGGCACGGGCGGTGCGGTGGCGGTGGGAACCGGTGCAGGGCCCGTGGTGTCCATCACCTCGGTACCCTCCAACGCACTGGAGGAAGTGGAGACAGAGGCGGGAGCGGCACCGGTCCCGACGGAAGACGTTTGCACCACAACCGCTGCTGCCTCAGCAAGCGGCGTGGTGGCGGGTTGGGCTGCCTGAGGCAACCCAGGGGGGGGCGGGGGAAGGACCAGGTCAGACTCGCTGAACTGGGTCCCTGTGGAAACCAGACGCCGCTCCACCCCCCGGCGAGCCGCGTCGGCGTACCTCCCCAGAGGGAAAGAGGCGAACCTCTTTCGCGCCTCTGGGAAGGTGATGTTCTCCGTGACCTTGGTGTTAATTATCTTTTTTTCCAATTGAAATTTTTCGCACTTGCGGGAGTACGCTGCATGCGGACCGCCGCAGTTCACACAAGTGAGGGTTTCGGATGGACAGTTGTCAGTCGGATGATCGTGCGCCGCGCATTTCGCACACGTCGTTCGGCCACGACAAGAGGTTGTACCGTGCCCGAACCGCTGGCACTTAAAACAGCGCCGCGGATTCGGGATGTACGGACGGATGGAGCAACGGATAAAACCTGCATTGATGTGTTGTGGAAGAACTGCGCGGTCGAAAGTCAAGATAATGTGCTTGGTGGGAATCTCCTTGTCGTCGCTGCGGATAGTGATGCGTCTCACGGCAGTGACGCCCTGATCCTTCAAGCCGGCAAGGAGATCCGCATCCGTTTCGTTCAAAAGATCTGTCTCGGATATCACACCCTGGGAGCTGTTGAGGCTCCGATGGGGTGTGACCCTGATGTCTAGATCAGCCAGTCTAGTCTGAGCTAGAAGCTTCATGGACTGCTGCTTGTCATTTATTTCGATGAGGAGTTCACCAGACCTTTGTTTTTTGCACTTATACGATTTTCCTACTATGGCTTCAAGATACTTGGCGATCAAGAAGACTGACTGAGATGCAAGGGGGTGGGTTGGATTGAGGGATTCCATCACAAGAAATCGAGAAAAATGGTCCGGTTCAGGAAAGGTTAACGACGGCAACGGAGGAAAGGATACTTCGGTGCGGCCCCTTTTCAGGGACCGATCACGGTTGGGGGGGGGTTTTACACAATACCATAAAGCATAGTATAAAAGCAGGGAGACGGGGGTACTTTCTCCTTTGACCTTACCCTGGTAGTCAAAGAGGTCCCGGAGCTCCCTGCCTGGTAGACAGGCAGGGAGCCCATCGGCCGGAGCTTGACCAAGGCTCCGACGGCCACCGTTTACGGCTTCTACCCTTCACCTTTAAACACATCGCCACGGTTGGACACGGCTTATGTTGGGAGCTCGGGGTCCGCGGCGTCGCTGCTCACCGTCACCATGAATACTCAAGGTGCCCCGTGCGGGGGCACAAAATAGTTACGAGTAATTTAGAGCCCAAAACTGCAATCATCGTGCACAGGGAAAATATTTCAGTTTTTCCTGTTCATATAGAACAAAAATTAGTTGCAGTTAAAGTAACGATTGCTAATAGAGAATTATTGCAGATAAACTGTTATTGCCCTCCTACCGAGGGTATCAACAGTGAACTTTCCAAAATAGAGCATATCATTCAAACTTTTAAATGTGAAGAGATTCTAATAGCAGGAGATTTCAACTCAAAGAACGAGATATGGGGCAGTCAATCTACTGATGAGAAAGGTGAAAAGATTGCAGAATTTTTAGTTACCAACAATTTGTCACTATTAAATCACAAAGATTCACCTCCTACATTTCAAACAACCAGAGCTAGAGGTTGGATTGATCTAACAATAGGTAATGAAACTTTAGATAAAAATATAAAGACATGGGAAGTTTCAAAGGAATTTAATAACAGCGATCACAGATACATACGATTTGTAATTGAAAATGATGAAATACAGGAAACGTATGGTTGAACACTAAAAGGAGAAGCCAAGCTTCTAGCGGATATTAAAAAAAATGAATGGTTTAAAGAAATTCAAGACAATATAGAAACGGTAGAAGATATAGAAAAAACCGTAGACACTTTCTACCAGAAAATGAATGACTTGAAAAAAAATATAGCAAAGAGAAGCAACAACCTAAACAACAACCAAAATCGTGGTGGACAATTGAGCTAGAAATTAAAAGGAAAAGAGTTAGAGCTTTTAGAAGACGATATCAAAAAGCAAGAGGTGATGTTAGGAAGAAATATAAAACTGAATACTATAAGGAGCATGATATATATAATAACATGAAACAAGAGCCAAAAAATGCAAGTTGGAAGCTTTTAAGTACAACAATATCAGAGAACCCTTTTAACTTAGTGTACAAAATAAGTCGGAATCAAATTAAATCCAAAGTCATTTTAAAGAGTATCAAAAAAGATACCGGAGAAGTAACATCACCTACAGAAACTGTCGAATATTTGCTAGGAAAACTTTATACAATTCAAAATGGAAATGCAGATGTTTCCCACGAGGGAACAGAACTGGGAAGAAAACAGATAATTCGGAAAGACTCTCACTTAGGAGTCGAGGTAAAAGAGAATGATTACAATATTCCGTTTACGGAATTAGAGGTAACAACAGTAGTAAAATATTTAAGGAGAGATATCGCACCTGGCCCTGATGGAATTAAAAGTACAATGGTACAAGCAATATATCAACAGCATAAGGTATATTTTCTTAGGTTATTTAACGCGTGTTTACAGAACGGCCATTTCCCTGAGAAATGGAAACAGTCGACAGTGATCTTAATTCCAAAAGAAAACTCGGAGGAAAGAACAGAAGAAAACAAATACAGACCAATAGCAATTAACTCCATTTTAGGAAAAGTATTAGAGAAGCTTATAAAAGATAGAATATATTACTTTTTGGTCAAAAATAATCTTCTTGGAAGAAATCAATTTTGCTTGTGCATAAGACTTCAACAACTGAAGCATTACAGGAAATAATAAAGAGAATAAATAGAGCTAAATTAGACAAAAAGAATATTCTTTTAGTCTCTTTAGATGATTGAATTAAAAGCATTCTTGCTTTTAATTCAATTCGACCGGATATAGTAACAAACCAACTACAGAAGTACAAGTGCCATTCTAACCTTATTAAAATATCAGATAGTTTACTTAGAAATAGAACGATAGTTTATCAAGAAGAAAACATAAGCCCACTTTTCTGGAATTTAACTCTATCAGGATTATTAGGAATAAAGGTATCATATGGCACCTTTCAGGCATTTGCAGATGACCTGGTAGTTCTGGTGGAATTTAAGGCAAGAAATGAAGCTGAAGAAAAAGGTAATATTGTTTTAAAAGCTATCGAGCAATGGGCCCGACTCCACGGAATAACCCTAAACAGGGATAAATCAGAATTTATGATTGTAGGAAAGCAATATAAAAGTCACCCACCCTGTATTATTTTCGGAAAAGCAAAAATAAGAATAGTAAAAGAAATGAAACTTCTTTGAGTTTTAATAGATAAAAGTTAACTTTCTTGCCACATCTTAAATATATCAAATATAAAATCACCGAAGTAACATATCTAAATAGAACAATAAAGGTAGATAAAAGTTCCAGTCACAAGATTCTGCAACTAACATATAAAAGAGAGAATAATAACATGGCACATCAGTGGGCATGTCAGCTGGCCACCCGTCAGAGCCATGACGCTCCCGTTGTGGTTTTTCACGCAGATCCTTCTATCAGCGACAGCGATGGCCGGTGCCTTTCAAGACACGCGCAGCAGCATCACGCCCGGACTCCCACCTTCCCTGCCCAGCGGAGACTGCGCAATGGGTCCCCTGCCTCACTTGGATGGCTTGGCAGGCCTTCACCGGAAACCCCCGCACTCAACGTCCGTTCCACCCGACTACTTAAACAGCCTCCTGCCTCGGGATACCTTCAGTGGGCACGTCAGCTGGCCACCCGTCAGAGCCATGACGATCCCGTTGTGGTTTTTCACGCAGGTTAGTAACACGCACTCTTCGGTCAAAACCTCTAACCGATGTCTTGTCCAGCTGGCGTGCCTTACCAGCGTTTGTACTGCCTACATGTCCGCAAAAAAATTTTTGCTCTCGTTGCTACTGCTTTGTGGTGATATCGAATCCAATCCTGGATTCAATACTGCAGAGTTGCTGAGGGAAATTTTAGATAGCCAAAAAAATATGCAGAAGCGATTAGAAGCCATTGAGTCCAAACTTGCGAATGTGGAAGCTATAGCAGCAAAACAAGCGGAACTCGGAGTACACGTCGAGGACATGCAGCGAAGAATACAGAGCCTAGAAAAGAAGCTAACAGATTTAGAAGACAGTAGACGAAACAACCTAGTAATCTTTGGCATTAAAGAATCTGCGGACGAAACACCGGATGCCCTTTTGACTGCGCTTAAGGAAGAAGTATTTGTTAAGCATTTAGGTGTCCGAGTATCCTCCGTTGAAAGACTACATAGGATAGGCCGTAAGCAGGGAAAGAAGCCCCGGCCAATTATTCTGAAGTTCATTGACCACCGAGAGAAATATAACGTGCTTAGCAACTGCCACAACCTCAAAGGGCAAACCGTTTCTATCTCCGAAGATTTTTCGTCAACGACACGGCAGATAAGGAAGCACCTCTGGGACAGCACGGTTGACGAGAGGAAAGCAGGTATGAAAGTAAGGCTCCAGTACGACAAAATTAAGGTTGACAATCAAACATTCCGGTGGGACAGTGATGAGATGAAAAGAGTACCTATAAGTTCCCGCCAGGAACGTCCTAGTGATGAGATGAAAAGAGTACCTATAAGTCCGCGCCAGGAAAGTCCTGAAAGGCCACAATGACAGCGTTCCTGTGTTCCAAAAAAAAAGAAGAGTTCCGGTGTTTAAACCTAAATGCCCGGAGCATAGTAAACAAAACCGCGGAATTAGAGTGTGTCGTAGCTGCCCACAAACCCCACGTTGTAATTATAACAGAAACCTGGTTGCGTAGTGATATCGCCGATTCTGAAATAGCGCCTCGTGGTTATGGAATCTAGACATGACAGGGACTCACGTGGCGGTGGTGTTGCAATTCTTTTTCAAGAGACATTGCGTGTTGTTAGGCTGCCTGATATATCAGAAATCGAATGTGTTGTCACGAAATGTTTTTAATGAGTGCAATCTAATATTGGGAGGGTTCTACCGGCCCCCCAATAGCGGCAACATATTCTTTGAAAATCTTAACGAGTTCTGTTGCCCATAAGAATAAGCGCTGCAGTATGTTACTTGCGGGCGATTTTAACGTTCCGTGTGTAAACTGGGCAAGCGATTTCCCTGAGGCCCTTTCAAGTTCTGGTGAACATTTCGTTGATATAGTTGTACTTCACAACCTTTCACAACTCGTCAAAAAACCCACCCGTATTCAAAACAATACGCTATCAATTTTCGACCTTTTTCTTGTAAACGCAGCCGCTGCCCGCCGAAAGCCACGAATTGAGGTTTTCGAAGGCATATCAGACCACATAATTGTACACCTTTCGTTGGAAGTGAATTTTTCCCCCCAAACAGAAAAACAAGAATGGTTCCAGTATTCTCGCGTGCCAGTGATGTTGATGTATTGGACGCGCTAGATGGCTGTTTGTCTGAATTTCATGCGATGTGTGAATCAAGCAAATATTCTATTGATGAAATATGGGACTTCTTTAAGCTACTAGTCCTAAATTGCGTCCGTGACTTTGTACCTGTGAAGCGAAAAGTGCTGCGGAACCGTAATCCTTGGGTGACAAAAGAAATAGTACAAATCAAACGGAAGCTAAAAAAGGCAAGAAAACAACACAAGCAACGCCCAACCCCTCCCACAAGCGATAGGTTTATCGGTTTGCGTGCATTACTAGCTGATAAAATAAAAAAAGCGAAAGAGTACTACCAAAAAAATAACGCTAAAGAATTTCCTTGTGTCTTCTGCGGGGAAGTTCTGGCAGCACTTATCGCCAAAAAAGATAGTTACACCCAAACTCTGTATTGGTGATAACGTTTTAACTGAAAGTGATGAAATCGCAGATGCGCTTAACAAATACTTCTGCACGTTGTTCACGCGTGACGACGGTATCAGCCCGCAGTTTTCTAGCTATGAACACGTTATGCCAATTGGTGATGTTAGAATTTCAAAGGAAGGTGTCTTAGCGCTTCTGCTTAATCTGGACGCAAAAAAATCATCCGGAGCTGACAGAATTCCGAATGCATTTCTGTCGCGGTACGCCGAGTGGTGTTGAAAATATTTAACCTTGTTATTCGAGAAATCACTGTCATGCGGCGAACTCCCAGCTGATTGGAAGTATGCCAAAATAGTCCCCTTACCAAAAACAGGAAATCTGTATGTCCCCACATAATACAGGCCAATATCTTTGCTCTGCGCATGCGCCAAAGTCTTGGAGCACATAATTTTCAAACACATTTCTACCTTTCTAAACGACAACGCAATAATTGATGCACGACAACACGGCTTTCGGCGAGGCTTTTCGACCGTAACCCAGCTCGTCGAAACAGTTGACGACATGGCAGCAGCTCTAGATAGGCAAAGCGAAATTGACCTCATATTCTTAGATTTTGAAAAAGCATTCGACCGTGTCTCACTCCAAACTACTGCTTAAACTAAAACCTATTTTAAAGAACGACACTTTAGTTAACTGGATTGAAGCTTATTTGTCGCTACGAAAACAATGTGTGCAAATCAATGACACATCATCGTCACCTGCAAATGTAGGCTCAGGCATTCCGCAAGGATCCGTATTAGGGCCGCTCCTGTTTATCGTCTTCATAAATGATATCGTTAGTGACATAAGCGTCAAGATAAAGCTTTTTGCAGATGACTGCATCCTGTATAACGAAATACGCAATTCAAGTGACCATGCAGGTTTAAACACCTCGCTAGCGGTAGTACAAACATGGCGCTCGAAATGGCAGATGACTATAAATTTAAAAAAGTCTGTTACAATGACCTTTACCCGCAAAAAGAATCCCTTAGTTTTCTCTTACAGCATCAACAACCAGCCTCTATCCGTCGTGTCTTCTTACAAATACTTGGGGGTAGTAATCACATCAGATCTTAAGTGGAATGAGCACATAATATACATTTACAATAAAGCAATGAAGAAACTGGGATTTTCAAGGCGGTCTATAGGAAACGCATCAACTGAAATAAAACTTTTGTCATATAAAACATATATCTGACCTATTATAGAATACGCTTCGATTATCTGGGATCCACACACGCAAACCAACATCCCTAAAATTGAGAAAGTCCAGAGAAAATCAGCTAGATTTATTTACAATTCATACAGCTGGCGCACGTCCCCGTCAAGTCTTTTAAAAGCTGCAGAACTAGAGCACCTTGCAACAAGATGTTATCGAGACCGAATGAAATTTTTCTACCTACTCTACAATGGTCAAAGGGAACTTTATACGTTCTACCGGCTAGCCACCATTGCACGCGCTCCTATTACGATAAAAAGATGAAAAATTTTTCATGCAGGACTAACGCCTTTGAAAATTCTCTTCCAACGCACGGTTTCTGAATGGAACGCCCTACCCGCCCCCATTATTGACTGCCAGACTGTTTCATCATTTCTTTCTGGTATTTCAAATAAATCATAACTTTCATATCCCGTCTTTCCCCGTAAAATCGCGGCACGGAAAAATGTCTTGGGCTGATTTTTGTGCAGTTTCTCGATCGTTGTCTGCTTTCTTGTTAATTTTTGTCTGTTTCCGAAGTGGCAAGGAAAAACATTTATTTGTGCTGAATATTGTGTATTTATTTGTTTATTGTCTTCTAGCTTGTTGATCTGTGCTTGTACCGAATGCCCACTTCTGCCTATGGCCTTGTAGCAAGGCTGGCAGTACTTGTAAAATAAAATAAAAATATGCATCACCGGTGTGGTATAATAGCAAGGTTGCTATAGTACGGAAACTAACCTCAATACAAAGACTGCCTTTAATTATGATCACCAAAGCTTTTAAAACAGCATCAAATGTATCACTCAACGTGATAGCGGGCACACCTCCACTCTATTTGACTATTGATAAAGAAAACGAACAACATAGAATATTTAAAGAAAACAAGGGATTTACGTGGAAAGATGAAGTTTTTTCAGGTCAACAAATAATGAAAAAATATGACTATTGGGAGGAACATCCAACACAGAAAATGAGTGTAGAAATAACTCAGAAGGAGGAGGAGGTTAACTACCGTATATATACGGATGGATCCAAAAACGAAAATGAAGTTGGAGCAGCCTTTGTATTTCTCAACGAGAATAGCGAAATAACAATAAGTAAAAACTACCGATTACCAGAGTATAGCTCAAATTACGAAGCTGAAGTTTTAGCAATAGAAAAAGCTATAGAATATGCAGTAAAGAATAGAAACAACGGTAAATATCAACTTTTCACAGATAGTTGGTCTGCATTGCAAGCACTTAGGAATCCGTTAAATACTAACCCAATGATTAATACTATCAAGAAAGTAATGGCACACAATGACTTACTAAATATTAAACTCAACTACGTTAAAGGACACTCCGGATGATTGGGGAATAACATAGCAGACGAACTCGCAAAAGAAGCGGCAAAAGATGGAGAAAATATTTTTGTACCGCTTACAAAACGATTTATTGCTAAACTTCACATAACTTTAATGAACGAATGAAACAACAATTGGAATAAGGAAGAAAAGTAAACCTATACATATACCTGGATAAAAAACATTAATCTCACCCCAGATCATTTTCCAACAAATTTTTATTTATCACAACGCCTTAACAGGACACGGAAGATTTCCGTTTTATTTTTCACGATTCAGAATTTCAGAAAATTCGCAATGTACCTGTAAGAGAGAGACAGCAAATTTTGATCATTATTTAACAGATTGCAGTTTAGTAACCGAAGAAAGGATAGAGTTAGCTAAGAAACTAGGAGATAATATAATCAAGAGGAAACCAGAAATCATAAAGAAGGAGAGAATACAAGAGCAATACTGGAAAGATGGCGTACAAAATCAATGATTTAATTTTGCAGAGATAGGAAGAGAAGACATATATTAGTTGCATCAATATAACTTTAATACAAATAGACATGATATAGAGATGGGGCAGAAAAGCCAATTTGGTGAGGATTCCTCCGCCTTCATTTCCCGTCATGCCACGTACACCACAGTAACAACATAAACAGAAATATACCCACATACAGATAGGACCAAGATAGGTCAATAGTATTTACAGCTCAAATAAACATAAACATAATTTTTCTATCTCTGAATTCTGGAGTGCAACTACATGAAGAAATTACAGTATCAAATTCAATCAGGAAGATCCAAGATACAACACAAAGACAGAGGACAAAGTTCCCCAATTCGAAGATTCAAGCTGCACGATGCAGACATCATCCTTCAAGATAAAAAGGAGTATTCTTCAATCAACTCTCAAGACAAGAGCAAACAGAACATTTTTGTAACCCTTTTGTATTTTGTTTGAATTAAAAAAAAAATAAAAGCCCGTTGAGCCTGCCCGTTCCGGAAGCTGTGGTGGAGCTGATGGTGGAAACTCATTCCTCACTTCTCTTTCCTTTTTCTTTTCTCTCTTTACATCTCTTTCTACTTTATCTGTAACCTCTTATTCTTATTCTCTTTACTTCCGTTCCTATTTCCTTTTCCTTCTCCTGCGATGCTTCTGTGGTGCAGGTCTAGAGTCCCTTCTCCTTCTCACACACTGTCCCTATCTACTATCTAGCGAAACCACAGCCAAGGGAACGGGCTTAAAATCAGCGGGGAAAGGACGGGAGAATGACGGGAAAAAGGATGTCGCGGAGGACGGGAGAATGCAAGGCTGCCTATTCGCGCGACAGGAATACTCCGGGCCGGGGCAACCCGGAGGCGGCAGCCAATAGTTGAGAGCCATGCTCTCTTAAGGTCGTGCACTCGTCATCCTACTAGTGGCGCGCACGTCAGGGAAAGCCTTGCATGGCTCGCCGCGGGGGGGGGGGATATCCAGCTGCCCCCCTTTGCACGCTGCAGAGCTCTACTATACTTTTGCAGATCGTGAACAGCAGAAGGGCAGAATGTAGCACGAGCACAAACAAAAAACCCGATGGGTTTCTGCGAATTTACCATTCGTACGAGAGTGATGCACTTGAGCCGCGACGACGCCGCAGATGTCGATGCAAGTAGCGCGGCAATAGCGACAGGAGACTGACCCGCGCTGTTTTGGCCGTTCGGACCTGGTGGATACCCAGAGTCAGAAACCACTTGTTTTACTGTGCTAAATTGAAAACCCAAACTACACGACTCTAAGCGGTGATTCACTCGGTTCTCGGGTCGATGAAGAACGCAGCCAGCTGCGAGACTTGGTGTGAATTGCAGGACACACTGAGCACTGATTCTTTGAACGCACATTGCGGTCTTGGGTCTTCCCTTAGCTTCGTCTGTCTGAGGGTCGGATCATATATCAAGAGAGTGTCGTGCGCTCGTTGGGTGCGGCGCTCGAGACTCGTTTTGACCGCGTCGGCGTTATGGACAGCACGTTGAACGTGAAAAGCTTGTGCAGAGGACGTCGTTGGACGAGATGTCAGAGATTGGAGTGCACGCGCAAAGGGGAGGGTCCCGGGGGATGTGTTCCCCGGCCCTCCAGCGCTGGCGTGTTGGGAAGTCTGAATCACGCGCGAAGCGGGATCGCCCTTCGAAAAGCGTCTGAAGTTGGAATCGGGACGCCGAATCGGATTCGAAGGTTGCGTGAGCGCGTGTGAAAGACGACGCCGGATGAGCGCTTGGCGGGGAACGGATGCATCCCCTGCGCTCGTGCCTCTTACGACACTTTCTCTGGGAAACCGCGAATCGGCTGCGAAACCTCCCGAAGGGTGCGGAGGCGAGCAGAAGCGGTGAGCCGCGAATCGGCTGCGAAACCTCCCGAAGGGTGCGGAGGCGAGCAGAAGCGGACGCCGAGAGTCCTGGCACACCGTCACAAGAAGGGCTAAGTGCAGCCGAGCGCGCCTGAAGGTGCGCATGGCGTGCGGATTCTTTTTTTCCCCTCGGCTTCTGCAGTCGTCTCTGAGATTCGGAATTCTCCGAGTTAGAGTCCACGACGAGGAGAGTTGAAACGCGAATCGGCCGCGGCAGTCCTTTCGATGGGTGAAAAGGGCGCGTTGAGGCGTTTCCTCTCCGTTTCGAACGCGCGCGCGTTGGCCCCCGGGAATAAGGGCGCGCGCCGGCTCGACCAAACTTCGCTGCAGGAAAGCTCTCGACCTGGAGGAGATTGCCTGTGTGTTTGGAAGGCGTTTCTTGCGTCGGCCGGTGTCGCCGGTTTCTCCGTGGTGGAAAACGTGTTCGTGCGGTCCCGGGTGGAAAGTGGTGGCTCGTAGCAGGGGAAAGCGGCGCGTGATTACCTTCTCGCCTGTACGAACGCACGTACGAAAAAGGGCGAGTGTGCAGTTGCGGTAGTGGCTTTGCAGTCGACGGTTCTCTTTTGGGATGGATGTTGGGATGGGATGGAGCGGTGGGATTCAGTCTCCGGACGAACGCGAAGCTTGTGGCGTAAGGTAAATGGCCCCTCTCGGGGGGGGCTGTTCCGGCCGCTTGTGTGTGACTCGATCTCCGCGGTGCGCACTTCCCACCGCCGGTAGAACGCCGCGACGGACGCGGGTCGATCAAAAAGTACCGCTTTGAGCCCGGCCGCGGAGGTTACCTGCCTGTTCCTTCGGGGACGGTTTTGCGGGTGTTACACCTGTGCCGTGTGGCGAAGAGTTGGTCACCCCGTTCAGGTCCCATGGGCTTCTCCCGGTTGTCGGGAGGCCCGAACGATGACGCCCTCTGGAAACGGAGCGGAGAACCCGCTGGGCAAGCTTGTCGCCTCCTGTCGTCCGGGTTGGTGCGGCGGTGACGGTGTGGGCGGCGCGAAGCCGGGCGAGCGGGGCTTTCTCCCGCGGAGGTCTCTGGTGGCTTGCGGAAATTAGGTCGGTAACCCACCCGACCCGTCTTGAAACACGGACCAAGGAGTCTAACATGTGCGCGAGTCAATGGGTCTCCTGAAACCCAAAGCGTAATGAAACGTGAAGATGATGATGATGATGGTTGGATGTTTATGGCGCAAGGCCAACTGGGGCAAAGAGTGCCAGAACAATAGTCATATATGAGGGGTGAAACCTTAAACACTAAGTAAAGTCAGGAAAAAGAAAAGTAAAATCGCAAAACGACAATGAGCATGGCTGGTGTATAGGGCCAGACTTGATTATGCATGATAGGAAATGAGGTTTAAAAAAATTCCCCCGCATTTCCCCGAGGGGGAGAATGTGAAAGTGCGAATGCACGGTTGTCGGCCCGCTTGCGGCGCTTGCGCTCGGCCCCCGCAGCCCACCGCCTCGCCGCCTTCTCTTCCATCTCTTCCATCGGGTTTGTAGTATCACGTGTACACCACGCAGTTATCAAGCCGCTATAACGCCGCTGAGTCCCCAACGCACGCCGCTGACGACGTAGTTTGAATGCGTTAAAGATATAAGGCGCGGTACTGACAATATCAGCGTCGCGTCCGTGGCTTATTCGGTAGAGCGTCGGGCTGCGGCCCGCAAAGTCCTCGGATCGAAACCTGGCGCCGGATGCTGTTTCTTCTTTAAATATAGAGGAGCACTGCGGACGCCGCCGCCGCCGACGCCGGCGGTGGATGGTTTGGGGTCGCTTATAAAGTGCATTCGCACTTAAAACTTAACATCTGACAAATACTCAAACACACGTTTCACAGAAACAATGGCTTCGTCACCTAGAAACAGCGATGGATGTAGTGGGATATGTTGTCTGTAGAATTCTCTGAAGTGTTTGTTTCGTGTTGTGTGAAGTGCCTTGCATCTGATTAGTATGTGCACCACGAATAGGGCCTCTCCGCACCTGCTGCACAGAGGTCTTGGAGATGCAGTGCGAAGGTGCGAGTGCGTTGCATGTGTGTGCCCTATCCGTAATCTGGCCAAGGCGACTTCAGTGTATCTATTGCGTGTGTCGGTGGTGTATGGTCCCAAGTGTGGTTTTATTACGTGTAACTTGTCTGTTTGTTCACTCCAGTGTGTTTGCCATGTTTCGCGAAGTTGTTGTCTGATGTGTGGTTTCACGTCTGTGTAGGGTAATGAGGTTATATCTACTGTATTCGAGAGTGTAGCAGCAGCAGCCATTCGGTCCGCTGCTTCGTTCCCGGCTATACCACAGTGGCCAGGGACCCAGCAAAGACCAGTTCAGATTTGCGTACATACAGAGACATAATACCCTTGACTATTAAATTTATAACGTGATTTTTTGAGGACTTTGTTGACGACAACGCCCGCACAACACTAAGAGAATCTGTATATATAATGGATTGTGGGATGTAGCTTTGAAGGATATGATTAACAACCAGAAGTACACCATAGGCCTCTGCCGTAAAGATACTTGTGTTAGTGTTAAAAGTTCTAGTGACACTAAGGCCGGGCCCATGCGCCGCACAGGACACCGAGGTGGAAGTCTTAGAGGCATCCGTATAAAATTCAGAGCACTCATACTTCTGCTGCAAATACAAGAAATGCTGCAGAATTGCACATGTGGGAGCTCGGTTTTTATCTACATGTGTGAATGATGTGTCGCATGAGACAGGGCGGAGATGCCATGGTGCTATGAGATCTGTTACAGAACTTTGGATGGTATCTAAAAACGAGACAGCAAGCTCTGACGCTTCCTCTCTAACTCTGTAAGAGAAGGGCGCAGAGAACGATGGTCGATTTAGAAGGAGTTCAGTCATGGAGGTATCAAGAAAAACTGATTTAAAAGGATGGTGAGGCATGGATGAAATTTTAAAAGCATAGAGGAGGTCTGTGTATGCTCGCTGACGTTGTAGGTTCCATTTGTTGCACTCTACATACAGGCTTTCGACTGGACTAGTCCGAAAGGCGCCACAGGACAAGCGGAGCCCTAGATGAAGCACAGGGTCCAGCATTCTGAGAGATGTTTTAGTGGCTGACCCATAGACAACGCTGCCATAGTCCAATCGTGAGCCTATCAAGCTGTTAAAAACACGCAACAGAAGCTGTTTGTCAGCACCAAAAGAGATGTGCGAGATAACCTTCAGGATATTCATTGTTTTTGATGATGATGATGGTTGGTGTTTCATGGCGCAAGGCCAACGAGGGCAAAGAGCGCCAGAAAAGAAGTTATATAATGAAGCGAGGTGATTACCACAAAAAGGTAGGTATAAAAACATGTAGACCGAACTTAGTAAAATCAATTAAAGGTAATGGTGATGGCTGGTGTATAGGGCCAGATTTTATTATGCGTGATATGAGATAAGGTTTAAAAACTTAACATCTGACAAATACTCAAACACGTCTCAGGGAAACCATGGCATTCTCACCAAGAAACAGCGATGGGTGTAGGGGAATATGTTGTCTGTAGAGTTCTCTGAAATGTTTGTGTCGTGTTGTGTGAAGTGCCTTGCATGTTATTAGTATGTGTACTACGGATAGGGCCTCTCCGCACCTGCTGCACTGGGGCCTAGGAGATCCCGTCAGCAGATACGAGTGAGTTGCATGCGTGTGCCCTATCCGTATCCTACCCAAGGCGACTTCCGTATGTCTGTTATGAGTCAGATGTGTACCGTCCCAAATGTGGCTTTATTACGTGTAGCTTGTTGTCTGTCTGTTCGTCCCAGTGTGTTTGCCATGTTCTGCGCAGGTGTTGTCTTATGTGTGGCTTGAGGTCTGTGTAGGGTATCGTTGTAATGTCTACAGTGTTCCTGAGTGCAGCAGCACCGGCCCTCTCGTCTGCCAACTCGTTCCCAGCGATCCCAGCGTGTCCTGGGACCCAGCAGAGGAGCAGCCGATGCTTCTCTGCATACCCCGACATGATAGTGTTGAATACAAGATTATTTATGTGGTTTTTGGGGAGTTTATGCGATGATAATGCGCGAACAACACTCAAAGAATCTGTGTAGATGATAGAAGTGGGAATTTGATTTTCAAGGATATGTCGTACAATCAGTAAAATTCCGTACGCTTCTGCTGAAAAAATTGTTGTGTGCACGCTCATGGTTCTGGCTGCATTGAAATTTGGACCATGAGCAGCGCACGACACCATAGTGGAGGTTTTAGAAGCGTCACCGTAAAATTCAGCACGTGGGTATTTGAACTGCAAAGAAAGAAAGTGCTGAAGTATTGCAGCTCGCGGTACCCAATTTTTGTCAAGCTTTATAAAAGAAAGGTCACAGGACACAGGGCGAACTTGCCAAGGCGGTAAAATGTTTAAAGAGGATGACCTGTACACGTCTAAAAACGAAGCACTCAGATCCGAGGCTCGCTCTCTCACTCGAAGTGAAAAAGGCGGAGTAACACGGGCGATTTACAAACAACACAGATGTGGATGTATCGTTAAGGACAGGATAAAAAGGGTGGCTATTCTGAGATGAAATTTTAAAAGCATAAAGTAAGTCCATGTACGCTCGCTGGTTCTCAAGGCTCCACCTATTACATTCAACATATAGACTCTCGACAGGGCTAGTGCGAAAAGCACCCGACGCAAGCCGTAGCCCCAAGTGTAGTACTGGGTCAAGCATTCGCAATGCTGTTTTACTCGCCGACCCATATACCACACTGCCATAGTCCAAACGAGACCCAACCAAAGCAGTATACAAGCGAAGCAGGAGTTCTTTGTCGGAACCATACGAATGGTGGGAGAGAACCTTCAGGATATTCGTTGTTTTAAGACATTTATGTTTAAGTTTCTTGATATGTGGAATAAATGTGAGTTTCTGGTCAAACACAACACCTAAAAACTTGTGCTCCTTGTTCACAGGAAGCGACACGCCATTAAGTGTAATGTCTGGGTCTGGAAGGATCCCGCGCTTCCTAGAGAACACAACGCAGGAGCTTTTTGCAGGATTCAATTTAAAACCATTCTTGTCTGCCCAGCTGGCAAGTTTCTTGACGCCGAGCTGGACTTGACGTTCGCATATTGACATATTACAAGATTTAAACGATATCTGCACGTCATCTACATACATAGAGTAAGAAATTGTAGGCGGCAGTGCCTTCCCAAGGGAGTTCATCTTTACTATGAAGAGAGTGCAGCTTAGAACTCCACCTTGCGGCACGCCATTTTCCTGCACGTGTACCTTTGACAGCGCAGAACCAACTCTGACGCGAAAGGTTCTCTCCGACAAATAACTAATAACGGTATTTAACATGTTACCAGAGACTCCGAACGACTTAAGGTCAGTAAGTATGCCATAACGCCATGCGGTGTCATAGGCCTTCTCTATGTCAAAAAACACCGTAAGACAGAATTGTTTGTAAATGAAGGCATCCTTAATGTATGACTCTAGTGCCACAAGTTGATCGTTTGTGGATCTCCCTGCCCTGAAGCCTGCCTGGCAGCTCTCAAGAAGACCGTTGTACTCCAAAAAGTACACAAGCCTCCGGTTTATCATCTTCTCGAGAAGCTTGCACAGGCAGCTGGTCAGGGCAATGGGTCGATAGCTAGCGGGAAAAGAAGGGTCCTTCCCTTCTTTCAAAAATGCTACAACTATGGCATCCCTCCAAGACTTTGGAATGTGCCCCGAAAGCCATATCTTGTTGAAAAGGTGAAGAAGTTGTTCAAGAGTGTCTGTGTGTAAGTTCTGTATCATTGTATATGTAATGTTATCTGGGCCTGGAGCTGAGGGTTTACACGTGCTCAGAGCACCCCTCAGCTCATGAAGTGTGAACTCAGAGTTATAAGAAGTGGCTGACCTGTCATTGTCATGTAAAGGCTTCTTTTCGGCCATTTGTTTGTGTTTCAGGAAAGTGTTTGTGTAGTGTGCTGAACTGGACACGTGTTGGAAGTGTTGTGCGAGTGTGTCAGCCTGGTCTTCCAGAGTGTCCCCTGTGGTACTAACCAGGGGCAGGCTGTGTGTCTGTTGTCCTTTTAGTTTTCGTATTCGTGTCCAGACTTTGCGTGTGTCAGTGTATGAGTTGATGGAAGTGAGGAAGGTGCGCCAACTCTCCCTTTTTGCCTCACGACGCACTCGCTTACCCAAAGCCTTTGCCCGTTTAAAAGAAAATAGGTTATCTGACGTGGGGTACCGGCGAAGGACACCCCACGCCTTGTTCTGGGCCTCTCGCGCCCGCCTGCAGTCCTCGTTCCACCAGGGCCTCCTTGGGTTGCGGGACGCACTGGAGGCCTGGGGCATGGACTTTTCGGCGGCGTCGACTATGTGCGCCGTGACGAGTTGGGCTGCTTCCTCCACGTGTAGGTGTTTTATGGTTGTGTGGTGTAGTTTAGATGTTTCTGTGAATGTACTCCAGTTTGCTTTTGTTTCATTAAACCTGTTATGGGCAGATGGACTGCATGGGCCTTTACCTCTGTATGTTAGGGATGTGGGGAAGTGGTCACTACCATATGGGTCCGTGCCCACGCCCCACTCAAGACATGGAAAGAGAATTGCAGAACCAATAGCCAAGTCGAGATGTGAGTACGTATTATGTCCTAAGTTATGGTATGTAGGCTGTTTTTTGTTGAAAAGGCAGCTCCTGAAGATGTAAGAAATTTCTCTATCAGGCGACCTCGGGCATCCGTTCTGGAGGAGCCCCAAAGAGAGTTGTGCGCATTAAGGTCGCCTGTTAGGATGTATGGTTCGGGCAGCTGGTCGACCAGCGCCTCGAAATCAGAGCTCGAAAGTGCAAGATCAGGAGGAATGTAAATGGAGCACACCGTTACCAACCTATTAAATATTATTGTTCGAATTGCTACAGCCTCGAGGAGAGTGTTCAGAGTGACAGGGTGGCAGGCTAAGGATTTCCGGGCGACAATTGCCACACCTCCTGAAGAGTGTGTGCCGCCAACCCTGTCCTTTCTGAATACCATGTACCTATTTAAGAAATTTGTCTGTTTGGAATTGAGGTGAGTCTCTTGGAGACACATGAGACTTGGCTGATTGGCATGCAGGATATCATACACATCATCAAGATTTTTAAGGAAGCCTCTGCAGTTCCATTGAATGATGTTTTCTGTTCCCATTATTTAGGTTTAAGAATGAATGGAGTGTGTGTATGTGTTCATGTGTCGTCTTTCGGGGCTGCTACTCTGGGGTTAGGCTTTTTAGGCCTGTCTGTAGGCTTGGAAGTCGGTGGCCGCTCCTTGCGCTGCGTTGCAGGCAGGAACGGCCCGACATCCATCTCGTCGTCGGATGTCCGAGGGGTGCCCGACGGACCGGGCCCCCCGGACTTGGCCCCCCCTCGGGAGCCCTTCGTTTGAGCCGCCACCGCCGAGGGCGTCCAGGGCACCAGAGGTGGCGCGGGCGGTGCGGTGACGGTGGGAGCCGGTGCGGGGCCCGTGGTGTCCATCACCTCGGTACCCTCCAACGGACTGGAGGACGGGGAGACAGAGGCGGGAGCGGCACCGGTCCCGACAGAAGTGGTTTGCACCACAACCGCTGCTGCCTCAGCAAGCGGCGTGGTGCCGGGTTGGGCTGCGTGAGGCAACCCAGCGGGGGGCGGGGGCGGGACCAGGTCAGACGCGCTGAACTAGGTCCCTGTGGAAACCAGACGCCACTCCGCCCCCCGGCGAGCCGCGTCTGCGTACCTCCCCAGAGGGAAAGAGGCGAACCTCTTTCGCGCCTCTGGGAAGGTGATGTTCTCCGTGACCTTGATGTTAATTATCTTTTTTTTCCATTTGGAATTTTTCACACTTGCGGGAGTACGCTGCATGCGGCCCCCCGCAGTTTACACAAGTGAGAGTTTCGGATGGGCAGTTCTCGCTCGGATGATCGTGCGCCGCGCATTTTGCACACGTCGTTCGGCCACGGCAAGAGTTCGTACCGTGCCCGAACCTCTGGCACTTAAAACAGCGCCGCGGGTTCGGGATGTAGGGACGGATGGAGCAACGGATGAAACCTGCATTTATGTATTGTCCAAGAACTGCGCGGTCGAAAGTCAAGATAATGTGTTTGGTCGGAATCTCCCTGTCGTCTCTGCGGATAGTGATGCGTCTCACGGCAGTGACGCCCTGATCCTTCAAGCCGGCAAGGAGATCCGCATCGGTTTCGTTCAGGAGGTCTGTTTCGGATATCACACCCTGCGAGCTGTTGAGGCTCCGATGAGGTGTGACCCGGATGTCGAGATCAGCCAGTCTAGTCTGAGCAAGAAGCTTTGCAGACTGCTGCTTGTCATTTATTTCGATTACGAGTTCACCAGACTTTTGTTTTTTGCACTTATACGATTTTCCTACTATGGCTTCAAGATACTTGGCAATCAAGAAGACTGACTGAGATGCAAGAGGGTGGGTTGGATTGATGGATTCCATGACAAGAAATCGAGAAAAATTATCTGGTTCAAGAAATGTCAAAGATGGCAATAAAGGAAAAGATACTTCGGTGCGGCCCCTTTTCAGGGACCGATCACGTTTGGGGGGGGGGTTTAGAGAATGCCATACATCATAGTATAGAAGCAGGGGACGGGGGTTCTTTCTTCTCAAACCTTACCCTGATAGCCTGAGAGGTCCCGGAGCTCCCTGCCTGGTAAACAGACAGGCAGCCCATCCGCCGGAGCTTGACCTGGGCTCCGACGGCCACCGTTCGTGGTTTCTAACCCTCCACCTATAAACACATCGCCACGGTTGGATCCAGCTTATGTTTGGGGGCTCGGGGTCCGCGGTATCGCCAGTACCGTCACCAAGATTGCTCAAGGTGCCCCGTGCGGGGATATTCATTGTTTTTAAGCATTTATGTTTTAGTTGTTTTATGTGTGGGATGAATGTGAGCTTTTCGTCAAAGATTATACCTAAAAACTTGTGTTCCTTTTTGACAGGAATCGAGACACCGTGGAGTTGAATGTCTGGATCCGGCCGGATGCCACGCCTCTTGGAAAACAAGACACAAGTGCACTTCCCTGGATTAAATTTAAAACCGTTGCTGTCAGATCGCCCCGCCCTAAAGCCTGCCTGACAGCTCTCGAGAAGACCGTTCTCGAACATCTTCTCGACATCTTCTCGAAGAGCTTACACAGGCAGCTTGTCAGGGCAAGGGGGCGATAACTGGCGGGAGAGGAAGGGTCCTTCCCTTCCTTTAGGAAAGCCACTACTATGGCCTCCCTCCAAGAGCGTGGGAAGTGCCCCGAAAGAAATATTTTATTGTAGAGGTTAAGAAGTGTTTCAATTGTGTCTTCATGTAAGTGTTGTATCATTGTGTATGAAATCCTGTCTGCACCTGGAGCTGAAGGTTTACAAGTACCGAGTGCGACCTTCAGCTCATGAAGTGAAAAGGGGGCGTTATAGGGTGAGTTCGACTTATTAGTGTCTCGCAAGGACTTCTTCTCACATGATGCTTTGTGTTTAATGAAAGTGTTGGTGTAGTGTGCTGAACTGGACACGTGTTCGAAGTGTTGTGCAAGTGTGTTAGCCTGGTCTTCCAGTGTGTCCCCTGTTGTACTAACCAGGGGCAGGCTGTGTGTCTGTTGTCCTTTTAGTTTTCGTATTCGTGTCCAGACTTTGTGTGTGTCAGTGTATGAGTTGATGGAAGTGAGGAAGGTGCGCCAACTCTCCCTTTTCGCCTCACGACGCACTCGCTTCCCAAAAGCCTTTGCCCGTTTAAAAGAAATGAGGTTATGTGACGTGGGGTAGCGGCGAAGGACACCCCACGCCTTGTTCTGGGCCTCTCGCGCCCGCCTGCAGTCCTCGTTCCACCAGGGCCTCCTTGGGGTGCGGGACGCACTGCAGGCCTGGGGAATGGCCTTTTCGGCAGCGTCGAGGATGTGCGCCGTGACGAGTTGGGCGGCTTCCTCCACGTGTAGGTGTTTTATGGATGTGTGGTGTAGTTGAGATGTTTGTGTGAATGTGCTCCAGTTTGCTTTTGATTCATTAAACCTTTTATGGGATGATGGACTGCTCGGGCCTATACCTATATACGTTAATGAAGTGGGGAAATGTACGGCCGGACTGAACATCGGATGTAACCTGCGTTGATAAATTCTGGAAGGATGGACTTGTCAAAGGTTAGGATGAGGTGCTTTGTCGGTATTTGTTTATCATCTCTGCGGATGGTGATGCGCCTGACCGCTGTTACGCCCTGACTACGAAGGCCCTCCAGCAGGTCAGCTTCAGATTCATTTAGTAGGTCATACTCGGAAATCACGCCCTGGGAGCTGTTTAGGCTGCGGTGGGGCGTGACTCGGATTGGCAGATCGGCGATGCTGGTTTGAGCAAGAAGTTTATTGGCCTGATCCTGGCTACTGACCTCGACAAGAATTTCACCGGTTCGATGTTTTTTGGCCTTATACGACCCTCCAACAATACCGTCAAGAAACTTTGAAATGAGAAATACAGACTGTGAAGCAAGAGGTTTTGATTGGGCTACAGATTCCATCACGATGAAGCGAGGATAGTTGTTTGGTTTCGGGGGACTCCAGTTAGCAAGTGGTGGAAAAGAAACTTCGGTGCGGCCCCTTTTCTGGGGGCGATCACGTCTGGGGGGGGGGTTTGATTTATCCATATGGCATAGGAAAAAGCAGGGAGACGGGGGTACTTTCTTCTTTGACCTTACCCTGGTAGCCAAAGAGGTCCCGGAGCTCCCTGCCTGGTGAACAGACAGGGAGCCCATCCGCCGGAGCTTGACCTGGGCTCCGACGGCCACCATTCGTGGTTTCTAACCCTCCACCTATAAACACATCGCCACGGTTGGATCCAGCGTATGTTTGGGGGCTCGGGGTCCGCGGTATCGCCAGTACCATCACCAAGATTGCTCAAGGTGCCCCGTGCGGGGGTGATATGGATATGCAAATGTACTTACTTTTCCCTTCCGACCTCTAGAACGTTATCACCAACCACCAAAAATATTAAACAAGATAGGATAAACAGGCCCCTCCAGTAGCCTCGAGCGGCCTTTGGCTCTTGCAGGAAAGCCTGCCACTGACAAGCCGAACAGCGCAAGGAGTTTACTAGGTTTTGCTTTTACGGATTTGCGGGGGGCTGCAGAGCAGGTTTTCGTGTTCTGTCTGTTTCTTTATTTTTTCAGGCACACAAGGCGCTGGCGACGGGTTCTGCGGGGAGTGCGACCCGCGTTCTTCTAGCCGTCAAAGACGCTGTGCCCGTCTTACTTGGAGTGCCGCAGGGGCGGATCCTGCAGATGAATCGTGGTGGCAGTCTTCAAGAGGCTCGATGTGCTGGTTTTGCCTTTGCGCGGGCCGCAAGTTGCGGACTTCGACGGTGACAGCGGTCTTGGTCTGGGAAGCGGCGGCTGCTCTAGCGTTGCCGCTGCACGGCGTCTCACTTCGACTGCACTATGAACTGACTGTTCCTTCGTCTGTCTACCTTCTCCCAGAATAGTGTCACAGGACAAGAGGTGGAAGTGCCCTGCCGGCTTTTGAACAATCATCCCGTGTGATACCTGCCAAGTGGGACCTTGTGTGGGGACTCTGTGTGGGGACTTCATATTCAACAATGTTTCAGTTACAAGTGTGCCAAATGGGACGTTGTCTTTGGCCTCTGTGTAGGGACTTTGTATAGTAGGAGTGCGGAACGAAATTGGTGGGGGGGAATTGAGGCGTGGACGAGCAGTCGCCGCGCGCTGTGGTACTGGACAATGTTTTTGACACAGTCTGTGGACCAAATGCGTTTTGGAACCGCTTGTGAAGTTTTTCTTCGGACTAGTGGCCTTCCTAGGACAATGCGACAGAGAGGTGGGTGTGATGGGGTCTGAAGGACGGTGATATTGTCACATGACTGTGGGGGGGGGCGTGTGGGGGACTTTTTCTCCTGTTGGGGACTTTTCTGGGGACATTGGTTTGGGAGGTACGATACGTTTGGGGTATCTACTTTGGACAGCCGACGGGACGTACTGCAGTGATTTCTAAGGGTGTTGGTTTGGTGGGCTACCGGACGTCGTGGTGTTTGAGCGGGTTGTGGGGACTGGGCTGTTCGGGTGGGGGTGTGCTTTTGGGGGTGGTCGGGACTGATGGTGGTTTCGGTGGGGGGAGGGTGGCGTCGGGGGAGGGTGGGGCTGGGTTGCTGTTGGAGGTAGGGAAACGGGTTGCAAAATATGGGGGGTTTACTAATTCTGCAATCTAGAAGAGGCGTCTTTCCTATGCTGCCGTTCAATAAAGGTGTTGGTGCTGGGTTGTGCTGCTCTCCGCCGACCAAAGCAAGAGCCTCCTTTTTTTTTCTCCCAATTGGCTTTTCTACTAAAACCTTTGGAGTCTAGGCTCCCTTTTTGTTTATTTTTCGAATTGGCTTCAACCTGTTATAGCACTGCCGGTACAGGTTTCTTCGCGCTTTCATTTATTTTCTTTTTATTTTATAAGGGAACGTTTATTTTTCTTTTACATGGGCTTCTAGCCTGGAGGTTCTTGCTTTCTGTAGTTGTGGCTTTCCACAGCTGTGGCTTTCCACAGCTTTCCGATGACACGGTCCTGAAGTCCGCGGCGTGCGCAGCGCCCACCCTCTTGGGGAGGAAGATGGTTCTTGCATTTCGCAGACACACCAGGATACGTTTCAGGAGTTGCAGTATGTTGAGCAACACTCTTAGCACCACTGAGGGTATCTTACGCTGCTCTTTGGGTGTTAGGCCATCTGGGCCAGCTGCGGAGCTTAGGGGCAACATTGCCGCCTTGATGTCTTGCGCTGTAATTACAGCGTATGGATCATATCCGCTTGACTCGTCCTCTATCTCAGCCTCCGGTGACGCAGTCCCCGAGGGAGCAGTTTCCATGATCGACTTCCACTCCTGCAGCAGTCGCTTCGGGTCTGAAACGTCGGCGACGACTTTGCCGTCCAACACCTCCCTTGCGCACTCAGTTTGGCGCTTCTTAAAACGTTCCTGCGTCTCAGCATACAGGCGCTTCTTTTCTCTGCGCCTGCTGATCTTTGTTTCTGCAGATCGGCGATGCTAGTTTGAGCAAGAAGTTTATTGGCCTGATCCTGGCTACTGACCTCGACAAGAATTTCACCGGTTCGATGTTTTTTGGCCTTATACGACCCTCCAACAATACCGTCAAGAAACTTTGAAATGAGAAATACAGACTGTGAAGCAAGAGGTTTTGATTGGTCTACAGATTCCATCACGATGAAGCACGAATAGTTGTTCGGTTTCGGAGGACTCGAGTTAGGAAGTGGTGGAAAAGAAACTGATGATGATGGTTGGATGTTTATGGCGCAAGGCCAACTAGGGCAAAGAGCGCCAAAACAATAGTCATATATGAGGGGTGAAACCTTAAACACTACGAACAGTCCGCAAAAACAAAAGTAAAATCACAAAACGACAATGAGCATGGCTGGTGTATAGGGCCAGGGAGTAATCACGCGTGGTATGAAATGAGGTCTAAAAATTGAACTTCTTCTAAATATTTAAAAACGCACTTGATAGAAAACATGGGATCATCAGAAAGGAAAAACGCTGGGTGTGGTGGGACGTGTAGTCTGTATAGCTGTGGGAAGTGTTTGCGTCGTGTTGTGTGAAGTGCCTTGCATGTGATTAGTATGTGCACCACGGATAGGGCATCTCCGCACCTGCTGCACTGGGGTCTAGAAGATCCCGTCAGCAGATACGAGTGCGTCGCATGGGTGTGCCCTATCCGCAGCCTACCCAAGGCGACTTCCGTGTGTCTGTTGCGTAAGTCAGCTGTGTACCGTCCCAAGTGTGGCTTTATTACGTGTAGTTTGTTGTCTGTCTGTTCGTCCCAGTGTGTTTGCCATGTTCTCCGCAGGTGTTGTCTTATGTGTGGCTTGAGGTCTGTGTAGGGTACGGTTGTTATGTCTACAGTGTTCCTGAGTGCAGCAGCAGCAGCCCTCTCGTCTGCCAACTCATTCCCAGCGATCCCAGTGTGTCCTGGAACCCAGCAGAGGAGCAGCTGATGCTTCTTTGCATACACAGACATGATAGTGTTAAATACAAGATTAACTATGTGGTTTTTGGGGGGTGTATGCGATGACAGTGCGCGAACAACACTCAAGGAATCTGTGTAGATGATAGACTTTGGAATTTGATTTTCAAGTATGTGCCGTACAATCAGCAAAATCCCATACGCCTCTGCTGAAAGAGTTCTTGTGTGGACGCTCATGGTTCTGGCTGCACAGAAATTCGGACCATGAGCAGCGCAGGAGACCATAGTGGAGGTTTTAGACGCGTCACTGTAAAATTCTGCAAGTGGGTATTTAAACTGCAGAGACAGAAAGTGCTGCAGTATTGCAGCCTGCGGTACCCGATTTTTGTCAAGTTTCATAAAAGAAAGGTCGCACGACACAGGACGAACTTGCCAAGGCGGTAAACTGTTTGAAAGGGATGACCTGTACACATCCAAAAACAAAGCACTGAGATCCGAGGCTCGCTCTTTCACTCTAAGTGAAAAGGGCAGAGGAACGGATGGGCGATTTACAAAGAGCAGAGATGTGGATGTGTCGTTAAAGACAGGATAAAAAGGATGATTATTCAGCGATGAAATTTTAAAAGCATAAAGCAAGTCCATGTATGTTCGTTGGTTCTCAAGGCTCCACTTATTACACTCAACATAAAAACTCTCAGCAGGGCTAGTGCGAAAAGCACCCGACGAAAGACGAAGGCCCAGGTGTAGAACTGGGTCAAGAATTCGCAAGGCTGTCTTAGTCGCCGACCCATACACCACACTGCCATAGTCCAAACGAGACCCAACCAAAGCAGTATACAAGCGAAGCAAGAGTTCTTTGTCGGAACCATAGGATTGGTGGGAGAGAACCTTAAGTATATTCATTGTTTTGAGACATTTATTTTTAAGTTCCTTGATGTGGGGAATGAATGTGAGTTTGTGATCAAACACCACACCTAAGAACTTGTGCTCCTTGTTCACAGGAAGCGACATGCCATTAAGAGTAATGTCTGGGTCCGGATGGACCCCGCGCTTCCTGGAGAACACAACGCAGGAGCTTTTTGCAGGATTCAATTTAAACCCATTCTTGTCTGCCCAGCCGGCAAGCTTCTTGACGCCGAGCTGGACTTGACGTTGGCAGATGGACATATTACATGATTTAAAAGATATCTGTACGTCATCTACATACATGGAGTAAGAAATTGTAGGCGGCAGTGCCTTCCCAAGGGAGTTCATTTTTACTATGAAGAGAGTGCAGATTAGAACTCCGCCTTGCGGCACGCCCTTTTCTTGCACGTGTACCTTTGACAGTGCAGAACCAACTCTGACGCGAAAGGTTCTCTCAGACAAATAGCTAGCAAGGGTGTTAAACATATTACCAGAAACACCGAATGACTTCAGGTCAGTAAGGATCCCATAACGCCAAGCGGTGTCATAGGCCTTTTCTAGGTCGAAAAACACAGTTAAACAGAACTGTTTATGAATGAAGGCATCCTTAATATATGACTCTAGTGCCACAAGTTGATCATTCGTGGATCGCCCCGCCCTGAAGCCTGCCTGGCAGCTCTCGAGAAGGCCGTTATACTCCAAAAAGTACACGAGCCTCCGGTTTATCATCTTCTCGAGAAGCTTGCACAGGCAGCTGGTCAGGGCAATGGGTCGATAGCTAGCGGGAGAAGAAGGGTCCTTCCCTTCTTTCAAGAATGCTACAACTATGGCATCCCTCCAAGACTTTGGAATGTGCCCCGAAAGCCATATCTTGTTGAAAAGGTGAAGAAGTGTTACAAGAGTCTGTGTGTAAGTTCTGTATCATTGTATATGTAATGTTGTCTGGGCCTGGAGCTGAGGGTTTCCACGTGCTCAGAGCACCCCTCAGCTCATGAAGCGGGAACTCGGAGTTATAAGAGGTGGCTGACCTGTCATTGTCATGTAAAGGTTTCTTTTCGGCCACGAGTTTGTGTTTCATGAAGGTGTTTGTTTAGTGTGCTGAACTAGAAACGTGTTGGAAGTGTTGTGCGAGTGTGTCAGCCTGGTCTTCGAGTGTGTCGCCTGTTGTACTGACCAGAGGCAGGCTGTGTGTTTGATGTCCCTTGAGTTTGCGTATTCGTGTCCATACTTTCCGTGTGTCTGTGTAGGAGTTAATTGATGTTATGAATGTACGCCAACTCTCTCGTTTTGCCTCACGGCGCACACGTTTTTCTAACGCCTTGGCCCGTTTGAACAAGAGGAGGTTACTCGACGTGGGGTACCGGCGAAGGATACCCCACGCCTTGTTCTGGGCCTCTCGCGCCCGCCTACAGTCCTCATTCCACCACGGCCTCCGCTGGTTGCGCGGGGCAACAGAGGCGTGGGGAATGGACTTTTCGGCGGCGTCGAGGATGTGCGCCGTGAGGAGTTGGGTAGCTTCTTCAACGTGTAGGTGCCTATGGATGTGTGGTGTAGTTTGGATGTCTCTGTAAATGTGTTCCAGTTAGCTCGTGCTTCATTGAACCTATTATGGGAAGATGGACTGCTCGGGCCTTTACCTATATACGTTAATGAAGTGGGGAAATGGTCACTGCCATATGGGTCCGTGCCCACACCCCACTCGAGAAGGGGAAAGAGAACTGCGGAGCCCATAGCCAAGTCAAGACATGAGTATGTGTTGTGACCTATGTTATGGTATGTAGGCTGTTTATTGTTGAAAAGGCATGCTCCAGAGGATGTAAGAAACCTCTCTATCAGGCGACCTCGGGCATCCGTACGAGAAGAGCCCCAAAGAGAAATGTGAGCATTAAGGTCGCCTGTTAGAATGTATGGTTCGGGCAGCTGGTCAACCAGCGCCTCGAAGTCAGAACTCAAAAGTGTAACATCAGGAGGAATGTATATGGAGCATACCGTTATCAACCTATTAAATATTATTAAGCGTATTGCTACAGCCTCAAGGATATTGATCAAGGTGACAGGGTGGCATGCTAAGGATTTCCGGACGATTATGGCCACACCGCCAGAAGAGTGTGTGCAGCCATCCCTGTCTTTCCTGTATACCAGGTAACTATTCAAGAAATTTGATTGTTTAGAATTCAAATGTGTTTCCTGAACACACAATACACTTGGCTGATTGGTATGCAGAATCTCATACACGTCGTCAAGATTATTCAGAAGGTCTCTGGAGTTCCATGGAACAATATTTTCTCTTCCCATTATTTAGTGTGAGAGCTACTGGAGTGTGTATGTTTATGTGTCGTCTTTCGGGGCTGTGACTCTTGGATTGGGCTTTTTGGGCGGCCTATCTGTAGGCTTGGACGTAGGAGGCCGCTCCTTGCGCTGCGTTGCAGGCAAGAACGGCACGACGTCCATCTCGTCGTCCGATGTCCTGGGTGTGCCCGTGGAACCGGGCCCCCCGGACTTGGCCCCCCTTCGGGGGCCCTTCGTTTGACCCGCCACCGCCGGTGGTGTCGGAGGCACCAGAAGTGGCACGGGCGGTGCGGTGGCGGTGGGAGCCGGTGCGGGGCTCGTGGTGTCCATGGCACACTCCAACGCACTGGACGATGGGGAGGCACGGACGGGAGCGGCACCGGCCCCGACAGAAGAGGTTGCCACCACAACCGCTGCTGCCTGAGCAAGCGGCGTGGTGGCGGGTTGGGCTACCAGAGGCAACCCAGGGGGGGGCGGGGGCGGGACCAAGTCCGACTCTCGGTACTGGGTCCCCGCCGAAACAAGACGCCGCTCCGCCCCCCGGCGAGCTGCGTCGGCGTACCTGCCCAGAGGGAAGGAGGCGAACCTCTTCCGTGACTCTGGGAAGGTGATGTTTTCGTTGACGTTCAAGGCAATGATCTGTTTTTCTTCTTTGAACTTTCCACAGCTCCTAGAATAGGCAGCGTGTGGTCCCTGGCAGTTGGCACAGGTGAAGTTCTCGGATTTACAATTGTCAGTTTGATGATCATGTGCTGCACATTTTGCGCACGTCAATTTACCACGACAAGACGTTGTGCCGTGCCCAAACCGCTGACACTTGAAACAGCGGCGCGGGTTCGGAACGTAGGGTCGGATTGGACATCTCAAGAAGCCTGCGTTGACCGACTCAGGAAGGTTAGAGCGGTCAAGTGTCAAGATTATGTGCTTGGTTGGAATTATTTCATCACTTCGGCGTATGGTGATTCGCCTCACTGCTGTCACGCCCTGCTCTCGGAGGCCCTCAAGCAGGTCTGCTTCAGTCTCATTCATTAGATCCCGATCAGAGATCACGCCCTGGCAGCTATTGAGGCTGCGATGGGGCGTGATCTTGATGTCACCATCTACCATGCGCGTTTGCTTGAGGAGGTTAGAGGATTGTTGCTTGCTTTCTACTTCTATCAAAGCTTCTCCCGTTCTGAGTTTCTTAGCCTTATACGACTTTCCGATAAGGCTTTCAAGAAACTTGGAGATTAGAAACACAGATTGGGAAGTGAAGGGCTTTGTCTTGTCAACAAATTCCATGATCAGAAACCGCGAGAAATTATCTGGCTTTGGGGGAGAGATCGATTGCAAAGGAGGAAAAGAAACTTCGGTGCGGCCCCTTTTCGGGGGCCGATCACGTCTGGGGGGGGGGTTTAGAAAATGCCATATGATACATTGAAAAGCAGGGAGACGGGGGTACTTTCTCCTTTGACCTTACCCTGGTAGTCAAAGAGGTCCCGGAGCTCCCTGCCTGGTAGACAGGCAGGGAGCCCATCGGCCGGAGCTTGACCACGGCTCCGAAGGCCACCGTTAGAGGTTTCTACCCTTCACCTTAAAAACACATCACCACGGTAGGACACAGCTTATGTTGGGGGGCTCGGGGTCCGCGGTATCGCCAGTACCGTCACCAAGATTACTCAAGGTGCCCCGTGCGGGGTGGAAAAGAAACTTCGGTGCGGCCCCTTTTCGGGGGCCGATCACGTTTGGGGGGGGGGGTTTGATTTATCCATATGGCATAGGAAAAAGCAGGGAGACGGGGGTACTTTCTTCTTTGACCTTACCCTGGTAGCCAAAGAGGTCCCGTAGCTCCCTGCCTGGTGAACAGACAGGGAGCCCATCCGCCGGAGCTTGACCTGGGCTCCGACGGCCACCGTTCGTGGTTTCTAACCCTCCACCTATAAACACATCGCCACGGTTGGATCCAGTGTATGTTTGGGGGCTCGGGGTCCGCGGTATCGCCAGTACCGTCACCAAGATTGCTCAAGGTGCCCCGTGCGGGGGCGTCGATTCAAATCGCTTGCAGATTCGGAAAATACATCATGCAGTACAGCGGCGAGACTTCCCTACATGAAAAGCCTGCTCGAAGGTTCAATGAAAATGTGTATATCAAAAGGAGCTCTACTAGAAACGCCCAAGGCCATACAGAAATTCTGGACCGACACCCTTCATTCATCGGCCGATGGAATGTCCCTGGTTGGGGCAAAGAACGCCCCTGGCTCAAGCAAGTGGTTAACTGAAGGCACAAGATTCTTAAAAGGAAGGGAGTTTATCGAGCTGGTGCGTATACGGATAAATGCTCTACCGTGCCTGTCCAGAACAAAGAGAGGCCAGAATGTGCCCAAAACATGCACACAACTAGAATCTCTGGGACATATTCTACAAAAGTGTCATCGCACGCATCACGAGAGAATTACACGACATGACACCATCAGTAGCCAAGCGTCTAAGGGACCTTGGCTTCGAAGTGCAAGAGGAACCGCATTTCAAGACACCTCAAGGCGAACGCATCCCTGACTTGGTTGTCAAAAGGGACGGCCAAGCGGCGATTCTTGACGTACAGGTTGTCGGTACCAAAACTCCTCTATCACACATGCATTTGGCCAAAACAATGAAATACATGGACCAGGCTATACTTGACAAATTCGGTGGGAGACCCTTGGTCTCCAGCATCACCACCGTGGTATATGGGCCCGTGAGAGCGTTCAAACTCTCCGTGACTTGGGCTTCACGGCAAATGACTTCAAAGTCGTCACCATCCGCTGCCTCCAGGGTGGAATTAGGGCCTTCGCCGTTCATCACCATATGACGGCCACTGTAAAGTGGGTGATGTCCGAAAGAGCGACACCACGCCCCTCTGCACCCCACCCCCGGTACTACTGCCTCATCAGTAGGAAGTTCCTGAACGGGGAAATACCTGTCATTGGGAAATGGCTAAGGATGAGCAAAACCGCTCGGCTGACAAGTCGTCGGTGTGGCCACTTTCCTATGTGACAAACTCCCATAGTTCATGACAAAAAAAGAAAAGAATAGCCAAATGCCTCGTCATCTAATTAGTGACGCGCATGAATGGATTAACGAGATTCCCACTCTCCCTATCTACTATCATCATCAGCGTTCTCGCTTAGCCTGGGCGGGCCTGCGTCAGCTCGTGAAAAAAGTGATCGAAAAGTGGTTTATCATTTTGTTAGTGCTGAAATATCACTTGGAACTTGAACATCAAGCACATGAGATCATCTGTGGCAAGTTTCAAAGCTCTCGGTGCCATATTTTTGGAGTTATCGACGTATGAACGCAACGTGTATCGGCGGGCATAGAGACTATACAGGACGTCAACTGAGTGCAATCTGGTCCAATCTCCGAGAAATAACCTCAATCAAGACTGGAAAACACATCTTGGAAGTTCGAAAAGGACTCAGGAACGCAAGGTGAGTAGCATTTCATCGTAATTCTCGTCAGAGTTCGTCCAACAGCAAGTCAGTACTCGGTCAATACTGGCGCCCAGCCGAAGAAGAAAAGAACCAATTTGAGCTAAACAAACCGTTTCGAGAACTGTAAAAACTAGCGAAAAGCATTCCAGCACTCTCTAGAGCATTTTCGTTAAGTTTAGCAACTATTTCATCTCCAAATTCTAAAGAAACGGCCAAAAAACGACTCAAAGCACATGGCCACTCACTGGGGCATGGGCGCAGCCATCTTTGTAAGGTAACAAGGCCACGGTTGCCAGACCAAAAAGCCACAGCCACCATATTTGGTGGGAAAGTCACAAAAAAACCAGGAGTCGCACCAGAGGCGCCACATACCGCCCATGAACGAGGTACCATACAAATAGAGCAACAATACCAGTGTTGCCAACCGAAAAGTCAAAATCTGCCAAGTTTGGTGGGAAAATGTTTTTTGCGTAAAAATAAGCACAGAGAAAGAGAAGAAAAGGAAAAACAGGAGACGAAAGGGAAATGAGTGGAACAAACGAAAATTTCACAAAAGAAAAAAGAAAAGTTCTACGGACGAAAAGTGACTCGACAATGGGGAAAAAACCACAAACGCCCGGAACCAAGCCGCCTCAACCAGGCACCTCACGGGTCATCGAATCAGGTTTTTCGAATACCAAGGAGACCCCAAAGGAAAAACAGAAGAGATGAAAACAAAGGAGAGTTGTCACGAGCTGCAAAAGGCAGAACCAAGAGAAAGACTTGAGAAGCGTGACGTTGCGCAGGAAGAGGATCCTCCTTGGTTCCAAGAAGAGGAGGACGAGGAAGAACGTGGTTGGACAACCGAAGACAACAGGGCCAAGCTGTCTCAGTCAGGCACTTCACGGATTGTTCAGCCTAGTTCTCCAACCACCAATGAGCCCCGAAAAGAAAAATAGAAGGAAAAGTTGAAAAAAGATTTGCACCTGGAACCGACACAACGAACCGGGAGGCAAGACTACGGACAGGAAACAGACGTGGAGTGGTTCCAAGGAGACGAAAGGGAGGATGAAGAAGAAAGAAGAGAACATCGTGTTCTGACAACTTTAAAAGATGTCAAGGCCAAAGACAATTGTGATGAAACATCTGAAAATGAAGAAGACAGCGAAGAGGGGAGCCGTGAAACACCGGCAGCCAGCAAAGTGACAACGGAAGCAAGTAATGAACGAATGGAGGAAACTAGCGACAATGCCCAACCGGGGAAAAAAGTAGACGAGGCACACATCCTAACGAGGATATCCCAGGCCGACAAGGCGATGATGAGGGCACTACTCAAAATCGCCTCGGTAGGTGAAATGCACAAGTGGAAGAACAACTGGACAATGTGCTGACAGCTCACAACAAAATGAAGAGCATCGTCTCGAAACAAAATGACGAAGTGTCATTTCAGAAAGGACGGATCGTGAAACTCGAACGGAGAAAAGTACAAAGGGAAGCAAGCGTTGGAGCACTTCCCACAGAACAAGAGACTGACTTTGACAAACAGAAACCAACGTACGCAATGGTGGTTTCTTCAGGAAACTTGGAGAAGAAGGAAGTGGCGCAGCTAATCAGGAAACAGGTCAGTCTAACCAAACTCAGCATACAAGACGCTACAATGAGACCAGGCCGAGAGGGGGTTGTCATTACGACTAACAGTAAGGAAGCCGCCAGCAAGATACAGGCAGAACTGCAGGGCAGAAAGCACTACATCTGCAAGTACGGAAACCAAAGGAACTTTTGTATACTGTGAAGGTCATCGGCATTGATGACGAGACCGATCTCACCACCTTGCCAGAGACGATCATTGAACATAATCACCTGGCATGCCAACCATCAGACATCAAGATACAAAAGTCATGGAAAGGGAAGCAAGGAATAACAACTATTTTGGCCTTAAACAGGAAAGATGCGGAAGCACTAAAGGACAAAACACACGTCAACATGGGGTGGGACCACTGTCCAGTGTTCGACGACTTTTTTCTCCCACGCTGTACTAAGTGTGCCGAACATGGGCACAGGGCCATCACATGCAATGACCCAATCCGATGCACTAATTGTGGACTTGAAGGTCATCGAAGCGAGGGATGTGAGAAGGTGGCAAGCTGTCGTGCATGCAAAAAAAGACGGAAGAGCAATAACGATGATGATGATGATGGTTCGATGTTTATGGCGCAAGGCCAACTGGGGCAAAGAGCGCCAAAACAATAGTCATATATGAGGGGTGAAACCTTAAACACTAAGTAAAGTCAGTAAAAACAAAAGTGAAATCACAAAACGACAATAAGCATGGCTGGTGTATAGGGCCAGATTTCATGATGCGTGATAGGAAATGAGGTTTAAAAACTTGACGTCTGACAAATACTCAAACACACGTTTCACGGAAACAACGGCATCGTCACCTAGAAAAAACGATGGATGTAGGGGAATATGTTGTCTGTAGAGTTCTCTGAAGTGTTTGTGACGTGTTGTGTGAAGTGCCTTGCATGTGATTAGTATGTGCACTATGGATAGGGCCTCTCCGCACCTGCTGCACTGGGGTCTAGAAGATCCCGTCAGCAGATACGAGTGCGTCGCATGGGTGTGCCCTATCCGCAGCCTACCCAAGGCGACTTCCATGTGTCTGTTGTTTGAGTCAGCTGTGTACCGTCCCAAGTGTGGCTTTATTACGTGTAGTTTGTTGTCTGTCTGTTCGTCCCAGTGTGTTTGCCATGTTCTGCGCAGGTGTTGCCTTATGTGTGGCTTGAGGTCTGTGTAGGGTATCGTGTCTACAGTGTTCCTGAGTGCAGCAGCAGCGGCCCTCTTGTCTGCCAACTCGTTCCCAGCGATCCCTGCGTGTCCTGGGACCCAGCAGAGGACCAGCTGATGCTTCTTTGCATACACAGACATGATAGTGTTAAATACAAGATTAACTAAGTGGTTTTTGGGGGGTGTATGCGAGGACAGTGCGCGAACAACACTCAAGGAATCTGTGTAGATGATAGACTTTGGAATATGATTTTCAAGTATGTGTCGTACAATCAGTAAAATTCCATATGCTTCTGCTGAAAAAAATGTTATGTGGACGCTCATGGTTCTGGCTGCATTGAAATTTGGACCATCAGCAGCGCACGACACCATAGTGACGATGATGGTTCGATGTTTATGGCGCAAGGCCAACTGGGGCAAAGAGCGCCAAAACAATAGTCATATATGAGGGGTGAAACCCTAAAAACTAAGTATGATGATGATGGTTGGAGTTTTTTGGCGCAAGGCCACCTGGGGCAAAGAGCGCCAAACAAAAGTATGTAAAAGAAAATAGTGGCTACTAAAGCCAAAATAACAGCAGTAAAATCAATCAACGGCAATGGTGATGGCTGGTGTATAGGGCCAGTTTTGATTACGCATGATAGGAAATGAGGTTTAAAAACTTAACGTCTGACAAATATTTAAAAACGCGTTGCACAGAGACCATGGCATTGTCACCCAAAAACAAGGAAGGGTGTAGCGGAAAGTGTTGTCTGTATAGTTCCTTGAAGTGTCTGTGTCTTGTTGTGTCGAGTGCCTTGCATGTTATTAGGATGTGGACTACGGATAGGCCCTCCCCACACCTGCTACACACAGGTCTTGGAGAGCTAGTGAGCAGGTGTGAGTGCGTCACATGTGTGTGGCCTATCCGCAACCTAGCTAAGGTAACTTCAATGTGTCTGTTGTGTGAGTCAGTAGTGTATGGTCCCAAGTGAGGTTTTATTACAAGTAGCAAAAAAGAAATCAGCGGCAAGCACACGCAGGACAAGAGAAGGAGGGACACAAACACAACGCTGGACTACCAACTGATTTAATCGGGAAACTACGATACACTTATATGCAAAAACCACGCGCACGCGCACACCTTGACAGCATGAAGAGACCACTTTATACATCTAGGAAGTGAAATTCTTTATCTGTTAGAACCACCGAAGGAACGCTGACACATGTCTTCTTGTTTTTTCTTATAAAAAACGCCTCAAGTAACTCACGCTCACGTCTTGATTTGCCCCTCCCCACAGTTACGGCATGGTGAAATTTTGGAACACAATCCTGGCAGCTTTTTGTATGTAAAGCTAGATTGCTACCAGTGCCCGAACTCAAAGTTGCTCGGTGCTGCCTCAAACGTTCATTAATGCACCCGCCTGTTTGTCCAATATAAATTTTCCCACAGGACAGTGGGACTGAGTAAACAACACCCACCGCGCAAGACGTAAACTTTGTTTGGTGGTTAGTCTTGCAGGGGTCACCTTTCCTATGGCCCCCAGTAATTTGGGAACACAGCCCAGAAAGTTTCCGTGGTGCTGAAAATACCATGGTGACACCAAATCTTTGCGCAACTTTTTTCAGTCCATGCGATGTCCTGTGGAAGTAGGGAATCACTTCCACCTTTTTTTCTCTCGCATTCTTCTCTGGGCAGCAAGACTTTCCAGGAGGCTTGTTTAATTTCCTACTCAAAGATTCTCCAACCGCCAGCAACATATGAGAGGGAAAACCAGACGCTTTCAGGCGTTCTACTTGTTCTGCAAGGCTCACCTGCATGACGTGCGGACAACTTTTGTTCAGGGCATTCAGAAAACACAGGTTTGCAATCCCTCGCTTCACCAACTTTGAGTGTGCCGAGCTGTACGGCAAAATCGCCTTCTTAGACCTTGGGCAATACTTCCAACACACGTGCTGGTCGGGCATGAAGTTAATTTCTAAATCTAGAAACCTGATGGTTTTGTCAGAAGGAACTTCATGCGTAAAAACCAAGTTCTGGGAACAGGCAGTAAACAGGTTTAAAATCTGGTCCGCAACACAAGTGAGCTCGTCCGTATCTGTTAGCTGCAAGAAGACTAAAAAATCATCAACGTATCTAAAAACCCTGACAATGCGGGAGTCTTGTATTGAGCTGTGTAGCACTGTGTCAAACTGGGCTAGAAATATGTCACACAGCACGGGCGCGACGCAGGATCCAATACATATTCCACGCCGTTGAACAAAGAACCCATCATTATGTTGAACGATCGTGGAATTAAGGTACACTTTCAAAAGTTCAAGGAAAGAATCCACCGCGATTCCAGACTTATTCTGAAAGGAAATCGCACCCGTTTCTTCAATTAGATCCCGCACAGCCTTAAAAAGTTCATCATGAGGGACTGAGTAAATCAAGTCCGTAATGTCTACCGAGAAGGCAGCATTCGCACTGGGAAAGTCCCCCCGAAGACACTCAACCAAAGTCAAAGAACTTCGCACAAGAAACGGATCTGTAGGCACAAGACCCTCTAGCGATTTCTTCAAATAGTTGGACACCACTTTTTGCCAAGATCCTTCTTCTGTAACAATCGTTCTGAACGGAAACCCAGGCTTGTGTGTCTTTGCTGTAAAGATCACACGCAGAACGTCCTGTTGGCTCTTGCGCACTTCCTTCTCTAGCCGCTCCAAACCCAACCGGTTAAGGAGACTCAAGGCCAAAGCCTTTGCCTTTCGCGGTTTCAATTCACACTTTCTGAAATTCTTATCAATGGCTTCAGACGCTTTTCTCTTGAAAGTGGAAGAAGGGAGAACCACAAACCCACCTTCCTTGTCGGCCTGTGCAAGGGAAAGGTGCTCCTGTTGGAAGTGATTAACCAAGGGGCGCAGATCCTTGTTAGTCCCATGACGGGCAGTCCAGGTCCGACTTAGGCACTCCACTCCCTCAGAAACACAGTGGGTCTTCTCTTCAGCAACGACCTTATCCGCAACTCTGTGCACCGCAGCCAGAAGTTCATGCTTGCAAGCCCGAGGTTCCAAGGAGAACTTGGGACCCTTTTGCAAGAGGTTGTCAAATTCTGAGGGGAGACAGGCTCCTTCCAAGTACGTCACAGCAGAGGCCTCTACCTTTCCTTTGGCTTTCTTTGGCAGGGACCGTCTACAGTCATTCCAGTAAGTCTCAGTGAGAAGTGCCGCAAGACGAAGATGCTCCCGAAGCTTGTTTGAAGCCGCCCATGGATGCTCGATCTGGAAGCAGAAGTGGCGTAGCCAATCCTTCAGGTGTCTGATCTGGCGGTGGAGTTCCGACTTCAGGATCGCGCAAATACGCTTCCAGTGTCCCGAAGATGGCTGAAGATGGCCAAAGAGCAAGCGGACCTCCGTGGGCGGAATCCCGCATTTCTGATGATAAGAAAGCGAGCGAATCTTGCAGCTTGTCAAAGCGATGGCGCACACGCAGTTCGAGAGCACATCTGAGTACGCATGAGAACGAAGAAAAGAGCCCAATGTACAAGAATAATAGTTCAAGAGAGTGAAATGCTGGGCTTGTTGGTTCATACTGTTGCAAAAAAGAAACCAGCGGCAAGCACACGCAGGACAAGAGAAGGAGGGACACAAACACAACGCTGGACTACCAACTGATTTAATCGGGAAACTACGATACACTTATATGCAAAAACCACGCGCACGCGCACACCTTGACAGCATGAAGAGACCACTTTATACATCTAGGAAGTGAAATTCTTTATCTGTTAGAACCACCGAAGGAACGCTGACACATGTCTTCTTGTTTTTTCTTATAAAAAACGCCTCAAGTAACTCACGCTCACGTCTTGATTTGCCCCTCCCCACAGTTACGGCATGGTGAAATTTTGGAACACAATCCTGGCAGCTTTTTGTATGTAAAGCTAGATTGCTACCAGTGCCCGAACTCAAAGTTGCTCGGTGCTGCCTCACCAATGATGGGTTCTTTGTTCAACGGCGTGGAATATGTATTGGATCCTGCGTCGCGCCCGTGCTGTGTGACATATTTCTAGCCCAGTTTGACACAGTGCTACACAGCTCAATACAAGACTCCCGCATTGTCAGGGTTTTTAGATACGTTGATGATTTTTTAGTCTTCTTGCAGCTAACAGATACGGACGAGCTCACTTGTGTTGCGGACCAGATTTTAAACCTGTTTACTGCCTGTTCCCAGAACTTGGTTTTTACGCATGAAGTTCCTTCTGACAAAACCATCAGGTTTCTAGATTTAGAAATTAACTTCATGCCCGACCAGCACGTGTGTTGGAAGTATTGCCCAAGGTCTAAGAAGGCGATTTTGCCGTACAGCTCGGCACACTCAAAGTTGGTGAAGCGAGGGATTGCGAACCTGTGTTTTCTGAATGCCCTGAACAAAAGTTGTCCGCACGTCATGCAGGTGAGCCTTGCAGAACAAGTAGAACGCCTGAAAGCGTCTGGTTTTCCCTCTCATATGTTGCTGGCGGTTGGGGAATCTTTGAGTAGGAAATTAAACAAGCCTCCTGGAAAGTCTTGCTGCCCAGAGAAGAATGCGAGAGAAAAAAAGGTGGAACTGATTCCCTACTTCCACAGGACATCGCATGGACTGAAAAAAGTTGCGCAAAGATTTGGTGTCACCATGGTATTTTCAGCACCACGGAAACTTTCTGGGCTGTGTTCCCAAATTACTGGGGGCCATAGTAAAGGTGACCCCTGCAAGACTAACCACCAAACAAAGTTTACGTCTTGCGCGGTGGGTGTTGTTTACTCAGTCCCACTGTCCTGTGGGAAAATTTATATTGGACAAACAGGCGGGTGCATTAATGAACGTTTGAGGCAGCACCGAGCAACTTTGAGTTCGGGCACTGGTAGCAATCTAGCTTTACATACAAAAAGCTGCCAGGATTGTGTTCCAAAATTTCACCATGCCGTAACTGTGGGGAGGGGCAAATCAAGACGTGAGCGTGAGTTACTTGAGGCGTTTTTTATAAGAAAAAACAAGAAGACATGTGTCAGCGTTCCTTTGGTGGTTCTAACAGATAAAGAATTTCACTTCCTAGATGTATAAAGTGGTCTCTTCATGCTGTCAAGGTGTGCGCGTGCGCGTGGTTTTTGCATATAAGTGTATCGTAGTTTCCCGATTAAATCAGTTGGTAGTCCAGCGTTGTGTTTGTGTCCCTCCTTCTCTTGTCCTGCGTGTGCTTGCCGCTGGTTTCTTTTTTGCAACAGTATGAACCAACAAGCCCAGCATTTCACTCTCTTGAATTATTACATGTAACTTGTTATCTGTCTGTTCACTCCAGTGTGCTTGCCACGTGTTGTGAAGTTGGTGTCTGATGTGTGGCTTCATATCTGTGTACGGCAGTGTTGCTATGCCCACTGAATTCAAGAGTGTAGCAGCAGTGGCCATTTCATCTGCGGTTTCATTCCCGGCTATTCCACAATGGCCAGGAACCCAGCATATTGTTATTTCAAGACTTGATGCGTATGCCGCCATAAGGGCCTTAAAAACAAGATTGATTACATAATTTTTTGAGCGTTTTCTGGACAAAAGTGCACGTACAACACTAAGAGAATCTGTAAAAACTATGGACTTTGGAATTTGATGTTGGACAATGTGGTCTAAAATAAGTAAAATGCCGTGTGCTTCAGCTGTAAAAATGCTGTTGTGTGAGTTCATTCTTTTTGCCATGTTAAAGTTCAGTCCATGGGCAGCACAAGACACAGCATCAGCTGTCTTTGATGCGTCGGAGTAAAACTCTGCACACTGGTACTTATCCTGCAGGAAGAGGAAATGCTGCATAATAGCTGCCCTTGGTGCCCGGTTTTTGTCGAACTGCACAAAAGACAGGTCACAGGAAACATCCCTGGCCTGCCATGGTGCAATAAAATCAATGATCGGTGTCTTGTGGATATATGAGAATGACACTGCTAGCTCAGAAGCTTCTGCTCTCACTCTGAGAGGGAACGGCATGGGAATAGATGGACGGTTTAAAATGAGCTGCTGTGAGGATGCATCATGTATGGTCGAGTTAAGAGGATGATTTGTCAGAGACATGATTTTAGAGGCATACAATAGGTCAGTGTATATCCTCTGGTGATACAGGGACCATTTGTGGCACTCTGCATAGAGGCTTTCGACAGGGCTGGTGCGAAAGGCGCCACAAGCAAGGCGAAGCCCCAAATGCAGAACTGGGTCAAGCATTTTAAGTGCCGTTTTCGTTGCAGACCCATATACGACGCTGCCGTAGTCCAAGCGAGATCCTACCAGTGCAGTATACAGACGCAGGACTAGCTGCTTGTCTGCACCGTACGATTGGTGAGAGACGACTTTAAGGATATTCATAGTTTTTAGGCATTTTTGTTTAAGCATTTTCAGATGAGGAAGAAATGTTAGTTTGTTGTCGAATATTAGGCCTAAAAACGTGTGCTCCTTTTCTACAGGAATCGACACGCCGTTTAGAGTAATGTCAGGGTCCACATGGATCCCACGAACACGGGTGAACACAACACAAGTACTTTTTACGGGGTTCAGCTTAAAGCCGTTTGTGTCCGCCCAGCCAGCAAGTTTGTTCACGCCGAGCTGGACTTGACGTTCACAGATTGACATATTACATGATTTAAAAGATATTTGGACATCATCTACATAAACTGAACAAGAAATGGTTGGTGGCAATACCTTACGGAGTGAGTTCATCTTAACTATGAAGAGTGTGCAGCTCAAAACACCTCCCTGAGGCACGCCATTTTCCTGAACATGTACATTAGAAAGTGCACTACCAATTCTTACACGGAAAGTTCGTTCAGACATGTAGCTAGAAAGTGTGCTGAGCATGTTGCCCGAAACACCGAATGACTTCAAGTCACTCAAGATGCCGTATCGCCATGCCGTGTCGTAGGCCTTTTCCATATCAAAGAAGACTGTTATACAGAACTGTTTGTGAATGAAGGCATCTTTTATGTAGGATTCCAACGCAACAAGCTGATCATTGGTGGAGCGCCCCGCCCTGAAGCCTGCCTGGCAGCTCTCGAGAAGACCGTTGTACTCAAGGAAGTACACGAGCCTGCGATTGATCATCTTCTCGAAAAGCTTGCACAGGCAGCTCGTCAGGGCTATAGGGCGGTAACTTGAGGGGGACGACGGGTCCTTTCCCTCCTTCAAAAAAGCCACTACTACTGCCTCCCTCCAAGACTTTGGAATGTGCCCCGAAAGCCATATTTTATTATATAGATGAAGAAGTGCTTCCAGTGTGTCTGCGTGTAAGTGTTGTAACATTGTGTATGTGATGTTGTCTGGGCCTGGAGCTGAGGGTTTACACGTGCTCAGAGCAGCCCTCAGCTCATGTAGTGAAAACAGGGAGTTGTAAGAAGTCTGTGATTTGTTGTTGTCGCGTAGGGACTTCTTTTCACAAGAGGCTTTATACTTCAGGAAAGTGTTCGTCTAGTGTGCTGAACTGGACACGTGCTGGAAGTGTTGTGCGAGTGTGTCAGCCTGGTCTTCCAGAGTGTCCCCTGTTGTGCTAACCAGGGGCAGGCTGTGTGTCTGTTGTCCTTTTAGCTTGCGTATACGTGTCCATACTTTCCGTGTGTCTGTGTAGGAGTTTATTGATGTTATGAATGTACGCCAACTCTCTCGTTTTGCCTCACGGCGCACACGTTTTCCTAACGCCTTGGCCCGTTTGAACAAGAGGAGGTTTCCCGACGTGGGGTACCGACGAAGGATACCCCACGCCTTGTTCTGGGCCTCTCGCGCCCGCCTACAGTCCTCATTCCACCACGGCCTCCGCTGGTTGCGCGGGGCACCAGAGGCGTGGGGAATGGACTTTTCGGCGGCGTCGAGGATGTGCGCCGTGAGGAGTTGGGTAGCTTCTTCGACGTGTAGGTGTCCTATGGATGTGTGGTGTAGTTGGATGTCTCTGTAAATGTATTCCAGTTAGCTCGTGCTTCATTAAACCTATTATGGGAAGATGGACTGCATGGGCCTTTACCTATGTATGTGAGTGAGGTGGGGAAGTGGTCACTACCGTATGGGTCAGTGCCCACACCCCACTCGAGGAGAGGAAAGAGAACTGCGGAGCCAATCGCCAAGTCAAGACATGAGTATGTGTTGTGTCCTATGTTATGGTATGTAGGCTGTTTATTGTTGAAAAGGCATGCTCCTGAAGATGTAAGAAATTTCTCTATCAGGCGACCTCGGGCATCCGTTCTGGAGGAGCCCTAAAGAGAGTTGTGAGCATTAAGGTCGCCTGTAAGAATGTATGGTTCGGGCAGCTGGTCAACCAGTGCATCGAAGTCAGAGCTTGAAAGTGCAACATCAGGAGGAATGTATATGGAGCATACCGTTATCAACTTATTAAATATTATTGTTCGAATTGCCACAGCCTCAAGGACAGTGTTCAGAGCGACAGGGTGGCATGCTAAGGATTTCCGAGCAATTATGGCCACACCCCCAGAAGTGTGCGTGCAGCCATCCCTGTCCTTTCTGTATATCAAGTAACTGTTCAGGAAATTTGTGTTCTTGGAATTCAGGTGTGTTTCCTGAACACACATTACACTTGGCTGATTGGCATGCAGAATCTCATACACGTCATCAAGATTTTTAAGAAGGCCTCTACAGTTCCATTGAATTATGTTTTCTCTTCCCATTATTTAGTGTTAGAGCTACTGGAGTGTGTGTGTTTGGTTATGTGTCGTCTTTCGGGGCTGTGACTCTCGCCTTTCTTGGCTTGTCGGGAGGCTTTCGCGTCGGGACGCGTTCCTTGCGGTGCACCGCAGGCAAGAACGGCCCGACGTCCATCTCATCGTCCGATGTCCTGGGTGTGCCCGTCGAACCGGGCCCCCCGGACTTGGACCCTCTTAGGGGGCCCTTCGTTTGAACCGCCACCGCCGCAAGTGTAGGGGGGACCAGAAGTGGCGCGGGCGGTGCGGTGGCGGTGGGAGCCGGTGCGGGGCCCTTGGTGTCCATGGCACCCTCCAACGCACCGGAGGACGGGGAGGCAGGGACGGGAGCGGCACCGGTCCCGACGGAAGAGGTTGCCACCACAACCGCTGCTGGCTCAGCGAGCGGTGCGGAGGCGGGTCGGGCTGCCAGAGGCAACCCAGGGGGGGGCGGGGGCGGGACCAAGTCCGACTCGCGGTACTGGGTCCCCGCCGAAACCAGACGCCGCTCCGCCCCCCGGCGAGCTGCGTCGGCGTACCTCCCCAGGGGGAAAGAGGCGAACCTCTTTCGCGCCTCTGGGAAGGTGATGTTCTCTGTTACTTTGACATTGATTATTTTATTTTCTTGTTGGAATTTCTCGCAAGTGCGGGACCAAGCTGCGTGGGGCCCCTGGCAGTTGGCACAGGTGAAACTCTGGGTGTTACAGTTTTCGGATGGGTGGTCATGTTGGCCGCATTTTGCACAGGTAAGGCGGCCGCGGCAGGAGTTGGTGCCATGCCCGAACCGTTGGCACTTGAAGCAGCGCCGTGGGTTCGGGATGTATGGGCGGACAGAACAATGTATGTAACCGGCATTTATGAATTCTGGAAGGGTGCATCGATCGAAGGTCAAGATAATGTGTCTAGTTGCTACCTGTTTATCATCTCGGCGTATTGATATGCGCTTTACAGCCGTGACGCCCTGATCCCTTAAGCCTTCCAAAAGGTCGGCCTCGGTCTCGGATATGAGATCTGCCTCAGAGATCACACCTTGACAGCTGTTGAGGCTGCGGTGGGGTGTGACCTTGACCTCCAGATCTGCCAGGCGGGTTTGTTTCAGGAGGATTGTGGATTGCTGCTGAGTTTTAACTTCAACTAGCACTTCACCAGTTCTGAGCTTTTTGGCATCATATGTTTTGCCGATGATACCTTCAAGGTATTTAGAAACAAGAAATACAGATTGAGAGGAAACCGGCTTCGATTTGTCTACAGATTCAATGATCAAAAAACGAGGATAGTTATCTGGCTTTGGGAGCGAGATAGAAGGCAAAGAAGGAAAAGATACTTCGGTGCGGCCCCTTTTAGGGGGCCGATCACGTCTGGGGGGGGGGGGTTTGATTTATCCATATGGCATAGGAAAAAGCAGGGAGACGGGGGTACTTTCTTCTTTGACCGTACCCTGGTAGTCAAAGAGGTCCCGGAGCTCCCTGCCTGGAGAACAGACAGGGAGCCCATCCGCCGGAGCTTGACCTGTGCTCCGACGGCCACCGTTCGTGGTTTCTAACCCTCCACCTATAAACACATCGCCACGGTTGGATCCAGCTTATGTTTGGGGGCTCGGGGTCCGCGGTATCGCCAGTACCGTCACCATGAATACTCAAGGTGCCCCGTGCGGGGAAGGCCGCAAAAGTGAAAATTTCGGTTAAAAATCGATATTTACCCCATTTTTTGTTCGATTTTCACGAGCGTGGTGTCTTTTTTTTTAGTTGTGATCAACCGGATACGATGGTGGTACTCCTTATTCCCTGCCGCGTCTGTTTCTCAACTTAGACGACCACGTGTGTGGCCGCTTTATCCGATTTTAAGGGATTTACATGGTGCAAAAGCAGGTGAAAATTTGTCGTAGGAGTGCGCGGTTGGTGTCAATTGATCCGCGTTAGTGAGCGCTTCAGGACCGCGTCATTGGTTTGCTTCTGCCTAGTCTAGATGTTGAGTTACACGCCCGGACTCGGTGTATTTGAGCCCCTTTGTTGTTATGCCCCAATCAGAAAAACGGCCGTGAAATCGTAAATTCTGAACCGATTTTGGGAAAACTGGCGTTATTCTGATCGGCTACGCGTTGCGAAACCTACGCTGTTGTGAATTTCAGCGGGCGTTCGGAAAAATTAATTGTTTGAGAGAATTGAGTTTTTTCTAAGTTTTTTGCTCCTAATTAAAAACTAATTATCGGATCTTAGTAATTAAGGTGTTGCTGTCGTCGGCTGTTCCAAGCGAACACTCGGTGCGAGTTTGGATACTCTAGCTTGCAGCTGCGCGGAGTTACAGGGGTGGGTCAAATGAAGCAACCAAGTCCTGGGATGTGCTGCTGCTTTTCGAATTCCGCTTAAAAATCTGTAATTAGGTCATTTTTTAGCCGACCACGTGGGTGGCTGCTTTGTTTGCAAGGAATGTCACAAACTTACATCGTGTCTATCACAATGAAAAATGCACCAATTAAGCCGCGGTTGGTATCAAAATGATCGCGTGGGCTAGGGCTACACCGTCATGCCAATTATTTTGTTCTACCTTTCCTGGTTCCTGAGTTACGCGCGAAAGTTTAAACCGGCCAGGGAGGGTGAGGGAGAGTTTTTAGAAAAACTGCTCTAAAATCATTATTTTTGAGCCGATTTACACAAAAATGATGTCTATGTAATCGCTAGCGCATTGCGGTCACTTTAGCGTTGTTGGATTTTAGGGGCACATGATTAAACGCGAGTTTTCTGTGAAAACTTTTTTTCAACTTTTTTTGTTTGCCAATTAAAAACTAATTATCCGATTCGCACAAAAAACCCCTCAACGTCGTAGGGTGATCTCGGGGAACACCCGGTACAAGTTTGGTTAATGTACACTGAAGCTAAGCTAAGATATCACTTAAGAAAAAAGTCAGAAAAACGGCCCATCCCGGGCAGAGCTCACCCAAAACACGTCCTCCCTCGGCGGGGGCGCGGCGCGGACAGTAGATAGGGGCATGGATATTGTGAGGCAAGTTAAAAGAACATAAAATAATAAATGCCTCAGCCTGCGCCACTAGGTATAGCAGGCTTAAACCAATAGTAAAATAAAAGAAAGTAGGAAAAGTTAATTTTTTTGAAAAAAAGGGGGGGGAATACCATCAGCGAAACCGGCCAAGGGAACGGGGGGCAAAGGGCGGCATTTATTTTTTTCTGAATTGAGTGGTCTTCGACTGTAGTCTTCAATCGAAGTCTTGATTCTTGTGGTGCGGTAGATTGGCTTGTCTTGATCTTTTACTATGTAGGAGAAATGTCAGGTTGCTTCTGGTTTTGCTGCTAAAATAAAGAAAAGATTAGTACCCTCCCAAAGAATTTGAAGGTTACATATAACCTATATATGTGTTTAATTGATTAAAAAAATGAAAGTATATTTAAAGGAGCACTGTCACAAAAATTTTATGTTACACTTTTATTGCTTTTATCGATGCTTAATGGTCTGGCGAACCTGAAACAGCACTTCAAATACTTCAGCGCGCGATAGTTAATTACACTGAACGGCCTGAAAATCGTTTGTTTCAAATACCCGTGCTTTCATCCCGAACGGCGCATATGACAGCCTCCCGGTTTGACCTCACCGCTTTGTGCGGACGTCACCGGCGCCCGCTTGAGAAAGAGTTTCGCCTGCTCGCCGCTCGTGGGGCCGCGCGCGTGAAGTGACGTCACGAGTTTTTGACGAGCGCTGTCGCGTCACTTCTTTTTCCTCTCCTGGAGTGATGTCACGCTGATGTCCATTTGCTGAGTGCCGCTCCGCGCGCTGCTCCGTCGGCGCGATAAATGCGATCCAATTGAACTATGTTCTTCGCGTCGCAGGGCGCTCATATTTCAGCCACGGAATTCTGTTGAGTGAAGGAGGCGAACTGTGCAATATTATTAACACCGAAAATTGGTGTCAGTGCTCCTTTAAAGTGTAAGTGGTTTCCTATGAATAGTACTGACTTTGAAATGATTAGGAGTAGCGAAAGATGAATGTTGAAGTCTGTAAGCCTCCAGAACCCTCTTTTTTGTGGGGGAGAGGGGGGGGCATGTGGTTGATTATTTCTCCTTCGCTCTTATTGTTCCTTTTTTTTCATGGCAAAACTGTAATTGTTAGAAGTTCGTGCGTTTAACTTGTCTTATAAGTGGTGTTTTCTTGTTTGGCTTTCACTTTATAAAGTTTTTATATTCAATTGAGTATGCTATCTATTACTATATTTTAGTGCGAAGATTGGTGAGTGAGTTGTGATTTTTTATTTTTTACCGAAGAGATATAGTTTGTTGACTCAGTGAAATATGTAATGTGATAAGATTGGGAGAAAGAGGTTTAGGTTTGATTTTTACTTGATTTTTTTTACTAATTCCATTGAAATTCCTTGCTCCAATGGAGGTTTTATCTAGAATGTGTACTTTAGACTGCTTTTATTACCTTCCTGGCGAACATGCCGCAGGGGGTGGTATCTGATTGCGTTTGGAGGTGCTGTTCCCTCCTGGGGACCCTTGGGGAAGCAACTTTAGTACTCTTCATTTGAGACAGAAGAAGTACTTTTGGTTTTTCAAGCTGGAGAAGGTCCGGTTGTATAGAGCCCAATTTAAGTGGATGACAAGTAGATTTGGTGGCAGGCAACCAGTTGGATCCTCTCGATTGAGAAGGGACCATTTTGGTTGCTTGTCAAAATGAGGAGGGCAGGTAGGACCATAGACCCAGCTGACTGGAGCATCTTGTGGGAATGGTAAAGTTCCCAAAGTGAAGGTTGCTGCTCTCCTTTTTTTTCAACGCTGATAGCGCACGAACCGGCCTCGTGGGCGATGGTTCAGCGAGTAGGTGGAAGGTGATGTAGTTGCTTTTGAGAGGCAGTTTGGGCCTCTGATTAGGTTGCCTCCAAGGTTGCTTAGTGCTTAATTGGGCCACTGGTCCAGGGGGTCACCTACAAGAAATGATTTTCTTGGGGTCCTAGCGCGGCCTCTGCAAACCTTTTCCCCTCCCTTAGTTCCGACGGAATCGTCAGGAAGGTATTTTTTGCGGTATTTCATCGTTTATTTTTTCAACCATATTTTCTAATATCTTCAAGAGTTTAGGGTTTTTTATAATATCGGCCTTGGAGCTCAGAATTTCTTTCTTTTTTATTTTTGAAGTTTTTTCCTATATTGAAAGGTTATTGAACGTGATGTAAGATCATGATAAAAGTCTTGGGCTTGTTCGCCACATTTGCATAAGTCTGGGATTGAAATTTTAAATCGTTTGAGGTAAAATGGGAATCTCCCATGTCCCGTCAAAGCTTGAGTAGAAAAATAATTTGTTGGAAGATTGTCTATTAATTCCCTTACATTGTTTATCCATTTATATGTTTGTGATTTTTTGCCTTCTTTCTGCCAATCTATATTCCAATTCTTTATAGCTGTGTTGTAAAGCTCTTTTTTGATAAATCTTTTAGTTATCGGGTGATCTATTTCGTTTCCTTTAGTTCTGGCTTTGTTTGCTAATTCATCAGCTATCTCATTGCCTAATATTCCTGAGTGTCCTTTAACGTATGTCAGTGTTAATTTATGTGACCTATTGAGATTTTTTATTTCTTGTTTAAGGTTTCCTATAAAAGAATTGGTTGATTTAGGATTGTTCAGACCTTGTAATGATGAAAGACTGTCGGTTAGTATTTGATAGTGAAAGTTGGACTCATTTTGTTTAATGTATTGAAGTGCTCTAGCAATCGCTATCAGCTCAGCAATAATGATGATGGTGATAGTTGGGTTTTATTGGCGCAAGGCCGACTATGGGCAAAGAGCGCCAAAGAAGAAGTTACTGAATTGTGATGAGACCGTACATACTAAGACAGCTCAGCAATAAAGTTGTTGCTGTGTTCTGGGAGTTTGTACATCTCTTGATGTACTATTTTATTTGACTTGTTTAATACAACGAAATATGCTCCAACTTGGGTGTTGACCTGTGAGCCATCTGTATATATGTAATAGTCTGCTGGAAGAATTTTTTTATGATATATTATTTTAGTATAGTTTGCTGGATGTTCTTTCCAGAGGTTGGCTTTAGAAACTATGTTATCTAGTTGAAATTGTTTGTTTTGCCATGAAAATGGTTTGTTATCATTCAATATTTCGAAAAGTATGTTTTCTTTTTCAATTGTATATTTAATTGGTATTACATTAGTTAGTACATTTAAAGCTCGATTTGAGACAGTTCGGAAGGCTTTGCAGATTTTTAACATGGGACTTCGTTGGATAGACTTAAGCTTTTTTTCTTGGACTGTTTTACCTGTTAAAGTTGTCCATATTGGTGATCCATACAGAATCATCCTTTCTAATCCATGAATATATATATCTTAGTTGTTTGGCAGAAATACCCCATGTAATTCCAGAGAATTTTGTCAAGTTATAAGTCAGTTTTTCTATTTTATTTTTGATATAATCTAAGTGCTCCATGAAGGATAACTTCTGATCAAATATTATTCCTAAAAGTTTCAATTGTTTTACAAGAATTACCTTATGTGTTCCATGTTTAATTACTGGGGGTCTTTTTTTGGATGTTTACCTTGTGGGAATTGCGGAGCTCCGCCATCTTTCCTATCCCCTCGGCCCGCCGCGGAGGCGAGAGGGGTGGTACCTCTCTCTCCGCGGTCGCGCGCTTTCCCCTCCGGGAGGATCCCCGTGAGAGCGGGGGGCGCTGCCGAACCCCTCACGTGACAGGTTTTGCCCGGAAGCTCCGGCGGCCTGGTCCGCGACGGGCGACAAGGAGAGGGCCTCTTTGGACACGAACCATCGTCGGAAGCGGCCGTAAGTACGACTCGCTCCTTTTTGGCCTTCCTTTGTCCGCCCTCGCGCCTGTCTCTCCCGCTGGCTAAGGTGGTCGGCGGTGTAGAACGACGCGCCCGACGTCTCCTTTATTGCATTGCAATAAACGTCGGAGTGGGCGAATTCTGTGTCCTGTGTTCCTTGCTGTTCGCTGCCGATACGCCAAGTTGGTGATCCGCGGCAGTGTTCAGTGGAGCTAGCCTTGCGGCCGGATCTCGAGGATCGAGCTACGCCGCCGTCAGAACCCTGGTCCCCACATTTTTGGCGCCCGAACGTGGGACTCGTTTTCAAGTGAATTCGAGGTTCGCTAGCTCCGAGGAACATGGCACAGGATTATGAGTTGGTGGATTTGATGCTGTTGGCCGACCTTTGTGATCATGCCCGGGAGGTCCCGCGATGCTCTGCATCAACAGCGCCCACCGCAGCCGCAGGAGCGGCTCGGGTCCCCCTTCTCCACGGCCCCTACGCAACCGCGAGTGCGGCTTGCGCACCAGCGAGAATATCGGAAAGTTCTGATTTCCGCGAGCGCTATACGTCAGGTGACGCCGCGCTTTCAACCACCATGCGCCGGGCCTACGCAGATGCTGCGGCTCGCGCACCAACGAGAATCTCGGAAAGTTCTGAATTCCGCGAGCGCTATACGTCAGGTGACGCCGCGCTTTCAACCCCCATGCGACGGGCCTACGCAGATGCTGCGGCTTGCGCGGCAACGAAAATTTCGGAAAGTTCCGAATTCCACGAGCGCTCTACGTCAGGTGACGCCGCGCTTTCAACCCCCATGCGCCGGGCCTGCGCAGATGCTGCGGCTCGCGCGGCAACGAAAGTTTTGGAAAGTTCCGAATTCCACGAGCGCTCTACGTCAGGTGACGCCGCGCTTTCAACCCCCATGCGCCGGGCCTACGCAATGCTGAAGCCCCATGCGGCGCGCCTCTCGTGCAAGTGAGCACGCAGGCGCCCGTAAGCGAAGGAATGACTGTGGATGCAGCTTCCATCGCGAACGCTCTCGCAAGCGCCATGCAGCAAGTGCTGCAGGCGGCGCGCTCACCCGCTCCCAGGGTGCAGCTACCGATGCCGACGTATAGCGGTTATAGCGATCAAGTGAGCGCGAACGCTTTCCTGCTGGCTCTGAGCCGTTACGAGCAGGCGACCGGCATCAGCGAGAGCAAGGTGCTGCACAGAGTTCTGCCCGCAGCCCTAGTCGACCAGGCCGCCCGGTGGTATCGAGTGATAGGCCACACGGCGCGCACGATGGATGACTTGCGAACGATGTTCAGGGAGGAATTCCTGCCCGTCGACTACCTCCCGCGGATGCGTAGAGAGTTGGAAATGCGCACCCAAGCTCCGGACGAATCGATGATCGAGTATGTCCGTGCGATGCAGGAGCTTTACGAGTACGCCGACCCACATGCCCCGAACTCGGAGCGGGTCGATCGGGTCATCAGGCAATGCCACCCCACCTTTGCCTTGTACTTGAGGAACTGCAGGTGCAGAGATCTCAACGAGCTGGCGGCCGAATGTCGTCGTGTGCAAGCAGCAATTGCGGCTGCACGCGCGTATCGGCCACCGCCGCCTCCGGTGGAAACACTGGAACCAAGCTGTGCTTGGCGCGGCGTTACGGGCAGCGGACGAGTCGAGGTCGGCTCTACGTTGATACCCGGCCAGCGAGAAACGCTCGGTCTCGAGGACCGAGCGCTGGACCCCTACTCGTATGGGTTGCGCAACGCGGAGGCGATACGGCCGGAGGTCCTGGCAGCCCCGCGCGCTGTGCACACAACTAACCGGTCAGGTGATCGGCCGGCGAACGCACGCCCAAGTGGGCTTCCCTACACGGGATCGGCGCTGCCGCAGTGGCTGGCACCCGCTCACAACTCTCCCCCGGAGAACCGGATGCGGCCAGCTGGCCGCGGAGCGTACGAGCAGCCTAGATCGGCGCAGCAAGCAGCACGGAATTCTGTTCGCTGTTTCAGGTGTGGCCAAGTTGGTCACATGATGCGAATCTGCCCAGGTGGACAGGGAAACGCAGCGGGCCGCCGGTGAAGTCGCCGGCGGCTGATCAACGCGCCCGAGAGGAAAACATCACCGCGCCCGCCGCATTCAGAGTCGGAGTTCCGACCAGCGCACCTGCGCCCTTTCTCGACCTCGCAATTGCGGGGCGGAGTTTTAAGGCACTGCTGGACACCGGGGCAAGCACTTCACTCGTAGGGGACGAGGTCGTTTCCCATCTCGAGCGCAAAGCTATTCGGCTGCGCGCGCGGAAGTTGCCGCTCCAGCTTGCGTGTGGTGATGTTACGTCACGCTGTGACGTACGCCTCGTCGTACGTTGGAGTCAGTGTGTACGGCGAATGCGTTTCGTCCACTTGCCCGGACTGACTGTCCCAGTCATTCTGGGGAGAGACTTTATGTCCAAGGTTGGACTGGTCGTGGACATCGGCAACGGAGGCTATCGGGAGGGCCCGTTTACGCCGCTAAAGCCGTTCGCCGAACCGCCGCCTGCAGCGAGGTCGCTGTGTAAGGCTGCCGCCGAAACGTCCCGCGCGCCGAGGGAAGCAAAAGCTCCAGGCGCAGCCGATAGCCGGCGCGCGCGGCACCCTCCGAGCTCGGGTGTCGCCGCTCCCGGCGCGGTTGATTTCTCCTGCGCCGCCAGCCCTCCAGCCCGAAATCAGAGCGAGGAATTTACCTTGGCGAGGAGTTAGGCGCGCTCCTAGCAGGTGCTAGTGAGCTGACAGCGGCGCAGCGTAATCGCGTCGTGGACGTCGGCAACGGAGGCTATCGGGAGGGCCCGTTTATGCCGCTAAAACCGTTTTCCGAGCCGCCGCCCGCAGAGAAGTCACTGCATGGGCGCGCCGCCGAAACGTCTCTCGCGCCGCGGGAAGCAGAAGCTTCAGGCGCTGCCGGTAGCCGGCGCGCGCAGCAACCTCCGGGCTGGGTCGTTGCTGCTGCCGCGGCTGATTTCTTCTGCGCGGCGCGCCTTCCACCCCGAGGTCAGGGCGAGGAATTGAGCGCGCTCCTAGCAAGTGCTAGCGAGCTGACAGCAGCGCAGCGTGACCGCGTCTTGTCGTTGTTAGGTGACTTCGGCGAGATATTCACTGAGCAAGCAGGTTGCACAAGGTTGGTGCAGCACTGCATAGACACCGGCGATGCTCAACCATGGAAATGCAATCCCCGGCCCGTCAGCCCGGCCAAGAGGCAGGCAACTGACGAGGCGCTGGAGGAACTGCTGAAAGCAGGCATTATCCGCCGCTCGACGAGCCCTTGGGGGTTTCCAGTGGTGCTCGTACGAAAGAAAGACGGTAGCTGGCGTTTGTGCGTCGACTATCGGCGGCTGAATGCGGTCACGAAAAAGGATGCGTACCCCTTCCCGAGCGTTGACGAAATCGTCGCAAATCTCGGTGGCGCAAAATACTTCTCCATTTTGGACGCCAGCAAGGGGTACCTTCAGGTCGAGATGCGTCCCGGCGATGAATGCAAGACAGCATTCACTTGCCATCGGGGGCTGTACGAGTTCGTACGTATGCCTTTCGGTTTGTGCGGAAGTCCGAGCACATTCCAACGCCTGATCGACCGGGTGCTCGGTGAGGCAAAGTGGCAGCATGCCCTCGCCTATTTGGACGACATTGTCGTCTACTCCCGCACCTTCGAGGAGCACCTCTGCCACCTGAGAGACGTCCTGGGACGACTCAGGGCGGCCGGCATAACCATCAATCCTGCCAAGGAGCAAATATGCAGCGCTCAAGTGAGCCTGCTCGGCTATCGGATCGAACGCGGACAGGTGTCCCCCGATCCCGAGAAACTCCGGGCGATCTTGGAGTTTCCCACGCCGAAGGATGTCGCCGGAGTTCGGCGCTTCCTAGGGATGATCGGCTACTACCGCCAGTTTATCCCCGCTTGCGTGCGCCTGCAAGCACCCTTGACAAAGTTGTTGAGGAAATCCGCCCCTTGGGAGTGGGGAGAGGAGCAGGAGAGCAGCCTACGCCAACTGGCGAAAGCTGTTGCAGACACTGCATCGCTGAAACTGCCGGATCTGAACAGGCCATTCGTGATCCAAACAGACGCGAGTGACCTCGGCGTAGGGGCAGTGCCCCTCCAGGTGGATGGAGAACAACTGCGACCCGTGGCTTTTGCGAGCCGTGCGCTGACACCGGCAGATCGAAACTACTCGGTCACCGAGAAGGAGTGTCTGGCCATAATCTACGCACTTCGAAAGTTCGAGATGTACGTAGAGGGGGTCAAATTCACGATCGAGACTGATCACATGGCCCTCACATGGCTTTCCCGCCTCCGTGAGCCCAGCGGGAGGCTCGCGCGATGGGCCCTGACATTGCAACGCTTCGAATTCGAAGTTCGCTACCGCAAAGGTGCCACGAATGTGGTCGCGGACGCGCTGTCACGGGCGCCGGTGGACGACACCCAACCGGCCGGAGACGCCGAGGAGGACGCTGTAGGTCAGCGACCCTTCTCGGCGCGGGGAGAACGCGGAACGCGGGAGGACCCAAGTTTCGGAAGCTCAGAGCACGTGCATTTCGTCGGGGGAGGAGTTCCGCTCGCGGTTGCGTTCAGTCGGGAAGAGCTAGTCGAGGCTCAGCAGGAGGACTTGTTTTGTCGGGAGGTGATCGCCAGTCTTAATGAAGAGACGGTCCCTCAGGCAAATCGAACACCGGAGAATGACGGGCGCTTGGAAGCTGCTGGTATTGCGGCTGGCGCGGGTTCTAATGCAGCTGGTATTGCTGCGAGTGAGCTGGAAAGTTACCTGCTTGACGCCGACGGAGCTCTGCTGAAATACGTGCCCGGCAAAAATGACTCAAGTGAGTGTTTTAAGGCCGTTATCCCGAGCAAGCTCAGGTGTGCTGCATTGCAGCACTACCACGACGCAGACGGCCACGGTAGCGCGCCAAAGACATGGCAGAAGCTTTGTCGGTATGCTACCTGGCCCGGCATGAAGGCACAAGTATGTAGGTACGTACGCACATGCCACGTCTGCCAAGAGCGCAAACCGCGAGGCGTTAAGGCGCCAGGCTTGCTTCAGCCTATCGTGAGCACAAAGCCGTGGGAGGTCCTGGCGTGCGATCTGATGGGCCCGCTGCCGCGCAGCAAGAGAGGGTACAAGTTTGTACTCGTGGTGACATGCCACTTCAGTGGGATCGCTGAACTCTATCCGCTGCGCAAAGCGACAGCACAGGAGGTCCTGCAAAAGCTGTCTGAGGTGTTTTGTCGCTACAGATTTCCGGAGCGGCTGATTACCGACAACGCCACGTATTTCACATCAAGGTTGTTTCGTGAAGCGTGCGCGGCAATGAGTGTCAGGCAGCAAACAACATCGTGCTATCACCCCCAGTCTAACGTGACGGAGCGCCGAAATCGAGACATAAAGCCACTGCTTGGGGCATATGCCCGGCGGCAACAAGACTGGGATGAGCACTTGAGCTCGATCTTCTGCGCTCTGCGCACAAGCGTGAATCGGTGCACGGGCTTCACGCCCGCATTCCTGATGTTCGGCAGGGAGCTGAACACACCGACGGACACGGTTCTGGCCAGGAGGTCGACCGCAGTCCCCGCGAAAGCAGCAGATGTGGCTTACGCACAGCGCTTGCGCGAGCGTTTGGCAGAACCCATCAAGGAGGCGAACCGCAGCCGCGGTAAGGCCAGGGTCGACCAAAAGGCGGCCTACGACCGAGCTCATCGAGACGTGGCGTACCAAGTGGGTGACACTGTCTTGAAACGTAACCACGCGCTGAGCGATGCCAGCGCAGGGTTCGCGGCCGGTCTCGCACCCAAGTGGGTAGGGCCATTCGTAGTCGCCGAGAAGATCTCGCGGCTGAATTACAAGCTGAAAGACCCGAGGTCAGGTCGAATAAGCGGCCCCATTCACGTGGGCGAGCTGAATAAGTACTTTCCAAGAGGAGAAACTGCCGACGCTCCCACTTCGGACTCGCGAGGTCGCGAGCTCGAGGGTGGTGCAGAAGGGAGGTTCCCGACGCACCGCTACAACACCCGCAACCGGCGAGATCGCTGACCGGGTCACCGCCCTCCAGCGCGCAAAGTTGCGCACAGGAAGGGTTGCCAGAGGAAGCTCCTCGAGGCACGCCAACGAAACGCGCAGCCTACGCCGTGAGGTCCGGCAATGGGTTGCACGGGCTGACTCCAGAGGGCGCCAGCTGGCAGGAAGCCACTGCTGACGCTCCCACTTCGGGCTCGCGATGTCGCGAGCTAAAGGGAGGAGGTGCGGAGGGAAGGTTCCCGACGCACCGCCCCAACACCCGCGATCGGCGAGGTCGCTGACCGGGTGTGCCAACGTCTCCGGAGGGCTCAAGCCCGCACGCCCAGGGTTCGAACGACCCTCCAACCACGACGCCACCACACCACACCAGGCCTGCAGCGAGCCAGCCGGGCCAGCCGCCACCCCAGGGATGAACGAGAGCCCAGCTGTATGCCAAAACGACCCCGCAGCCCGTACAGCGAGTGAGCTGCGCGGCGGGCCGGCTCTTGCGGTCAGCTGATCGCGCCCCCTTCTCCATGGTGGCGGAGGCGCTCGCCCGAGGTGCGCCGAGCGAAAGCCATCGCCCAGCGCTGGGCTAACTGGCCACCTGGGAGGCAGCACTACGAACGCTGCCTCCACCCCGGGTCCGGGCATCAGAGGTGGTCACTGCTGAACCCGCAAGCAGCGGAAGCCGCCGGCGGTGCGGCAGGCAAGCGCCCCGTCGGCGCGGGGCGAACCGCTGCGGGAAGTGACCGCCTGGGAGCAGCCGGCTGCCCGGGCGCTGTGCTCAACCGGCCCAGCCTACTTCTCCGGCGGGGCCTGCGGACCTTGGGTCGGCCGACGAAATCAGGTCAACCAGCGGACTGTGGCGAACTATGTGGTGGCAGTGCGGTGGACGTTGGCGCAGTTGCGCATGTTCGGGATCGGACTTTCTTGGACTTGCTCAAGGAGGTGTGCCGGGCAGCGAAACGAACGGTGAGGTCATCGTTCGCCGGAGCCCTCGAGGTCGATCGGCTTTGGTCAAAGGGGGGAGGGATGTGGGAATTGCGGAGCTCCGCCATCTTTCCTATCCCCTCGGCCCGCCGCGGAGGCGAGAGGGGTGGTACCTCTCTCTCCGCGGTCGCGCGCTTTCCCCTCCGGGAGGATCCCCGTGAGAGCGGGGGGCGCTGCCGAACCCCTCACGTGACAGGTTTTGCCCGGAAGCTCCGGCGGCCTGGTCCGCGACGGGCGACAAGGAGAGGGCCTCTTTGGACACGAATCATCGTCGGGAGCGGCCGTAAGTACGACTCGCTCCTTTTTGGCCTTCCTTTGTCCGCCCTCGCGCCTGTCTCTCCCGCTGGCTAAGGTGGTCGGCGGTGTAGAACGACGCGCCCGACGTCTCCTTTATTGCATTGCAATAAACGTCGGAGTGGGCGAATTCTGTGTCCTGTGTTCCTTGCTGTTCGCTGCCGATACGCCAACTTGGTGATCCGCGGCAGTGCTCAGTGGAGCTAGCCTTGCGGCCGGATCTCGAGGATCGAGCTAGGCCGCCGTCAGAACCCTGGTCCCCACAACCTATTATTAATGCTTCACTTTTAGCAGGGTTAAATGGGACTTTGTTTGAGTTAGACCATTGTAGAACGGTTTTCAGTGCTTCCTGGGCGTTCAGCTCAATGTCCTTCCTTGTTGGCCCTCCAGTTGTTAAGGTAATATTGTCTGCGAATGCCTGTAGTTTAGTTTTATTTGGCATTTTTAAGTTTAATAGTTCTGATATGGTTAAATTCCATAGCAAAGGGCTCAATGGAGATCCCTGGGGGGATTCTTTAGATAGTTTTTTTTCTATTTTGTAATTTACTAAGTCATACGTTATACTTCTGCCTTTTAGTGTGTCTAATGTAAGTTGTGCGAGATTTCCTAGTATCTTTAGTTTGTTAAAAATGCTCGTCATTTTGTCTAATTGAATGTTGTTGAATGCATTTTTTATATCAAGAGAAGTCCCAGGCGGCACAGAAAGTGTGCCCGAAGACCGGCCCGTCTATGGCCGCTTTCTGGCATGTCCGGCCAGCATCCAGGTTCTGGCAGCCACCGATCATGCGTTGAACGGCCAACATTCGGCAACCAGCGCTTCGGTATTTTTCCGTCCGCCCGTGTCCGGACGTACAACGGCAGCTAACCGGCTGCCAGATATTCAGTTCTCTTACGGCTGCCGATGTTGAGAAAGAGAACGGCCGAAGTACGGCCTTAGGGCATCCGTTTTTTCTTCGGGAAGCGGTAATCGGCCGAAGCACGGCAAGCGACCGGCAACAGAATATGCGTATTCTTGCGGCAGTTGGTGTTCGAAAGGAGACCGGCCGGAGCGCGGCTGCCGTGCATTCGTTGTTTCAACGGTGAACCGCGCGTCCGGCGGTAGAATATCCGGCAACCAGTGTTATGAAGGATACCGGCCGACGTACGGCCCCAGAATATAGGGTTTTCATTCGGTTAGCTGTCCTCGGCCGAATTACGGCAAGCGAATGGCCACAGAATATTTGGCAACCGGTGTTCAAGAGGAGACCGGCCTACGTAAGGTATCTGGTTATACGTCATTTTTTCGGCAAACGCCATACAGCCGAACAACGGCACGCGCCTGGGCGCCGAGAATTCATGCACAGACAAAGGAGACCGACCGGTTTTTTCCTGGGGGGAGAAAAAGCCGTTAGTGAGCGGAACGACGGAGACGCGTTTTTCATCCGCTCCGTGTTTCTACGTTTTAAATGAACGAAAATCGTTTGTCAAACAGTAATGAGTGTTCTCGGTGAACGGGCAAGGTGCAAGGACTCACTGGACGTTAGCAGGGAACCTTTTCGGCCAGCGAAATATCATTTATTGCCACAAGAAGACTGTGCCACACCGACGGGTGAGCTAAGCCTCGCCAGTTATCGCCGCTACCACGCCTCTGCCGCCGGCTTCGTCGACGCATCAGCTCGAGGCTATTCGCCCCCTCAAGAAATGGAGAGCATTGGAGACATCGACCCGGCAGAGATGTCCGATCCGAAATGGAGATGGTTCACCAAAATAACTGGCCTTCAAGGGCGTCGAGCAAGCGGCCACCACGCAGGAACTAAACCGCCACCATGTCAAGGACTCCCCACCAAAGAAAGGCAAGTGCGAGCAAAAGCGCAAGTTATTCTGCTTACAATTAAACTGCGACAAGAAATATTGCACTATGTTGTTGGTGATAAACGTAGAAGAGACTCGCTCGTGCATTGGTAGGATCAACTTCATGCCCTGCACTATGTTACTTGATGGGATTTTACGACTGCCTATTTAGAAAAAAAAATTACTTTAAATTTGCAATAACAACAGAGCCTTGTCACTGACGAAGCCTAGCTGTTAATTTAGTTCCGATGTTTGAAGGTGAGCTCAGCTATTCTTGGGATATGACTCATTTGATTAAACATAATCGCCAGCATCCTAGGAAACATGGATTTTGTCAGGATTTTCTTGCTCAACGCAGATTGTTGAGTTCACGTACGATTTGGCTCTTGCAATAGATAAGCTTAAAGTGGTTGACTGTATATTCTTGGACTGCAAAAAAGCAAATGATGGTGTCACAAACTCGAGCGTACGACGTCTAAAAGTACCTTATAAATTTTTCATTTCATTTGTACAGCGCCTAATTCTTCTTGCAGTCGTTCGATTCATTCAGTTCGGTTCCATTCGCCCCGAGACAATATGTAGCTTTCTCGAACGAAGAGACGGTAACACGATCACTCGCCGGCTCGCCGGCGAGAAAACAACAAAAATAAAACCTCCGCCGCTCTGGTTTCCTCGATGCTTCCAGTACTTTCGAGGAGGTGCGCGTGACCTTGCCAGTGCTAAAGAGCGTCGATGATTCTAGAAGGGAGAAGAGTGAAGTTATTCGCTGACGGCGGCGGGCGCGTTGTGTGTTGTGCTCTCCATCTCCGCGCCGGCACGGTTATAAAAAGAGAAGCCGCGCCTAAGCAAACCAGCTACGTTTGGCAGTCGTGATGTGACAACGGCACCTGTCAGTTTGTGCATCACACCATCGGCGACCCGCACCCTGGAGGACTCCAACGTACTCCCGGGCCTCGAATCAACGTGATCATCCCGGACGGCCTGGCCTACAACGAAGCCGCGCTTCCCAGGTAGCCGAATCGCCTCCGACAGCGGTGCATCGTCCGGCCCGGTCGGTGAATATGCTGGGACTCTGTCTCTCATAAGCATCGAACTGTTCGTTTTCTTTTTTTGTTTACTGCTACGCTTCGTAATAATTATTTGTTAGCGCTCCTGTTTGTATTATTTTGTCTAATTGGACTGTTTATTGTATTTGAATTCCATGTAAGTTGTCTGTCATTATATCTAAGTTGTCTGTCATTATCGATCCGTTACCTCGAGCTTGTGTTTGTAACTTGCCTGTCTAAATATAAGTTTTTGTGCTGTTTTTCGTTCCGGGCTCTTGCTCATTCTTGCCGCTCTGGTCGGCGAAAGCCGCACATCAGACGGCCACCCCCTTTGTCACCTGCGCCCTGTGGATTCGGTGGGGTTTGTTGGCTCTCTGGAGTCGACTCCTCATATCTTCCGACAGTGCACCCTAATTTAAGGAACCGGGTGACAGATGGTGTTCCATATCACCTTCTGCGTAGTACATTTCATCCTATGAACTGAATGAATCGGTTTTTGCATTGTTATTACTATTGGCCCTATAGCTTTGTTCAAAAGTACTGTGTAGTTTACCGGACTATAGCGAATGAACGTGATTCCGTATACCTGCAGCTTTATTCGAATTTAATATTATCCTGGTGCGCTGATTCAGAAAAGTTTTTGGGTGTTAAACAGTGTGTTAACGGCACCTTTACAAGAAAACCTTCATTCCAATTCAATAAGTATATCGTAAATTATGCTGCTCTGACAACGGCCGAAGAATATAAATTCCTAGGAGTTTATTTAGGGAGTGTTTAGAGGTTAAATAGGCAGGTTCACACATAAAAGTTTCGGCTGCATATGTTTTTGGCTTTCTGAAACGAAATTTCAGTGAACCTCCATCTAACTGAAAAGAACAACCGTATTTCACTCATGTGCGCTCAATCTTGGAGTACGCATGTGTTTTCGTGGATCCCTAAACCAAAGAGCTGGTTGATACGCTCAAAAACATACAGAATATGTCAGTGCGATTCGTATTAGGTAATTGGCACGCTCAACTTAGCATGAGAGAAAGTAAAAGTAAACTGAAATGGCAGGACGTGGAAGATCACAGGCGAAACCACAGGTTGAACTTTTTTCGTAATATCTATCATTCGAAAACTGGAGTAGAAGGGGATAAGTATGTCCAAGCGCCATTCTACATATCGCAAAGTAGGACCGCTAGCTTAAAGCAAATTATTAACTTTCCTGTAAAGGTGACGCCTTGCGCGATTCATTTTATTTTGCATCAATACTGCAGTGTAATTATCTTCCACGTATGATTGCATTAACTGTTTATATTGACGATTTTCAGCGCGCTTTGTAGAATTATTTTGTTATTTTGTCTCATATTTAATGCTTAGTGCTATGTATCTCCCTTCTGTAATGCATGCAAAGGCAAGCAGGCATCAAATAAATAAATAAATAAATAAATAAATAAATAAATAAATAAATAAACAAACAAATTAATAAATAAAACAATGAATAAATAAATGAATAAAAATAAGTAAATAAATACATAAATAAATAAATAAATAAATAAATAAATAAATAAAAATAAAAAATAAATAAATAAACTTCCAGAGGCGCAAGTCTGCCTCCGATAGGTTGAGAACCCTACGCATTCAACCTTGACCAATAAAATATTTATTGCCCTATTTGTTGCAGTATGCAAAGTTACCTATATGCATGCTACCATTGCTATGTTATTGGTTTGAAACAAATTATGTAACTCTAATTTTACGCCTTTCCTTGCGTGAACACAGAGGGATACAACTGGCAACGCTTCTAGAATTTTTGGAGCGTAGTATGACATTAGAAGAAAATTAAGTTCTTTTGTACTATTAAGTGGTCTGGACGTAACTCACGAAAACAACATTAAAATAGATTGAAAATGAAAGTACCTGTTCGCTCCTTCTTAGGATCAGCCCTGCGCAAGACCATTAGAAAAGTTGATCGAGTAGAAAATGTTTGCAAAAAAAAAATGGGCAAAAAATGGACATACGTTTTTGTGAAGGAGTTATATCAAATGCTCCTGAGTGTTTTGTTGAGAACCAAAACGCTTCGTAAAGGCATTCACACCGGTTTTATATACATCAAAATTGGTCAAGAAACTGTTATAAAATAGTTTATGTAGTCATAGCATGAAAGTGTTCCGGAATATTGCCCTAAAAGAAATTGGCTAAAAGCGGCGCAATTTATCTCTCTGAAATTCCACCCACTAAAGTATGCGCCCTCTGCCCCCCCCCCCCCTCCACCTCTTCTTTCCCCGTTTATTACAGGTAAGCCGCCCCACAGAGGATATCAGGACCTGGACAATACATCTCTTCAAGCTCTACAAAGAACTGAATATGTTCTGTGTTCGGCAGTAAAAGAGGCACAGCCATTAAAGGAACGACAATTTGTGAGCACTGCGTAATAAACGAGTTTTGCTGTCAACTGAGGCTGGTAATTAAGCAAGGCTGCGCTGAAAGCTTAACGGCTGGTGGTTGCGCGCGAGCTGACTTTGATGTGGCTGCATTGGACCCAAAATGCTGGGTTTGTGCTGTTTCTGCACTGCGCGAATGAGTCATCTGCTTGCGCGACATGCAGTGACCGGCCTCAGTACAGTTAACGTACTGTGGCTGAACTCCAATGCCCGTAGCACGGCCGTATTTCCGGCAGCTTTAGTCCGGCTGGAGTCCGACGACCGTATCTCGGCTGTCCTCCGGCGGCCGTACTTCGGCCGTACACGGGTGGCTTTGGAATGGCCGGAGCCCTACGGCTGGAATCTGGCCGTATGGCCGTAAGCCGGTCGACTGGCCGACGGACACTGGCCGTTGGACAGCCATGGGAGTACGGCCGTATACGGCCAAAAGGCCCACATTTGGACATGGGCCGAACATGGCTGCCGGAAAACGGCCGGAGAGAAAATCACCGGCCAAAGTACACCGGCCTGTTTTAGGCCGAACAGTCCTGTGCTGCCTGGGGTAATTACGCATTTCTTTCCACTGTTTGTGTGTTCCAAAACATTCTTAAGGTTGTGTAGTGCCATGATAGCCGATGCTCAATGTACAAATCCATATTGGTTTTCCTGTAGTAGGTTATTTTTCACCACGTAATGATATATGCGGTTGTTCATCAGTTTTTCGAGTACCTTACCTATTATAGAGTTAAGTGCTATCGGTCTGAAGTGTCAGGTTTGTCTGGTTGCGTGAACTTAGCTTTCGGAATTAAGATTACTTTAGATATCTTCCCTTTGCTTGGGAAGTGGCCTAACTTCAAACAGGTATTGAAGATGTTTAAGAAGAATTTATGATTTGTTATTGATATTTTTGGACAATTGTAGTGGACAACTTATCATATCCTAGAGCTATATGTTTCTTGACATTTTTTCTTGACATATGTTTCTTGACATTGACATGCATGTTTACTTCCTGTTCTGTGAACTCAATGTCGTTTTCACTTGGGTCTAACTGTAATTCTCCGTTATGTTCAATTTGATCTGTACCATCTTCCTTAAGAATGTCATACAATTTTTCAAGAATATACGTTACAGACTCTTTCAGAAATTGTAATTTCACCGTCATCTCTGACAATACTTGGGATAATGGTGTTTTTCTTTATTTTGTTTGCCGCTAGCTTATATGGCAAGGAAAATGGATTCTTGTTCCTAATTTTGCTACAAAATTGCTTCCAGCTTTCCTCCTTTGCTTTATTGATATTTACATGGTATATTCTAAGTGCTTCTATATAACTTTCTTTGAATTGCTGTGTTAACTGTCCTTTACTTCTTTGATATCTCCGTCTGTGTGCCCTTACTTTCTTTCTATATCAAGGTCAGCATTTCACCATAGATTTTGTCGTTTGCTTTTTGCATTTATTACTTTTGATTGTTTGGAAAACAGCTTCTGAAGTTTTGCATGAAATTGTCCCACAATTATTTCTAATTGATTGCTGTTTGTTAAATTATATTGAGCAGTTTCGTACATCCACCGATCGCTTTCTAATTCGTCAATGACTCTTTTCTCGCCTTTTATTGTAAGGCGTTTTTCTTTCAAAGGTTGCACGTCAAACATTTCTATTTCAAGGTATCTGTGATCACTTTCACTATTCTCCTCTAAAACAGACCAGCTGTTTATTTGTGTGCTTAATTGCTGTGAGGCAAATGTAGTATCTATCCAGCTTCTTCCGTTTACGGTTTCAAAAGTAGGTAAACATTTATTGTTAAGTTCAAAATTATTTGTTATAGTATATTCAAGAGGTCTTCCTCTGTTGTCACTTTTATTGCCACCCCATAAGTGCCATTTAGCATTGAAATCTCCTGCTAATAATGTGTAACCACTGTCTGGTATAAAATTGATGTGTTCTAGTATTTCTAACATATCGGTTATTTCTTCTTTAGGCGATACATAGCAGTTACATAGCAGTTAGTGTTTTGTTTCTCCAGGTTATGTTGCAAATTATTAGTGGAGCAAAGAATTTGTTCAATTTTTATGGGAAAAAGAGCTATTTCTTCATTATGACAGACTATTGCTGTCTTAGGCTTGACTCTATATGCTAGAACCTTATCTTTTAATGGGAAACCTATTACTTTATTATCAAGGTAATAAGGTTCTTGTATAATGCTTAAATCATTTTGAAACTCTTGCTGGTTAATAACTAATGTTTTGGTTGCATTGAATGCTCTTGCTAGATTATTCTGGATAATTTTTATGGAATGTGACATAGTTGCCCTAGTTTAAGAATGTAGTTTTTCCTGAAATTGATCATTTCCAGATTTTTGTTAGAGACATATCAAAATTGTTTGCTCCACGTTCACCTCTTTTTCTCTCTCGATTTTCCTGTCATTGTGCACTTGAGATTGCTGCTAATCATAGTTGATATTTAGCCGCATTCTTTCCTGGTATAGCCTGAAAGTGGGACAGTTCTTGTCCTTCATGGAGTGTCGAATGCCCCTCGCGTCGATTTGTTGAAGATGTCGCACTCGTTACAGAAAAATTCTGTAGCTGACTGTGAGAGCCAGCGCAATCTGTGCAGATTATTTTGTCTTGGATTCTGCAAGCTGTAGTTGGGTGTCCAAACCTAGCACACTTTTCGCATTTTGGTACGAAATGATTTTCATCCGCTCGGCACATCGTCCATCCTATTCGCACTCGTTTTGGGTGCATGATTTTTTAAGGCACTTCCTGGTAACTGCACGATAGCCGTTCTTCCAAATTTGTTGGAATCCATGACTCTCTTGATTCTTATCTGCTCTTTGGATAGCTCAACTTGCTCTGCTATTTCTTCTTGAAGTTCTTGCTGAGTGACGTTGCTTGGGACGTCCAAAACCCAAATTTCTGGTTGTCGGGGCTCCAGCGCCTCGGCGTTTTTTTGTTTTTTTGTTCAGCGTTTTCTGTTCAGTTGCTCATTCTTTTGGATTTCAGCTTTGAGCCTTTCCAAGCCGTCTTTCTGTTGTGACAAGACTGCTTGACTGCTGTTGTGACTGCTGTTCTGTTGTGACAAGACCTTGACTGCTTTTGCGAAGAGACACATTGTTGATATCTGGATTTTAAGGGCGCAAGGCCAGCTAAGGGCAAAGAGCGCCAAACAAAAGTGATTTCATGACAGCGATGTGAAAGTAAAAGTAGAGGGTTTCAGTAAACGTACACAAACTAAAACAAGCTAATGACTGGTGTAAAGGGCCAGGTTGTCATGATGCATGATAAGGGATGAGATGTAAAAAATTGAAATCGGTGAGAAACTTAAAAACAAGCTTGGTGGAAAACATGGGCTCGTCTCCTAGAAAGTACAATGGGTGAAACAGAACGTGTTGTCTGTATAGTTGTGGGAAGTGTTTGCGTCGTGTTGTGTCAAGTGCCTTGCATTGGATGAGTACGTGGATTACGGATAGGCCCTCTCCACACCTCCGGCACATGGGTCTTGGAGATCCAGTGAGCAAGTGCGAGTGTGTTGCATGTGTGTGGCCTATCCGTAACCTTGCTAGGGTCACTTCTGTGTGTCTGTTGTGTGAGTCAGTTGTGTACCGTCAAGTGTGGCTTTATTACATGTAGCTTGTTGCCTGACTGTTCACTCCAGTGTGTTTGCCATGTTTTACGTAGGTGTTGTCTGATGACTGGCTTCATGTCAGTGTACGGTACTGTTGCTATGTCTAGAGTGTTTCTCAGTGCAGCAGCAGCGGCCATTTCATCAGCAAACTCATTGCCCGCGATGCCAGCGTGGCCTGGAACCCAGCAAATGGTAACATTCAGACCTGACGCATACGCCGACATCAAAGATTTAAAAACCAGATTGACAATATAATTTTTGCAAGACCTTTGGGATGATAATGTACGCACGACGCTTAGTGAATCCGTGAAAATGATGGAGTTTGAGATATTATGTTCATTGATGTGATTTAAAACAAGTAGTATACCATATGCCTCCGCTGTAAAAATGCTAGAATTCACATGCATGGTTTTACAAGCACTGAAATTGGGTCCGTGTGCAGCACAAGACACCGCAATGAATCTTTTTGAAGCATCAGTAAAAAATTCTGTTGCCCCATATTTCGCCTGAAGATACATGAAATGCTGCAAAACGGCAGTTGTGGGCACCGTGTTTTTCTTAAATTGCGTAAACGACAAATCACACATTACAGGACGAAGATGCCATGGGGCTATATAATCAATGAGAGATGTAAAAGTGTCTAAAAACGAGACAGAAAGTTCAGAGGCTTTCTCCCTCGCCCTGAGCGAGAAAGGCGCAGAAATAGATGGACGATTTAAAAACAGTTGGGATGTAGATGTATCGTTCATTATAGACTTAATGGGATGGTGAGACATTGATGAAACTTTAAAAGCGTAGAGCAAATCGACATACCCACGCTGGTACCCCAGGCACCATCTGTCACACTCGACGTACAGACTTTGCATGGGGCTAGTCCGGAAAGCACCAGACGCAAGTCGAAGGCCCAAGTGCTGCACTGGGTCGAGCATTTTCAAAGCAGTTTCCCTTCCTGAACCATACAAAACACTCCCATAGTCTAACCTCGAGCCTACCAGGCTGGTAAACACTCGCAGCAGTTGTTTGTCAGCACCGTACGAGTGATGCCACAAGACCTTTAGAATATTCAGTGTTTTAATACATTTTTGTTTTAGTTGTTTGATATGAGGGATAAAGGAAAGTTTTTTATCAAGGACTATACCTAGGAACTTGTGTTCTTTTTTTACCGGTATCGAGACACCATTCAGTTTGATGTCTGGATCTCGCCTGATCCCACGCCTTTTGGAGAACACAACACAAGTGCTCTTAACTGGGTTTAGCTTAAAACTGTTCTGATCAGCCCAGCCAGCTAGCTTATTAACACCAAGCTGGACTTGGCGTTCGCAAATTGACATATTACACGACTTAAAAGATATTTGGACATCATCTACATACATTGTACAGGAAATGGTTCGTGGCAACGCCTTTCGAAGCGAGTTCATCTTGACTAGGAACAACGTACAACTCAAAATGCCACCTTGAGGCACACCATTTTCCTGCACAAAAATATTTGAAAGGGCAGTACCAACTCTTACATGAAAGGTTCGTTCTGCCAGGTAGCTATAAAGAGTGTTAAACATATTGCCCGAAACACCGAATGATTTCAGGTCGCTAAGTATCCCGTATCGCCAAGCGGTGTCGTAGGCTTTCTCAAGATCAAAAAAGACCGTAGCACAAAACTGTTTGTGGACAAAGACATCCTTTATATACGACTCAAGGGCGACGAGTTGGTTGTTTGTGGATCGCCCCACCCTGAAGCCGGCCTGGCAGCTCTCGAGAAGACCATTGTATTCTAAGAAGTACACGAGTCTCCTGTTAATCATCTTCTCGAGAAGCTTGCACAGGCAGCTGGTGAGGGCGATGGGTCGGTAACAGGCGGGAGAAGACGGGTCCTTACCCTCCTTCAGGAACGCCACTACAATAGCCTCCCTCCAAGATTTCGGAATGTGCCCCGAAAGCCATATGTTGTATAAGTGTAGGAGTGTTTCAAGAGAATCTGGGTGTAGGTGTTGTATCATTGTGTATGTAATCTGATCTGCGCCTGGAGCTGAAGGTTTACATGTGCTCAGGGCAGCCTTCAGCTCATAGAGTAAATTCAGAGTTGTAACCAGAATTTGACCTATTATCACGCAAGGACTTCTTTTCACAAGCGGTTTTATGTCTCAGGAAAGTGTTTGTGTATTGTGCAGAGCTGTAAACGTGTTGAAAGTGTTGTGCAAGTGTGTTAGCCTGGTTTTCCAGTGTGTCCCCTGTTGTACTAACCAGGGGCAGGCTGTGTGTCTGTTGTCCTTTTAGTTTTCGTATTCGTGTCCAGACTTTGTGTGTGTCTGTGTATGAGTTAATAGATGTAAGGAAGGTGCGCCAACTCTCTCGTTTTGCCTCACGGCGCACACGTTTTCCTAACGCCTTGGCCCGTTTGAACAAAATAAGGTTGCCCGACGTGGGGTACCGTCGAAGGATACCCCACGCCTAGTTCTGAAGAGACACATTGCTGAGCCCTAGCTGTGCCGGGTCGAAGTTCTTGAGAGTTTCTTCTACAACTTTTGCTGCCTCATGTGGTTTACAATGTGGTGCTTTAACATGAAGGGCTTCCTGCTTTTTCCTTGCTGTTGAGATCTTAGACTCTTGTGGCTCTCTAGAGCTCATCGCTTTTGTGGTCTCAGCAAAAGTTCTCAACTGGGTTCCTTTGAGGGCAAGTGGGAATCTCGTTAATCCATTCATGCGCGTCACTAATTAGATTACGAGGCATTTGGCTTTTTTTTTCTTAGTGCTCGGCAGGCTACATGCAGGACAGCAAGCCTCGCACAGTCTTCCACTCTGATTTGGGGCAGAGGTACCCACCTCTGCGCTGCGTTCTGCAGCTTTTGGGAGCGGGGAGTACAGACCCTTTGGGTTTCTTCCGGCGTTGGATCACCACACTCTTCATATATGCACTCCGCACACCCGCGGTCGTCTTTAGACGCGCGTGGTCTTCTGGTGAACCCAGAAACCCCGCATACCTCCTTGCAAGCATCTGACACTTAGCACCTTGAGGTCGTTCCGTCCAAGGCCAAGGTCAACGAGCGTTTTCGCACTCCCTCTGGCCCATCCCCCGCGGAACGACAACGTGATGCTGGAGACTAGAGTTCGGACTCCCTCCCCCACTTGCTGCAGCAGTGAGGGTTCCATGTACTTGGCAGTTTTTGCCAAGTGCGCGTCGGAGAGTGAGATTCGGGTTCCGACGACCTGGGCATCTAACAGGACCCTTTCGTTATCCCGCTTGCAAACCAGGTCATGGATGCTCGTCCCTACAGCCGTCTTGAACCTCTGCTCCTCCATCACCTGCCATCCCTTCTCGCTCAGCCTTTTCGCCGTGTACCTCACCAGCACATCGTGCCTACGTATGTGCTCATGGTGGGTCCTATGGCATTTCTGGAGGACGTGTCCCAATGTTTCCGGGACTGGACATCCGGCTCTGGTCTCGTGGCGTCCTCTCCTCAACCTTGACAGAGTTGGCACGGCGTTGATGTGCATCTTTACGAGGTCAATATACTCTCGTCCTCTCAAAAAGGTTGTGCCTTCGGAGATCCGCGCAGTGCTGCCGGGGGCATTGCTGCTGTCTTTGAGCACTCTCCCATCTACGCTCTCATGTAGGCATTTAGTCCAATACCTCTCTCTGGCTGTCTATCCTTCTGTTCAGCCTACAACCCCGAAAGGTGCAGCCGTTCGGCTTGGGCCAGGCTCCCCTTCACGTGCGCACTTGTGGCAACAGTGCGACAGAGCAGGCTGTCGGAGTTCTCCAGACTCTTCAGCCGAGCCGCTTAACCCTGAGAGCAGGGATAAGTGTGCGCACGCAGCGAATGCCAAGGCCGCCTTCTGGTGTAGGCGCGTAGTACAAGCCAAGCGGGGTGTCTTGCGGCAAGGCAAGCCATTTCCGGACGTATGAGCGTACTTGGCAGTCGAGTTTGAGCAGAGCCTTTGCCGACACCGGTCCCAGCACAAGACGGTGGTACAAGCGAGGCAACAGGTAGTACTTCAGTACTACCAGCCTTTGCTGGGGCTTGAGTGGTGCCTTAGACACACTCTTCAGCAGGCTTTTGACCTCTGTACCATGCCGATCACGCTCCTTGCCCATGGCATTGAAGCGGGTACCGAGGTATCGCCAGCAGTTTGTTGAACTGGCCTGTGGGATCGGCTCTCCGTTGATGGTATATGCGTGGGTTGTGTCGATCTTTGACACCTTGTCTTTACCCGACGACTGGATAGTTAGTGACAGAGACTTTGCAGGGTTCACTTACAGTCCCCTCGCTGTCAGAAACTGCTCGACGGCGCAGAGCTGGTCTTGCAGCCCTCGTGGTGTTGCAGCCAATATTACAATATCGTCCGCGAACGCCATGCAGTTCACATCTACTGTCTCCCCTTTAAACCTGATGTTAGGGTCACATGTCGCTAACCATTCGTCGATCGCTAGATTGAAAAGCAAAGGAGAGAGCGGATCGCCCTGCCTTACTCCAATCGTTGGACGGAGTAGGAGACTCTCATTGCCATACTGGAGCACCGTTGTCGCCGTGGTGTAGAAGTCCTGAATGTACCTCAGGAAATCATCACTGATCCCCTTCCCCCTCAAACCCCTCAGTATCGCTTGCAGTCCACCCTGTCGAACGCCTTTGCAACATCAACTGAAGCCATGCAGAGGGGCTTTTTTCCGCCTTTCGCCTCCTCTAATACAGTGGCTAGGATGACCATGTTCTCGGCACACCCGTCGGCTGGGATGAAAGCTCGCTGGCGGTAATCTAACGTCACTTCCGACTGTATCCGGCGGGCGTACACCTTGTGCATCAGCCTGGTGAGGACCGAAGACACCGTGATTGGCCTGAAGTCCGCGGCCTGCGCAGCACCCACCCTCTTGGGGAGTAAAATGGTTCTGGCATTCCGCAGACAAATCGGGATAGGTTTGAGGAGTTGCAGTCTGTTCAGCAACACTCTCAGCACCACTGATTGGATCTGACGCAGCTCTTTCGGTGTTAGGGCGTCTGGGCCAGCTGCGGAGCTTAAGGGCAGCATAGCTGCCCTGATGTCTTGCGCTGTGAAGACACCAAAGGAATCATATCTGATTGAATCCGCTATCACGACGTCTGGTGTCACAGTCCCTGTGGGGGCGGCCTCCATTATCGATCGCCACTCAGCCAACAGTTCCTTCGGGTCTGCAACGTCAGCAATGACTTTTCCGTCCAACACCTCCCTCGCGCACTCACTTTGGCGCTTCTTAAAACGTTCCTGAGTCTCAGCATACAGGCGCTTCTTGTCTCTGCGCCTGCTATTTTCCTTGGGAGGGTTGTGCTGACGTTGTTGCCTTCGATGGTCCTTCTGCAACACTTCCCAGATGTAGTTGTTCACCTCCATTGCGACGTTCTGTCCCTCCAATTGCCGCTTTACAATTTCCCACAACCTGGGGGCTTCGTACACCTGTGGGGGTGGTTTCCTGGCCAATCCCTCCAACTCCTTGACGATAGCCTCCCTGGCGCCGACTTGTGCAGGAATATTGCTTTCACTGTCCTCAGGCGCGGAAGTTCCCACAGGTCGAGACGTGCTTGCTCCCTGCGGTTGCTCTCTGGTGTTCTGCCTTTGGACATGAGGATTTGCATCGGCTTCCTCACGAGCACCGATTTCTGCAACCAGAGCACGGTACCGTAAGCTTCTGCGTCGAGCCTTGATGGCCTCCAGAGTCCTGTCTTTAAACAACTCGGCAAGCCGAGTGTTGAGGTTCTTGGTTCCTTTCTGTGCCAAGACCACCTCGCAGGACGCCATCAGGTACTCCACCTCATCTGACCATCGTGCCTTGATTCTTGTGGTCACGATGGAAGCATTGTAAGTGGCAAAGTGTCTCTTCCGCATATAAAGGCTCACATCACATTGGGTCGTGAATGCAGCTCTACACTCTCGGCAAGCGAGGTGGGGGACGTTTTTACCCTTTGTCGGCTGGGGCTCTCGACTGTCCGTGTCACAGAACGCTCCACTGGACGTTGAAACCACTTCCCCTGAGTCAAGCGGCCGCTGTGAGGCGGGTCGCTCGCTCCTTGGCCGCACTCCCTGATGCAGCAAGACTGACTGCTCAATGGGCAAATCCGCATTCGGCTCCCCAATGGTTGCTCGCTGCCCGGAAGGGGCCTGAGAGTCTTCCTTTGAATGGTCGGCTTCCCGAACATGGAAGTCACCATTGCTTCCTGGCTCTGCTCGTTCAGTCGACGCCGTTCCGCACAAGTCATGCCTCGAGAGGGGAATGCCTTCAGGGCATCCCTCCCCTCGGCTTCACCCGGCCGTACCAACCCAGGTTGATCCAGCTCAGAGTCATGGTGCCTAATGCGCGGAGCCTCATCCGATTCTGGCTCCGGCGTGACAGCAGATACCGCATCAGCATCCGATTCCAGCCGATGCTGTCCTTTCGTCCTTTTTGGTGCAGGGCTTCTTTGCCTGCCAAACTGAGTGAGTGCCTGGAGGTTGTTCGATTTCCTGATCCCCCTCGCTGGGACAACATAGGAGAGTCCCCATTTCTGGGTGACATCATCTCAACACGCACCCTTTCGGCCGCCTTGCTTCGGTCCGATACTCCACTCTGTGTCTCGGACTTGGTGTTAGTCCTAAAGAAGACTCGCGTGCCGTAGCTCTTAACCGGCCGCGGACTTCGGTGCTTAAGGGCCACGTGAACGTTCAGTCCTTTGCGTGTTTTGAAGTGTGCTGAGCACACTTCGCACCTATGCACCTGTTCTGTGCTTGCTTGGAGGCCCGCAGGCGTACTCGTGCACCCTCCGGGCACTGCCTCGCCCGCTCCCTGGCTTGGGGCGACCGCCGCTCGGCAGCCGCTTTGCTTCGTATTCGTTTTAGTTTCAGATGATGATGGTTGGATGTTAATGGCGCAAGGCCAACTGGTCCAAAGAGCGCCAAAACAGTGGTTAAATATGAGAGGTGAGAACGTAGACACAAATCAGTAAGCAAGAACAAAAGTAAAATCAATAAAAGACAGTGAGGATGGCTGGTGTAAAGGGCCAGGTTGTGATGGTGCGTGGCATGAAATAAAGCTTTAAAAACTACGCGTGATAGGAAATGATAAGTAAAAAATTCATGTCACTGAGAAACTTAAAAGTGCGCTGCACAGGAATCACGGGATCATCCGCTAGAAAGAGTGCTGGGTGTAGTGGAATGTGTTGTCTGTAAGAGTTGAGGGAAGTGCTTGCGTCTTGTTGTCTGGAGTGCTTTGCATGTGATGAGGATGTGAAGTACGGATAGGCCCTCCCCACACCTGCTACACAGGGGTCTTGGAGATCCAGTGAGCAGATGGGAGTGTGTCGCGTGTGTGTGGCCTATCCGTAATCTAGCTAGGGCAACTTCGATGATGATGATGGTTAGAGTTTAATGGCGCAAGGCCAACGAGGGCAAAGAGCGCCAGAGAAGACGTTATTTAATGAAGAGAAGTGATTACATTACAAAGGTAGGTATAAAAAAGTGTAAACCGAACATAGTAAAAGTAAAATCAATTAAAGAAAATGGTGATGGCTGGTGTATAGGGCCAGATTTGATTATGCGTGATAGGAAATGAGGTTTAAAAACTTGACCTCGGACAAATACTCAAACACACGTTTCATGGAAACCATGGCATCGTCACCTAGAAACAACGATGGATCTAGGGGAATATGTTGCCTGTAGTAGAGTTCTCTGAAGTGTTTGTGTCGTCTTGTGTGAAGTGCCTTGCATGTGATTAGGATGTGCACTACGGATAGGGCCTCTCCGCACCTGCTGCACTGGGGATGATGATGATGATGGATTGATTTTATTGGCGCAAGGCCGACATGGGCAAACAGCGCCAAACACAAAGTGATTTGATAGGAGAGAACACGAAATAAAATCAGTTAAAAACAATGAGCACGGCTGGTGTAAAGGGCCAGGGTGAAGAACAAGAGTGGTTGATGATGATGGATTGATTTTATTGGCGCAAGGCCGACATGGGCAAAGAGCGCCATACACAAAGTGATTTGATAGGAGAGAACACGAAATAAAATCAGTTAAAAACAATGAGCACGGCTGGTGTAAAGGGCCAGGGTGAAGAACAAGAGTGGTTAAAAATTAAATAAGGTGGCTGGTGTATAGGACCAGGGGTAAAACTATGGGTGATAAGAGATGAGTTGTAAGAAATGAACTTCAGATAGGAACCTTAAGGTTCGCTGAACAGAGAACATGGCTTCATCTCCTAAGAAGTATGACGGGTGTGGTGGAATATGTCGTGTGTGTAGTTGTGGGAAGTGTTTTCGTCGTGTAATGTCGAGTGCCTTACATTGTATGAGTACGTGGATCACGGATAGGGCCTCTCCGCACCTGCTGCACAGAGGTCTTGGAGACCCCGTGAGAAGGTGCGAGTACGTTGCATGAGTGTGCCCTATCCGTAATCTAGCCAAGGCGACTTCAGGGTATCTATTACGTGTGTCGGTGGTGTATGGTCCCTAGTGTGGTTTTATTACGTGTAACTTGTTGTCTGTTTGTTCACTCCAGTGCGTTTGCCATGTTTTGCGAAGTTGTTGTCTGATGTGTGGTTTCACGTCGGTGTAGGGTAATGTGGTTATGTCTACTGTATTCGAGAGTGTAGCAGCAGCAGCCATTCGGTCCGCTGCTTCGTTCCCGGCTATACCACTGTGGCCAGGGACCCAGCAAAGAACCAGTTCAAACTTGCGTACATATACCGACATATAACCCTTGACTATTAGATTTACAACGTGATTTTTCGAAGACTTTGTTGACGAACACGCCCGCACGACACTGAGGGAGTCTGTATATATAATGGATTGTGGGATGTGACTCTGAAGTATATGATTGACAACAAGAAGTACACTGTAAGCCTCTGCCGTAAATATACTAGTATGACTATTCAGAGTTTTGGTGACACTAAGGCCGGGCCCATGCGCCGCGCAGGACACAGAGGTGGAAGTCTTAGAGGCATCCGTATAAAATTCAGAGCACTCATACTTCTGCTGCAAATACAAGAAATGCTGCAGAATTGCACATGTGGGAGCTCGGTTTTTATCTACATGTGTGAATGATGTGTCGCATGAGACAGGGCGGAGATGCCATGGTGCTATGAGATCTGTTACAGAAATTTGGATGGTATCTAAAAAGGAGACAACAAGCTCTGACGCTTCCTCTCGAACTCTGTAAGAGAAGGGCGCAGAGAAAGATGGTCGATTTAAAAGGAGTTCAGTCATGGAGGTATCATGAAAAACTGATTCAAAAGGATGGTGAGGCATGGATGAAATTTTAAACGCATAAAGAAGGTCTGTGTATGCTCGCTGACATTGTAGGTTCCATTTGTTGCACTCTACATACAGGCTTTCGACTGGACTAGTCCGAAAGGCACCACAGGACAAGCGGAGCCCTAGATGAAGCACAGGGTCCAGCATTCTGAGGGATGTTTTAGTAGCTGACCCATAGACAACGCTGCCATAGTCCAATCGTGAGCCTATCAAGCTGGTAAAAACACGCAAAAGAAGCTGTTTGTCAGCACCAAAAGAGATGTGCGAGAGAACCTTCAGGATATTCATTGTTTTTAAGCATTTATGTTTTAGTTGTTTTATGTGTGGGATGAAACGTCCTTTCGGACATGTAACTGGAAAGCGTGTTTATCATGTTACCCGACATGCCAAAGGACTTCAAGTCGCTAAGGATGCCGTACCGCCAAGCAGTATCGTACGCCTTTTCAAGATCAAAGAAGACTGTCATACAGTACTGCTTGTGGAGGAAAGCATCTTTGATATAAGACTCTAATGCAACGAGTTGATCGTTGGTAGATCGCCCCGCCCTGAAGCCCGCCTGGCAGCTCTCGAGAAGGCCATTGTACTCTAAGAAGTACACAAGTCTCCTGTTTATCATCTTCTCGAAGAGCTTACACAGGCAGCTTGTCAGGGCAATGGGACGATAACTGGCGGGAGAGGAAGGGTCCTTCCCTTCCTTTAGGAAAGCCACTACTATGGCCTCCCTCCAAGAGCGTGGAATGTGCCCCGAAAGCCATATTTTATTGTATAGGTGTAAGAGTGTTACAAGAGTGTCTGGGTGTAGGTGCTGTATCATGGTGTATGTAATCTTATCTGCGCCTGGAGCTGAAGGTTTGCACGAGCTCAGGGCAGCCCTCAACTCATCGAGAGTGAATTCAGAGTTGTAAGAAGTTTTTGATCTGTCTTTGTCGTGTAAGGGCTTTTTTTCTGCAGATGTTTTGTGTTTCATGAAAGTGTTCGTGTAGTGTGCTGAACTGGACACGTGTTCGAAGTGTTGTGCAAGCGTGTTAGCCTGGTCTTCCAGTGTGTCCCCTGTTGTACTAACCAGGGGCAGGCTGTGTGTCTGTTGTCCTTTGAGCTTGTGTATACGTGTCCAGACTTTGTGTGTGTCTGTGTATGAATTAATGGATGTCAAGAAGGTGTGCCAACTCTCTCGTTTCGCCTCACGGCGCACACGTTTTCCTAACGCCTTGGCCCGTTTGAACAAAATGAGGTTACCCGACGTGGGGTACCGACGAAGGATACCCCACGCCTTGTTCTGGGCCTCTCGCGCCCGCCTGCAGTCCTCATTCCACCACGGCCTCCGCTGGTTACGCGGGGCACCAGAGGCGTGGGGAATGGACTTTTCGGCGGCGTCGAGGATGTGCGCCGTGAGGAGTTGGGTGGCTTCTTGGGCTGCCAGAGGCAACCCAGGGGGGGGCGGAGGGACCAGGTCAGACTCGCTGAACTGGGTCCCTGTGGAAACCAAACGCCGCTCCGCCCCCCGGCGAGCTGCGTCGGCGTACCTCCCCAGAGGGAAAGAGGCGAACCTCTTCCGCGCCTCTGGGAAGGTGATGTTTTCTGTGACCTTGAGATTGATTATTTTCTTTTCTATTTGGAACTTTTCGCATTTCCTGGAGTAGGCCGCATGTGGGCCCCTGCAGTTTGCACAAGTGAGGATGTCAGAATTACAGTTGTCGGTGGGGTGGTCCTGCGCGGCGCATTTCGCGCACGTTGTTTTGCCGGGGCAAGAGGTTGTACTGTGCCCGAACCGCTGGCACTTGAAGCAACGGCGCGGGTTCGGAATGTAAGGACGAATGGAGCATCGAATGAAGCCTGCATTTATATATTGTGGAAGTGCCGAGCGGTCAAAGGTCAGGATAATGTGTTTGGTGGGGATTATCTTGTCATCCCTGCGCATCGTGATGCGCCGCACAGCTGTGACGCCCTGATCCTTTATGTATGTATGTTTGTGTTTATTGGCGCAAGGCTAACTAGGACCAAAGAGCGCCAAAACTATGTTAAGTGGTCCGTCAATAGTCAGGTTTGAGCTTAAAATATGTATGAAATGAGTATGATATATCCTAAAATACTGTATATATGGGTGTAGAGGGCCCGTAGACTAAAAAATGGAGATTTTCATAATGGCGGATGAAAGGAATTGTGAATGGAACGCGACTGTAGCTCGAGCCGAAGAGCACGCTACGGCAGCGGGCCCCTCGTGCGAACAATGAAAACATGAAGGCTTTGCTCAATGCTTGTAGGCTCTGAGGTCACGCACTGTACGAAATGAGCTTTAAAAACTTGACATCTGCAAGATAACTTAAAAGGGACTTGCTTGTGAACATAGGTTCATCTCCTAAGAACAGTGACGGGTGTAGCGGAATGTTGTAAGTATAGATTTTAGGGAAATGCCGTTTTCTGGCCTCATTGCTGGATGCGCACTCAATTAACACATGGAGGACGGAGAGCCGGTCCCCACACTTATCACAAACCGGTGGGGGTGTGCCATTTAAAAGATATGCGTGCGTAGCGTAAGTGTTGGCCGATGCGTAGTCTGCAAATCGATACTTCAATGAATCTGTTTTGTTTTTCTGTTGTGTATCTTCCTAGGTGGGGTTTTATTGAGTGGAGCTTGTTTTCTGTGTGTGTGTCCCACGTGTCCTGCCAGCGTTTACGGATTCCCCTTCGGATCACTGGCTTCAGATCGAGGTAAGGGATTTCCGCGACGTCAACACCACTATGGAGGGCCGCCAAAGTGGCGTTCTGGTCGGCAATTTCATTGCCTAGAATGCCACTGTGTCCAGGGATCCAGCAAACAAGTATTTTAGTTGTAATTTATGAGCAGTCACGAGAGCTTTAAAAAGGTGATTGAGGACAACATTTTTTGTAGGTTTAAAGGAATCTAGTGCCGTAACGACACTTAAGGAGTCTGTGTAGATAACTGATTCTTGTATTTTGTTCTGTGTAATGTGCTCCACTGTGATTAAAATACCATAAGCTTCCGCTGTAAAGATACTGGTATTTTTGTTCAAGGTCCTCGTGCTGGCGAAATCCGGGCCATGTGCAGCACACGACACAGCGGAAGCACACTTCGAGGCATCCGTGTAAAATGAGGTGTATGGATATGTGTGTTGTAGTTGTAAAAAATGCTGGGAGATCAGCTCACGAGGTGCACGGCGCTTATCAATGCGTTTAAAGGATGTGTCACAACGAATCGTTGACATTTCCCAAGGCGGGACTTCGTCGGCGATGGAAGTCTTCATGCCCTCATCGAAAGACACCCCTATTTCCTCTGCAAGGCCTTTGACACGTAAGGATAAAGGGGCAAGGATCGAAGGGCGCGCTAAATACAAATGGGCAGATGAGACGTCATTCAGAAATGAACTGCACGGGTGATTCTTCACAGACATTGTCCTAGTAGCATAGAGCAGTGCTGTATAAGCACGCTGGTGCTCTAGGAACCAGTGGTCACATTCTACATAGAGACTTTGAATCGGACTTGTCCTGAAGGCTCCCGAGGCAAGGCGAAGGCCCAAATGTAGCACTGGGTCCAACATTTTTAGGGCAGTTTTAGATGCAGACCCGTATGTTACGCTTCCGTAGTCTATACGGGACCTAACTAAACTGATAAAGAGGCGTAAAAGGCAATCTTTATCAGCACCGTAAGACTGATGCGACAAAACTTTTAAAATGTTTATGGTGTTTAGGCATTTCTGTTTCAGTGTTTTTATGTGCCGTATGAATGTTAGCTTTTCGTCAAGTATAACACCTAAAAACTTGTGTTCTTTTTGACGGGAATCCGTTCTCCGTTCAGCGTAATGTCAGGTTCCGGATGGATCCCACGCTGTCTTGTGAATAAAACACGTACTTTTCTGAGGATTCAGTTTAAAACCATTTTCCTCTGTCCATTTCCGGAGCCTGTTTACACCTAACTGTATTTGCCTTTCACAGATGGACAGGTTGGAAGACCTAAAGCTAATATGAACATCATCAACATACAGTGAGTAGGAGATTGTGGGTGGCAAGGATTTTCCAAGCGAATTCATTTTAACTACAAATAGAGTACAGCTTAATACTCCACCTTGGGGAACACCATTTTCTTGTATGTACGTTCTGGATACAACTGTCCCTATTCTTACCCTAAACATTCGCTGTGACAAATAAATTTCAATAGTGTTTAACATACGCCCAGACACACCGAAAGCCTTGAGATCAAGCAGTATGCCATGGCGCCAAGTTGTGTCATATGCTTTTTCTATGTCAAAGAAAACAGAAAGACAGTGCTGTTTGTGGATGAAAGCATCTTTGACACATGACTCGAAGGCTACCAGCTGGTCAGTTGTGATGATGATGATGATGGTTGGATGTTAATGGCGCAAGGCCAACTAGGGCAAAGAGCGCCAAAACAGTGGTTAAATATGAGAGGTAAGAACTTAGACACTGAAATCAGTAAGCAAGAACAAAAGTAAAATCAATAAAAGACAGTGAGGATGGCTGGTGTATAGGGCCAGATTTCATGATGCGTGATAGGAAATGAGGTTTAAAAACTTGACTTCTGACAAAAACTCAAACACACGTTTCACGGTAACAATGGCATCGTCACCTAGAAAAAACGACAGATGTAGGGGAATATGTTGTCTGTAGAGTTCTCTGAAGTGTTTGTGTCGTGTTGCGTGAAGTGCCTTGCATGTGATTAGTATGTGCACTACGGATAGGGCCTCTCCGCACCTGCTGCACTGGGGTCTAGATGATCCCGTCAGCAGATACGAGTGCGTCGCATGGGTGTGCCCTATCCGCAGCCTACCCAAGGCGACTTCAGTGTGATGATGATGATGGTTGGATGTTTATGGCGCAAGGCCAACTGGGGCAAAGAGCGCCAAAACAATAGTCATATATGAGGGGTGAAACCTTAAAAACTAAGTAAAGTCAGCAAAAACAAAAGTGAAATTACAAAACGACAATGAGCATGGCTGGTGTATAGGGCCAGATTTCATGATGCGTGATAGGAAATGAGGTTTAAAAATTTGACGTCTAACAAATACTCAAACACACGTTTCACAGAAACAACGGCATCGTCACCTACAAAAAACGATGGATGTAGGGGAATATGTTGTCTGTAGAGTTCTCTGAAGTGTTTGTGTCGTGTTGTGTGAAGTGCCTTGCATGTGATTAGTATGTGCACTACGGATAGGGCCTCTCCGCACCTGCTGCACTGGGGTCTAGGAGATCCCGTCAGCAGATACGAGTGCGTCGCATGGGTGTGCCCTATCCGCAGCCTACCCAAGGCGACTTCTGTGTGTCTGTTGTGTGAGTCAGATGTGTACCGTCCCAAGTGTGGCTTTATTACATGTAGTTTGTTGTCTGTCTGTTCATCCCAGTGTGTTTGCCATTTCCTACGAAGGTATTGTCGAATTTGTGGCTTAAGGTCACTCTGTGGTAGTATGGTTATATCTAATGTGTCCCTGAATGCAGCAACTGCGGCCTTCTGATCCGCAACCTCATTGCCAGCAATTCCAGCATGGCCTGGAACCCAGCACAACACCAGAACAAGTTTTTGGGCATATATATACATGATAGTGTTGAAAACCATATGGACAATTTTGTTTTTGCACGGCTTGCATGGTGCCAATGCGCGCACAACGCTCAAGGAATCTGTATATATGATGGACTTCGAGATTTTGTGTTCAAGAATGTGTTGTGCAATTAGTAAGATGCCATATGCTCCAGCTGAGTAAATTGTGGTGTATGTGCTCATGGTTCTGCATGCATCAAAGTTTGGTCCATGAGCAGCGCAAGACACTATGGTTGTAGTTTTTGATGCGTCACTATAAAACTCTGCACATTGATACTTGTACTGCAGGGAGAAGAAGTGCTGCAAAATTGCAGTTTGTGGTACCCTGGTTTTATCAATATTCATGAAAGACAAGTCACAACACACACGTTGAAGCTGCCAGGGTGGTAAAACATCAGTAAAGGAAGATGTGTAAATGTCTGAAAAGGAGATGTTAAAATACGAAGCTTCCTGTCTCACTCTAAGCGAGAATGGCAAAGGAACGGACGGGCGATTTACAAACACTAGTGATGTGGATGCATCATTAAAAACAGGTTTAAAAGGATGGTTATTCATCGATGAAATTTTGAAAGCGTAGAGCAAGTCCATGTACGTTCGTTGGTCCTCAAGGCACCATTTGTTACATTCAACGTATAGACTCTTTGCCGGGCTAGTGCGGAACGCACCCGACGCAAGGCGGAGGCCCAAGTGGAGTACTGGGTCAAGCATTTTTAGTGCGGTTTTTGATGCCGACCCATACACGACGCTGCCGTAGTCTAACCGGGACCCGACTAAGGCGGTAAAGACTCGGAGAAGTAGTTCCTTGTCTGCACCATAGGATTGGTGGGAGAGCACCTTGAGAATGTTTAGTGTTTTTAGGCATTTATGTTTAAGTGCTTTGACGTGAGGTATGAACGTGAGCTTGTTATCAAATATGACACCTAAAAACTTGTGCTCCCTTTTAACAGGAATAGATGCACGGCCAAGAGCAATCTCAGGGTCCGCACTAAGCCCGCGCTTGCGGGAGAACAGAACACAAGTACTTTTGCCCGGGTTCAGTTTAAAACCGTTAAGGTCCGCCCATCCAGCAAGCTTCTTAACACCGAGCTGTACTTGACGTTCGCAAATTGACAGGTTACAGGATTTAAAAGATATTTGAACATCGTCTACATAGACGGAACAGGAAATGGTTGGTGGCAATGCCTTTTGGAGGGAGTTCATCTTAACTATAAACAATGTGCAGCTTAGAACTCCACCTTGCGGCACACCATTTTCCTGCACATGTATCCCGGACAGGGATGACCCAACCTTAACACGAAATGTCCTCGTGGACATGTAGCTAGAAATGGTATTTAACATGTTACCTGACACACCAAAGGACTTCAGGTCGCTAAGGATGCCATATCGCCAGGCTGTGTCGTAAGCCTTTTCAAGATCAAAGAATACCGTAAGGCAGAACTGCTTATGAGCAAATGCATCTTTTATGAAGGATTCCAATGCAACAAGTTGATCGTTGGTAGATCGCCCCACCCTAAAGCCTGCCTGGCAGCTCTCGAGAAGACCGTTGTACTCAAGGAAGTACACGAGCCTGCGATTTATCATCTTCTCGAGCAGCTTGCACAGGCAGCTTGTCAGAGCGATGGGTCGGTAACTGGCGGGAGAGGACGGGTCCTTACCCTCCTTCAGGAACGCCACTACAATAGCCTCCCTCCAAGATTTTGGGATGTGCCCCGAAAGCCATATGTTGTTGTATAAGTGTAGGAGTGTTTCAAGAGTCTCTGGGTGTAGGTGTTGTATCATTGTGTATGTAATCTGGTCTGCGCCTGGAGCTGATGATGATGGTTGGTGTTTCATGGCGCAAGGCCAGCGAGGGCAAAGAGCGCCAGAAAAGAAGTTATATAATGAAGCGAAGTGATTACCATAAAAAGGTAGGTATAAAAACATGTAAATCGGACATTGTAAAATTAATTAAAGGTAATGGTGATGGCTGGTGTATAGGGCCAGATTTGATTACGCGTGATATGAGATAAGGTTTAAAAACTTAACATCTGACAAATAATCAAACACACGTTTCATAGAAACACTGGCATCGTCACCTAGAAACAGCGATGGGTGTAGTGGGATATGTTGTCTGTAGAGTTCTCTGAAGTGTTTGTGTCGTGTTGTGTGAAGTGCCTTGCATGTTATTAGTATGTGGACTACGGATAGGCCCTCCCCGCACCTGCTACACAGGGGTCTTGGAGATCCCGTGAGCAGGTGGGAATGTGTTGCATGCGTGTGGCCTATCCGTAATCGAGCCAGGGTAACTTCGTTGTGTCTGTTGTGAGTATCCGTGGTGTATGCTCCCAAGAGTGGCTTTATAATGTGTAGTTTGTTGTCAGTCTGTTGATTCCAGTGCGCTTGCCATGTTGTGCGAAGGTGTTGTCTGATGTGTGATTTGAGGTCGGTGTAGGGTATTGTTGTTATGTCAACTGTTGTTGTAAGGGCAGCAGCGCCCGCCATTCGGTCTGCGGTCTCATTACCTGGAATTCCAGAGTGCCCTGGCACCCAGCACACGGTCACCTCAAGGTTTAACGCATGCACAGTCATAATAGTACTAATGAGAGTATTGACCACATGGTTTTTAGACTTCTGTGAGGATAATGTACGCACAACACTTAAAGAATCAGTATAAATTACAGATTTCGGAATTCGACTTAGAACAATATGTTTAACTACAAGAAGTATGCCATAGGCCTCTGCCGTAAAGATACTTGTATTTCTATTCATAGTTCTACAGACATTAAAGGTACCACCACCATGCGCAGCACAGGAAACAGTTGTGGCAGTTTTAGAAGCATCTGTGTAAAATTCAGCACACTTGTATTTGTGCTGCAGGGACAAGAAATGTTGCACGATCGCGCTTCTAGGCACTCTGTTTATCTCGACACTTTTAAAAGATACATCACAAGATATCGGGCGAAGCTGCCACGGTACTAGAAGTTCAGTAGAGGAGGTTTTGATGGTGTCTGAGAACATGACATCAAGTTGTGACGCTTCTTCTCTTACTCTGAAAGCGAAGGGAGCAGAGACTGATGGGCGATTAGTAAGAAGTTGAGATATTGATGTATCATAAAAAACTGACGTAAAAGGATGGTGAGGCATTGATGAGATTTTAAAAGCATAAAGCAGCTGAAGGTTTACATGTGCTCAGGGCCGCCTTCAGCTCATAGAGAGTAAATTCAGAATTGTAACCAGATTTTGACCTGTTATTATCACGTAAGGACTTCTTTTCACAAGCGGTTTTCTGTCTCAGGAAAGTGTTTGTGTAGTGTGCAGAGCTGGAAACGTGTTGAAAGTGTTGTGCAAGTGTGTTAGCCTGGTCTTCCAGTGTGTCCCCTGTTGGACTGACCAGGGGCAGGCTGTGTGTCTGTTGTCCTTTTAGTTTTCGTATTCGTGTCCAGACTTTGTGTGTGTCTGTGTATGAGTTAATAGATGTAAGGAAGGTGCGCCAACTCTCTCGTTTTGCCTCACGGCGCACACGTTTCCCTAACGCCTTGGCCCGTTTGAACAAAATAAGGTTGCCCGACGTGGGGTACCGTCGAAGGATACCCCACGCCTTGTTCTGGGCCTCTCGCGCCCGCCTACAGTCCTCATTCCACCACGGCCTCCGCTGGTTGCGCGGGGCACCAGAGGCGTGGGGAATGGACCTTTCGGCGGCGTCGAGGATGTGCGCCGTGAGGAGTTGGGTAGCTTCTTCAACGTGTAGGTGTCCTATGGATGTGTGGTGTAGTTTGGATGTCTCTGTAAATGTATTCCAGTTAGCTCGTGCTTCATTGAACCTATTATGGGAAGATGAACTGCTTGGGCCTTCACCTATATATGTAAGTGAGGTGGGGAAGTGGTCACTGCCATATGGGTCAGTACCCACACCCCACTCAAGATATGGAAAAAGATCTGCGGAGCCAATCGCCAAGTCAAGACATGAGTATGTGTTGTGTCCTATGTTATGGTATGTAGGCTGTTTATTGTTGAAAAGGCATGCTCCTGAAGATGTAAGGAATTTTTCTATAAGGCGACCTCGGGCATCCGTGCGAGAAGAGCCCCAAAGAGTGTTGTGAGCATTAAGGTCGCCTATCAGGATGTATGGTTCGGGCAGCTGGTCAACCAGCGCCTCGAAGTCAGAGCTTAAAAGTGAAACATCAGGAGGAATGTATATGGAGCATACCGTTATCAACCTATTAAATATTATTAAGCGTATTGCTACAGCCTCAAGGACGGTGTTCAAAGTGACAGGGTGGCATGCTAAGGATTTGCGGGCGATTATGGCCACACCGCCAGAAGAGTGTGTGCAGCCAACCCTGTCCTTTCTGTATACCAGGTAACTATTCAAGAAATTTGTGTGCTTAGAATTCAGATGTGTTTCCTGGACACACATTACACTTGGCTGATTAGCATGCAGTATTTCATATACATCGTCAAGATTTTTAAGGAGGCCTCTACAGTTCCATTGAATTATGTTTTCTCTTCCCATTATTTAGTGTGAGAGCTACTGGAGTGTGTATGTTTATGTGTCGTCTTTCGGGGCTGTGACTCTCGTCTTTTTGGGGTTGTCAGGAGGCTTTGGCGTCGGGACACGTTCCTTGCGGTGCACCGCAGACAAGAACGGTCCGACATCCGTTTCGTCGTCTGATGTCCTCGGATTGCCTGACTGATCAGGCCCCGTGGACCGCGCACCCTTTTGGGCGCGCTTTGACTGACCCACAACCACCGAGGGTTTAAGGAATGCCTCGGATGGCGCAGGCGGTGCGGTGGGGGTGGGAGCTGCCGCTGGCTCCCCCAAGTCCATCTCCTCTGCGCCCTCGCCTGTGGCTTGGGACGCTGGAGTGGAAGTGGAGGATGCAACATCGCTTCCACCAGACGTGGTTGCCCCCACAGCCGCTGCTGGCTCAGCGAGCGGTGCGGAGGCGGGTTGGGCTACCTGAGGCAACCCAGGGGGGGGCGGACGCGGGACCAAGTCCGACTCGCGGTACTGGGTCCCCGCAGAAACCAGACGCCGCTCCGCCCCCCGGCGAGCTGCGTCGGCGTACCTCCCCAGAGGGAAAGAGGCGAACCTCTTCCGCGCCTCTGGGAAAGTGATGTTTTCTGTTACCTTGATGTTGATTATCTTTTTTTCTTTCTGGAACATTTCACACGTGCGGGAGTACGCAGCATGAGGTCCATGACAGTTGCTGCACATTAATTGTTCAGCCTGGCAGTTATCTGTCTCATGATCTTGATGATGATGATGATGGTTGGATGTTTATGGCGCAAGGCCAACTAGGGCAAAGAGCGCCAAAACAATAGTCATATGAGGGTGAGACCTTAACCACTATGTAAAGTCAGCAAAAACAAAAGTAAAATCAGATAACGGCAATGGGCATGGCTGGTGTATAGGGCCAGATTTCATTACGCATGATAGGAAATGAGGTTTAAAAACTTGACTTCTGACAAATACTCAAACACACGTTTCACTGAAACAATGGCATCGTCACCTAGAAAAAACAATGGATGTAGGGGAATATGTTGTCTGTAGAGTTCTCTGAAGTGTTTGTGTCGTGTTGTGTGAAGTGCCTTGCATGTTATTAGTATGTGCACTACGGATAGGGCCTCTCCGCACCTGCTGCACTGGGGTCTAGGAGATCCCGTCAGCAGATACGAGTGAGTTGCATGCGTGTGCCCTATCCGTAGCCTACCCAAGGCGACTTCCGAGTGTCTGTTGTGTGAGTCAGATATGTACCGTCCCAAGTGTGGCTTTATTACATGTAGTTTGTTGTCTGTCTGTTCGTCCCAGTGTGTTTGCCATGTTCTTCGCAGGTGTTGTCTTATGTGTGGCTTGAGGTCTGTGTAGGGTACTGTTGCTATGTCCGGTGTATTTGTATGTGCAGCAGCAGCGGCCATCTGATCAGCGGTCTCATTTCCCGCAATCCCAGAGTGGCCTGGAACCCAACACATGATCACCTCGAGATTTAATGCATACGCGGACATAATGGTTTTATACACTACATTAAGAACATGGTTTTTAGAAGACTTGTTGGATGACAATGCATGTACAACACTCAGTGAATCTGTGAAAATGATAGACTTGGGTATTTCATGTTGCACTATGTGATTTAAAACAAGCAAAACGCCATGGGCTTCTGCCGTAAAAATGCTGGTCTTCGAGTTCAAGGTCTTAGAGACTCTAAAATCGGGTCCGTGCGCCGCACAGGACACAGTAAGGGCAGTTTTTGATGCGTCACTGTAAAACTCTGCACATTCATACTTGAACTGCAGGGACAAGAAGTGCTGCAAAATAGCAGTTTGTGGTACCCTGGTTTTATCAATTTTCACGTAGGACAAGTCACAACACACAGGTTGAAGCTCCCAGGGTGGTAAGACGTCAGTAAAAGAAGATGTGTGAATGTCTAAAAAGGAGATGTCGAAATTTGAAGCTTCCTGTCTCACTCTAAGTGAGAACGGCAAAGGAACAGACGGGCGATTTACAAACAGTGGCGATGTGGATGTATCATTAAAAACACGTTTAAAAGGATGGTCCTTCAAAGATGAAATTTTAAAAGCGTAGAGAAAGTCCACATACGTTCGTTGGTACTCAAGGCACCACTTATTACATTCAACATATAGACTCTGGGCCGGGCTAGTGCGGAACGCACCCGACGCAAGGCGCAGACCCAAGTGCAGTAGTGGATCAAGACTTTTTAGCGTTGTTTTCGATGCCGACCCATACACGACACTGCCGTAGTCTAATCGAGACCCGACTAACGTGGTGAAGACCCGGAGAAGCAGTTCTTTGTCTGCACCATAGGATTGGTGGGAGAGGACCTGTCTCATGATCTTGCGATGCACATTTCGCACACGTTGTTTTTCCACGACAGGAGGTGGTGCCATGCCCAAACCGTTGGCACTTGAAACAGCGCCGCGGGTTCGGGATGTACGGCCGGACAGAACAATGAATGAAACCTGCTTTGATGGATTCAGGGAGTGAGGAACGGTCAAATGTTAAGATTATATGCTTTGTCATGATTTGCTTATTATCTCGCCGCATGGTGATGCGCCTCACTGCCGTCACGCCCTCGCCTTTCAGACCTTCGAGCAGATCGGCTTCTGTCTCATTTATCAGATCTGGCTCAGAAATCACACCCTGAGAGCTATTGAGGCTACGGTGGGGTGTGACTCTGATGTCCAGATCTGCCATGCGATTCTGGGTAAGGAGGCTTGTGGCTTGCTGGTGAGTGTTCACCTCGACCAGGACTTCGCCGGTTCTCAGTTTCTTGGCTTTGAAAGACTTGCCCAGGATGCCTTCAAGGAATTTGGTGATAAGGAACACTGACTGGGAGGAGATAGGATTTGAACTGTCAAGAGATTCAACAATTAAGAAGCACGGATAGTTATCTGGCTTTTGGGATGCAATTGTTGGCAAGGGTGGGAATGAAGCTTCGGTGCGGCCCCTTTTCGGGGGCCGATCACGTTTGGGGGGGGGGGGTTTGGAAAATGCCATATGATACATTGGAAAGCAGGGAGACGGGGGTACTTTCTTCTTTGACCGTACCCTGGTAGCCAAAGAGGTCCCGGAGCTCCCTGCCTGGTCAACAGACACTGAGCCCATCCCCCGGAGCTTGACCTGGGCTCCGACGGCCACCGTTCGTGGTTTCTAAGCCGCCACCTATAAACACATCGCCACGGTTGGATCCAGCTTATGTTTGGGGGCTCGGGGTCCGCGGTATCGCCAGTACCGTCACCAAGATTGCTCAAGGTGCCCCGTGCGGGGGACTTCAGTGTGTCTGTTGTGTGAGTCAGTTGTGTACCGTCCCAAGTGTGGCTTTATTACATGTAGTTTGTTGTCTGTCTGTTCGTCCCAGTGTGTTTGCCATGTTCTGCGCAGGTGTTGTCTTATGTGTGGCTTGAGGTCTGTGTAGGGTACCGTTGTAATGTCCACAGTGTTCCTGAGTGCAGCAGCACCGGCCCTCTCGTCTGCCAACTCGTTCCCAGCGATCCCTGCGTGTCCTGGGACCCAGCAGAGGACCAGCTCATGCTTTTGTGCATACACGGACATGATAGTGCTGAATACAAGATTAACTATGTGGTTTTTGGGGGGCTTGTGCGATGACAGTGCGCGAACAACACTCAAAGAATCTGTATAGATGATGGAATTGGGAATTTGAGTTTCAAGAATGTGTCGTACAATCAGTAAAATCCCATACGCTTCTGCTGAAAAAATTGATGTGTGCACGCTCATGGTTCTGGCTGCATTGAAATTAGGACCATGAGCAGCGCACGACACCATACTGGAGGATTTAGAAGCGTCACTATAAAATTCTGCACATGTGTATTTAAACTGCAAAGACAGAAAGTGCTGCAGTATTGCAGCTCGTGGTACACGATTTTTGTCAAGTCTCATAAAAGAAAGGTCGCACGACACCGGGCGAACTTGCCAAGGCGGTAAACTGTTAGAAAAGGATGACCTGTACACATCTAAAAACGAAGCACTTAGATCCGAGGCTCGCTCTCTCACTCTAAGTGAAAAGGGCAGAGGAACGGATGGGCGATTTGCAAAGAGCAGAGATGTTGATGTATCGTTAAAGACAGGATAAAAAGGATGATTATTCAGTGATGAAATTTTAAAAGCATATAGCAAGTCCATGTACGTTCGTTGGTTCTCAAGGCTCCACTTATCACACTCGACATACAGACTCTCGACAGGGCTAGTGCGAAAAGCACCCGAGGCGAGACGAAGCCCCAAGTGTAGCACTGGGTCAAGCATTCGCAACGCTGTTTTAGTAGCCGACCCATATACCACACTGCCATAGTCTAAACGAGACCCAACCAATGCAGTATACAAGCGAAGCAGGAGTTCTTTGTCGGAACCGTAGGATTGGTGGGAGAGAACCTTAAGTATATTCATTGTTTTGAGACATTTATTTTTAAGTTCCTTGATGTGGGGAATGAATGTGAGTTTGTGATCAAACACAACACCTAAGAACTTGTGCTCCTTGTTCACAGGAAGTGACACGCCATTAAGATGAATGTCTGGGTCCGGATGGACACCGCGCTTCCTGGAGAACACAACGCAGGAGCTTTGTACCGGATTCAATTTAAAACCATTCTTGTCTGCCCAGCCGGCAAGTTTCTTTACACCAAGCTGGACTTGACGTTCGCAGATTGACATATTGCATGATTTATAGGATATCTGGACGTCATCTACATACATGGAAGAAGAGATTGTAGGTGGCAGTGCCTTACCAAGAGAGTTCATTTTTACTATGAAGAGAGTGCAGCTCAACACGCCACCCTGTGGCACGCCATTTTCTTGCACGTGAACCTTTGAGAGTGCACCACCAACTCTTACTCGGAACGTCCTGTCCGACAAGTAACTGACAAGAGCGTTCAACATGTTTCCCGAAACACCGAATGACTTGAGGTCCCTAAGGATCCCATAACGCCAAGCGGTGTCGTATGCCTTCTCAAGGTCGAAAAACACAGTTAAACAATACTGCTTGTGCGCGAAGGCATCCTTGATGTACGAGTCAAGAGCTAACAGTTGATCGTTCGTCGATCGCCCCACCCTGAAGCCTGCCTGGCAGCTCTCGAGAAGACCGTTGTACTCAAGGAAGTACACGAGCCTGCGATTTATCATCTTCTCGAAGAGCTTGCACAGGCAGCTCGTCAGGGCAATAGGACGGTAACTTGAGGGGGATGACGGGTCCTTTCCCTCCTTCAGGAAAGCTACAACTATAGCCTCCTTCCAAGAATTTGGAATGTGCCCCGAAAGCCATATCTTGTTATATAGGTGTAAGAGTGTTAGAAGCGTGTCTGCGTGCAGGTGTTGTATCATTGTATATGTAATGTTGTCTGGGCCTGGAGCTGAGGGTTTACACGTGCTCAGGGCAGCCCTCAGCTCATGTAGTGAAAACAGGGAGTTGTAAGAAGTCTGTGATTTGTTGTTGTCGTGTAGTGACTTCTTTTCACTAGAGTCTTTATACCTCAGGAAAGTGTTCGTGTAGTGTGCTGAACTGGACACGTGTTGGAAGTGTTGTGCGAGTGTGTCAGCCTGGTCTTCGAGTGTGTATCCTGTAGTGCTGACCAGAGGCAGGCTGTGAGTTTGTTGCCCTTGAGTTTGCGTATTCTCGTCCATACTTTCCGTGTGTCTGTGTAGGAGTTGATGGATGTTATGAAGGAACGCCAACTCTCTCGTTTTGACTCACGGCGCACACGTTTTCCTAACGCCTTGGCCCGTTTGAACAAAATGAGGTTACCCGACGTGGGGTACCGACGAAGGACACCCCACGCCTTGTTCTGGGCCTCTCGCGCCCGCCTGCAGTCCTCATTCCACCACGGCCTCCGCTGGTTGCGCGGGGCACCAGAGGCGTGGGGAATGGACTTTTCGGCGGCGTCGAGGATGTGCGCCGTGAGCAGTTGGGTAGCTTCTTCAACGTGTAGGTGTCCTATGGATGTGTGGTGTAGTTGGGATGTGTCTGTAAATGTATTCCAGTTAGCTCTTGCTTCATTAAACCTTTTATGGGAAGATGGACTGCTCGGGCCTGTACCTATGTACGTTAATGAAGTGGGGAAATGGTCACTACCATATGGGTCCGTGCCCACACCCCACTCAAGACATGGAAAGAGAACTGCGGATCCAATAGCCAAGTCAAGGTGCGAGTATGTGTTGTGACCTGTGTTATGGTATGTAGGCTGTTTATTGTTGAAAAGGCATGCTCCTGAAGATGTAAGGAATTTCTCTATCAGGCGACCTCGGGCATCCGTGCGAGAAGAGCCCCAAAGAAAATTGTGTGCATTGAAGTCGCCTGTTAAGATGTACGGTTCAGGAAGCTGGTCGACCAGCGCCTCAAAGTCAGAGCTCAGAAGTGCAAGATCAGGAGGAATGTAAATGGAGCATACCGTTATCAACCTATTAAAAATTATTGTGCGGACGGCTACAGCCTCAAGGACGGTGTTCAAGGTGACAGGGTGGCATGCTAAGGATTTGCGGGCGATTATGGCCATACCGCCAGAAGAGTGTGTGCAGCCATCCCTGTCTTTCCTGTATACCATGTAACTATTCAAGAAATTTGTGTGTTTGGCATTCAGATGTGTTTCCTGGACGCACATTAAACTTGGCTGGTTGGCATGCAGAATCTCATGCACGTCATCAAGATTATTCAGAAGGCCTCTGCAGTTCCATTGAACTATGTTTTCTCTTCCCATTAGGATGTGTTAAAGCTACTGGAGTGTGATTATTTATGTAGGGTCTTTCGGGGCTTGGACTCTTGGGAGGGGCTTTCTGGCCTTCTCTACTGACCTGGACGTCGCAGCCCGTTCCTTCCGTTGCGATGAAAGCCGGAAGGGCTCGACGTCCATGTCGTCATCTGATGGCAAGGGGGTGCCCAGCGGACTGGGCCCCCTTGACGTGGTACCCTTTCGGGTGTTCTTTGCCTGCGGTGCCAGTGCCGAAGGCGTGGGGAGCACCACAGGTGGCACAGGCAGTGAGGCGGAGGAGGAGGTCGCTGCGACTGCCTCCGTCTCCATCTCGTCCGGGCCCTCGCGTGTGCTTCGGGCCGGTGGAGAGGGGGAAACGGTGGGTGCAGCAGCATCCCCACCGGACGTGGATGCCACCACAGCCGCTGCTGGCTCAGCGAGCGGTGCGGAGGCGGGTTGGGCTGCAAGAAGCAACCCAGGGGGGGGCGGAGGCGGGACCAAGTCCGACTCTCGGTACTGGGTCCCCGCCGAAACAAGACGCCGCTCCGCCCCCCGGCGAGCTGCGTCGGCGTACCTGCCCAGGGGGAAAGAGGCGAACCTCTTCCGCGCCTCTGGGAAGGTGATGTTTTCAGTGATTTTGAGATTTATTATTTTCTTTTCCATCTGGAACCTTTCACACGTGCGGGGGTACGCAGCATGAGGTCCACGACAGTTGCTGCACATTAATTGTTGAGCCTGGCAGTTACCTGTATCATGATCTTGGGATGAACATTTTGCACACGTTGTTTTGCCGCGACAGGAGGTGGTGCCATGCCCGAACCGTTGGCACTTGAAACAGCGCCGCGGGTTCGGGATGTAAGGCCGGACAGAACAATGAATGAAACCTGCTTTGATGGATTCGGGGAGTGTGGAACGGTCAAATGTCAAGATTATATGTTTTGTCATGATTTGCTTATCATCTCGCCGGATGGTGATGCGCCTCACTGCCGTCACGCCCTCGCCTTTCAGACCTTCGAGCAGATCGGCTTCCGTTTCATTTATCAGATCTGGCTCAGAAATCACACCCTGAGAGCTATTGAGGCTACGGTGGGGTGTGGCTCTGATGTCCAGATCTGCCATGCGATTCTGGGTAAGGAGGCTTGTGGCTTGCTGGTGAGTGTTCACCTCGACCAGAACTTCGCCCGTTCTCAGTTTCTTGGCTTGGAAAGACTTGCCAAGGATGCCTTCAAGGAATTTGGTGATAAGGAACACTGACTGGGAGGAGATAGGATTTGACTTGTCAAGAGATTCAACAATTAAGAAGCGCGGGTAGTTATCTGGCTTTTGGGATGCCATTGTTGGCAAGGGTGGGAATGAAGCTTCGGTGCGGCCCCTTTTCGGGGGCCGATCACGTTTGGGGGGGGTTTGGAAAATGCCATATGATACATTGGAAAGCAGGGAGACGGGGGTACTTTCTTCTTTGACCGTACCCTGGTAGCCAAAGAGGTCCCGGAGCTCCCTGCCTGGTGAACAGACAGGGAGCCCATCCGCCGGAGCTTGACCTGGGCTCCGACGGCCACCGTTCGTGGTTTCTAACCCTCCACCAAACACATCGCCACCGTTGGATCCAGCTTATGTTTGGGGGCTCGGGGTCCGCGGTATCGCCAGTACCGTCACCGAGATTGCTCAAGGTGCCCCGTGCGGGGGCTGGTCAGTTGTGCTTCGACCTGATCGAAAACCCGCCTGACAACTGTCCAGGATGCCGTTGTATTCAAGAAAATACATTAGCCTCTTATTTACCATTTTTTCAAAAAGCTTTCCCAAGCAACTTGTTAAAGCTATTGGTCGGTAACTGGCAGGTAGTGAGGCATCTTTCCCTTCTTTCAGTACGGCAACTACAACAGCTTCTCTCCAAGCTCTCAGAAAGTATCCTGCCGCCCAAATTTTATTGAAAAAGTGCAAAAGTGTTTGGAGAGTTTCTGTGTGCAGATGTTGTATCATTGCATAGGATATCCTATCTGCCCCCGGTGCTGAAGCCTTACATGTTCCTAGGGCAACCATGATGATGATGATGGTTGTTTAATGGCGCAAGGCCGACTAGGGCAAAGAGCGCCAGAGAAGCTATTTAATGAAAACAAGTGATTACCACAAAAGGTAGGTATAAAATGTGTAAACTGTACATAGTAAGATCAATAAAGATAATGGTGATGGCTGGTGTATAGGGCCAGATGTGATTACGCATGATAGGAAATGAGGTTTAAAAACTTAACATCTGACAAATATTTAAAAACGCGTTTCACAGAAACCGTGGCATCGTCACCTAGAAACAGCGATGGGTGTAGGGGAATATGTTGTCTGTAGAGTTCTCTGAAGTGTTTGTGTCGTGTTGTGTCAAGTGCCTTGCATTGTATGAGTATGTGGACTACGGATAGGCCCTCCCCACACCTGCTACACAGGGGTCTTGGAGATCCCGTGAGCAGGTGCGAGTGCGTTACATGCGTATGGCCTATCCGTAACCTAGCTAAGGTAACTTCAATGTGCCTGTTGTGTGAGTCAGTAGTGTATTGTCCCAAGTGTGGTTTTATTACGTGTAGTTTGTTGTCTGTCTGTTCGCTCCAGTCTGCTTGCCAAGTTTTACGGAGTTGTTGTTTAATGTGTGGCTTGAGGTCTGTGTAAGGTAGTGTTGCCATGTCGACTGTGTTTCGGAGTGCAGCATTGGCGGCCATTTCATCCGCCACTTCATTACCGCCAATGCCAGAGTGGCCTGGCACCCAACACACAGTCACCCCAAGGTTTGAAGAATAAGCTACCATAATCGTTTTGAAGACAAGATTAATGACATGGTTTTTTGATGACTTTCCGGATGATAATGCACGGACGACGCTCAACGAATCTGTATAAATGACGGATGTAGGAATATGATGTTCAACTATGTGACTTACAACCAGAAATATGCCATATGCCTCTGCCGTAAAAATACTTGTATTGACATTCATTGTCCTACATGCTTCGAAATTGGGACCATGCGCAGCACACGACACTGCAGTGAACGTTTTAGATGCATCACTGAAGAACTCTGCTGCCCTGTATTTATTCTGCAGATGCATGAAATGCTGCAAAATCCCACTTCTTGGTGTCCTGTTCTTATTGTATTGTACAAAAGACAAGTCACATGCTACAGGACGAAGAAGCCATGGTGCTACAAGATCAGTGTGAGATGATTTGAATGTGTCTAAGAAGGAGACCCTATGAATATACACCTCGTCCCTCACTCTCTGCGAGAAAGGAACAGCAATGGATGGGCGGTTTAAAAAGAGTTTAGTTGTGGATGTATCATTAAAAACCGGTTTAAAGGGATGGTTATTCATTGATGAGATTTTGGAGGCATATAGGAGGTCAACATAAGTTCGCTGGTACGCTAAGCACCATTTGTCGCATTCTGCATAAAGACTGTGGACAGGACTGGTACGGAACGCTCCACAAGACAGGCGAAGCCCTAAGTGAAGCACTGGGTCGAGCATTTTAAGTGCTGTTTTTGTGGCTGAACCATACACAACACTTCTGTAGTCCAACCGTGACCCTACCAACGCGGCATAAAGTCTAAGCAGGAGTTGTTTGTCTGCACCGTACGATTGGTGAGACAAGACTTTTAGAATATTCATTGTTTTTAGGCATTTTTGTTTAAGTCGTTTTATGTGGGGTATGAATGAGAGTTTCTCGTCAAACACCACACCCAAAAACTTGTGTTCTCTTTTTACTGGAATCGAGTCACCAAAGAGTTTTACGTCGGGATCGGGCAGGATGCCCCGCCTTTTTGAGAATACAACGCAGGTACTTTTAGAAGGATTAAGTTTAAATCCATTGTCATCTGCCCAGCGAGAAAGTTTATTTACCCCAAGCTGGACCTGACGTTCACAAACGGATATGTTACATGATTTGAAAGATATTTGAACGTCATCTACATACATCAAGCAGGATATGGTTGGCGGCAGTGCCTTTCGGAGAGAGTTCATCTTAACTATAAACAAGGTGCAGCTCAATACGCCACCTTGAGGCACGCCATTCTCCTGCACGTGAACATTTGAAACTGCCGAACCGACCCTGACACGAAATGTTCGTGAAGACATGTAACTACAAAGAGTGTTCAGCATGTTACCCGAGATACCAAAAGCTTTTAGGTCTCTAAGAATGCCGTAGCGCCATGCTGTATCATAAGCCTTTTCAATGTCAAAAAATACTGTCATACAGTATTGCTTATGAATGAATGCATCCTTTATGTAGGCCTCTAGAGAAACCAGCTGATCATTTGTGCATCGCCCCGCCCGGAAGCCTGCCTGGCAGCTCTCGAGAAGATCATTGTACTCAAGAAAGTACACGAGCCTACGGTTTATCATCTTCTCGAGGAGCTTGCACAGGCAGCTTGTCAAAGCAATGGGCCGGTAACTGGAAGGAGAGGAAGAGTCCTTCCCTTCTTTTAGGAAAGCCACTACTATGGCCTCCCTCCAAGAGCGAGGAATGTGCCCCGAAAGCCAAATCTTGTTATATAGGTGGAGGAGTGTTAGAAGAGTGTCTGAGTGTAGGTGCTGTATCATTGTATATGTGATGTTGTCTGGGCCTGGAGCTGAGGGTTTACAAGTGCTCAAAGCGGTCCTCAGCTCGTGAAGTGAAAACTCCGAGTTATAAGAGGAGGTTGACTTATCATTATCAAGTAAAGACTTCTTTTCAGCCAATTGTTTGTGTTTAATGAAAGTGCTAGTGTAGTGTGCTGAACTGGACACGTGTTGGAAGTGTTGTGCGAGTGTGTTAGCCTGGTCTTCCAGTTTGTCCCCTGTTGTACTAACCAGGGGCAGGCTGTGTGTCTGTTGTCCTTTTAGTTTGCGTATTCGTGTCCAGACTTTGCGAGAGTCAGTGTAAGAGTTTATGGATGTTACGAATGAGCGCCAACTCTCTCGTTTTGCCTCACGGCGCACACGTTTTCCCATCGCCTTAGCCCTTTTGAACAATAAAAGGTTTCCCGACGTGGGGTACCGGCGCAGGATACCCCACGCCTTGTTCTGGGCCTCTCGCGCCCGCCTACAGTCCTCATTCCACCACGGCCTCCTCTGGTTGCGCGGGGCACCAGAGACGTGGGGAATAGACTTTTCGGCGGCGTCGAGGATGTGCGCCGTGAGGAGTTGGGTAGCTTCTTCGACGTGTAGGTGTCCTATGGATGTGTGGTGTAGTTTGGATGTCTCTGTAAATGTATTCCAGTTAGCTCGTGCTTCATTGAACCTATTATGGGAAGATTGACTGCATGGGCCTTTACCTATGTATGTTAGTGAGGTGGGGAAGTGGTCACTGCCATATGGGTCAGTGCCCACAGCCCACTCGAGGAGAGGAAAGAGAACTGCGGAGCCAATCGCCAAGTCAAGACATGAGTATGTGTTGTGTCCTATGTTATGATATGTAGGCTGTTTATTGTTGAAAAGGCATGCTCCAGAAGATGTCAGGAATTTCTCTATCAGGCGACCTCGGGCATCCGTTCTGGAAGAGCCCCAAAGAGAGTTGTGAGCATTAAGGTCGCCTGTAAGGATGTATGGTTCGGGCAGCTGGTCAACCAGCGCCTCGAAGTCGGAGCTCGTAAGTGCAACATCAGGAGGAATGTATATGGAGCATACCGTTATCAACCTATTAAATATTATTAAGCGTATTGCTACAGCCTCAAGGACGGTGTTCAAGGTGACAGGGTGGCATGCTAAGGATTTGCGGGTGATTATGGCAACACCGCCAGAAGAGTGTGTGCAGCCATCCCTGTCTTTCCTGTATACCATGTAACTATTCAAGAAATTTGTGTGTTTGGAATTCAGATGTGTTTCCTGGACACACATTATACTTGGCTGATTGGCATGCAGAATCTCATAAACGTCGTCAAGATTATTCAGAAGGCCTCTGCAGTTCCATTGAACAATATTTTCTCTTCCCATTATTATGTGTTCAGAGCTACTGGAGTGCGACTATTTATGTAGGGTCTTTCGGGGCTTGGACTCTTGGAAGGGGTTTTCTGGCCTTCTCTACTGACCTGGACGTCGCAGCCCGTTCCTTCCGCTGCGATGAAAGCCGGAAGGGCTCGACGTCCATGTCATCATCTGAAGGCAAGGGGGTGCCCAGCGGACTACGCCCCCTTGACGTGGTACCCTTTCGGGTGTCCTTTGCCTGTGCTGCCAGTGCCGAAGGCGTGGGGAGCACCACAGATGGCACAGGCAGTGAGGCGGGGGAGGGGGTCGCTGCGACTGCCTCCGTCTCCATCTCGTCCGGACCCTCGCGTGTGCTTCGGGCCGGTAGAGAGGGGGAAACGGTGGGTGCAGCAGCATCCCCACCGGACGTGGATGCCACCACAGCCGCTGCTGGCTCAGCGAGCGGTGCGGAGGCGGGTTGGGCTGCCAGAGGCAAAGCAGGGGGGGGCGGAGGCGGGACCAAGTCCGACTCGCGGTACTGGGTCCCCGCCGAAACCAGACGCCGCTCCGCCCCCCGGCGAGCTGCGTCGGCGTACCTCCCCAGAGGGAAAGAGGCGAACCTCTTCCGCGCCTCTGGGAAAGTGATGTTTTCAGTGACCTTGATGTTAATGATTTTCTTTTCTAATTGAAACTTTTCGCATTTTCTGGAGTAGGCCGCATGTGGACCCTGGCAGTTTACACAAAGAAGTTGTTGCACGTTGCAGTTTTCGGCCGGGTGATCGTGCTGGGCGCATTTTGCGCAGGTAAGTCGGCCGCGACAGGTGTTTGTGCCGTGCCCGAACCGTTGGCACTTGAAGCAGCGCCGTGGGTTCGGGATGTAAGGCCGGACTGAACAACGAATGTAACCTGCGTTGATGAATTCAGGAAGGGTCGCCTTGTCGAAGGTTAGGATGAGGTGCTTTGTCGGTATTTGTTTATCGTCTCTGCGGATGGTTATGCGCCTGACCGCTGTTACGCCCTGACTACGAAGGCCCTCCAGCAGGTCAGCTTCAGATTCATTGATTAGGTCATATTCGGAAATCACGCCCTGGGAGCTGTTTAGGCTGCGGTGGGGCGTGACTCGGATGGCCAGATCGGCGATGCGGGTTTGTGCAAGTAGTTTATCAGCCTGATTCTGGCTACTGACTTCAACAAGGATTTCACCGGTTCTTTGTTTTTTGGCTTTATATGATTCGCCGATGACACCTTCAAGAAATTTGGAGACGAGAAATACTGACTTTGAAGCAAGAGGGTTCAACTGGTCAACTGATTCTATTACTAAGAAGCGAGGGTAGTTGTTCGGTTTCGAAATACTCAAGTTGGGAAGTGGTGGGAACGAAACTTCGGTGCGGCCCCTTTTCGGGGGCCGATCACGTTTGGGGGGGGTTTGGAAAATGCCATATAATACATTGGAAAGCAGGGAGACGGGGGTACTTTCTCCTTTGACCTTACCCTGGTAGTCAAAGAGGTCCCGGAGCTCCCTGCCTGGTAGACAGGCAGGGAGCCCATCGGCCGGAGCTTGACCAAGGCTCCGACGGCCACCGTTTACGGCTTCTACCCTTCACCTTTAAACACGTCGCCACGGTTGGACACGGCTTATGTTGGGAGCTCGGGGTCCGCGGTGTCGCTGCTCACCGTCACCATGAATACTCAAGGTGCCCCATGCGGGGTCCTAGGGCAACCAAAAGCTCTGTTGAAGAAAAAATCCGAGTTGTATGGTTCATCGGATGTTCTGTTATCTCTAATCGGTTTTTTCTCCATGGATGATTTGTGTCGTAAAAACGTTTTCGTGTAGTGAGTAGAACTCGAAATATATTGAAAGTGTTTTGCAAGTGCGTTGGCCTGGTCCTCCAGAGTGTCGCCCGCACTGCTAACCAAGGGTAGGCTGTGTGTTTTATGTCCATTAAGCTTTTTAATTCTATTCCATACCTTGCCTGTATCTGTGTATGAATTGATAGAAGTCACAAAAGAGCGCCAGCTCTCCCTTTTGGCTTGCTGGCGAATGCGCCTTCCTTGTGCTTTCGCGCGTTTGAAGGAAATTAGGTTTTCAGAAGTGGGATACCTGCGGAGGACACCCCATGCCTTATTTTGCGCCTTCCGTGCATGCCGACACTCGTCATTCCACCACGGCCTCCTGGCGTTAGGTGTGGCACCAGATGTTTGTGGAATTGAGCACTCAGCGGCATGAAGTATATGGGCCGTAATCAGTTCACACGCTTTATCAATGCCCAAATGGCTTAAAGATGTGTATGAAAGCTGAGATAGTTGTTTAAATTTCAGCCAGTCTGCAGCAGATTCCCTAAACCTTTTATAGGAGTTGAAGCTGTTAGGGATTTTGTCAATGCTTTTCAGGATGACTGGGAAGTGGTCGCTACCATAAGGATTATTGTCAACTCCCCATTCAACAGATGGAAAGAGGACAGAAGAGCCGATTGCCAGGTCTATGTGTGAGTATGTGTTGTGTGTAGTGTTGTAGTATGTCGGCTGTTTTTTATTGAGTAGACAAGCTCCGGAAGAAAATAAAAACTTTTCTAGCAAGCGGCCCCGGGCATCTGTCCGTTGAGACCCCCAGAGTTCACTGTGAGCATTAAAGTCGCCTACCAATAAGAAGGGTTCCGGGAGCTCATCTATGAGGGACTCGAATTCTGAGCTCGATAGACGGTAATCCGGGGGAACGTATAAAGAGCAAACTGCTATTAACCTATTAAAGAGGATTGCTCGGACTGCCACAGCTTCAAGGGCAGTGAGCAACTGAAGAGGTGAGCAGGGGACAGACTTTTGCAAGACAATCGCTACACCACCAGAGGAGTGAGTGCAGCAGTCCCTGTCTCTCCTGAATACCGAGTATTGTTTGAGAAAGTTGGTTTGTGTAGGTTTTAAGTGTTTCTTGTAGGATGAATGAATGAATTTGGATTTTATTGGCGCAGCAGCCAAATTTGGCTATAATGCGCCAGACACAAGGTAAATATTTTGAACTCACTACGGTAAAAGGTTCATGTAAAAATCATGTAAAGTGGTAAAATCAAAGTTTCTGTAAAAGCTTGAGTGCACTCAAAAATTTGATGATGATGTTTGGATGTTTATGGCGCAAGGCCAACTGGGGCAAAGAGCGCCAAAACAATAGTCATATATGAGGGGTGAAACCTTAAAAACTAAGTAAAGTCAGCAAAAATAAAAGTGAAATTACAAAACGACAATGAGCATGGCTGGTGTATAGGGCCAGATTTCATGATGCGTGATAGGAAATGAGGTTTAAAAATTTGATGTCTAACAAATACTCAAACACACGTTTCACAGAAACAATGGCATCGTCACCTAGAAAAAACGATGGATGTAGGGGAATATGTTGTCTGTAGAGTTCTCTGAAGTGTTTGCGTCGTGTTGTGTGAAGTGCCTTGCATGTGATTAGTATGTGCACTACGGATAGGGCCTCTCCGCACCTGCTGCACTGGGGTCTAGAAGATCCCGTCAGCAGATACGAGTGCGTCGCATGGGTGTGCCCTATCCGCAGCCTACCCAAGGCGACTTCCGTGTGTCGGTTGTGTGAGTCAGATGTGTACCGTCCCAAGTGTGGCTTTATTACATGTAGTTTGTTGTCTGCCTGTTCGTCCCAGTGTGTTTGCCATGTTCTGCGCAGGTGTTGTCTTATGTGTGGCTTGAGGTCTGTGTAGGGTATCGCTGTAATGTCTACAGTGTTCCTGAGTGCAGCAGCAGCGGCCCTCTCGTCTGCCAACTCATTCCCAGAGATCCCTGCGTGTCCTGGGACCCAGCAGAGGACCAGCTTATGCTCTTGTGCATACACGGACATGATAGTGTTAAATACAAGATTAACTATGTGGTTTTTGGGGGGTGTATGCGATGACAGTGCGCGAACAACACTCAAAGAATCTGTATAGATGATGGAATTGGGAATTTGATTTTCAAGAATGTGTCGTACAATCAGTAAAATTCCATACGCTTCTGCTGAAAAAACTGTTGTGTGCACGCTCATGGTTCTGTCCGCATTAAAATTTGGACCATGAGCAGCGCACGACACCATAGTGGAGGTTTTGGAAGCGTCACTATAAAATTCCGCACATGTGTATTTAAACTGCAAAGACAGAAAGTGCTGCAGTATTGCAGCTCGTGGTACACGATTTTTATCAAGTCTCATAAACGAAAGGTCGCACGACACAGGGCGAACTTGCCAAGGTGGTAAACTGTTAGAAAAGGATGACCTGTACACGTCTAAAAACGAAGCACTGAGATCCGAGGCTCGCTCTCTCACTCTAAGTGAAAAAGGCAAAGGAACGGATGGGCGATTTACAAAGAGCAGAGATATTGATGTATCATTAAAGACTGGATAAAAAGGATGACTATTCAGCGATGAAATTTTAAAAGCATAAAGCAAGTCCATGTATGTTCGTTGGTTCTCAAGGCTCCACTTATTACATTCGACATAAAGACTCTCAGCAGGGCTAGTGCGAAAAGCACCCGACGAAAGACGAAGGCCCAAGTGTAGCACTGGGTCAAGAATTCGCAAGGCTGTCTTAGTCGCTGACCCATATACCACACTGCCATAGTCCAAACGAGACCCAACCAAAGCAGTATACAAGCGAAGCAAGAGTTCTTTGTCGGAACCATAGGATTGGTGGGAGAGAACCTTAAGTATATTCAAGGTTTTGAGACATTTATTTTTAAGTTCCTTGATGTGGGGAATGAATGTGAGTTTGTGATCAAACACCACACCCAAGAACTTGTGCTCCTTGTTCACAGGAAGCGACACGCCATTAAGAGTAATGTCTGGGTCCGGATGGACCCCACGCTTCCTGGTGAACACAACGCAGGAGCTTTTTGCAGGATTCAATTTAAACCCATTGTTGTCTGCCCAGCCAGCAAGTTTCTTGACACCAAGCTGGACTTGACGTTCGCAGATTGACATATTACAAGATTTATAGGATATCTGGACGTCATCTACATACATGGAATAAGAGATTGTGGGTGGCAGTGCCTTACCAAGAGAGTTCATTTTTACTATGAAGAGAGTGCAGCTCAACACGCCACCCTGTGGCACGCCATTTTCTTGCACGTGAACCCTTGACAGTGCACCACCGACTCTCACTCGAAACGTTCTTTCTGACAGGTAACTGACAAGAGTGTTTAACATGTTACCCGAGACACCGAATGACTTCAGGTCACTGAGGATCCCGTAGCGCCAAGCGGTGTCGTAGGCCTTCTCGAGGTCGAAAAAGACAGTTAAACAGTACTGCTTATGCGCGAAGACATCCTTGATGTACGAATCAAGAGCAACCAGTTGATCGTTCGTCGATCGCCCCACCCTAAAGCCTGCCTGGCAGCCCTCGAGAAGACCGTTGTACTCGAGGAAGTACACGAGCCTGCGATTTACCATCTTCTCGAAGAGCTTGCACAGGCAGCTCGTCAGGGCTATAGGACGGTAGCTTGAGGGGGACGACGGGTCCTTTCCCTCTTTCAGAAAAGCAACAACTATAGCCTTCTTCCAAGAGTTTGGAATATGCCCCGAAAGCCATATCTTGTTATACAGGTGTAAGAGTGTTAGAAGAGTGTCTGCGTGCAGGTGTTGTATCATTGTGTATGTGATGTTGTCTGGGCCTGGAGCTGAGGGTTTACACGTGCTCAAAGCAGCCCTCAGCTCATGCAGTGAAAACTCTGAGTTATAAGAAGATGTTGACCTATTGTTATCTAGTATAGGTTTCTTTTCGGCCGTTTGTTTGTGTTTCATGAAAGTTTTTGTGTAGTGTGCTGAACTGGACACGTGTTGGAAGTGTTGTGCGAGGGTGTCAGCCTGGTCTTCGAGTGTGTCCCCTGTAGTGCTGACCAGAGGCAGGCTGTGTGTTTGTTGTCCCTTGAGTTTGCGTATTCGTGTCCATACTGATGATGATGATGGTTGGTGTTTCATGGCGCAAGGCCAGCGAGGGCAAAGAGCGCCAGAAAAGAAGTTATATAATGAAGCGAAGTGATTACCATAAAAAGGTAGGTATAAAAACATGTAAATCGGACATTGTAAAATCAATTAAAGGTAATGGTGATGGCTGGTGTATAGGGCCAGATTTGATTATGCGTGATATGAGATAAGGTTTAAAAACTTAACATCTGACAAATAATCAAACACACGTTTCATAGAAACACTGGCATCGTCACCTAGAAACATGATGATGATGATGGTTTGATTTTATTGGCGCAAGGCCGACATGGGCAAAGAGCGCCAAACACAAAGTGATTTGATGAGGACAGAACAAGAAATAAAATCAGTTAAAAGCTATGAGCACGGCTGGTCTAAAGGGCCAGGGTGAAGAACGCGAGTGGTTAAAAAAAAATAAATAAGGTGGCTGGTGTATAGGACCAGGGGTAAAACTATGGGTGGTATGAGATGAGTTGTAAAAAGTGAACTTCTGATAGGAACTGAAAGGTGCGTTGAACAGAAAACATGGCATCGTCTCCTAAGAAGTATGATGGGTGTGGTGGAATATGTCGTGTGTGTAGTTGAGGGAAGTGTTTGCGTCGTGTAGTGTCGAGTGCCTTACATTGTATGAGAATGTGCATCACGGATAGGGCCTCTCCGCACCTGCTGCACAGAGGTCTTGGAGATCCAGTGAGCAGGTGCGAGTGCGTTGCATGAGTGTGCCCTATCCGTAATCTAGCCAAGGCGACTTCTGTGTATCTATTGCGTGTATCGGAGGTGTACGGTCCCAAGTGTGGTTTTATTACGTGTAACTTGTTGTCTGTTTGTTCGCTCCAGTGTGTTTGCCATGTTTTGCGAAGTTGTTGTCTGATGTGTGGTTTCACGTCGGTGTAGGGTAATGTGGTTATGTCTACTGCATTCAAGAGTGTAGCAGCAGCAGCCATTCGGTCCGCTGCTTCGTTCCCGGCTGTCACCTAGAAACAGCGATGGGTGTAGTGGGATATGTTGTCTGTAGAGTTCTCTGAAGTGTTTGTGTCGTGTTGTGTGAAGTGCCTTGCATGTTATTAGTATGTGTACTACGGATAGGGCCTCTCCGCACCTGCTGCACTGGGGCCTAGGAGATCCGTCAGCAGATACGAGTGAGTTGCATGCGTGTGCCCTATCCGTAGCCTACCCAAGGCGACTTCCGTATGTCTGTTGTGTGAGTCAGATGTGTACCGTCCCAAGTGTGGCTTTATTACATGTAGTTTGTCGTCTGTCTGTTCGTCCCAGTGTGTTTACCATGTTCTGCGCAGGTGTTGTCTTATGTGTGGCTTGAGGTCTGTGTAGGGTATCATTGTAATGTCTACAGTGTTCCTGAGTGCAGCAGCACCGGCCCTCTCGTCCGCCAACTCGTTCCCGGCGATCCCAGCGTGTCCTGGGACCCAGCAGAGGAGCAGCCGATGCTTCTCCGCATACACCGACATGATAGTGTTGAATACAAGATTAATTATGTGGTTTTTGGGGGGTTTATGCGATGATAATGCGCGAACAACACTCAAAGAATCTGTGTAGATGATAGAATTGGGAATTTGATTTTCAAGGATATGTCGTACAATCAGTAAAATTCCGTACGCCTCTGCTGAAAAAATTGTTGTGTGCACGCTCATGGTTCTGGCTGCATTGAAATTTGGACCATGAGCAGCGCACGACACCATAGTGGAGGTTTTAGAAGCGTCACTGTAGAATTCAGCACGTGGGTATTTGAACTGCAAAGAAAGAAAGTGCTGAAGTATTGCAGCTCGCGGTACCCGATTTTTGTCAAGCTTTATAAAAGAAAGGTCACAGGACATAGGGCGAACTTGCCAAGGCGGTAAAACGTTTAAAGAGGATGACCTGTACACGTCTAAAAACGAAGCACTCAGATCCGAGGCTCGCTCTCTCGCTCGAAGTGAAAAAGGCGGAGTAATGGACGGGCGATTTACAATGATGATGATGATGATCGTTGGATGTTTATGGCGCAAGGCCAACTGGGGCAAAGAGCGCCAGAACAATAGTCGATGATAGGGGTGAAACCTTAAACACTAAGTAAAATCAGCAAAAACAAAAGTAAAATGACAACACGACAATGAGCATGGCTGGTGTATAGGGCCAGATTTCATGATGCGTGATAGGAAATGAGGTTTAAAAACGTGACGTCGGACAAATACTCAAACACAAGTTTCACGGAAACAATGGCATCATCACCTAGGAAAAACGATGGATGTAGGGGGAGATGTTGTCTGTAGAGTTCTCTGAAGTGTTTGTGTCGTGTTGTGTGAAGTGCCTTGCATGTGATTAGTATGTGCACTACGGATAGGGCCTCTCCGCACCTGCCGCACTGGGGTATAGGAGATCCCGTCAGCAGATACGAGTGCGTCGCATGGGTGTGCCCTATCCGTAGCCTTGCCAAGGCGACTTCTGTGTGTCTGTTACGTGAGTCAGTTGTGTACTGTCCCAAGTGTGGCTTTATTACGTGTAGTTTGTTGTCTGTCTGTTCACTCCAGTGTGTTTGCCATGTTCTGCGCAGGTGCTGTTTTATGTGAGGCTTGAGGTCTGTATATGGTATGCTTGTTATGTCGACAGTGTTCCTGAGTGCAGCGGCACCGGCCCTCTCGTCCGGCAACTCGTTCCCAGCGATCCCAGCGTGTCCTGGGACCCAGCAGAGGAAGGGTACGGTGGGGAGTTACTGTGATCTCAAGGTCGGCTAGCTTGGTTTGCTTCAAAAGAGTGTTGGACTGCTCTCTACTCTTGACTTCGATCATCAGGTCTCCAGAACTGAGCTTTTTCGCTTCATAGTTTTTTTCCTATCAAACCTTCAATGAATTTTGCAACCAAAAATACAGATTTGCTGGTAACGGGAGTTTCTTTATCAGCTGACTGCATCACTAGGAAGCGTGGGAAATTGTCAGGGTTGTTGAAGGCGAGGTTAGAAATCGGTTTGAAAATTTCTTCGGTGCGGCCTCGTTTCGGAGGCCGATCAGTTCGTTTGGATGGAATGGAGAAGGAAGCCATAAACTATGGAATGAATTCGGTGGGAAGGCCAGTCACCCACCACGGAGCCCAACAAGGGAACGTGGCTTTGCAGCGCACGCTAACTGTACGTTGCCACTATAACCCTATGCTCGGGATCTAGGTTGAAGCCTTCGCACAGGGTTAACCCTCGCCGCCTGGGGAAAACGGAGAAATGAAGAAAAGAGAAGATGACAGGACAGGGTTAGGAAGGACAATAGGAAAGCAAAAGAATGGAGAGGAGGACAGGAAAAGGCGACTGGCTGATTTCCCCCAGGTCGGGTCAGACTGGGGGCACCGTCTACGGGAAGCGGGGGCCGAAGTGGTGTGTTGCCTCTGCCAGGGGGCCATAAAGGTCCAAAACAACCCTGGCTTTGGCTCAACCACCAGGATGCCCTTTTCCCCGGACACGGCAAAGCCACGCACAGTGGGTGGGTCCAACCCACATGGGCTCGGGGTCCGCGGTGTCGCCACTACCGTCACCTTGAATAGACAAGGCGCCCCTGCGGGCCCCTGATCCTTTAGACCTTCGAGAAGGTCGGCATCTGTTTCCGTCAGGAGATCTGTCTCAGAAATCACACCCTGGGAGCTGTTTAGGCTCCTGTGGGGCGTGACCCTGATGTCCAGATCATGGATGCGGGTTTGTGCAAGAAGAGTGTGGGCTTGTTGTTCAGCATTGACTTCTACCAGGATTTCTCCGGTCCTGAGCTTTTTAGCTTGATATTTGTTTGCCACCTATGGTGCTTTGCAGAAATTTAGAGATCAAGAATACAGACATGGAAGCGACAGGTCGTGCTGAGTCAGCTGACAATTACAAGAAAACGAGCATAATTATTCGAGGTTCTTGACAAGACAGTTGTTGAAAGAGGTGGGTACGAAACTTCGGTGCGGCCCCTTTTCGGGGACCGATCACGTTTGGGGGGGGGGGTTTGGAAAATGCCATATGATACATTGGGAAGCAGGGAGACTGGGGTACTTTCTTCTTTGACCTTACCCTGGTAGTCAAAGAGGTCCCGGAGCTCCCTGCCTGGTAGACAGGCAGGGAGCCCATCGGCCGGAGCTTGACCAAGGCTCTGACGGCCACCGTTAAAAGTTTCTACCCTTCACCTTAAAAACACATCACCACGGTAGGACACAGCTTATGTTTGGGGGCTCGGGGTCCGCGGTATCGCCAGTACCGTCACCAAGATTACTCAAGGTGCCCCGTGCGGGGTCAGTGTCCATTCATGGAATGGCTTTCGGGGCACGAGCGATGTTGTGTCGAGAGATTATGGATGCTGGTGCGGCGATGGGGCTTTCGCCGCGGGACAGGACTTGGCTCTCTGCTTGCGTTTTGCGTGGAAGCCTGATTATGTTGCAAAGATTTAGTAGACGGGTTCTTGGGAGGGGGGTCCTGGGGCGTACTTATAGATTACTTTATATTTTGTGTTGTGTTTATTTTATTTCCAGTTTCTTAATCAGTTTTCATGTGTGACAGACGGCACACTTTAGATACAAGTTAGAGGCCGCCCACAGGCATTCCATCTTTTCTGAGTCGCTTGAATATTTTCTCCTTCGTTCCAGAGTAGTTTCCGGACACTTTGGGACGATTATGGTACACTGGTAAGGCCAAAGACGGCTGGGCTACGGCCCACTGTCCCATGTCGTTCCAAACGTCCATGTAGCAGACGCCTGTGGCCTCGTCGCTCCGGCTTGACCGGGGTAATTCAAGTATTTAGCCAAATGCCTCGTCATCTAATTAGTGACGCGCATGAATGTATTAACGAGATTCCCTCTGTCCCTATCTACTGACTTCCGCGCCGCGCTGCCGCCGAGGAAGGACGTGCTCCGACCGCGCTCTGGTAAGCTCCCGCGATGGGACATTCGTTTTTCTGACCCTTTTTTCCAACATCGTAGCTTAGCTTAGCTTTGAGGTACGTTAACTAAATTTGCACCGGGTGTTGTCGGAGGTTAGCCGACGACAATATGCCATAGTTTTTAAAAATGGGACCATTAGTTTTTAATTAGTAATTAAAAGTTTGGAAAAAAAAGTTTTAACAGAAAACTCGCGTTTATTCATGTGCCGCTAGAATCCAAGACTGCTAAAGTGTCCGCAATAGCATAGCGATCACATACATACCATTTTTGTTTAAATCGGACCAGGCATAACGAATTTAGAGCAGTTTTTCTAGATTCTCCCCCTCACCCTCCCTACCCAGATTGGAATGTGGGGTGTATCTTAAGAACCAGTTAAGGTAGAACAATATAACTAGCACGCCCGTGTAGCGCTAGTCCACGCGATGACGTGGACACCAACCGCGGCTTAATTGGTGCATTTATCAGTAAATTAGAAAAACATGTAAATCTGCGACTTTCCTAACAAACAAAGGAGCCACCCACGTGGTCGGCTAAGTCGGAAAATAGAATTGCCAAGTAAATAGCAGTAGCACCACCGTATCGGGCGTCGCCTAGCGAAGAAAAAGACACCCCCCATACTAAAATCGGGAAAAAATCAGGTTAGGTAGCAAATTTTAAGCGAAATTCGAAAAGCAGCAGCACCCCTCAGGACTTGGTTGTTTTGATCTCACTGACCCCTATAACTCTGCGCAGGTGCTAGCTAGAGCGCCCAAATTTGCACCGGGTGTTCGCTAGGAACACCCGACGACAGCAACATCTTAATTACAAAGCTCGGCTAATTAGTTTTTAATTAAGAGGCAAAAACTTAGGAAAATCTAAATCCTCTCAAAAAACCACTTTTTACAAATTTTACCTAAAATCCAACCGTAGCACAGCCTCCGCAATGTGAACGCGATAAGAACCATAACAAAATTGTCAAAATCGAATAGGAATTAACAATTTTAGAGTCGTTTTTCTGGAGCGAGTTGTAGCAACAAGGGGCCACACACGTGGTCGCCTAAGTCGAGAACCAGACGCGGCACAGAATCCGGAGTAGCAACATCGGTTTCGGCTGACCAAAGCTTAAAAGGAGACACCACCATTGTTAAAATCTAATAAAAAATGGGTTAAATACAGATTTTTAACTGAATTTTCAAATTTGGGGACTGAAAATTTTTCGCTAGAACAAGTAATCTCTGAAGCCGGAACTGTCTGCGGTGAGGTTCCTAGGGAGGTTCTCATAGACCCATGAGTGTGTGAGCCAGGGCCGCATACAGCGCGTGAGCCCCCCCCCCCTCCTTTTTTTTTTTTTAACTCTATTTCACTGATGACAGGGAAGAAGAGGGGTGCGGCAGGGCGGCTCAAGCCTGCAGACGCGCCAGGCACACCGAAGCAGAAGCAGCCGCACAAGTCGGCTGAGTTTGTGCCTTCCTCCGACAGTGAAAGCGAACGCGATGGGTCAGTTGCCAGCAGGGTCGGTTCGGGCAGCTCGGAAGGCGCAGGCAGCAGAAGGGGAGATGAGAGTGCCGCAGAGGGCGGTAGCGGTGACGACGGCCAAGGCCGCACAATCCCTGCCCTGGGAGCGTGCAAAACGGCCGCCACTGCGGAGGTTCCTGGTACAACTGGAATCAGGTCCTACGCGGAGGTCGGGCGGTCGGGTGTCGACCCGGCACTTGGTGATGCGATTGAAGCAGGAAAGCGGATCGAGATCGACCAACTATGACTTCCTTTGGCTGGGGGAAAATGGCGAAGCAATGTAATCCAGCGTGGGAGGAGGCCGCGGAGTCAAGTTGCGAAAGTAGCAAGTGCTGCAAGCGTACAGTCGTGCATTGGGAATACCGAGTAAATTCGGGAAACCTTGCAGGCCGGGGGACTGGCGACCCTTGTAACCGCAAGCTTTGGCGGGGCCAGCGACCTGATCGCTATACGTCGGGGGGAGTGACCTCGCCCCTGTAACCACATGTCAGGGGCCAGATGTTGTACAATCCGTATGAGGCTGGGGGAGGTCGCGCCCCCCTGTAACCTTGCTGTGAGGGGCCTATAGATTGATCTTCTCTGGCTTCCACGGGACGTGCTACCACGAGCTACTGGGTGTTCCGCAAGGGGAAAACGAGGAAAGGTGAAGTTAGTACACCGACCGGGGAAACTCCTGGCTTAGTAACGGCTAGTAGGCCAGGACCGATCTCCTCTGCTGAGCCGCCCAGCCCAGCGGCAATGCCACAAGACTCTTGTTCCATTGAGCGATAGAGTAGGCACAGAGGAGGACATAAGAAAAAGGGACCGTAAAGAAAAGGAGAAACGGAGGATTTAAGACTAGAGCCCTGCGAACGTGGTTGGCTTGCCAACATGGATTTCAGTTCACGTTCGCATACAAACTTCCGGTGTCCGGAGACCGTGAAAAGCAGGTGTTGCAAGTACCCGTGTAGAGTGGAAAGCTTCATTGGTGATTCATGAGTACCCTGTGCGGGGCAGTTGATCGAGGACGTTAGTACGCATCGGCCGCAGAGCTGGGGGTCGGGGAGGACCTGACCGTCGCCACTAAATAGGGTACTTCCTGTCTCCGACAGTTGGGGCCCAGTTATCGAACCCTATGGGTGAGCGGTAACCCGTGGCAGGGACCGCATATTTGGCAATTGGCACTGTCTGATGCCCTCGCTGAGCAATCAGTCTTGGAAGAGAGTCAGGCATAAAGATTGGAGCAAAATTGCTTCCCTCATTCCCACCCTTTTCCCATAACCCAACCCGATGCCCAAGTTCCCGTTCCCAGCAACGCACCCTATCCGGCTTTTTCCTAGGGGGGACAAGAGGGGTCCCCCCGGGCTCGCTCCCCTGGTGGTGGGTCGCAAGAAAGTTTTTCCCGTTAATTTCTCTCCACCTTCGTGTGGACAAAATTTTCTTTGCCGGTTGGCCCTATTTTTGTACTGTTGCAATTGGGTATAACCGGTTGTACTTCGTGTGGTACCGGGGAGCTATTGAAAGCTCCATTTACTCATGTCCCTATCTACTACTCCGCGCCGCGCCGCCGCCGAGGAAGGACGTGCTCCGACCGCGCTCTGGTAAGCTCCCGCGATGGGCATCCGTTTTTTTTACCATTCTTTCTAACATCGTAGCTTAGCTCAGACTTGAGGTAGGGCAACTAAACTTGCACCGGGTGCTGTGCTAGATCAGCCGACGACACCAAGCTATTAATTTTCCAAATCGGTTCATTAGTTTTTAATTAATGATCAAAAGATGTAGGAAAAAAGTTTTCACAGAAAACTCGCGTTTATTCACGTGCCGCCAAAATCCAAGACAGCTAAAGTGTCCGCAATAGCCTAGCGATCACATAGATATCATTTTTGTTTAGATCGGATCAGGAATAACCATTTTAGAGCAGTTTTTCTAAATTCTCCCCCTTACCCTCCCCCTCAAGATTGGAATGTGGCGTGTAACGTAAAAACTAGTTAACTCAGAACAATATAATTGGTACCACCGTGTACGCTTGTGTAAGCGATCAAATTGAGACCAACCGCGGCTCAATTGGGGCAATTTTCACTGATTTAGACAGCATGTAAACTTCTGTTCTCCCCAGCGAACAAAGCAGCCACCCACGTGGTCGGAAGTCGGAAAGTAGAATAGCCACGTGAAAAGCAGTAACACCATCGTGTCCGGCGTCGCCTAGCGAAGAAAAAGAGACCCCCCATACTAAAATCCGGAAAAAATTAGGCTAGTTAGCGAATTTTAACCGAATTTTAAGCGAATTTTAAGTTCAAAGATCGGATAAGTAGTTTTTAATTAAGAGGCAAAAATTTGGGAAAATCTAAATCCTCTCAAAAATCCACTTTTTTCAAATTCCACCTAAAATCCAGCCGTAGCACAACCTCCGCAATGTAAACCCGATCACAACCACACCAAAAGCGTCAAGATCGGTTAGGAAATAACTTAATTAGAGAAGGTTTTCTAAACTAACTTACCACAACAAAGGGGTATAGCCACATTGAACTTAGGCATGTAATCAGGATGTAGGCAAGGCAGAAACAAACCAGTCACACGGTCGTGAAGCGCTCACCCACGCGAATAAACTAACTTAATCCGCAAACTCCTAGGACAAATTTTCACCCGTTTCTCTAAGGTGTAAACTCCCAAAAATCTATAAACAAAGTGGCCACACACGTGGTCGCCCCAAGCCAAAACCAGACGCGGCAGAGTCACAGAAGTATTACCGTTGCATCCGTCTGACGAAAACTAAAAAAAACACACCTCCCAAGTAAAAATCCAACAAAAAATGGGCTAATTACCGATTTTTAACCAAATTTTCAGTTGTACCAACTTGAGAGTTTTGCCAAACAACCTAAATCTCGGAAAGCCGGCTTGGCCTGCAAGTGAACCCTCCTGAAGATGTTTGATTAGACGCAGCAAGGGAGGGAACCCCCTTTTGTTTTTGTTTTTAACGCTATTTCACGGCGGGGAGGCTGCTGCGTGCCTCACACAGCAGTAGAATGACAGGGAAGAAGAGGGGTGCGCCAGGCACACCGAAGCAGAAGCAGCCGCACAAGTCGGCTGAGTTTGTGCCTTCCTCCGACAGTGAAAGCGAACGCGATGGGTTAGTTGCCAGCAGGGTCGGTTCGGGCAGCTCGGAAGGCGCAGGCAGCAGAAGGGGAGATGAGAGTGCCGCAGAGGGCGGTAGCGGTGACGACAGCCAAGGCTTTCCCTCCCTCAAGGAGGTGGCAGAGGAGGAGGAGCTGAGCTCGGCTGAGTCTCTCTTCCTCACACAGCTGCTGAGGGCCCAGGCAAAGGGCCTAGAAGAAAAAGTTGCAGGGGAACTGCTATGCGCTTTCCAGACTGTAAAAGAGATTGCCCAAAGGAGAGCAATAAAGGTGGCAGGCCTTGAAGGCGAGGTGCGCGGCCTGTCACACCGGTTGGACCAGAGGCCCGCAAGGAGGCCGACCTCCCAGACCACTTGCGACTCAGCCGAGCAGACCAGGGAGGAAACAAATAGAGAAGTAAATCAGAGGAAGGAGACGAAAGCCCTGCTCATAGAGTCAACCGACCACCAGGCCATAGCACCAACCAAGGTGATGGAGATGGTCCAGAGGACTTTCAACCCCCAAAAGATAGGCTTTAAAGAGGTCCTCATGAGACCCACCAGCAAGGGGGTGGCGGTCGTCTCCTTGGATGTGGGGGGGCTGGATCAGTTGGCCTCCGCCATTCAGAAGAGCAGCGCCTCGCAGGCCCTGAGGGAGGGGGAGGAGCGTCGCCACACGTACAAGATAGTGGGGATCGACCCAGCCGTGGGGGCGGACATGCTGGTCCCACAGCTACTAGAGCAGAACGAGTTGGAGGGGGAGCACCGGGACATCCAAATCATTCGGGATAGGGAAGGAGGAACCGGACTCCGCACTACCATTCTGGCGGTGACAAGGGGGGTCAGTCAGCAGCTCTTCTACAAAAAAAGGTCGCAGGTGGGGTGGACACGGTGCCCCATCTACAAGTAGCCGAAGGTAGCGAGATGCGGGCGCTGCGCCCAATACGGGCACTACGACGCAGACTGCAGGCAACAACAGCCAACATGCATGCACTGCGCGAAGGGGCATGCTACCCAACATTGCCCTAAGGTGGTGTTTGAATGCCCGGCGTGCCGCAGAGAGGGCATTCCAGAACGGCAGCACTCCATGCCAGCGAGCTGCAGTGGCCATAAAAGCTTGGGGGTTCTAAATGGGCGACCTGCGCATAGTCCAAGCTAACCTGGCAAGAGCGTTTCGCGCAAGCGAAAACTTAAACATTTACCAAGGGGAAAATTCGCACCAAATTTCAGTAATTCAAGAGCCCTATCTGTACCAGGGCAAACTAATTGGATTTCCTTTAACGCACCGAGTAATAGCAGCATCTGGTAATGCAAAGGTAGCAACAGTGGTGCACGATTCAGAGATCAAACTCCTACCGATTAAAATTTCCCAGAAACTAGTTGCAACAAGTGTCACATGGCAACACCATGACCTACTCATCGTCAATTGCTATGCACCCCCCAGTGAGGATATTAAAGATACGATAACCGAAATCGAGGAACTATTTGCCATCCATCAATTTGATAAAATCCTGTTACTGGGCGACTTCAATGCAAAGAGTACGGTATGGGGAGGCCAAAAGACAGATGATAGAGGAAAAGCATTTTCAGAATTTTTAATACAAAGGAACCTCTATGTTCAAAACGACGCTGGCTCTCTCCCGACTTTTGAAACGAAGAACGGCAGAAGCTGGATTGATCTAACGATAATCACGCCTAACTTAATCTCGGAGATGCAAGAGTGGAATGTGTTGGAGGTCCCCACAGCTAGTGATCATAGGTATATAGAAATAAAGTTGTTTAAAGAGGAAATACAGAAAACTAAAAGACTGACGTTACGAGGTAAGGAGAAGGTGCTAAATACACTCAAACAGGATCCATGGTTTAAGGAGGTGGCACAGACGGAAATAGGAACACCAGAACAACTCGAGGAAGTAATAGAAACGTTTTATGATCAAATAGACTCTCTGAAAAGAAAATATGCAAGGGAAGCACCAGACAAGAATAAGCAAGCTAAGCCCTGGTGGAATATGGACCTAGAAATACAGAGGAAGCATACAGGGGCCCTTCGTAAAAGATTTCAGAGATCAACCGGACAGGACAGAGAGATTAACAAGAGAAGGTATTATGAGGCGCATAAGAGGTATGTAGAAAATATAGCGAAAGCCAAGAAGGACAGCTGGCGGGACTTCTGTTCAGCGACACTCAAAGGGAATCCTTTTAACTTACCTTACAAAGTAGCACGTGCGAGGCTGAAATCCCCGGTAATTTTAAACAGCATAGAGAGGGAAGACGGCACGTATACCGCTACACAGGAAGAAACGGCCCGCTATGTCATAGAGGAACTGTACCCAACCGTAGCGGAATTCCCCCCGCCAGAGGGTAGTCAAGAGTCAGCGGATTCGAACAATGCAGAGGACGATACGCCATTTACCAATCTGGAGATAGGGAACTGCGTACGGCACCTGAGAAATAAGGTAGCCACAGGGCCAGATGACCTATGTCCTATCTTTCTCAAAAAGCTTTATGAAATGCACCCAGAATTCTTTCAAACTATTTTTAATTCGGCGCTAAGGACTGGCTCTTTCCCCAAGAAATGGAAAACATCTAGAATAATTCTAATCCCAAAGGCCGTAGAATCTCCAGGAGCTCCAGTGGCCAAAACAGTGCGTCCCATCGCCATCAACTCAGTTCTAGGCAAGGTTTTAGAGAAGTTACTCAAGAATCGACTATACTATTTTATGAATAAAAAGAGACTGTTTAACAGCCGTCAATTTGGGTTCACGCACGCCACCTCCACCACTAACGCACTAAGAACTATTACAGAAAAAGTACGGAAGGCCAAAGAAAGAGGGGAGGGGACAATAATGATAGCACTGGATATTTCCAATGCATTTCACTCTATCAATGCAGAGTATATAAACGCCTACTTGATTGAGAACCACTGCCCGGCCAACATACGGGCGCTGTGCATTAATGTGATACGCAACCGAAGCCTCACATTTCAATGTGTAGATAAAAAAATTGACGTTAAATTAGCTAAAGGCTCCCCGTAGGGGTCACCGCTCAGCCCACTTTTGTGGAATATTACGATCTCTTCTCTTTTAGATAAAAACTATCCAGACGGGGTGCACATACAAGCGTTTGCAGATGATGTGGTTATGGTGGTGACCGGGGCATCCAGGAAAGCACTTGAAGGAAAGGCAGAGCACAGCCTTCAAATAGCCGACGAATGGGCCGGGGAAACACAAGTGCACTTCAATATGGCCAAAAGTAAGATGCTGGTGGTGGGGAGAAAATATCAGGGACGACAACCTAACGTTATTATGCAGAACCAAACACTCAAAAAAGAAAAGGCCTTGAAGATCTTGGGAGTGATATTCGACCCCGGGCTTACGTTCCTTCCTCATTTAGAGTACGTACAAAAAAAAGTGCGAATCTTAAGCCACAAACTATGTCTATTGTCGGGACCGGAATGGGGATTTACAGGTAGTAAGCTGGCGATGGTATATAAGAAGGGTATTGAGCGAATGATAGTATACGCTGCGCCGGTGTGGTACTCTGCTCATCCACATAAGGCCAGAAAACTGCGGGCCATTCAGACTCACTAATCAGAATCACTCAGGCCTACCGCACAACCTCAAATATTTCCCTCAACGTTCTGGCCGGGATCCCACCGGTACACCTCATCATAGAAAAGGAACTCGCCATATTTAGGATTTTTCAAGAGGGAGAGAAGTTCTGCTGGGGGGAGAGTATTTTGAGAGACTACAAATTTCAGACAGATTCGATATCTGGGAACGCCACCCCAGTGAAATTAGTAGTATCATGTTCGATATGCAGCAAGACGGGAACGCAGATGTAAAAATTTACACGGATGGGTCAGCCACCGACGATGGGGTGGGAGCGGCTTACGCAGCGTATGACGCCCAGATGCAAGTATTACAGGAGAGTAAACGTAAATTGCCTAAATAAAGCAATAACTTCGAAGCGGAGGGAGTGGCCATTCTCAAAGCATTAGAATACATCAGTACTCTTGAGGAAGGCCTGCACGTAAGGGCCCTAACAGATAGCTTGTCCACATTGAAGGCACTATCGAACGCAGAAAACACAAACTGTCTCATTAATCAAATCAAATTGAAATGTCAGACAATTCAAAACCATTTCCTTGTACATTTTACCTTCGTCAAAGGGCATATTGGGATAATAGGGAATGAACAAGCTGACGAATTAGCCAAGGACGCAGTGGCAAGGGGGTTGCCTACAGAGGTTCCCATGACGAAAAGATTCATTAACAAAGAATTAACTACTGAAGTCTTCAATAAATGGCAGCTTTTATGGATTAGGGAAGGACGCGAATCACCTACGTATCAATGGATTAAAAATGTCAAGCATATTCCCTTGCATTTTCCCACCAACAGGTTCACATCACAGGCCTTAACTGGACATGGGCGATTCCCGTTCTACTTTCTACGGTTCGGGATTCAAGACAATCAATTGTGTAAATGTGGCGCTAATGCGGAAAGTATAGATCATTACTTAGAGGATTGTAATTTAACTAAACAATTCATAGATGCCCTCAAGAAAAGGCATCGGGGGAAATCAACTCAAGCTAAACCGGAAATTGTGAAGGATAAGGTCTCTCTTGACATTGTAGGCACAATGATTAAGGACATTAGTCAATGGTAGACAAGGATAATAGGCTCTCTCGGTGGACGAACCCCCTCCTGGCAAGCAGCTCTCCGTCAGCGGGTTGGGCGGGCCTTCTCCCCAGCACCACATCCACATAACCGGGATCAGTCAGACTCTCCAATTCAAACTCCTGCTTGGTTGTTGGATAAATGTACAAGTTGGTCAACCCATAATACTTAGGAAGGGCCATTGTTCACTCTCTGGGAGGCGGTGGCACGCGACACGGCACCTAGGCACGAGGCGCTAACTTAGACTTAAGGAGTACAACAGGTTAGCTGCGAGGGCGCTCGTCAGTACAGGCCCCCCCCCCCCCTCTTCGCTCGGGATGAGGCTTAGAAGTACTCCACGTCGGCCGACAGTGGGGTGGCAGTTCGGACCGTCCCAGGCCGGCCGCCGCCGTCTCGACGCTGCTCGCTCGGCGGTAATGGCGGCCTGCAAAACGCACCAGACCCCACCGATTACGACGTGTGAGGCCGCCCTTCCAGGGCGGGAGGGCATACGGGCTAGTACGGAGACCTCAGCAGCACCTGGCCTCCCGCTGGTGCTGCTTCCAGATTCACTGGTGCAGCCACTTTTCGGGGGCAGTCACCAGTCACCTTTTTTTTTTTTACATCATACTCTAGTAGTAGGTCTGTGTTTAGTGTAGTAGGTATTTTCTGGTGTGTTTTATTCTCTTATTGGTGTATCTTCATTAACACGATACCCCTTTCCAGTATTTTAGGTTCCTTAATTATTTTACGTATTTTTCTCTTTCTATTTCGCTAGATTGGGTTTCGTCTCGTTTTTGTTTTGTTGCTTGTGTGTTTGTTTTTGTTTTGGCTTTGTGGGTGTCGGGGGTGCAATGCCTTTGGGGCCTTACTGTCAACCACATAGGATACAAGAATCCGCTCTAAATTGGGGAACTTAAGGCCAGGATGGGGGGGGGGGTGTTTTAACAGGTTTTTCTTAGATGCAGTGCGCAGGAGCAGGGTCAGTATCCAACTAACTCTGAACAAGGACTGCAAAATACTGCAACCCAACGGCAGGACATCAGAGCAAGACTGGGACCGGGAGGAACCTCGGCCATACCAAGACGTCCAAACAAGAGCAAGAATGAAGACTCCGGCTCCTAAATTAAACAGGTCAGGAGAGGTTGAGACCAGTCTCATCACCCTGGGAGGTTTTTTAACCCAGCCAGGAGTGAGAGGCACGGTTTTTCCTCCCAGGGGTTGGGATAGTTTTCCAAACATCTGAAAAGTGCATTTTATCATATTGGCTTAATTCAGACCTCCACTGGCACTGCACACTTAACATTCTTTTTTTGCCTAATAAATGCCGCTGTGTTGCTTTGCCTGGGGCTGTGCGTTTCTGCAGAAGTAGATTCTTTCTTTCTGTTCTCTCGTTTTTTTTTGTTTTCTCTTCTTTTTTTTACTTTTATTTACTCATTTATTTTATTTTTTATTTTATTTTTTTATGTTCATTTCATTTATTTCATTTTATTTTCCTTTCGTCTTCTCTCTCTCTTTTTTTATATAACCGGTTGTACTTCGTGTGGTACCGGTCGAGGCAGCTTTGCCTCATTTACTCACTGTCCCTATCTACGGCCCCTCCCCCCCTGTTGTCCCCCCCCTTTTTTTTGTAAGCAATTTTGTTGCGGGGAGGCTGCCGCGTGGCCACACACGAGCTAACATATGGCTGGGAAGAAAACGGGTGAGGCTGGGCGACTCAAGCCAGCAGAGCAGGCGATGAGCACACCAAAACGAGGGAAGCAGCAGCACAAGTCGGAGGAGTTCGTAGCTACCTCCGACAGCGACAGTGATCATGAGAGGTCAGTGAACGGCGGGGTGGGCGCGGCCCGCTCGGACGGTGCAGGCGGCAGGAGCAGGAGAGAGGAGGTGGGTGGCGGAGAGTCAGACAACCGCGACACGCAGCCAGAAGATGAAACGGAGGATGCGAGCAGCACCAGCAGTACGCCGGCAAGGGGTGCGTCCAGCCATAAAGCAGGGGTAGGGGAACGCACACAGTTCCCCAACATAGAGGAAGGTACAGAGAAGGAGCTCCTGGTCAGGACAGACTCAGAGTTCCTCAAACAGCTGTTGCAGGCTCAAAACCAGGGGCTTAAGAACGAGGCAGCAGGGGTGCTCTTGTCCGCGTTCCAACAAATGAAGCAACTTGCACTCAGGCAGGCTTTAAAGGCGGCCCGCCTGGAAGGGATGCTTCGCGGGGAAAGTCAACAGCAGCCCCAAACGCAGCTACAGACGCAGACAGATGGGAGGGCAGTGACCTACTGTCAGGCAGCATCGACGGGAGCAGGACAGCGGGATACTGTTAAGAGCGGCAAAAATGAGGCATCAAGTCCCGCAGCGCTTTTGGTAGAGTCGACTGACTCGCAAGCCATAGCGCCGGAGAGGGTGGGGGAATTTCTTCAGAAAACGTTCCAGCCGGAGAAATTTGGGTTGAAAAGAGTGGGGCTGCGACAGATTTCGAAGGGGGTGGCGGTACTGTCTCATGATGAGGCAGGTCTGGAGAGGCTGGCAGAGGCCATTCAAGAATCCTCGGCTGCCGGCGCGCTGTCAGTAAGAAAGGGAGGAGACAGGAAGGCGACCTACAAACTGGTGGGGGTGGACCCGGGCGTGGGCATAATAGACATCATTCCACAACTGTTTGCACAGAACGAATTGGAAGGCCAGGCGGAGGAGTGTGCCATCCTGAAGGACTTCGTGGGCAGGGGAGAGCGCGCACGGTCATAATCTCAGTGCCACAACAAGTGGGCCGGCAGCTGAGGGCTAGGCAAAAGGTGCATGTGGGGTGGGCGGTCTGTGCGGTGTATATGAGCCCTAATCTGCCCAGGTGCAACAAATGCGCAAGCTATGGGCACTTCAGAGTGGCATGTCCGGAACGGCAACCCACATGCATGCATTGCTCGGGTAGTGTAGGGCGGAACGCCGCAACTGCCCTGCCTGCCGGCGCCAGGGTCGCCAGGCTGATCGCGAGCACTCGATGTCGTCAGCCTGGTGCCCAGTGGCTAAGGCCACCAGGTTTTGGGCTTAAAAATGGAATCGCTGAGCCTTATCCAAGCTAACCTAGCAAGATCATATAAAGCCAATGAAAATCTAAGCATTTTACAGCAAGAAAACGCAAACGAAATCACTCTTATTCAAGAACCATATCTATTGCACAACAACCTCATTGGATTCCCAATAAAACACCGAATAATTGCAGCCTCGGCTGGAGCTAAACATAATTCACGATACTAACACAGAGGCACTTCCCATTCGGGTTCGACAAACCTTGATAGCTGTAGGCACAACATGGCGGAAACAGAAAATGTTAATTATTAACTGCCATGCACCACCCCGAGAGAATATAAACGATACTATACAGGAAATTGAAGAGGTGCTGGAATCAAGCAGCTACGAAAGAATAGTAGTGTTAGGTGACTTTAACACAAAAAGCACGGCTTTGGGGGGAAGTAAAACAGATGACAGAGGTAAAATCCTATCAGAATTTATAATCACAAAAAACTGGTACATTCAGAATGACTGCACTTCACTCCCCGCCTTTCAGACAGTCAACGGCAAGAGCTGGATAGATCTTACTATAATCTCTCCAAACCTAATACGGGAGGTCCAGGAATGGAACGTCCTGGATCATCCGACGGCTAGTGATCACAGGTACATTAAAATCAGATTATTTCAAGCCCCGGAAGAGAAAACAAGGAGACTTACAATGAAAGGGGAAGAAAAGGTGCTGAATAGTCTAAAGGAATTTTAACCGAAATTTTCACTTTTGCGGACTTAGAAATTTTCGCCAGAATTTTCACTGTGGACAAGTGTTCAACATGCATGTTGTAACCGCGCTAGAAGCTGGCGTGTGGTAACCGGCCAGTGCCAACGAAGGTGTGAGCAGGGGTCGCATTCTGAGGGCCGCCCCCCTCATCCCCCCCCCCCTTATTTTTTTTTTTGGGGGGGGGGTGTTTGTGTTGTTCCCCTGGTTTTTTGACTAATGAATAGACAACTCAGTCAACCAATGGGCCAACTAAGGGTTAATTTTGGGTTTGTTACAAGTTGAATCTGGGGATCGTGTGCAGTCGTGCAGTGCAGGGCACTGTAGTCTTGCTGGTAGGGCCAAGAGTGTTGTGGTCACTAAGACAAGTGGCCTGCAACCAGGGGGCCTGCAAAGGGTTCTGCAGCCCCGCCGCATCCCCCGGCCTTTTTACTTGCCTTTTATTTTTATTTTATTTTTTTTTACTCATTGTGACAAGGGATGCCGAGGGAGTAGGTATGATGACTGAACACCAGTGGCAGACAAGCTCGAAGAAAAAACTCTGCATGAAAGAATTCATTAGACGAGAAGGAGAGGACGACGAGGTGGGTCGGGACTCGGATTCGAGCAACTTGGGGCCAGTTACCAGCAACACGGAGGGCGAGGAGGACGTGCAAAGAGGAGTAGGAAGGTCCCCCGAACAAGCAAAAATGAATCACGGCAGAAAAGATCCCGAAGACTCCCGCGACATGCAGCCAGGCGAAGAAAAGGAGGACGCTGAAGACAAACAAGGCCGATGCGGATTTTCTGACGCACCTGCTGAGGGCGCAGAACAGCGGATTAGGCTTGGGGGCAGCACAGGGAATGCTGGATGCCTTCCAAAGGATGAAAGGGATCGCTTTGAAGCGGGCCATCCGAGTGGCAAACCTGGAGGGGCAGCTGCAGGGACAGACTCAGATGCAGCAAGACATGGCACCCACCAAACCGACGTACCTGGAGGCCCTGTCCATGAAGGAGACCACTCGCACGGGCGCGCGGACAGGGTCACCTTCACAGGAAGATAAGCAAACACCACCACCCAAAGTCCTCTTGGTGGAGACGACGGATCCACAGGCCATCGACTCCAAGAAGGTACAGGAGTACGTCAGCAGGTCCTTCGATCCCAGGGCAATGGGATTGAAGAAGGTGACCATCCGGCCCACATACAAGGGGGTCGCGGTCATCACGAACGACGAGGCAAGTTTGGACAAGCTGGCGTCGGCCATCGCGGCCACGCCGGCCTCCAGGGCGCTTAACGTCCAGCAAGGCAGCGAGCGTAGACCAGTATACAAGCTCGTAGGGGTCGACCCGGCTGTCGAGCCGGACACGGTGGGATCAAGGCTCTTGGAGCAGAATGATTTGGAAGGAAACAAGGAAGAGTGCAAGGTCCTGAGGGACTCCGTAAATGAAGGGGGCACCAGGATTCTACTGGTAGAGGCGTCCAAGCAGATTAGCCGACAAATGTTCAACAAAAACAAAATCCAGATAGGCTGGACAGTCTGCGCCCTCTATAAGAACCCAAACATCCCGCGTTGCACTAATTGTGCCAGGTATGGGCATTTCACCAGAGACTGCTTCCAAAAGGAACCTACTTGCATGCACTGCAGCGCTCCCCATCCGACCAAGCAGTGCAACGGAACTGTCTACCCTGTGTGTGGCGACCACGGTTTCAGTTACAGGTTTCCATGCAATGATATAGGTGCCCGGTGTACCGCCAACAAGTCGAGAGGGCAACGAGGACATGGGTGTAAGGGATGGAATCGCTGAAATTACTCCAGGCCAACTTAGCTAGAGCACTTAAAGCTAACAAAGTATTAAATGTTTACCAGCAAGAACAATCTCATCACATCAGCTTCGTTCAGGAACCATACCTTTTTCAAGATAAACTGATCGGGTTCCCACTAAAACATCGGATAATTAAAGCAAATGGTAAAGCAAAAGTCGCTACAATAGTACATGACTCGGGTCCGTCAAACAATGGTAGCCACAGAAATTACCTGGCACAAACATAAAGTGCTCGTCACCAACTGCTACGCACCCCCACGAGGAGACATTAATGAAACGTTGGGAGAAATTGAGGACGTCCTCGAGAACTTTTATTACGAAAAAACAATTTTCTTGGGGGACTTCAATGCGAAAAGCACAGTATGGGGAGGCCAGAGGAAGGGCGTTAGCAGAGTTCATTATCTCCAAAAACATGTACGTTCGAAACGACACAACCTCCCTCCCCACGTTTCAGTAAGCAATGGTAAGAGCTGGATAGACGTAACTATCATTTCCCCAAACCTAATTCGCGAAATAGAAAGCTGGTCGGTCTTGGACATTCCAACGGCAAGTGACCACAGGTATATCTCAATTGAACTCTTCAACGAAGAAGTGCCGAAAACGAGGCGAGAAGATAAGGTACTGACAGCACTAAAAGAGGATGAATGGATTAAGAATATGGCAGATTCAGAAATTGCCACAATTTCAGAACTAGAGGCAGTACTCGACAAATTGTACACAAAGATCGCGCACCTACGGGAAAAATATGCAAGAGTAGTTAAGCACAACAATGAACAGGCTAAGCCCTGGTGGAACGTCGACCTAAAAATTGAAAGAAAAAGAACAATAGCGCTCCGGAAAAGATACCAGAAGTCCAACGGACCCGAACGGGAGGTCGACAAGAAAAAGTACTATGATGCTCACAATAAATATGTGGAAAACATTGCAATGGCTAAACAAGCTAGTTGGAGGTGAGCTATGCTCGGCGGCACCCAAGAGAAACCCATCTAGCCTGCCATATAAAATAGCAAGAAAGAAAATTAAAACCCCTATGACCTTGGGAACCATCAAATGACAGGACTCCTGATACACCAAAACCCCCAGAGGAATCGATCTCTTACATAATGCAGAACCTATACCCGGTCGTGTCAGAGTTTCCGGAGAATCCACAGAAAATCGAGGCGCCCAATGATACCCCTTTCGCAAATGCAGAGGTGGACAATTGCGTCAGCAATTTGCGCAGTAGAGTCGCCCCTGGTCCGGATGGGTTACGCTCAATCTTTTTCAAGAAGCTATATAACTATCATCAGAACTTTTTTAGAAATATTTTTAACACAGCATTACGACTTAGACACTTCCCACCGCAATGGAAGATGTCAACAATTACCTTGATTCCAAAGGCAGGGGTTAACCCAGGGGAGAACATCATTAAATCATTAAAAGTGTGATACCTATAGCCATCAACTCCATCCTGGGAAAAGTCTTGGAAAAGTTGCTCAAGTTGCTACTTCATGAACCCTTGCTACTTCATGAACAAGGGTGGCTTCCTACAAACATCAATATGGGTTCCAACATAACAGGTCTACATCCAACGCATTAAAGGCACTAACTAAAATTGTTCAGGAGGCGAAATGTCAAGGGGAGTCTACCATTCTAATAGCACTCGATATCTCGAACGCATTCCACTCAATCAATGCAGAATACATAGACGAATACCTCTGCCTGATCAACTGCGTGCACTGTGTATAGACGGATTACGGAACAGGAAGCTCTCATACCAATTAGGCGACAAAAACCTAGAGTTTAAGATTGCTAAGGGATCCCCTCAGGGATCCCCTCTCAGCCCACTCTTGTGGAACATCATGATGGAATCTATGCTAAGTAGGCCACTACCAGAAGGGGCTCATGTTCCGGCATTCGCAGACGATGTGATAATAGCAGTGGTGACACACAGCAGGAACGCACTGGAGCAAAAGGCCAGCCTCTGCACTACAGCTGCAGAACAGTGGGCAGCGGAAATGGGAGTCCACTTTAATATGGCGAAAAGTAAAATGTTGGTGATGTTGGCAAAGCCCCTAAGGTGATGTTGAATGGTCAAGCTATCAAAAAAGAAAAACTCTTGAAAATACTTGGAGTCATATTCGATCCTGGACTTACGTTCTTACCACACCTGGAGTATGTACAAGGCAAAGTGAGCAAGCTAAATCACAATCTCGCCGTCTTCACGGGCCCCGACTGGGGGTTTACGGGCAAGAAGTTGATAGATGTGTACAAAAAAGCTATCGAACGGATAATCGTGTATGCAGCGCCGGTATGGTACTCGAACCATCCACACAAGATAAGAAAACTGCGGTCTATGCAGAGGTTCTTGTTACTCAAAATAACCCAGGCATATCGAACAGCTCCCAACAATTCAGTCAACATAATGGCAGGAGTACCCCCGGTCCACCTTATCATTGAGAAAGGAGACACTATGTTCGCAATTCAACAGGAGGGAGCACCTTTCACATGGGAGGAAACCGAGTTCCGGGGAGAGCAAATAGTAACGAAATTCGACTCGTGGGAGCATCACCCTAGTGAACTTAGTATAGCATTCGACAATGGGTCAGAACCGACAGAAGGGCTCAAGATTTTCACAGATGGCTCGGCTAGCGAGGAAGGGGTGGGAGCAGCGTTTGTGGTATTCGATGAGACAGGCCGCAAAGTACACAGCCTTCAAATGAAGTTGCCAAACTACAGCAACAATTTTGAAGCTGAAGGGGTGGCAATCCTCAAAGCCATAGACTATATCTCAACCCAAAAACAGGTTCAAATTCTTACCGACAGCCTGTCAACCTTACGGGGAATGGCAAATTATGAAAACAGGAATACGCTGGTCAACCAAATCAAGTCAAGATACAGGAGTATATGCGGAAAATTTCAGATGCAATTCTCGTATGTAAAAGCACATAGTGGAATCGGAGGCAACGAGCTAGAAGATGAACTGGCTAAAGAAGCCATAACGACTGGCAAAAAACTAAATATTCCCATAACTAAACGATTTATCAACGAACAGCTTACCAAGAACATCTTCGAAAAATGGAACAGCATCTGGACTACGGAAGGCAAAGACTTGGAACTGTACCAATGGATTAGAAATGTCAAACACATACCGGACCACTTCCCTAGTGACCGCCGGACCTCACAAGCCTTAAAGGGGCACTGACACAAAAATTTAGCATCTTGTTTTTTTCGTTGCGATAAGTAGCTAGTGACCTACTTATAACCTGTAGAAACCTCATTTGCTTCAGCGTGCGACGGTTGTTTAATTAGAGGCATTTTCAATGCGGCCAGTCGCAGTTTCGGTTTCAGCGAGTGCCGCGAAACGATGGATTTTGTGTGAACAAAGCTGACCACGTGACCGTCGGAGGGATATCACAGAGCAGAGCCGCCGTAGCACTGTCGAATCCGCATCGACGGCAGTTTCTCGTGAGGCGCTTAATTAAAAAGCGACCGTGGATGTGACTCAGGCGCTGCGAGTGCAAATGCTACCGCGGCTAAAGAACGACGCGCGACGCTCGAGACGCTGGGTGGCAAGACGCGCGCTGGGAGCAGCCGGCCGGTCTGCCTACAGGTCCGCCTACAGATGTGTTCGGCTCAGCACTGCGGCGGATATTCGAGTGCCGCTCTCGTAAGCGGTGCAGATTACAATTTTTAATGCAACCCGCCATCGCATCATTAACTCCTTTCTCATGTAAGACACTATGGTCGGGACTTGGGGACAATTTCGTGCAGCGGTAAGAAGCTATCACTCGAGCTACCTGCGCCGGCCTGGGCCACTTCGCGGCCGTGGCCGCCGCCTGCACAGCGACCGTGCGGCTAGCTCAGTGGGCTTTTCGTGCCTCCGGCGCGTTTTCGCATCCAATGGTAATAAACAGTAATAGAAACAGAGTGCCTGGAATCGCTGTAGAACTTTGGTCGCGGCCAGCTGCCCGATTAGCTGACGAAATCACGGCGCCTCCGCCGCCAACGATCGGGTCGTTCGTTCTCGAGAGCAGAAGCTCCGCCCTCCGGCCCTCCGATTGGAGCGGCGAGCCGGGCGAGCCCGCGTAAAACGCCGGTAGTGCGGAAGCGGCAAACACAAACTCGTGACGTGTTTGGATGTTGTTTATTTACAATTGCGCGTGGTCCTCTGCTGGCTGCTCGGTTGCGTTTCGCACACTTCAAAATTTATTTTAAATATGTTCTAGGCTGTATTCGCCGCTGATATTTTGCAGATGATGTATATGTGTTCCCACCAATCTATCTCCGACGTTATCTCGCCTTCAAAATTTTGTGTCAGTGCCCCTTTAACTGGTCATGGAAGGTTCCCGTTCTACCTTTACCGCTTTGGAATCCGCGAAAACAACAAATGTCAATGTGGGCTACCGGCAGAAAACATGGACCACTTCTTAAAAGACTGCCCGTTAACAGAAGAGTTTAGAGCAAAGCTGAAGAAAAAGCACCATGGCAGGATCATTGAAGCAAAGCCAGAAATAGTGAAGAGTAAAGCATCGCTTGCCATTTTAGGCGAAATGGTGGACCACATTAACCTAAAGGCCTTATAGACTTGCCCTCTCCCAAAGGATAGGTCCTATGCTTCACTTACAGTCTACTATTAGTATCAGCCAATACTCTCTTTCCTACCATTACTCCGCTGGACTGAACAGCAAACGCTTAACTCGACATAATGGAACAGGGGCTCGCATTGAGCAGGAAAACAAAGCAGCAAAAAGCAGAAATAAGGCCTTTGCAGGGGGCAGTCGTATGGGTTGGGGGATCAATCCTCTGAAAACACGAGGCATAGGCCACACGATCAATGCAATCGTCGTTGATGCTTCAGCTGGGAGGAATGAGCCCAAGGCGGAGTATCTCAAAAGTGCGGCCCCTCAACTGACAATGGCACAGCTTAGAAGTTCGCCCTGCCGACCCAACGTGGGGTGGCTGTGGCCCACACCGGACTGCCGGTGTTGCCGCCGCTCTTGCGGCTCGAGGGACGCCGACCCCACCGAATACGGCAGTTAGGCCGCCGCTGGCCGATGGGCAGATTCGGGGCCAACACAATGAGATCCCTTTGTGGTCGGACGCCCAGGGGCCCGGCAGCACCCCTGCAGGGACCCGCTGGCGCGAACTAGGGCATGGAGGAGAGCTCATCTTGGCTTGCCGCGCCAGACCTTTCCTTTCAGGAAAAGTGTGTAATAGTTTTGCGTACTTAACAGCGCCATATAGATGCTTTTATGGTTTCTTTCTCTTGTTCTTTTGTTCTCTTTTTCGTATTTTTTTCTTTTTTTCTCTTCGTTTTGTTCCTCAACATATAACCACACTTTTTTGGACAAAGGCCATGTACTGTAAACCTGTCAAGCGTCCAATACTAACAAATTTTTCACCCTCCTGGGTCACTTTTCCTAAACACTGCACATTGCAGAGGCATTTACCACACATTTCCGGAGCTATCCCCTTCTGTTCATTATATGCATTACAGAAAGGGGATAGCGAACAGGCTACAAAACAAGAAAACAAAAAAAAATATTATAAAAAAATCTTTCCCCGCGATAGAACGGTACTTCCAAAAGCGCAGCAGTTTCAAAAGTCACCGCACTAGGCCTAGACCCCTAGGCTTCACGTAGGGGAGGGGGGGGGGCCTTTTACACTCTTTTGGCTCATTCCAGGGGACGACAAGGTTGGAGGAACGACCAGACTACAACTGGAAAGGTGGGCTGGAGCCAGAAGGGCCACAACAAAGCCGAAGTTGATCGCCGCCGCTCTCAGGAACATGCAGCCTTCCGTGCAAGACTGCAAGAGCCAACCAGAGCCTATGGACACCCCCATTCTGGAACCGGGACGAAGCCATCATCTTCCCCAATCATTAGGAATTGGTCAGAAGAGGTGACGACCATTCCTATCTCCCTGGGGGGTGTATTTTCGCCCAGCCAGGATGAGTCGAGGCATGGTTTTTCACCCCCCAGGGGCAGTCGAACAATTCGAACAAACACCATTGGAACTTAATAAAATGCCGCATTTTGCCGGCCCACTCCCTGGGCTTGGTTTCACAGATGGTAGATCTCTCTACCAACATATCTTCCTCTTCACCCCTTTTCTACCTTTCTCCTACACTTCTATTTTTCTCTGCTTTCTGCTTCACCATCTTTTCTTTCCCCCACGCCAATTTACTCAATGTCCCTATCTACTATCATCGGCGCCATCGCCTTGTTCGGGCTACTGAAAAGAAGCTCTGAGTCAAGATACGAAAATCAAGAGAAAAACAGTGAGTAACCATCTCTCATTGTTACTAAAGTGCATCGGAAGTTTCAGCGAAATTGTGACACTGAAAACAGCGCGAAAATCGCCTGGAAAATACCAAAACGAGAGCGTAAACAAGATGAGGACTGTTAACCCTAATTCGAAGTATAAGAAGACGAAAACTTTTAAAATAAGGCTGCGACGACCTGTTCAGTGGTGGCAAATGCTTCCCTGAGAAGGAAAATATACGCGGTTGATTACAGGAAGCTGTTTTGTGAAGAAAAAAGCTTTTTGGTTTGGCTTGCCAAAGCCCAGTGGCAACCCAATATGGCTGCACCTCTTTGAGGGGCAAGTGGCTGACCGACCAAAATCACTATAACTTTTGAATGGTTTGACCAATTTCTATCAAATTTGTGGCAAAATAGTCACGAAATTATGTTAATGGTCGCATAAAAAAGTTGGCGAACGAACGGCCTCAGGAAAAAAGAGAAAAGTACAGAACGCCACAAAGAAGAGGGAACAAGACACAGAGTTGCTTGACCGCGAGTTAGTAAGTAGCCAAATTTGGCAGAAAGGTTCTTTTAGGCACGTTTTCTGCCAGAAGGCATAAAAACTGATGGAAAAAGAGGAAAAAAGGATAAGGATAAGATAAAGAGAAATGAGCGGGAAAAGGGAAACAGTTTTCTCGCAAACACCAAAGGAGAATGTAAAAAGTAGAACACAACCAGAAGAGACGCTGGAAAAGGGAAAAGGACCCAAACAGGTACAGGGAAGACTTCAGTCTGGCCAGGGACGCCGGAACCGGGGGGGCAAGGGGGGCCAGAGCCCCCCCAAGCATTTTTATGTCAGGGATCGGCCCCCCCTACTTCCTGCCTCATTGACATTTTTTTGCGCAACTTACGGTCTCCAAGTTTCTATAAATTTGGCTCCATCACTGACGTGAGAGTAGCCAATTTTGCGTTGATAATACTCGCAAAACGTGACAGCTGCAGCCACGGATTACCGAACCGACACGCTGACACTGGTCTGCGTGGCTGCAACTTGCGCTGAGGTAAAAAAAAGCGGGAGCTGTTTTCTCGTCTCCCTAGGCCTGCAGTCTCAGACGTTTCTTGTGCGGGGTTACAATAGGTATTGTACTGACTCAGCATCGCGACGTGGAATAATTGCCACCGCCACCACTACCAACAACATCATCATCATCATCATCGGCCTATTTAAGTCCACTGCAGGACGAAGGCTTCTCCCATTGACTTCCATCCGCTCCTGTCCTGCGCTGTTCGAGTCCATTCTTTGCTTCCGAACTTTCGTATTTCGTCCCTCCATCGAGTTACCGGCCTTCCCCTCCTTCTGGTCCCGTCTCTCGGTAGCCACTCAGTTACCCTGGTGGTCCACCGGTTGTCATTTCGTCTCATTACATGGCCTGCCCAAGTCCATTTCTTCTTATTTTGAATTATGATATCTTCTACTCGAGCGTGTTCCCTGATCCAGGAGGCTTCGTTTCCTGTCCCTAAGTGTTACTCGTAACTATCATTATTCGTTCTATGGCTCGTTGAGCCGACCTAAGTTTTCTTTCCAATTGTTTAGTAAGGCGCCAAGTTTCCGCCCCATATGTCAACACCGGTAGTACGCATTGGTTGTATACTATTCTTTTTAGTGATAGAGGTAGCTTAATTTTGAATATTTGGGGGTGCTTGCCGAATGCACCCCGTCCCATTCCTATCTGGGCCAGATTTCTTTCTCGTGGTTAGGGTCAGCACTGACAACCTGTCCAAGATGGATATAATCTTCTACTTCTAGTATTTCGGTACCTAGGCGGAAGAGAGTGCTTCCAGCATGTTTATTTAGCATTACTTTAGACGTATTCATGTTTATCTTTAATCCGATGGCCCAGCTTTCTGACTAGGTCTTGAAGCATTTTTTACAGGTGTTCTGCAGTCTCACTGAACAAGACTATGTCGTCCGCAAACCTCAAATGGCTCAAGAATTCTCCGTTTGCCCGTAATCCCACCTCTTCCCAGTTAAGCTTCCTAAATATATTTTCCAGACATGCTGTGAACAATTTTGGTGCTCCCTTTCTGATCGTAAACTTTTCGCTTTTCGTGTGGAGGATTTTCCTGCCCGTACACCCCTTATATATGTCGTCTAGGAGTCTTATGTAAGTCTCCTCGATTCCCTGGTCTTTTAATGCTTCCAGCACTGCTGCGGTGTCTAGCGAATCGAACGCTTTTTCATAGTCTATGAATGCCATGTGAAGGGGTTTATTATACTCCGCTGATTTTTCAATTGCTTCATTGATGACATGGATGTGATCTGTCGTCCTTTTCTAAAGCCGGCTTGTTCCCTCGGTTGTTGGAAATCTAGGCTGTCGCTTATGCGGTTAACTATTACCTTGGTAAACAACCAACACACCACCGAGAGGAGGCTGATCTCCCTTCTTGTGGATAAGAACCCCCCCCCCCAGTAGGTGCGCTGCGCCACTGCTAGTAATGGTGCTTTACATTACCTGCTTGTAGGGAGGCGGCGGCAGCAAAGAGACGAGTGCATTGAACCTTCGGGTCGGGTTATAACTATGCGAACTGACCCCTTCTTCTGGCGGCTTTTCTGTTTTAATCCGGTATTCAAATCCATCCACGCTCTTTCTCCGTATTTTTCCACGAACAAGCGCCCTCCCGTTCCCCAACGGCGTGTCGAGGGAAAACATGAAGTACAATGGCTAATTGTGTCTTACTTTACCTGCCAGTGGCGAGGCTGCGGTAGCGCAGACACAGGCGGCGGCAGCAGAGAGACGAGACGAGCCGTTTGAACCTTTGGGTCGCGAACTGACCCCTTCTTCTGGCGGCTTTTCTGTTTTAATCGGGTATTTAAATCCATCCGGGCTCTTTCTCTGTATTTTTCCACGAAGAAGCACTCACCGTTCCCCATCGGCGTGTTGCGGGAAACGCATGAAATACAATAGCTAATGGTGTCTTACTTTAACTGCCAGTGGCGAGGTTACGGTAGCGCAGACACAGGAGGCGGCAGCAAAGAGACGATAATTGCCTGGTGGGGTCATTCTCCTGGCGCGAGAAAGCGGCAGAGGGGCGCGCAGCTCCAAGTCAGTCTGGTCGGAAAAGGGGATTGACTCGTCACGCCGTGGCGGGGGAAGCAAGGCTTGAGAGTGAGTGGAGGAGACAAACTAGAAACGACTGCTATTGATCCTTGAGGAGTGCTACCGAGGCTGAAAGGCGACGCCGAGCTTTTTCTGTCTTATCAGTAATGCTTGTCAGTAAGTGACGGCGGCAAGCGAGGTACACCAGCTTTTGATGGGTGAAACTGAAGAGAAACCGGCGAGCAGGATTTCGTATTTGTGTTGCACCGGAAGGGGCGACGGAGCGGACAATGTTACCATGCACCAGAAGCCGAGGCGGCAGACAGACGACCATTCTTGCGATGGATGACCATAGCTCTCGAAAGTACGGAGAATTCGGCGCGTCATCGTAAAAGCCACGTGGACGACCTTAGGTTAACGCACCCACCGGCATGTGTGGTGGTTTGGCGGCAAGATAAGCCGCCAAACGATGCCGCGCCGCCGTGCAGAAGCGCCAACAACAGTTGTTCTGTGCCACCCGTTTCTCCCCTCTATTCCACGTCTTTGTCGAAACCGCAGGAGCGTTCTGTGTACATTATAGGTGTGCAGTCCTCACGTTCGTGCACGGCGTGTTAGCCCTCTGAAATGGGGAGGAACGGAGTGTTTCTATGTAAAACGCGTATGGCGGCACTTTAGCTCAACGCATCCAGCGGCATGCGTATTGTGGCGGCGGATGGGCTCGCACGTGGGCCAGGTCCTTTAGCTTTAAAGAATAGCGCGAAAATAGCGCGAACGATGCCGCGGCGGCGTTAAACATCCTGTAAGGTGCTGCAGTGTGTCCCCCCCTTCCTCACCTATTTCCTGCGTTTTTTTCTAACCGGCAAGGGCATTGAGCGTAAGTTTGTTGTGGGTATGCAGTCTTGCAGTGCGCCCAAGGCGTGTCCCTCTTTTGAGGGTGGTGCAGCAGAGAGGGGACCTGTCACTTTTCCGATGGGACAGCATTGTTTGCGGAGACTTTCTGACGTTGGAAACCACGAAACGATGGGCAGATTAAAAGGCCCTGCGGCGGGTCACAAGGTGTTTAAATAAGCAAGTTCAGCTTGTGCGAAGCTGCACTAGTCCTTCGCACAGGAGGCACGACGGCGACCGGCCCTACTACCGGACCGGCAGACTGCGCTCGCTACGGTATGTACCGTCCTTTACAATTATTATCAGTTCGGTAGGCCTGTTTAGTCTTCCTTTTTTGGACATAGACAATCAGTCACTTATACACGCTACGCTACAAATTCACTAGGCCCGTTGGCGCAGTTTGTGAGCAAAATAGTCGTCATTTTCCATTTAGGCGTTGGAAAGGACGTTCTTATGAATTTATCCACATGTTGCCCTTAATTCTTGAGACGCGACAGCCTGTTCTGATCTTATGTTCTACTTCCTCCAATCAGCATGTAACGGCTTTGGCAGTACTTTTAGACCGAGTTTACTACATAAAGATCGGTGAGATACTGTAGGCTTTTAGAAGCAAGATGCATCCGCGCTAATACCTTGATGGACGTGAACGGAGAACGAAAAGAAATTATGATATAAAGTTCTCATTAAAGAGCATTGCTGGTACCCGGTAAGAAAGTCGAACGTTATTTAGCTAGGTCATGAATTTTACTTGATGTTTGTTTTTATTTCTTTTGACGATTTGATATTTACGCTTGATGTAGAAAAAGAAGACTGTTTCCTTTTGATCGTAAATCTTGATCGTAATCTTCTTGCACATGAACTGGAATTCTATGCTATTCGAGGTATGGCTTTCAGCCTTATTACATTATAATTTAGTCATCGTTCCCAGTTTGTGACAATAATACAATTGCAAGTCGGATATTCAGGAAACATGTTCTGGTGTTCCCCAGGGCAGTATTCTAGGACTGCTCTTATTTCATATTTATATTAATGACATTGTGCAGATAGACCCGTCAGTGAAGTTCGTAATTTACGCCGACGACACGAGTTTGTTTATCGCAGAAGAGGCTAGCGAGAGATTACTCCAACGAGGTAATGAGGTCATTGAAAAATTAGCCGTATGGGCTTGTTGCAGTGGGTTCAAGAATAACACTGAAAAATCTAAGGCAGTTATTTTTGGTGCAAAAGGTGAATATGTCAATAAAAACCAATATTTAGTTTTAAATGCGTGTCCTGTAGAGATTGTAGCCAGCTTTAAAAATCTTAGGAGTAGTTTGGGAACACATGCTTTGGGAATTGCACGTTGACCAAGTTGTCAACAAACTGTCGAGAGTAACGAGATTGCTTTACAAAAATAGTGACCTATTGCGGACGAATACAAAGCTACTCATTTATTATTGGCTGTTCCTGTCGTACTTAAACTGTTGTTTTCTTGTTTGGGGCCCAACAACGGTTACAAATATTCCTACAATATCTAGGTGCAAAATAAAGCTGTTCGATTTATACCCAACGTTGCAGCAGACAAGCCAACTAGATCTTTGTTCAAATAGTTTGGTTTAGTCAACACGAACAATTACTATAATTACCGTTTATGGAAGGCGTGGGTTGCTGAAAGAATAAGGGAAACGTTTTCTATTTGTACTATGTCCAACCTAACCGTTAAAGAGCATTCCTACAACACGAGACGACCTGATTATTAGACTCTCCGTCCCACTAGAACAAATTATGACGACCACTTGATGCAAAACATTGTCCCGAAACTTTGGATGAGCAGTGGAAATCGACTTACATTCAAAGATGGGCTTGATTTGTATGTATAGCGTAGTGTTTGAGCGCCATTGTCGCTAATGTAGCGTTTGTTTTTAACTTTACCACCTTTCTTATTTTTTTCAGTTTCCATTGTTTGCGAGTTGTACATCTCCCATGCAAGTGTTGTATAGGTGTTTGTAGCATGCAAATTTTGGTTTTTCTCTGATGTGAATAGCTTTGCTTGAATTATTTATGATTTCACTGTTGTACGCCATTTTCTTTTCTCCGAGTGGGAGAACTTTAACAGTTTGGTTTGTCACCGAAGCATCCCGTGATTTTCTCACATATGTGTTTTTATGTTAATGTTTTTAATACGTTTTCTCATGTGGTATTACAACTATGTAGCTGCTGACCTCGTAATCGGGCGGGGGGAGGGGAGCAATGTCAAGCTACGAATGTTTCTATTTGCAAACATTAAATAACGTTTCTATGTCGACGTCTATGACAGCCACCACGGGGGGGGGTCTCGGGGCCTTTGGGCTGTCTTTCAGATTTTTTTAAATAGGCCATAAAATATCCCGAACCCGAATTACCGAATTAAAAATACTTCCTAGCTCTCATATTATAACAGCCACATGCTGCTCGACATTTCCTAATACAAATGCAATTTAAGTTCCCATTATTCAAATTGATATAGCCCTCGGATTACGGATCACCGCTTTTCTATACAATAAAATATTTGGCCTCTATATTTTCTTTCGTACTGGTCACAAACTGTTCAAAACATAAAAAGAAACAGGACAGAGGTCTATCAACGCTGAGTTTTGTTCAGCTCGATCCATGTTGCACTGTTAGTGCAACAAAACCAAACGAACTGGGGCATTGATCATGCCGACGTGTGTTAGGTGTGGGCAGCGTCAACTAACGGCTCTTTTATTTGATCCCAGCCCTCACGCAATGCCCGGCTCCCAAAGAAAGATCAGTGGTTTCTTTCTACCAGCTCCAAAGCGTGCATGCCTTGGAAGCAGAGATTGTCAAGGTATAATAATGCACATATTTTTGTATATAATCACGAGTTCTGTTTGTGTGAATGCCTCCGTTCAACAATTCTCTTTGCTTCTACGCTTTTCTCTGTCGCTACCAGATATTTCTTCTGAAAGACCCGGCCTACAGTGTCATCGCGCAGAGCAAGGCACAGGCCATGATGGTAATAATTGATATTTCATTGATACATTTTTGCATTTTAAAAGTGGCATTTTGAGACAGTTAAGGACGGTGCGAATTTTGCAGAAATTGGTCCATCCCGTACCGACAACACGAACGCCGTTGTTGCACAACCATTACCTGACGACAGCGCCCGTCCTCCGGACCTGTCACCACTGTCGACTGATTGCTCAGCGGGTAAGTAGTTTCAGTATATCCAAATTAAGGTCATGCCTATCGGTTATGCCAATAATACTTTTTTGTTAGACATAGGCTAGGGAAAATAGTGTAAACTTGATTTAAAAACCGAATAGGAACAGAAGAAGCAATGAATGCCTTTTATTTCATTTGTACAAGCCCAAACATCGCGGCCTGCTAGCCGGACGGAAGAAGCAACCAGCTCGGACGAAATGAGCAATCTGCAATCGCTCGCCTTCAAGAATTCGAGAGAGAGTTCAAGCGAGGACGAGTCAGCGCTGAACGACCATCCGTCACTTCCGGCAAAAAACTACAGGTTCCCAAAAAACCAAGGAGGTAGATCATGTCAACATGGCTGGTTTGAGCGATTTTCTTGGCTGTCCTACCAAAGCAAGAGCGACTTAGTCTTTTGTCAAGAGTGCCGTCGACATTTCAAGAAAAAAGGGGACAACACTAGAAATGTGGAGCGAGCTTTTGTTAAGACTGGTTTTAACTGGAAAAAGGCTATCGAAAGGTTCAAATCGCATGAAAAGAGCCAATTTCACGTTGACTCCGTGAGCCTAAACTTGTCATACCAGAGAGGCATTCCTGTTTTGAGTCTCCTTTCGCAGCAATGCAACAAACATCAGGAGGATGCCAGGGCAGTACTTCGCGTCATAGTTAGCTCTGTGCGCTATCTCTGCCGCACAGGGCAAGCTCTTAGAGGACAAGGTAAACTGGATGGAAATTTTCTCGATTTGCTTCATGAGAGATCAGAGGATGTCCCGGTCCTTAAGACGTGGATGGCTAAGAGGGACAAATGGGTGAGCGGGGACGTGCAGAATGAGCTTATAGAAATTATGGCGCATACCGTACAGCGAGAGATTGTGGAGGACGTGAAATCCGGCCCGTTCTACGGTATCATCGCTGATGGAACAACGGATGTGAATGGAATGTGAACGGAACGCTGATGGAACAACTACGCTAGGGTACAGGAGCAGTTCACCTTTTGCGTGCGGTGGGTGCAGAGCAAGACCCTTGAGCTTCGGGAAGAGTATATTGGCATGTACAACGCGCCCGACAGCAGAGCTGAAACTCTATACTCTGCCATCAAGGACATGCTTTTGCGCCTGGGCCTAGACTTTCACTGCGTCCGTGGCCACTGCTTTGATGGGGCGGCAAATATGTCCGGTCGTTTTTCGGGTGTACAAAAAAGAATTAGCGATTGCGAACCGCGTTCTTTGTATGTCCACTGCAGTAATCACTGTTTAGATCTTGTACTGCAGGAGGCTAGCAGGAGCTGCGACATAATTGGAGACGCTCTTAGCACTGTTAAAGATATTTCCAACGTAATCCTCGACTCCAAAAAGCGCAAAAGTGCTTACGCCAACATAGTAGTTTCTACAGGGGGCGAAGTAGATTTGGAGAACGGTTCCAGGCCAAACAATTTACTGCCGCTTTGCCCTACGCGATGGACCGTTAGAGTTAAGTCCATGCGAAGGTTTCTTGACAACTACGCTAGGGTACAGGAGACGCTCAAGGAGCTTTTGGAGACACCAGGTTCAGTGACAGATGGCAGCAAGGCCATTTTCAGGGGTTACTACACCCTTTTGCAGAAATTTGAAACGTTGTTAGGGATCAACATTTCCATAGCTTTTTTCGGCCCTTGTGAAGAATTGGCAAGGGCTTTCCAGAGCTCAACATGTCGAGCGGCGGGTGCAAAAGAGGCTGCAGAGGCTCTCCGCGAGGCGATCTCTCGGCTGCGCTCTGATGCCGCGTTTGAGGAGCTGTGGCAGCACACGAGCACAACTGCAGCACGCCTATGCCTGAAAGAGCCTCGAGTGTCCAGGCCGGCAAAACCGCCTAGGCGGTACGAGGCGACTGACAGGCCTGTTCAGCCAGTTACACTCGACGTTAAAGCAGCACTGCGCAAGGAGTATTTCGCTGCTGCCGATCGGATTATGAATGAAACGCAACGGCGTTTTGAGCAGCCGGGCATGTTACAGCTCGTAAAACTGGAAGGCATTTTAGCCAGCGCTGCAAGGGGAACTCAGTTCACAGCTGATGGGCTAAAGGCGTCTTTGGGAGTGCATGCAGTAGATTTTGACCTGTGCAGACTCTCGGCGCAGTTTCTGCTTCTACCAACTCTTCTACACGATGCCGATTCCACCACATCCCTGGGCATTTTGAAGATGCTGCAAAGCAAACCGGAAAACATTCGCGAGCTAATGGACCAGGTCGTGCGGTATGTTCAGCTTTTGCTGTCCATACCTGCATCGGTTGCTTCTGGGGAGCGCTCTTTTAGTGCTCTGCGCCGAGTAAAAACTTATTTGCGCAACCGAATGACCCAGAAGAGGTTGTCGCATCTTCTGATTTTGAACATTCATAAGGAAAGAACGGCGGCCCTCAGGTTAGAGGACATCATCAAAGAATTTGTGAGCAGAACAGCGGAGCGAGTAGCAACCTTTGGTCCCGTCTAGCTGTCCGAAATGCCTGCTGCTTTTGTGCATTTTTGACATTCATGTACAGTCATGGTCACATGAAGTGCGAACACAAAATTATGAACAAGAACACGCAAAATTGAAAAATGCTGTTCTTGGAGGTCCAAAAATGGCGCACTGTTGGTATATTTTGAAAGCCACATTTTCCATCTTTGTTATTGTTATTAGGCCACACATCAATGTGACTTGCATGGAGAGAAATCGCGCTATTTATGTGTTCTGGTTTATATTATCCTGGTCGCGTTTCATTTGTCCGTGACTATACATACATGTATTATAGCGTGCTTGTTCGTATTGTTGCATTTCCATTATTTTTATGTCATGTTTTTATATGCGTCAATATACAAATAGAAACAGACCTAACTTTACAGGATGGCATCAAAGAACTTTGGAGATAGCAGCAACCTTTGGTTCCACCTAAGCCCCTATAGCAATAACACCACTGACTGATAAGTGTGATGCTTGTTTGCAATATTTCCAATTGTATGTATGTATTATAGCGTGGCTGTTTGTACTGTGGTATTGCAATTTTTGTATTTGTATTACGCTTGTTTTCTGCGCCATTGTATAAACGTACCAAACATTCTGTTGCTTAAATAATATGTCAAATGCGAATAAATATGTGGTCACTGAAAATTCACTCTATTTTCTGCTTAATAGCACGCGGCCTATCTTGACTAAGATGGCCACTCGCAACACATTCTCTTTCTTCCCCCTTCCCCATCCCGTTTATTTTTTATTCAATGAACGTATAATAAGCACAATTTAAAGTTAAGAATAACCAGTGGGTAAAAAAAGATTTTTGCACGTGGTTAATAGAAAAGAAGTCGATTTTTTTTTCTTTCTAGCGAAACTCTGATTTTAATCGCGTAAAAATTTCGAAGTACATAAAAAAATAAAAAAATTGCTTCAGCCCCCCCACTGAAAAAGTGTTAAAGGAAGTGCTTGCGTATTGTTGTCTGGAGTGCTTTGCATGTGATGAGGATGTGAAGTACGGATAGGCCCTCCCCACACCTGCTACACAGGGGTCTTGGAGATCCAGTGAGCAGAAGGGAGTGTGTGACGTGTGTGTGGCCTACCCGTAATCTAGCTAGAGCAATATCGATGAATCTGTTGTGTGAGTCACTAGTGTATTGTTGTAAGTGTGGTTTTATTATGTGTAACTTGTTGTCTGTCTGTGTGCTCCAGTCGGCTTGCCATGTTTTGCGAAGGTGTTGTCTTACGTGTGGCTTGAGGTCAGTGTAGGGTATTGTTGTTATGTCCACTGTGTTTGAAAGTGCAGCAGTGGCGGCCATTTGATCCGCGGTCTCATTTCCGGCGATTCCAGCATGGCCCGGAACCCAGCACAGGATTAGTTGAAAATTCTTAGCATATATAGACATTATGGCATTAAAGACAAGATTGACAATGTGGTTTTTACTGGGTCTGTGTGAAGACAATGCATGCACAACACTCAAAGAGTCTGTAAAGATGACAGACCTGGGAATTTGTTTAAGAATGTGCTGAACGATGAGTAAAATGCCATATGCTTCTGCTGAGAAGATAGTGGTGTGTACATTCATGATTCTGCAAGAATTAAAGTTGGGACCATGAGCGGTGCATGACGCCGTATTTGAAGTTTTCGAGGCATCGCTATAGAATTCGGCACATTTATATTTATCCTGAAGCGACAAGAAATGCTGCAGAATCGCAGCTCTCGGAACCCTGTTTTTATCTATTTTCATAAAAGAAACATCAAACCAAACAGGCTGCAGTTGCCATGGTGGTATAACGTCAGAAAATGATGATGATGTGCATACATCTAAAAACCCAACGGCAATACCTGAAGCTTCCTCTCTCACCCTCAGAGAGTAGGGAGAAGACACAGATGGACGATTTGAGAATAGCTGGGTTGTAGATGTATCATTGAGGACAGGTTTAAAAGGATGGTTATTCAATGATGAGACCTTAAAAGCTTATAATAAATCAATGTACATTCGTCGATGTTCAAGGCACCATTTGTTACTTTCAGCGTACAGACTCTGGGCCGGGCTAGTGCGGAACACACCACACGCAAGGCGCAGGCCCAAGTGGAGCACTGGGTCAAGCATTTTTAGTGCTGTTATTGATGCCGACCCATACACAACACTACCGTAGTCTACCCGAGACCATACACAAAACTACCGTAGTCTACCCGAGACCCGACTAAGGCAGTAAAGACACGCAGAAGGAGTTCTTTGTCTGCACCATAGGACTGGTGGGAGAGGACTTTGAGAACGTTTTCAGACATTTGTGTTTAAGTTGTTTGATGTGTGGAATGAACGTCAGTTTTTCATAAAATATGACACCTAAAAACTTGTGCTCCTTTCTTACAGGAATAGAAGCGTGATGAAGGGTGATCTCAGGGTCTGCCTTAATCCCGCGCTTCCGGGAGAACACAACACAAGTACTTTTTACAGGCTTCAGTTTAAAACCGTTTGTGTCCGCCCAGCCAGCAATTTTGTTCACCCCAAGCTGGACTTGGCGTTCCCAAATTGAAAAGTTGCAGGACTTAGAAGATATTTGAATGTCATCTACATAAACCGAACAGGAAATGGTTGGTGGCAATACCTTCCGAAGAGGGTTCATCTTAACAATAAAGAGTGTACAGCTCAAGACACCGCCTTGAGGGACACCATTTTCCTGCACGTATACATTCCAAAAAGCACTGCCAACCCTCACTTGAAAGGTCCTTTCTGACACGTAGCTACCAAGCGTGTTCAGCATATTGCCAGAAACACCGAACGACTTGAGGTCACACAAGATGCCGTACCGCCAGGCAGTGTCATAGGCCTTTTAAATATCAAAGAAGACTGTTATGCAAAACTGATAATGGATAAAGGCATCTTTTACATACGATTCCAACGCAACCAGTTGATTGTTGGTGGATCTCCCAGCCCTAAAGCCAGCCTCGCAGCTGTCGAGAAGACCATTGTACTCTAACAAGTACATGAGTCTCCTATTGATCATCTTCTCGAACAGCTTACACAGGCAGCTTGCCAGGGCGATGGGACGATAACTTGCGGAAGAGGAAGGGTCCTTCCCCTCTTTCAGAAAGGCCACTATAGTGGCCTCCCTCCATGACCCTGGGAGGTGCCCCGAAAGAAATATTTTGTTGTAGAGGTGAAGGAGGGTGTCCAGTGTGTCTGTGTGAAAGTATTGAATCATAGTGTATGTAATGTTGTCTGCGCCTGGAGCTAAAGGTTTACAAGAACTAAGTGCGATCTTCAGCTCATGCAGTGAGAAGGGGGTGTTATAAGATGAGGTTGACTTATTACTGTCTCGCAAGGACTTCTTCTCACAGGATGTTTTGTGTTTTATACAAGTGTTCGTGTGGTGCGCTGAACTGGACACGGAAGTGTTGGAAGTTAGCCTGGTCTTCCAGTGTGTCCCCTGTTGTACTAACCAGGGGCAGGCTGTGTGTCTGTTGTCCTTTTAGTTTACGTATTCGTGTCCATACTTTTCGCGTGTCAGTGTATGAGCTGATGGAAGTGAGGAAGGTGCACCAACTTTCCCTTTTCGCTTCACGACACACTCGCTTCCCAAAAGCCTTTGCCCGTTTAAAAGAAATGACGTTATCTGACGTGGGGTAGCGGCGAAGGACACCCCACGCCTTGTTCTGGGCCTCTCGCGCCCGCGTACAGTCCTCATTCCACCACGGCCTCCTTTGGTTGCACGGAGTGCTGGAAGCGTGGGGAATGGACTTTTCAGCAGCGTCGAGGATGTGCGCCGTGATGAGTTGGGATGCTTCCTCCACGTGTAGGTGTTCTATGGTTGTGCGGTGTAGTTTAGATGTTTCTGTGAATATAATCCAGTTTGCTTTTGATTCTTTAAACCTGTGATGGGAAGATGGACTGCATGGGCCTTTACCTATATATGTTAGGGAAGTGGGGAAGTGGTCACTACCATATGGGTCAGTGCCCACGCCCCACTCAAGACATGGAAAGAGAATTACAGAACCAATAGCCAAGTCGAGATGTGAGTATGTATTATGTCCTAAGTTATGGTATGTAGGCTGCTTTCTGTTGAAAAGGCATGCTTCTGAAAATGTAAGGAATTTCTCTATCAGGCGACCTCGGGCATCCGTTCTGGAAGAGCCCCAAAGAGAGTTGTGAGATTTAAGGTCGCCTGTAAGTATGTACGGTTCGGGCAGCAGGTCAACCAGCGCCTCGAAGTCGGTGCTCGTAAGTGCAACATCAGGAGGAATGTATATGGAGCATACCGTTATCAATCTATTAAATATTATTGTGCGGACGGCTACAGCCTCGAGGACAGTGTTGAGAGCGATAGGGTGGCATGCTAAGGATTTGCGGGTGATTATGGCAACACCGCCAGAAGAGTGTGTGCAGCCATCCCTGTCTTTCCTGTATACCATGTAACTATTCAAGAAATTTGTGTGTTTGGAATTCAGATGTGTTTCCTGGACACACATTATACTTGGCTGATTGGCATGCAGAATCTCATAAACGTCGTCAAGATTATTCAGAAGGCCTCTGCAGTTCCATTGAACTATGTTTTCTCTTCCCATTATGGAGATTTAAAAACTACTGAAGTTTGTGTGTATGTCTGTTCATGTGTCTTTCGGGGCTGTTACTCTAAGATTTGGCTTTTTGGGCCTTTCTGCTGGCTTGGGCGTCGGAGGCCGCTCTTTGCGGTGCGTAGCAGGCACGAGCGGCGCGACGTCCATCTCGTCCTCAGATGTCCGGGGGGTGCCCGTCGAACTGGGCCCCCCGGACCTGGCCGCCTTTCGGGAGCCCTTCATTTGGGCCACCACCGTCGGGGGCGGCAGAGGTGGCACGGGCGGTGCGGTGACGGTGGGAGCTGGTGCGGGGCCCGTGGTGTCCATCACTTCGGTACCCTCCAACGCACAGGAGGACGGGGAGGCGGGAGCGGCACCGGTCCCAACAGAATTGGTTTGCACCACAACCGCTGCTGCCTCAGCAAGCGGCGTGGTGCCGGGTCGGGCTGCGTGAGGCAACCCAGCGGGGGGCGGGGGCGGGACCAGGTCAGACTCGCTGAACTGGGTCCCTGTGGACACCAGACGCCGCTCCGCCCCCCCCGGTGAGCCGCGTCAGCGTACCTCCCGAGGGGGAAAGAGGCGAACCTCTTTCGCGCCTCCGGGAGGGTGATGTTCTCAGTTACCTTGATGTTGATTATCTTTTTTTCCAGTTGAAACTTTTCACACTTGCGGGAGTCCGTTGCACGCGGCCCACCGCAGTTCACACAAGACAGGGTATCGGATGGACAATTGTCGCTCGGATGATCATGCGCCACGCATTTCGCACACGTCGTTCGGCCACGGCAAGAGTTTGTACCATGCCAGAGCCGCTGGCACTTAAGACAGCGCCGCGGGTTTGGGATGTACGGACGGATGGAGCAACGGATAAAACCTGCATTTATGTGCTGTTGGAGAACTGCGCGGTCAAAAGTCAAGATAATGTGCTTGGTGGGAATCTCCTTGTCGTCTCTGCGGATAGTGATGCGTCTCACGGCAGTGACACCCTGATCCTTCAAGCCGGCAAGGAGATCCACATCCGTTTTGTTCAGGAGATCTGTCTCGGATATCACACCCTGCGAGCTGTTGAGGCTCCGATGGGAGTGACCCTGATGTCGAGATCAGCCAGTCTAGTCCGAGCTAGAAGCTTTGCAGACTGCTGCTTGTCATTTATTTCGATTAGGAGCTCACCAGACCTTTGTTTTTTGCACTTTTCGCCACGGTTGGACATGGCTTATGTATGGGAGCTCGGGGTCCGTGGTGTCGCTGCTCACCGTCACCATGAATACTTAAGGTGGCTGTCTGCGGCTGATCGCGGGCACAAACGACAAGTCGTCGCTCCAATTTCCTCCTGGATCAAAAAACCGTGAAGTTCTCAATCGGCAACATGATGTAGACTGTCCCGAAATACACACTGCGTAAAAAATCAGTCCATGTCAGTTTGCGGCTAGGGAAACGAGAGAACAGGGTAACACGCTGTGCTGTCGCTTCCCGCAGTGGTTCCCGCAGTCGCCGCTAGAGGCACTCTTTAAACCCGGAAAAGGTCCATTAGATGATGAGGCATCTGGCGAAATACGTTAATTCCACCGGCAAAGCCGGAGTGTGGGCCACTGGGGTCTAAAAATCTGACATGTGTCACTAGTACAACACGATGGGCCGTAGCCCAGCCGGTGTTTGGCTGTACGACGTGTTGTTTCCATGCCAGCGTGCCAGAAATTAGCTAAGCTGGATGGAACGAAAGATTAGAACGAGCTGCTTAGACTAGATGGAATCCCAGTGGCCGGCCTCGTACAAACAAGTGCCTGTCCACAACAACCGAATAATATACCGCAAAAAAAAACTTGATAAAAAGAAACCAAAGAACAAAGGATCAGAATATAAAAGTCAACTCAGGTGTACCCCCCAGGACTCATCGTGTAAAACGTTGCATGGTAATCAAGCTCTTACGCACAACACATGCCGACAACTAACTCATATCTCTCGGGAGAAGACCCAACTCCTTACCGCCTGCATTGTCTCCCGACACAACATTGACCGTGCTCCAAAAGTCATCCCATGAAATGAGACTACGCCACCAGGAAACAGTTTGTAACACCGAATACTTCTCGACCTTCTCGCAACATTCCTGCTTGAAAACGCACTCATTGCTGTCTTACAAAAAAGTCATAGTTACTTCCACAGTTTACCCGCGCTTTTTGGAATTTTTTTCAGTGACAATCAGAGCACTGGGCAGAAATCGCATTGCGTCAGCACCGACCAGCGGCCCTCACAATGCTTTGTTTTAATTAGACAGTCGGATTCTCCCGGTCCGTGCCAGTTCTGAGTCGGCTGTTTTCTGCCGGCCGAAGCAAGAACCTCCAGGTGCGAAGCCCATGCTAAAAAATAAATGTTCCCTAAAAATAAAAACGAAATAAATGAAAACTGGAAAACCTGCACCAGCTTAGCTATAACAGGTTAAAGCCAATTAGAAAATAAATGAGGAGGGAGCCAAGGCTCCAAATTCTTTTGACAGAAAAGCCAACCATTAAAAAAAAAGACTCTTCCTTCGGTTGGCAGACAACAACACAACCCACAACTCACACCTTTATTCCTCCAGAATATAGCAGAGGCGCCTCTTATAGCAGAGAATATAGCAGAGGCGCAGAGCAACGGATAAAACCTGCATTTATGTGCTGTGGGAGAACTGCGCGGTCAAAAGTCAAGATAATGTGCTTGGTGGGAATCTCCTTGTCGTCTCTGCGGATAGTGATGCGTCTCACGGCAGTGACGCCCTGATCCTTCAAGCCGGCAAGGAGATCCACATCCGTTTTGTTCAGGAGATCTGTCTCGGATATCACACCCTGCGAGCTGTTGAGGCTCCGATGGGAGTGACCCTGATGTCGAGATCAGCCAGTCTAGTCCGAGCTAGAAGCTTTGCAGACTGCTGCTTGTCATTTATTTCGATTAGGAGCTCACCAGACCTTTGTTTTTTGCACTTATACGATTTTCCTATTATGGCTTCAAGATACTTGGCAATCAAGAAGACTGACTGAGATGCAAGAGGGTGGGTTGGATTGAGGGACTCCATGATAAATAAATCGAGAGTAATGATCTGGTTCAGGAAATGTCAAAGATGGCAATGGGGGAAATGATACTTCGGTGCAGCCCCTTTTCAGGGACCGATCACGGTGGGGGGGTGGGGGGGGGTGGGGGGGGGTTTGAAAATCTCATACGGCATAGTATAAAAGCAGGGAGACGGGGGTACTTTCTCCTTTGACCTTACCCTGGTCGGTGTATGAGTTGATGGAAGTGAGGAAGGCGCGCCAACTCTCTCGTTTCGCCTCACGACACACACGCTTCCCAAGAGCCTTTGCCCGTTTAAAGGAAATGAGATTATCTGGCGTGGGGTACCGGCGAAGGACACCCCACGCCTTGTTCTGGGCCTCTCGTGCCCGCCTACAGTCCTCGTTCCACCAGGGCCTCCTTGGGTTGCGGGACGCACTGGAGGCCTGGGGCATGGACCTTTCGGCGGCGTCCAGTATGTGTGCCGTGATGAGTTGGGATGCTTCCTCCACGTGTAGGTGTTCTATGGTTGTGTGGTGTAGTTTAGATGTTTCTGTGAATGTACTCCAGTTTGCTTTTGATTCATTAAACCTGTTCTAGGAAGATGGACTGCATGGGCCTTGACTTATGTACATTAGGGAAGTGGGGAAGTGGTCACTACCATATGGGTCAGTGCCCACGCCCCACTCAAGACATGGAAAGAGAATTGCAGAACCAATAGCCAAGTCAAGATGCGAGTACGTATTGTGTCCTAAGTTATGGTATGTCGGCTGTTTTTTGTTGAAAAGGCATGCTCCTGAAGATGTGAGGAATTTCTCTATCAGGCGACCTCGGGCATCCATTCTAGAGGAGCCCCAAAGAGAGTTGTGCGCATTAAGGTCGCCTGTTAGTATGTATGGTTCGGGCAGCTGGTCGACCAGTGCCTCGAAGTCAGAGCTCCAAAGTGCATGATCAGGAGGAATGTAAATGGAGCATACCGTTATCAACCTATTAAATATTATCGTACGGATTGCTACAGCCTCAAGGACAGTGTTCAGAGTGGCAGGGTGGCAGGCTAAGGATTTCTGGGCGACAATTGCCACACCTCCTGAAGAGTGTGTGCAGCCAACCCTGTCCTTTCTGAATACCATGTACCTATTTAAGAAATTTGTTTGTTTAGAATAGAGGTGGGTTTCCTTGAGACACATGATACTTGGCTGATTGGCATGCAGCATCTCATACACATCGTCAAGATTTTTAAGGAAGCCTCTGCAGTTTCATTGGATGATGTTTTCAGTTCCCATTATTTAAATTTAAGAATAACTGGAGTGTGTGTGTGTTTTTGTTCATGTGTCGTGTTTCGGGGCTGTTATTCTAGGATTTTTAGGCCTTTCTGTTGGCTTGGACATCGGAGGCTGCTCCTTGCGCTGCGTTGCAGGCAGGAACGGCGCGACATCCATCTCCTCATCGGATGCCAGAAGGGTGCCCGGTGGACTAGGCCCTTCGGACTTGGCCCCCTTTCGGGAGCCCAGGGTTCATACAGGCAACAAAGGCCAAAATTCAAGGGTTTTCAAGGACTTTCAAGGACCAGAAAACACATTTTCAAGGACCCAACATAACGCTTCTCAAGACTGCAAAACTTGTTGCACAACACGTAGAATATTTTGACTGTAGCATATTTAGGAACTTATTGCACAACACTTCAGTAGGTGATTCATGAAAGCTCTTTCATCTTCTCGGTTATTTCTTGGCTGAGGCTTAGGAGCTCTTCCGTCTTCGTTTAAGCTGTTTTCCTGAGGCTGTTTGATTTGACAATGAGGGTAATATCCCCTGTCTCTTCCGCTTTCTCAGCAAAGGTATCCGCTGAAGAAATCAGATCAGCTACCATTGAAACAAGCTTCGCCTTCTTCCTCAAGTTTTCAATCTCCTCCTTGACAATGCGCCTTTTCGACTGTCTTGCTCCATCAAGCTGCTCCTTCTGAGATTAAAGATACGCTTGATAGCGGTGCCTAGCTGCTGACATTGAAATCCTCAACTCTTTGGTAATGGGAACTTGCAGGATACCGCCTACCTTGTAGACGGCATCACATATGATCCTCTGCGCGATGTAGGAGGCATCCTTCAAGTTCTCGACAGAGACTTGACGGTTTACACTAAACCCCCTCTCTACGGTGGCCTCGGTGTAGGACGAATTGAACTTCAGAAGTTCTGCGAAAATTCGTCCAGCCTGTCTGCGCTCTTATCGAACAGTCTCAGCTTATGCTTTTCTTCTTGCAGCTTCCCAGCATACTCGGCAAATATTGAGTCTCGTTGGTGACTATGCAACCTTCTTGCAACAATAAGGGCATCCAGAACTTTCTTGATACCTGCTAGGCACTGCTCTGGTTTGGTGCACATCTGCCGGGGGTCCAACGAGGATAAGCCCCTCACAAAGGTATACTTCAGAGGGCTCTTCTCAAGGATCTTCTTGGTCATGCTCACTAAGAACGTCTTGCACTGCATCTTAAATGCAAATGAATCTTTGGCGCTGGCTTTGGAGTCCTTAAGGATTTGTTCGGCTGTGTGGCCGATATCCACCTTTTCAAGCGCACGGTGGTTGCTTGGGTCTTCAATGTTAATTTTCAACAGGTTTGTGACTGCTGTTGACGCAGACAGAACTGAAAACTTTACAAACTTTGTGAGAAGCTCTTTGGCAACAGTCTCAAGGTCCTTTGCCAGAAGGAACACAAGAGGCTTGTCTGCTTGATGTTCTGTCAGGAAAGGCGTTACCCCAAGTGCAAAATGAAGCATTGCTGGAACCAGTGGGTCAGTGGAGAAGTTGCACAAGTTCTGGAACGAGGCACACTTTGGCAGATTCACTTCCTTTCTGCTTGCAGACTCAATGTATTTTTTCACATCAGACCACAAAAACAGGGCTCGCTCAATCACGGGGACATTTTCCACCCAGCGATGGGCAACGTACTTGAGGGGAAATGTTGTCTGGCCAGTCACTGCTGTGAAGTCTTCACGTCTCGCTGGAGAGTCCTCGAACAGTGCACTCAGGCTTGACCGTAGTGTGTCCAAGCCCCAGTGGCTGGCAGTCAGCCCTGCCCTGAAGGCATTGTGTACAATGTGCAGTCCACAAGTGCCCAAATCTACACACTGCACCTGACAGTTTTGTTGAAGATACTCCTGCAGACCTCTGAAAAGTTCACATTAGGTCCGTCCATGGAAATTTGCAGGACCTTCGACAGCGGCAACTGCTCCAGTGAGTTCAACAGCTTTTCTTGAATGTCATCTGCCGTTGCGTGGCCCATAAAAACGGATGTGAAGTACCTTGTCGTGACTCTTTGAGATGAGTCCCAGTATCGGATGTGAACATCCATTTGCTTTTGATGTAAAAAATCGTTAGCAGACTCATTAAACAGGACGACGTAACAGTCGGCTTTCTCTATCTCCTGTTACATAAGCGCACTTTTTTTCCCCACAAGCAAAGGCCTTTGCGATCTCACTGTCCGGGAACATTTTTTTGAAGAGATCATTTGTGTGCGCTGATGAACTGTAAGAGTAGTGAGACGTCACCACCTTTAAAGTCCACACAATCTCCGCATCTGTCACCAATTCGTGCACTTTGACTGCTGAGTTCAAATCCGATGGCTGTGTTGGGACCGCGGGGACGGGTCGGGCACTCGTGCCACAACTCGTGCCGAAGAGCTCGGAACCGAATTTCGCTTGCAACGTGTGCCAAAAAGACAAGCCCACTGCCAAAGCCTGCCCGCAAGCGATATTGAAGCCTACTTCAGACGAACTGTCTACGTACCCCTCTTGGATAACGTCCTTTCCGACATTGTTGAACGATTTCCATCTGCGACGCTCGATATATTTCAACTGTTTGCTTTGCTGCCTGCTTCGGTAAATGCCACGAACACCGCACTGGATCGCTTAGTTTGTAGCAGCCTTGCGAACAAGTACAGCTCAGTCATCGGTGCGGAAGCAACTAGTGCAGAAAAGACGCTTGGAGCTGAATATCAGGTCTGGGCTGCAAAATGGATCCGAGAGGAAAAAAGTGGGACGCGTATTGCGACGACGGCTCTCGAAGCCTTCAACTCTTGCGACAAGCATATGTTTCCGACACTTCACGTTCTTCTGCAAGTGCTCGCAACGCTACCAATCAGCGTGGCGACAGCCGAAAGAAGCTTCTCTACGCTACGTAGGCTGAAAACTTGGACCCGATCGACCATGGGCGAGAAGCGGCTGCTAGGTCTCGCTTTGCTGGCGACTCATCGGGACATTTCTCTTGACGTTAGCCGAGTCATCGAACGTTTTGCCCACGGTGGGAAGCGCAGGCTGCTATTTTCTATGCGAGTCTGACAGTGACTTCTAAAAGTTGAACAAAACCTCTCCAGTAGATTTTTTTTTTTTTTGATGTTAAGTGAAAGGTGTCCGGTTAAAAACATGCCTTTATTTTCAAATATGTTGATGTATGGTGTCAGCACTTGTCTTTTCATACCTTTCTCTTATAAATATGCGCAGAACTCCACTTGTGTAAATAATGTCTCTCATTTAAAGTTGACGAGTGCATCATATTTATGTTTTTTCTTCATTTGAGTGAATTGTATGACATCCTCAAAGTAGCCGTGTTATGCCGCTATAACAATTGTGATAGCCCTCCGTGGTTATTGTTGGAAGTGTACGGACCGATGCGATTTTTTATGTTATGATGCAAAATAAATAAAGAAGCATAAAAAACGACTGCTTTCTTGTTTGATGTAGCTCTACGGGATGTTTCCCCCATGTTTCAAACTTCTTTCAAGAAAAAGTACTGTCAATTCTTATTACCTACGCAGTGACCAATATCCGCAGCCGTGATAAGTACTAGGCAACTGATATTTTAGTTGTATGTTGAAGGTGGTTTAAAGTTGTATGTTGAAGGTTGTTTAAATTAATTCTCGGTTCTCCGCTATGGCATACCCCCACTGCGTTTAGTTTGCTCCACAATTTTATTGACACTTTTTTAGACACACTGAGCTGACCGCATAAAGCTATTTCTTCTGAAAAGTTTAGTGACATTACGCCACTTGTGTGTGATTTGATTGTAGGGGCTTAACGCGCCGACGCAACGCAGGCGATGAGGCGCGCCGTAGTGGAGGGCTCCGGATTAATTTTGACCACCTGGGGATCTTTAACGTGCGCCGAAATCTCGTACACACGGGCGTTTTTGCTTTTCGCCTCCATCAGAAAAGCGACCGCCGCGGCCGGGGAATCGAACCCGCGACCTCGTGCTCAGCAGCGCAACGCCTTAGCCACTGAGCCACCGCGGCGGGTGCCACTTTTGTGTATTGTTTGACCCGTGTATTTTCGTTCTCTGAGACCAGTCTACTGAGACCACTCCAAAACATTGAGGTGTGGAGTGGTCTAATCCAAAAAGCTAACAACCAGCCTGCCCCCCCCCCCCCCCCCCCCCTCCCGCGGCCCCACGCACACACACACACAAACACATGCATGCGCACACATAGCTTTTTTTTTATATCCTCGTGAGACCCAGTGTACAATATATTGCACACTCGTTCTCAGCGCCGTAGCGGTTTTCCAACAGCCGTAGAAGCAAAGACCGCCTGTGCAAAGAATTGCACAGACATGTGCTGCCATCTAGCGCGGAGTGGGAGAAGTCGACTGCGCGGTTCTTTTTGCGCACCATTTTGGACGATGGCCTCCGTCCCCATGAAGTCGTTCTACTCGGCCCGGCCAAGTAAGATGCTCTTATTATCTTACCGCTTTACGGAATGGTTTGAAATTTGTGTTGAATGGGTTCTTGAATGTGTAGGGACAATCTAGAACTCAATTTTATTTCGCACAAACGTGTATTTTGTTTGTTGTCGCGCTGAATTCTTTTGTGTACATTTTATTGCACACTGGGATCGAGGTACATTGTATTAGGTATTTTCGAGTGTGTGCGCCGTATGTACTGTTACAATGACCGGGCAGTAAATTGACGTTTTTATCTCTACCAAATAAGCTTTTTTCGGTTTATAATACAATGTTTTCAATTCGGATTTTCTGGACTGTGCTAGGGCTGCGGCTGAAAACGGCCGAGGCGATTTTGGAAGCCATTGCTTCTCAGGATACATCGGATCTCGACTTGTCAGAAGACGAAGAGGACACGACTGTTCTACAGACACCCCTCCCAGATGCTTCCTCTTCAGGTGGGTTGCGTTTATACAAGCCTTTAAAGAGTAGAACACGGCGCTGCATATTTTTATCTTTTTCTTCTAGAAGAGTCGGATGACGAAGATCGCGAATGTGCGCCATCCACAAGCGCGGGAAGACCAATCCCCTGGAAACAAGGCACGGAGTTTTTGCCATCCCTTCCGGCCGTGCCTCACACACCGGATAGTGAACCAGATTCTCGCGCAAATTGGACACCTTGTGACTATGTTAAACAGCATATTTCCGATGAAATGTACGAAAAAATTCATGAAATGACGGATGTCACCTACCACCAGAGAAAGGGGATGGCGTTAAGTACCAGCGCTGTAGAGATCAAGAATTTCTTTGGCGCAACGTTCATGATGAGTTGCTTAGGCTATCCGCAAATCCGTCTCTACTGGGCAAGGCAGACACGCGTTACAGCAATTGCAGATGTGTTAACCCGTGACCGCTTCTTTTTGTTGCGAAGCAACATAAAAGTTGTGAATGACCTGGACGTCACTGACGATGAGAAGAAAACCGACCGTCTGTGGAAGTTGGGACCTTTCATCGAGATGATTAGGTCGGCTTGCCTGAAGCTGCCAAGAAGCCCATCAGCGAGCATCGATGAGCAGATAATTCCGTTCACTGGGGAAAGGACACTGAAGCAGTATGTCCCCGGTAAGCCACACCCTACAGGGCTGAAGAATTTTGTTGTCGCCAGCCCTAGCGGTATGGTACTGGATTTTGAGATTTACCAGGGCAAGTCTTCGCTGGCGGCCAACACATCCGCCCTGGGTGTGGGTGCCCTAGCAGTTTTGCGGTTGTCGCAGTCCATGCCAGCAGGCAGTGCGTTGTGTTTTGACCGCTTTTTCACCACTGCACCGCTGCTCAAGCGTCTAGCGAAGGACAACCTCCGGCCAATGGGCACGATAATGAAGAACCGGATACCAAAGGATGCGAAGCTCCCCGAAGACAAGACACTTGTAAAGAGAGGCCGCGGTTCGTTTTGCCAAGCGGTCAATGAAGCCGATGGCATTTGCCTAATCAAGTGGATTGATAATAAGCCCATTATGTTTGCTTCCTCGCACGTTGGGGAGGAGCCAGTGGGGAAACGTACGAGATGGTGTAAGAAAGAAAAGATTTACAAAGACGTGTGTCGACCTGCTGTAGTCGAAGCATACAACAATAACATGGGAGGCGTTGACCTCTGTGATAGGATGGTCAGTCTGTACCCCAGCAAGGCCAGGACAAAGCGCTGGACTCTGCGCACTCTCTGCTTTCTTGCAGATGTCGCTGCGGTCAACGCATGGCTGCAGTACAAAGAAGACTGTGAACTGCTGCAAGTCGCAAACAAAAATCGGCTCAAACTACTGGATTTCAAACTGCTGCTTGCTCACCATTTGCTGAGAGGGGAACCGGACGTTTGTGAAAGCGACAAAGAACCGCCACCCAAACGATCTGCGACCACGACAGCACCATTGCCTCCTGTCTCTTTCCGGACAGCCGGCGCCAGACACATGCCCGAGCTTTCTGAACAAAGGTCACCATCAAGGTGCCGAAACCCCGGATGCTCTCAACGCACGAAGTTTCGGCGACGTGTTTCTTTGTTTAACTTCCTCAAGAAACTGCTTCAAGCAGTTTCATAGCTAGAATTTCAAGCTTGAGAACTGTCGCTTTCGTGCAATATGTGATTTTGTGTTTTTTTCGTGCACTGAATCCCGGTGTGCAATATATTGCACATGCCAGGATAGACCAACGCCAAATGTTTCGTCAATAAAACTTTTTTGTTGTGATTTCCTGGGTCCAATGGGCTTATGTACACCTTTTCTTCAACTACACGCAGCAGTTTCTTAGTCGGCTCTCACGAGGATATACTGTGGGAGCCCTTGGAAGCCTCTCTGGATCCGCCCGTCTGGGAGTGTGGACCGGTCAACAGTAAGGATAATGTGCTTGGTCGAAACTACTTTGTCATCCCTCCTCATAGTTATGCGCCTCACAGCTGTCACGCCCTGATTTCTCAGGCCCTCCAGCAGGTCAGCATCTGTCTCATTCATCAGGTCTACTTCGGAGATGACAGCTTGAGTACTGTTCAGGCTCCAGTGGGGTGTCACCCTGATTTCAAGATTGGCTATGCGAGTTTGTTCAAGGAGGTTCTTGGCATGCTGTTGGTTGTGTACTTCAACCAGGATTTCTCCAGTTCTTTGATTTTTGGCCTTATATTTGTCACCAATGATGCCCTCCAGAAATTTCGATATTAGGAACACGGACTGTGATGCAAGAGGCAAAAAACGGGGGTAGTTATCGGGCTTTGGAAGACTGAGGGTTGGGAGTGGCGGAAATGAACCTTCGGTGCGGCCCCTTTTCAGGGGCCGATCATGTTTGGGGGGGTTTTACGATTTACCATATGGCATGTAAAAGAAGCAGGGGACGGGGGTACTTTCTTCTAAAACCTTACCCTGATAGCCTGAGAGGTCCCGGAGCTCCCTGCCTGGTAAACAGACAGGGAGCCCATCCGCCGGAGCTTGACCTGGGCTCCGACAGCCACCGTTTGAGGTTTCTGCCCTTCACCTTAAAACTCGTTACCACGGTCGGTTACAGCATGAGTATGGGGGCTCGGGGTCCGCGGTGTCGCCAACACCGTCACCAAGATTGCTCAAGATTGCTTTAAAATGTTAATGGTTTTTAGGCATTTTTGTTTGAGTTTCTTTAAGTGCTGTACGTACGTTAGTTTTCCGTCAAGTACAACACCTAAAAACTTGTGTTCTTTCTTGACAGCAATCCGTTCTCCGTTCAGTATGACATCGGGTTCTCGACGAATTCCACGCTGTCTTGTGAATAACACACATGTACTTTTGTGAGGATTCAATTTAAAACCATTTTCTTCCGTCCATTTTGCAAGCCTGTTCACACCTAACTGTATCTGCCTTTCACATATGGACTGATTGCATGACCTAAAGCTTATTTGGACGTCGTCAACATACATTGAGTAGGAGATTGAGGGTGGCAACGATTTCCCAAGTGAATTCATTTTAATTATAAACAGAGTACAGCTTAATACTCCACCCTGGGGAACCCCATTTTCTTGTATGTATGTTCTTGATACCACTGTCCCTACTCTTACCCTAAATGTCCGCTCCGACAAATAACTTTCAATAGTGTTTAGCATATGTCCAGACACACCGAATGCCTTGAGATCAAGCAGTATGCCGTAACGCCAAGTTGTATCGTATGCTTTTTCTAAGTCAAAGAAAACAGAAAGACAGTGCTGTTTGTGGATAAAAGCATCTTTGACATACGACTCAAAGGCAACTAGCTGGTCAGTTGTGCTTCGACCTGATCGGAAACCAGCCTGACAACTGTCCAGGATGCCGTTATATTCAAGAAAATGGATTAGCCTCTTATTTACCATTTTTTCAAAAACCTTTCCTAAGCAACTTGTCAGAGCTATTGGTCGGTAACTGGGAGGTAGTGAGGCATCTTTCCCCTGTTTTAATACGGCAACTACGACTGCTTCTCTCCAAGCTCTCGGAAAGTATCCCGCCGCCCATATTTTGTTGAACAAGTGCAAGAGTGTTCGGAGAGTTTCTGGGTGCAGATGTTGTATCATTGTGTATGATATACTATCTGCCCTAGGCGCTGAAGCCTTACATGTTCCGTGTTCTTAAAATTCCGTGTTGTATGGTTCGTCAGATCTTTTGTTATCACGAATCGGTTTCTTCTCCATAGATGTTTTGTGTCGTAAGAAAGCATTCGTGTAATGAGCAGAACTCGATACATATGAAAAGTATTTCGCAAGTGTGTGTGCCTGGTCCTCTAGGGTATCGCCTGTACTGTTGACCAAAGGTAGGGTGTGTGTTTTCCGTCCATTAAACTTCTTAATTCTGTTCCATACTTTGCCTGCATCTGTGTACGAGTTGATAGAAGTCACGAAAGAGCGCCAGCTATCTCTTTTTGCTTGCTGGCGAATGAGTCTTCCTTGTGCTTTTGCACGTTTGAAGGAAATCAAGTTTTGCGTAGTGGGGTACCTGCGAAGGACACCCCACGCCTTATTTTGAGCCTGCCGTGCAAGCCTACACTCTTCATTCCACCACGGCCTCCTAGTGTTAGGTGTGGCACCAGATGTTTGCGGAATTGAGCCCACGGCAGCATGAAGAATGTGTGCAGTCACCAGTTCACAGGCTTCGTCATTGCCCAAATAGCTTAAGGACGTGTATGAAAGCTGAGATAATTGTTTAAATTTTAACCAATCAGCACCAGATTCCTTAAACTTTTTATGGCAGATGGAACTGTTACGGGCTTTATCAATGCCTTTCAAGATGACAGGGAAGTGGTCGCTCCCATAGGGGTTGTCGTCCACTTCCCATTCAACAGCCGGAAAGAGGACAGAAGAGCCGATCGCCAAGTCTATGTGTGAGTATGTATTGTGTGTAGTGTTGTAGTATGTCGGCTCTTTTTTGTTAAAGAGACAAGCTCCGGATGAGAAGAGGAATTTTTCTATCAAGCGGCCCCGGGAATCTGTGCGTTCAGATCCCCATAGTGGGCTGTGTGCATTCAGGTCACCTACGAGTAGGAACGGTTCCGGCAGCTCATCTATGAGAGACTCAAATTCAGAGCTAGATAAACGATATTCAGGGGGAATGTATAGTGAGCAAATTGTTGTTAATCTGTTGAAAATAATTGCCCGGATTGCAACCGCTTCTAGGGCGGTACGCAATTGAAGAGATTGGCAGGGGATAGATTTTTGCGTAACTATAGCTACGCCACCAGAGCAGTGCGTGCAGCTATCTCTGTCTCTCCTAAATACTGAGTATTGGTTCAGGAAATTGGTGTGCTTAGGTTTCAAGTGTGTCTCCTGTAAACATAGGATGACTGATTGCGTTTTGTGTAGGATTTCATATATATCATCTAGGTTTTTAATAAGGCCCCGGCAGTTCCACTGTGTAATTATTTGTGCTACCATAAATGTTTAGGGAGGAGATTTTACCTGGTGTAGATGAGGACTCGGGCTGGATGTATACTATCAGTTCTGACTTGGGCCTGTGACACGGGTGGCTGGTGGCTTTTTGCCTCGCCCCGCCATGGTGCGCTGTTCTCTTTCCGCTTTTGGCACTGGCAGAGACGGTGTTACCTCCATGTCATCATCCGAGTGGTGTGACAGGGACGCGATGGAGTCCTTGCAGGCTCCGCCTCGGGATATGTTCGAAGTGGAGGCAGGAGCCCCTGCCGTCCCCGACTGTTTGTTGGACACAGAAGTGGTCGTGGGACCGACCACATCTACGTCCATGGCCGCCTGCAGTCTGGCAGCCGGAAGAGGAGGATTGACGGCACAGCCGTCACTCCTCACACTCGCAGCTAACACAACACTTGCGGGCGCCACAGGTGTCGTGTCGGATGGTTGGGCTGCCTTGGGCAGCACCTGGGGGGGCTGGGACGGCACCAAGTCTGCTTCGCAGTACTGGGTGGCCGCCGTGACTAGACGCCGCTCCGCCCCCCGGCGAGCTGCATCGGCATACCTTTGCGAAAACATTGAGTGTTTCTGTCGTGCTTCTTGATAGGTAATGTTCTGGGTGACCTTCATGTTTATGATTTCTTTCTCGGCTTTGAATTTAGCACATGACCGAGAGTATGCAGCATGGGGTTGTTCACAGTTGGCACATTTCAATACGTTAGAAGCACAGTTCTCTGAAGGGTCATGATGTCCTGCGCACTTGGCACATGTCAGTTTTCCGCGGCAGGTGGTAGTACTGTGCCCATACCGCTGGCATTTGAAGCAGCGGCGTGGGTTGGGTATGTAAGGTCGTACGTTGCAATGAAGGAAGCCTGCAGTGACAGACTCCGGTAGGACACTTCGGTCAAAAGTTAGGATCACATGCTTCGTTTTTATTTCTTTGCCATCGCGTCTGATCATTATTCTTCTTATCGCAGTAACGCCCTGGTCACGCATGCCTTCGAGGAGGTCAGACTCACTTTCATTGAGCAGGTCCATCTCAGATATGACGCCCTGCGAGCTGTTAAGGCTCCGGTGTGGCGTTACAGCTACTTCAAGGCCAAGTAGGTCGGTCTGGTTCAAGAGACTATCAGATTGTTTTTTAGTAGATAGTTCTACAAGCACGTCCCCCGATGTCAGCTTCTTTGCCTTGTAGTTCGCGCCAACTACACTCTCAATGAACTTGGCAATTAAGAAGACCGACTTGCAGGTAACTAGAGATTCCTTGTTCTTAGATTGTATCACTAAGAAGCGAGGAAAGTTGTCCGGGGTGTTAAATTTCATGTTGGGCAGAGGTTTGAAAATTACATTGGTGCGGGCCCTTTTTGGGGCCCGATCATTTGGAAGAGAGGATTTCAAAAGTACCATGCGGCATAGTATAAAGCAGGGAACTGGGGTACTTTCTTCTTTGACGTTACCCTGATGGTCAAAGAGGTCCCGGAGCTCCCAGCCTGATAGACAGACAGGGAGCCCATCAGCCGGAGCTTGACCAGGGCTCCGACGGCCACCGTTTACGGCTTCTAACCCTTCACCTTTCAACTTCTCGCCACGGTAGGTAACAGCTTAAGTATGGGGGGCTCGGGGTACGGGGTGTCGCCACTCACCGTCACCAAGATTACTCAAGGTGCCCCGTGCGGGGAGGCTTTCTTTGTATGCAAGGACCATCAACACGAAGTGCTGGGTACAGCAAGCGCTTAATATATATTTTAATTCGCTTCTAAAAAGTACCTAAAAGCTTTTCTAGAGATCGGGACCCATCGCTAGCGCCACTAACCATGACGTCAGTGAATTGCCAGCATAACAAAGTTTGTGACGTCATACCACGTTAGCGACTCGAGCAACGTCAACGTGAACTCCAGTTACCAGTTTGTTTGGTCGCTTGGTCGTATCAGAAACACTGGGCCAACACAATGGCGACGACAGCGCGACGCCGAGTCGCCAAACCGTCGGCCAACTTCCGAATTGCCAGATCGCACAAACACGTTGGCCGATGAAAAGTCGCCGTAGTGTGACTGACTCGCCGACCGAAGACGCCAACAAAACCGGTCGCCTGACTGGTCGCCCGACGTGTTGTCGGGAATCGACCGAGAAGTGAAAACTGCGCCCCGACAACATTCGTTCCACAATGAATGCGGCTCTATTTTGTTAGTTTCTGGTGTGTAATAAACTCAGTAAGGTCCATGAAGCCCATACAACTCAACACTAGAGCTGGAACCACCTCTAGAGCTGGAATTAACACTTCTGGAATCACCTATCTCATCTGGCCCTGTGACGTCAACGGAATGTTCCCATATAAAGCAGCGGCCTCAGCTCTTCATCTTCAGTGGGCACGGTGGGCCTTGCGCAAGCATGGCTCTGACCAAGCCATTCTTCTTTTTCGTGCAGGGCTTCTTGCTCTCCGTTCTTCAAACCGCAGCACACAGCAGCCAGCCTTGCAGCGCCATCCCACCACGCTCGCACCAACTTCAGCTGCAGTAGGAACCTCCCCCTCCCTTCTTTCTTCTGGAATCCCCTATCTCATCTGGCCCCGTGACGTCAACGGAATGTTCCCCTATAAAGCAGCAGCCTCAGCTGTTCATCTTGTGGGGGGCGAAACCCCCTTGGTGGGGCGAGGGCGATCCTCGCGCGCCTCCCTCCTCTCCCTACGAGGCGACGGGGGATGCGTGCAGGAGACTCCCCGGGAGGGAGACCGCCCTTGGGACGCGCAGAGATCGCACGGTACGTAAATGCCCTTCGGCCACTTCTGGCCGTTTCTTGCATTGGCCGTTGTTTCCCACTTCCGTGGGTCACGGCACCCACCGTGTCGATTAGCGCATGCCTCGATTTGCGTCAGTGCGTTTATCTAGGATGCCCGGCGAGTCTCCGCGGGCATATTCCACTTCTTGGTGGGTTGCCCCCGCGTCCGCGATGTGACGGCTTGCGCCGTCTGAGGTCAGCGGACGAGCACCGATGCCGCCCGATCGAGTCCAGCGGCTTGAAATGTGTAGCGGCCACAGAGAGCCCCCTTCCCCTACGTCGGGAGCGTTGCGGCCGGCCAACGCCGGCGGACGCTAACTGCTGCCCGACTACGGGCTGGGCACACACTGACGGCTGTATGCCCCAGGGGCTAGGTGCTTAGTGCAGTGTAGTGTTTGTATCGTGGTTTCCCGCGTAATAAACCCCTGTACTATAAAATATCTCGCTTCCCGGTGGAGTGATTGAAAACGTACACTCGCGGCGAGAGTCGTGGCTCGCTCTCGAACCCGTTGTGGGCAGAGTCTCTCAGCAGGACAAGTTCGGTACTGCGCGAGAGCAGTGAGGATAACGCCGGCGCGTTTATTCTATTACCCTATTCCTTAATGGCAAGTATTAAGGGTAGGATGCGATGATGCCCACAATCTTCAGTGGGCACGGTGGGCCTTGCGCAAGCATGGCTCTGACCAAGCCATTCTTCTTTTTCGTGCAGGTTGGTTCAATTCATAGCTCTGTTATAAGTGACTGCCGTTGTCTTGTAGTCCTGCCGTGCCCATGGAAACGCTGGTTTATTGCGTATGTTTTCTTATGCTCCAGTTATTGCTCTGCGGTGATGTTGAGCTGAATCCCGGCCCTACCAACCAGGAGCTGTTGTCTAAAATTCTGGATGGGCAAAATCTTCTGCGTAGTGAACTAGCCGACCTTAAGCGCAAAACGGAAGGAATGATTGCTGAACTCAAGACTCATTTCACTGCGATAGAAGAGCACATTACAGAACTCAAACTAAAATCCGCTAGACTAAATGACCTTGAAAACACAATCAAGATGTACAAACACTCAATGAGCTTCCAGACTCGCAAACTTGCTGACCTGGAAGACCGAAGCAGACGATCTAATCTGGTAGTTTTTGGTGTCCCTGAACCTCCGAACGAAACAGAATCCGATTTAAAAAGAAAAGTTATTACTGAAATTTTTTTAAAGAATGAAATGCACCAACGTGGCTTACACACGGACACAGGAGAGAGTACTTGACACACACGAGCGCTGAACCAACAGTTTTAATGAAAAAATAGACACACCTATATATCCGCACAGTAGTCACGCTTATCTGGGTTTTTATACACGGCGCATGCGCAGAAAGTCAAATTCTTTCGCAGTAAGGGCTAGTGACGGTGAACTAACGCATGCTTGCCCAAGCCTGTGGATTAATTCAGCTTCAATAATCTCCCGTGTGATACGATCTGAGCATGTCTTTACGACAGCAGTTCTATCAAAGAACGGTACACATCCGCACGTGTGTCAGTGCTGCGCTAAATATCTATCGAGCACTTTCTTTTCGAGTGCGTTGTTTACCTTATTTGCATGTTCTCTTAACCTGTCGTTCAGGCATCTTCCGGTTTGCCCTACGTAAAATCTTTTGCAGCGGAGTGGAATTTTGTAAACGACCCCTTCCACGCATTCAACATATGTATGCCTTCCTGTGCTTAGTGTTGCAGTGCCTTCCCCGCACGGCCTCTGGGTCGCTCAATCTGCACAGCTTCAAAAGCTTGTTTGGGGCGGAGAAAACGCCTGCAGAGCGCTGGCTACCCAGCGCCGGTGCTCTCCTCCGTTGCAGAAGGGTTACTCGGAGGACTGCGTGGGAAAACTCAGCCTTGTGCTGATCCTATGGAGGGCAGGCAGAAGGTTGCGGTGATCCCCTACATGCACCAACTTTCCCATAACTTGAGGAAAATGGCCCAGCGTTCAAATGTGAAGGTTGTTTTCTCCGCCCCAAACAAGCTTTTGAAGCTGTGCAGATTGAGCGACCCAGAGGCCGTGCGGGGAAGGCACTGCAACACTAAGCACAAGAAGGCATATGTTGAATGCGTGGAAGGGGTCGTTTACAAAATTCCACTCCGCTGCAAAAGATTTTACGTAGGGCAAACCGGAAGATGCCTGAACGACAGGTTAAGAGAACATGCAAATAAGGTAAACAACGCACTCGAAAAGGAAGTGCTCGATGGATATTTAGCGCAGCACTGCCACACGTGCGGGTGTGTGCCGTTCTTTGATAGAACTGCTGTTGTAAAGACATGCTCAGATCGTATCACACGGGAGATTATTGAAGCTGAATTAATCCACAGGCTTGGGCAAGCATGCGTTAGTTCACCGTCACTAGCCCTTACTGCGAAAGAATTTGACTTTCTGCGCATGCGCCGTGTATAAAAACCCAGATAAGCGTGACTACTGTGCGGATATATAGGTGTGTATTTTTTCATTAAAACTGTTGGTTCAGCGCTCGTGTGTGTCAAGTACTCTCCCCTGTGTCCGTGTGTAAACCGCGCTGTCTTCTCCTAATAATAATTTTTTAAAGAAGTTAGATGTAGTCTGTGAATCTGTTGGTTGGATTCACAGACTCGGTAAACACATTGGTAATAGGCCTGTCATCTCGTTCTTTCAAAACTTCAACGAAAAAATGAACGTTTTAAAAAATGCTTCCAACTTAAAAGGTACCAAAATATTTGTTCAAAGTGACTACACTCTGAGCACACACTCCAGAAAAGAAAGCTGCTATGGGAAAGCACTAAATCCGATAAGCTGGAGGGAAAGAAAGTAGGTCTGTTTCATGGTAAGTTAAAAATAGGCGATGCTTGCTACATCTGGAAAGAAAAACAGCAAATGAGCGACAAAAGCTCCCACCTTTGAAAGTTCACTCTAGACCCGCCAATCGTGAAGTCTCCTGTAACAGAACCTGCGCGCGCATCCCGCAGCGCTGCTTCGAGTGTATCCAGTGATCACAGTTCATCTCGACCGGCTCGTTCCAAATGTATCAGACTGCTTAATATCAACACGCGCAGCGTCGTAAATAAGACTGAGCAGCTTGAATCCCTCCTATTATCTCATGACCCGCACATTGTAGTTTTAACGGAAACCTGGCTTCACGACGGCATTCACGATGATGATTTAATGCCTCCGACATACAATATTTTCCATAGAGATCGGCTAACCCGTGGTGGCGGTGTCGCAGTCATTGTTAAATCCTGCGTTGAGGCTACTGCTCTTCCTCAAGCTGAGGATAGTGAAAGTCTTTTCCTGAGGATAAAACTTTTTGAGAATGTTTTCATATTATGTGCCGTTTACAGACCTCTGGAATCGGAGCCTGACTTCTTGTTGAATTTACAGTCACATATGGCCCTATATAATCACCAGAAATTAATTATTGCCGGGGATTTTAACCTCCCAAGCATTGATTGGGATCGCTTGAGGTCAGGCGCTGCGTGACTGCAGCGCCACTACTTCGCGTGACCGCCACCACGGCCGCTTCGGGAGCGGAGCTGTGAAACTGAATTGTTCTAAAAACGTTGGCGTTCACTGTTTTATACTTCAGTTCTTGTTTCTGCTCTTTGTGTGTATGTGTGTGTGTGTGTGTGTGTGTGTGTGTGTGTGTGTGTGTGTGTGTGTGTGTGTGTGTGTGTGTGTGTGCGCGCGTGCGTGCGTGTGTGTGTGTGTGCGTGCGCGTGCGCATGCGTGGGCGCGTGTGTAAGCCCACGCATGCCATTGGCTCTCGCCGCTTGTGAGCCGCCATCGCCCGTGTCGTTCCGTTCGCTACTTCGCGCTATCTTTTCTATCGTGTGTTGTTAATCATGAACGGTGAGGAGAAGCATGACTTTCATCGCCGCAAGTCCTGGACTTCACGCCCGTACAAGGGAAAGCAGAAGCGGCGCAGCCTTGCAACGATTATGGCCAACGCCGGCACGACTGGCACGGCGAGGTCAACGGCGACCCACCTTCAAGCGATGCGAGCGCGGCTCAACCAGGCGAGGCTGGTTTTATCAGTGACACTGTCAGCTTTGTAAGTGCACCGGAGAAGAAGTTTCAGCCTTCCAAGGTGGGGAGACAGTCGGCAACGGGAGTGGTGCAAGCGCAGTTATCTCCGAAGTCGACGGTTTGAGTGACCTTGTGAGCGGCGCCGTGTGCGCGATGTGCGGGAAGTACGAACTCATCGTAGTTGAGGTCGCAGACAAGCGGAAGGGCCTCGCATCGGTACTGGAAGTCAATTGCAAAAACTTTCAGTGCCCTGCAGGAGCGGTTTCTTCTATCTACTCGTCGCAGCGCGCTGCCGCCATGGCCGCAACCCGGAACTCTGCAGGGGAAGTCCCCGTGATAGTTTCGCCATCAATGTGAAAGCGGTACTCGCTGCACGCGCGGTTGGCATCGGACACGATCAGCTGTGCGGGATTTCTGCTTTTCTTGGTCTACCAAAACCACTACACCAAAAGGCGTTCCACAACATTGACATGAAAGTAAAGTTCATGCCGCGGCCACAGAAGTCGTCTCTGACAACCATGCTGAAGCAAGGCAAGTAACTGTGTTGCAAACTGGTCAGACTGACATCAGTGTGATGTTTGATTGTACTTGGCAGAAACGAGGACACAAAAGCCAGAACTGTGTTAGCGCTACCATTTCTCTCGACACTGGTCTCTGCCTGGATTTTGAGGTGCTGTCAAACTACTGTCAAGATTGCAGCCACCCCCAAAAGCTTGATTAGCAAGAAAAGTAAGTGTGGCAAGCCTTTCATGCCCCTGTGTGTGAAAAAAATGTCGACTAATCATCCATAGAGACAGAAGCACCACTGCGCATCTGGCACAGGACGGTATCGTACAACCTGCAGTTCACTGTAGTGGAGACTACCACTGCTCTCACGGTGTTGTGGTTCAACAGGGGCCACACTAGCTTTGAGCAAGTTCTCCAAGAACTGGGAATCTTCCCTTCAGAAGAACTGGTTAGACTAAGCAGTGCAAGTGACCAGCGGAGGATCAGGCAAATGTCTGCCAGGCTAACTGCTGCGGCTAGGTCCCATCGCCACAGCCTGGTGAAACGGGCCTGTACCGAGGACTCCACCCGCAAGAACCGTGAGGGTGCAACTTATGCAGCAGGAGCGTTCTAGTTTTAGTACCTCAATGTGGACATTTCAGACTATATCCCCACCAAGTTTCATGTTGTTTGATCGAGAATTTCTGAATCTTCCAAAGAAATAAACTTTCAATTGCGTTTTTCTAAGTTTGATGTTTTTGTCCGTTTTCTCAGTTTGTGCACACTTATTTTCCCACTTAAAGGCCAACTGCACTCAAAATTTCGACCACGCGAAATCACTGTTCCTGCATAGTATGACTAAAAAGACCGCGATGTACGAAGTATAACGCCTAAAATGTGCGTAATTACGCCGCAAGCGACCAGCAAAAATCGACGATTTTGAAAACGAAACTGGGCAAAACGCGGCCATTATGGACAGGCGGAAGTGACGTATCAGCCGTCAGCGCGAGCGGCCAGACGGCCTGGCCTGACGGCGCGAGCTGTGCGGGCCCGGCAAACGCGGCCGGCTCGGCCACCCAGGAGGAGTGTGCGAGCGCGCGCGTGCGGGGGTGTGGGAGGCGCGCGGAAAAGCGAGCACTTGTCCCGCAAGCACGACACTAATCGTGCGCTCCGACAGCAGCACATCGCGTAGGCATAATGTTGCGACGACACTGGAAAAGGAGAGAAGTGTACGGTTATCGAAGCCTCTTCCGAGCCATGCAAGCCAGGCGTACCAGCAGCACGAAATACGAGTTTCCTGGATTCTCCCGCAGCGAGGAAGGCCGATCGGCCTGGACGGCTGGCATGTCATTCCGCTAAATGGATGTTTGCGCGACACGCCGGCAGGTGCTTTGTCGTCTGCAAGGGCGCTATCTGAGTGCCTGAAACTGAATAACCACGCATTGCACAGAGCTACCGGTCTTGTCGCAGTAGTTCTCATGGTACCTACTACACATTTCGAAGGCATTTACCCAGGGTGAAATTTGAGTGCAGTTGGCCTTTAAAGTTGTTGTATCACGATGAAATTTTGCACAGATGTTCATTATAACACGTAGAGAGCACAAATCTTGTTCATTATGCAATTTGTGTCCTTAGATATTTCTGACGGTCATAAAACAAAAATATACAGAACAAGAAAAGGCACACCACCAGACTTTTTTTTCGTGGTGAGGAAAATGAATATGAGGCTTTTTCAGGTAGTTTTGTTCAATCTGCAGATCCTAAAGCGCTAACCACATGGAGCGATTTTTCCAGCGACGCGACTAGGATCCGCAGTCGCCGAACCAAAGTCGCTCGCCGAGGCAACCACATGACAGCGACGGCTCGAGCGACTGAGGATGGCGATTTCCATGTTGCCGCACACACGCGCTACTTGGTACGCTGGTTGTTTGCAAACATTTTTTTGTTCATTTGTCATAAACAGCATGACTAAAAAGTATTACGCCTTTCTACCTTGCTTTTTGCACTTCATTGCATCTTTAAAACTAGTTTGGGTTAGCGATAGCGCACGCTTTTCCTTCTGCGCCTCGTCTCTCGGCTCCAACATGAACGCCGTGAAGATTTCGCTTTCTTGACGTCGTTTTTCCCATAGAGTTGGTTTATCCCACACGGGTCTCACCCAAGGTGTGCGGGAGCCTTCTTGCTCCTGCTTCAGCGTGTACACAAGCTTTGCCACGCGAAGCTTTCTTTTCCGCTGCACCGCTGCAGAAAATCCGCTGCTCCGCTGCGTGGATTTGCAAAGTCTTCCCCCCGTTCTCTTCCAAAACCGGAGGTTGCGTGCTTACGTAGGGGCTCTCCTATTGGCTAGTCGCTGAGGCCACTTCCGGGAGGCGAGCGACTGTTTCTGGCGGCCCAGAACCGAGCGATTCGATGAGCGACTTGATCCGCGGCGAAAAGTAGTTCGTCGCTAGTCGCGTCGCGCCCCAAGTCGCTCGCAAAATCGCTCCATGTGGTTGGGGCTTAAGGCAGTGGTGCCACTGATGAACGTGATTTGGAGCAATTTTTGTATCAGCACATTATTAATTTTGGAGCAATTTGTAGCACCTAAATGCCAGTTTTGCAGCACCTTGGAGCAACTAAAAATCAACTGCTAGATGTGTCCAAAGCATCTCTCAACACTAAAAATTGACCAGTATCGTCCAGTAATTGATGTGGAGGTCGCCATGGAATGGGCTTCAAGGTGCTTTTCACACATGCGATCACAAATGGACGGCACAGCTGAAGAATAATGGTCTTGTCCCTACTTGGGGAACACTTTTTCAAAAAGTCACTGAAAACGCTTCATAGTTGGCAGGCTCGAACATGCATTAAAAATAGCTTTCTCCCAATAGCCCAAGAATAGCCAAATGGCCAATAAAGAAAATTTCTACAACCACAAGAAAAAGTAGCCATATTTGGCTCTTTATAGCCCAACCTGGCATTCCTGGGGCAATGGGATTTTTTTCCCCAATTATTTCGAAACAGTCGCTAGAAGTCGCCAGAAGTTTGATGCAATTAAATCCCCTCAGTATCCACGCAATAGCGAAAATGCAACAAAACATAATTTGCAAGGTATTTAGTTCCTTTCTGGTGTGAATAAAAGACAACATGCAACACGATAATGAATATTGAAAGGCTTCGACAAACCTGCCTAGCAAAAAAACAACGCGCCTCTTTTCTAGTTTATTAATTGTTGAGGCAAGCCCTTACGTTTTACTTTTTCATTTTATTAGATGCAGGCGCTTGCTATCAGCAGGGGTGAGACAGCTGAATCAGATTTGGGAGCAGTTTTTGGAGCAGCGAAATCTCGATTTTGGAGCAGAAGAACCTTGATTGGGAGCAGTTAGCTACATTAAATTATGTGTCACCTTAGGAGCCTAAAAAATCAAAATTTCGGCAACTCTTGGGGGGGGGGGGGAGTCCACTTTTTTATCGGTTTTGAGCGTACATAACACTAAAACAGCCTTTGAATAAAGTTTTTTTCTACAAGAGTATCACAAGGTACGAACTGCACTACCTTTTTGCAAACCATTTTTTAATTTTTAGGAATTATGCATAGATAGCGTGGAGTGCCGTTGAAAACATCGACTTGAAAAACTAAGCAATCGTAAGGCATTTTTAATATCATGTGAATGCCGAAATAATTATTTTTGTAACCCCAGACTCGACTTTACGCACAAGTGTAGAGCCACGGCTAAAGTTGCGCAAAACGAGGTGACAGTCGCTGCACCCTACCAGCCCTCCCATTTCAATCTCCAAGGTATACGTTCACTATGATCATAATTTGAGTAACGTTGGTATGTTTAGCCACCTCCCTTTTGGCCTTAAATTTCACTTGACATAGATGAACCATTATTACTAGCGTGCAAAAATAGCCCGTCCCGCTATCAGACACTGCTTGAACATTTTGCGGCAATGTAGCCTGCACCGCCACTTCTGCAGTGTCGATCGGCCCATTCCCGTCGCTCGCAAGCTTGCTGTCAAAGGCAGCAATAACTCAGCGTTTTATAATCCCGCAATGGGTCCGCAATTTCACTTCATGCACGCACCGCGCCTCCCAGTCAAGGCCGAAACACGGCGAATTCGCGGGCACCAGGTCGTTTTTGATGAACTTCCGTCTTCCAAGGCACGCAACTTCCCGCACCAGATCAAACGACTAAATGTAAATCCAGCCACCCCCATAACCAAAACCACGGTAGGAATCGGCGAAGAGCACTCTGCCTGAATTACGAGCAACTGCTTCGCCCCAACCGCACCAAGATGGCGGCACCCACTCATGTCGTTCCGGAGATACGGCGCTCCGAAAATTGCCGTTGTTTCATCAACTTGCGCAAGTAGTTTGTCACCTCAGTACACATAAGTATTGTTTCTACAGGGCTTTGCAATGGTTTTTGATGGTAAAACTTTAAAAACGCCCAGAATATAACATGTCCAACCCGACACTGTGACTTTCGAAAAAACTATCTCGGGGACATCACCTTGGAATGCTGGAAAATTATGCAATCAGTAAGCATTTTTTCCCACTGCAACTGACAGGAGCGTTAAAATCCTTGGCTCACAGACTGTTTCGGAGCAGTTTGGCGCAATTTTTGCAATTTTCAAGCTTTTGGAGCAGCCTGGCGCTGGACAACAAATTCGTATCAAAACTGCGCAATATGCGCAGCTGTCTCACCCCTGTATCAGTCCTCGTGCGCATTTCCACACTAGCTGAAAATTGCACGAGAAATGCCCATGGAGCACTTTTGCATGCAATTCGTGCGCGTCGGCGTTGCGCGTGCGATTTTTTCACGCCAGCGTTGACGATTCCACGCACGCGGCAGTTTCTGCCACGCTCAGAAAATGACGCGCGTCGCGCGCGGTAGTGGGAGGAGCCTGGCGACTTGCGCCAATGGGGAGGCGCGTGCCTCATGGCGGCGGTTTTGAAGCGCTTGAGACAGCCCGGTCACGGCCGGCTGGCTCCATCGGAGGTTTTTAGGCTTACCACCCCGGCAGGTATTGCATGAACGCTTTCACTAGCGACGCGGATGATGTTTTATAGTACCGATTTGGCCCACATTATAAGCTCCTTTACCACACAACCAACTTCGTTCGTGCCTTGAGCGGTGTTTTAGAGAGCGCTTAAAAGTGGTCGCTCGAGCTCCCCACACCACTTCGCGGCCGAAGCCGCCGCCATATTGCCGCGCCGCGCGCAGCGTGCGGGTGCTTATGCGGCGCGTTTTCGCGAGCAGAAAACGCTCCATGAGGTTCATGCTTTTGAGAGACTGGCCGTTTTTCACGGCCCGCTTCACTTGCGACGGTCCCCTCCGCGAGCCCAACAAGCAAAGCGAGAGCTTGCAGCCGAGCGCGTCAAGCATGCCGCGAAACGGCGCTCCCGCTGGCTCTCGGAGCGGAGAGGGCCGGCAATAAGCGCCACCTAAAACTACCTATTGTTTATCGCAGAAATTATTGGAAACTACAGCAAGAAGGAAAGTTTTAAACCGCGGTACGCCAGCGCTGCAATGACTTGCTAGACGAAAACACTGTATCGGCGGTACAGTGACGGCGCCAACCAAACTCACCGCGGCAAACACGATGACGGGTGCTAGGGAGTTCAAGTTATCAACCTGAATTAGTTATACATGTCTAGAGACCACTGTGAAGTAGTGCTTGTAACAGGCTGCACGCGATTTGCGCGACACAAATTTTGGCGCACTTTTGGCACACTTACTTGTAAAATCGTGGTTTTTTATCAGCAGGATACCTCATTTGGCGCAAATTGGCGCAGGAGTGGGAGCACTGCTAAGGAACCACCTAGGCTATTTTAAAAGTTTCAGGAAAAATTTTTACTATAAAAGAAAGTGTGCACAAAAAAGCCATTTTTCTGCAAGTCATGCTGCATAACATTTTATCCGGAGCAGCTATTCGAAATCTGATTGCATATATGACCAGAGGAGCTCAATCTCTACGAGATTTGAAAATTTCAGCCTCCTAACTTCATTATTAAAAAAACAGTTGTTTCGAGGAGCATGTCCCCTTAATCAGCGTAATTCAGGGACCTGCATGTTTTCTCCCGACTTAACAGACCTTCTCAATAATGGGCAGGTGTTAACGACATCATTTGGTACTTTGAGGAAGACACATGAACAGGAAAGCAATGAGCTCTTGCGGTTGGCCCCGACATTATCTTTAAAAGCATTAAATCCATCCAAGTTGGAGCGCCAGATTGTCAAGCTTCTCCTGAATATTTTCAACCTTTCAACTATTGCAGCACTGACTAGTTCCACATTAGCTCAACTACAACATGCCAAAGGAACGGCTGAATTTATCCGCATCATCTTGACATGGTGGAACATCGTAACCGTCAAAACGCCTCACAAAGGACAGCGCCTACGTGACAGCTGTCAAGAGCCTGTCAGAAGTCTGCCTTCCCCTCAGATCAATTTCCTTAACAGTGTAATTGACCGGCTAGACTTCTGGGAAAGCCTAAAGCATGATGCAGGTCACCTGACTCGTGAAACACAGCGCATTCCGCCACACCTCCCATGCACTTGTAGAAGTAACACGCTACTGCATTGAAGAGCTCGGCTTCTCGTACGTGTTGCTGGGGAAGTTCCAAACTGACTGCCTAGAGGACAGCTTCGGAAAATATCGTCAATTGTCGGGAGCACAGTATCATGTGTATATACGCCAGATCTACGAATCTGAGCACAAGCTCAGACTGCAGAAAGTGCTTGAGCTCCCCGAACTCCCTCAGCTAGATGTACTCACTCCTTGTGGTTCTGTTAATGACCCACAAGATTTAAAGCATTTTGATGTTGCTCTGACAGAGCAAGATGTTGCAAAAAAGCAGCCCATGCTTCCTGCCATTACATATGTGGCTGGGTACTGCGCACATGCAGCTACAAAAAAGCTTGCATGTACAGGTTCGCACAGAAGTAAACGGAGCACGGGAGCGGTGGCCGAACTGCATCGCTGCGCCGCGTGTGGGCGCCGACGGGAACCAAGGAGCGCCGGTCTAAGAGTGTGCTCGCACTGCCCCCGCCGCCCTATCTGATATGTTTAATCGCCGCTCTGCTGGCGTGTCATGCTGGACGCGACGGTTTTCAAAAGGCAGCGCTGGGCTATGGAGGAGCGCTGGTTGCTTTGCCACTCGCAGGCATCACAGCGGCCGAATCCGCTGCTGTTGAGCTGGACGAAGCTGCGCGCGCACGGAAACGTGCCTTGTTGCACGGTGTAAAGAGCGACATAAAACTGTCGGCCGCGGCGGTTTTCCATAGAACGTCTTTACCATATAACTTATTGTAAGCCGACACCAAAATTGCTTCAAACAATATAGAAAGCACATTCACAGAAATTTTTGTCGTTCGGAACAAACAATCTCGCTTTCAACAATGTTTTCTTTTTAGTTTTGGTCTTCTCCCAAGCTACTGCTGCTGCCACTCAGTTCTGGTTTGTTCTGAAGGAAAATACAAAATTCCCATGCGATGGAAAATTTATGTGTTGAGGAACGCCGTGAAGAATAGATACAATCATCGTCTTCTATTACAGCGGGCCTCACAGGGCGCATGTTTTGTTTTCATAATTACTCTCTCGCAACCGCTGACGAGTATAGTCGTCATAAGATTTTGTACCAATTGACCGATCACGAGGTATAGCCGTCATCGCTCAGGACGACTATTTTCGTCCTCGGTAATTTTAGAGCCCTGACGGCAATTTTTTTTGCAAGACACCGAGGCTGTGCGGTGAAGCCACCTTCGAGTTGTCTTTTTTTTTTATATCTTAAAAGATATAAAGGAATGTTATTTCATTGAAATATTGGCGCCGTGTGAAGCCATCTTCGGGCAATCTTTCTTACGCAGTTAGAGAAATAAAGGAACGTTGTTTGATCGAAATAATAGTGTCATTGTATTTAGAGCAGACAGCTGTACAAATTGAGAACAAAACATCTTTTGGTAGATTTGATACATTTTTCTTTCTTTTTAACGATACGGAAAGGGTTAAAACCGACGCTGTTATCTTTCACAAGCACCTTCTACAAGTGAAGCAAATGTTCCCCATTTAAAACCTATGGTGCTGTTATGTCGATGGCATTATAAAACATTAGCTGATGGTTCGACACGCGCCGTTAGAACAATTCAGTGCCCATCCACTTTGTGAAGAATGATGACCAGCGGTGAGGATTGTTAGAATCGTTGTAGCGCCTAATTGTTAATAATTTATTTGCCGACAGTTCCGCTAAAACAACAGTAACCACCATTTTCTGTAATCAAACTTCCTGCAGAGATGGCCATTTATAGACAGCAGACAGTATCGTTTACAACAGCAGTGTTAACTCAACAACACCACATTTGGAGCTGTTTTCAGTAATCATGCTCCCCTGAGGCGCCCTACCACTGTGCTCGGTCGGCCCGCGGTCGACTGCACTTGTACCAAGAAGCATTGCCGCCGCTATCCCCCTTGACCACACGTCCCTTACCAACGCTTAGGAGCGCTCCACAAAATCCACCCCTCTCAGTTCCCTTCCCCCAACTGTTTCTGTGTGACTCCCTTGGCACTTACTTACGCCAAGTGGCCTGTCCTGTCACCCCATCCCCCAAATCTGCAGCATCGAGCCATGGGGGAACGCGCTGGGCAGCTCGCAACCAGTGGTGCAACTACAAATGGTTGACCGAGCTGCCAGTATCACCGCCAGCCTTCGGCCTGGTCGGGTTCGGCCGCGGCCCAGTTGAGAGGGAACAATTATGCGCCATTTTTCATCGCGCGTAGTTTCGGTGATTGTGAACGGATTTTCATCACTCTTGCGGGAGGAGATTGCTGGGACGATAGCCTTTGCCTTAAAATACATTCCGTGTAGTCGACGGTAAGTGTTGCAGGGTCCCTTTAAAGCCAGTGAAAATTGTCCAGGTGCAGTGATACATGAGAAAGGGCGATACAGGAAGCTTACCACATAGGAAAGAACGGATGGGATTTTGTCAGTGACATTTCTTTCAACCGGTCTTCATATGAAAGAGCTTATTTATTAGGCTGTGAACTTTCCTTATCCCAATTTTTTTTGCATGCAAGTGGAGTCACGTAACTTTGGCCTGCAATTATGTGTATTCTTATGCTGCCTAAAAGTTAGCTGCTAGTCATGGCCTGTTCTCACCAGCTACTCTCTGTGATATTTCAATATTTGAATATTTCACGCCAAGTTCAAGTATCGTTAAGATGCACCAACTCGCCAAACAAGCCTTTCTAAGCTTGAAAGAGGGGCTGAAATAACCTTAAACACAAAGCACTCATACTGTGCTTCATGGCTATGCCAAGGAACCCACCAGTAACTATTACCAGCAGGTATTGTCTAAAGCCTAATAAACTGCATGTCAATTTCCTCGATTTTATGATGCAGAAATCCCACAAACCTTGTGAGATTAGCAGCAGTGACGCACAGATTTCGCCCTCTCGTCCACAGCCGTTGTTGCAGGATCAGTAGTAACGAGCACATGCCAGGCACTGAAAAAACACCCCCCATAATATACGGTACTTTGCGAATGAAAGATGGACAAGCAACCAAAACGAAAAGAAAACCGGGCAAGCATGTTGAATGCTTGAGCGGGGTCACAAACTGTTACAAAATAGTGAAAATAAATTCTTTAAGATCTTTGCAGCAGCCATAAAAATTTTGGAATTTGTTAGCATCAGGAAACGAGTCTGTAAACGGGTCGTCTGCACAGGGGTTCCCTCTCACAAGTGTTGCAACGTAATGAGAGCATGCTTGTCAATCTTCCCACGAAAACCTGCCTTGAGTTGTTCGCAACACCCAGAAAGTTTCCACAGATGCCACCCATCCCTGCGACAAGTGAAGGCATCACGAACTGACAACCTTAGGTTGTCCAGTGCTTCATGTTCAGACGATATACGAAAATGCTATGAATCAGGGGTTGGCAACCCGCAGCCCATGGGGCAGTATTATGTGGCCCCCGGCACAAGGGTAGACCCCCTTCTCCTCTGTCACTTACTACCTGAAGGCCGACATGGCAGTTTCGACCTCAACTGGCATGAAAGCTCGTGACGTTCGTGCTGAAAATAAACATGATAAGGACTGCCATTCTAGTTTTGCACACTGCTTTTAATTTCCCCCCAAAAATTTATTTGCCTGCAAAGCCCCTTCCCCTCCGAACGAATTTGCCCTCCGGCCCCCTCCGTGTCCATTGCCTTAAACCCAGCTATCCACCTGAAAAGCTTGCTGACCCCTGCTATTCAGCAAAAGTTGCAAATTCTTAACTCTTTCGGGACCGCCGGAAAAAGTGATGAAAAAGGGAGGTCTCGGTACAAATTTTTTTTTTTACGTAAAGCAAAGGCACCATCCTGCCTTAGCATATACCAAAATGCAGCTAATTATATGTTCTTTTACATACAATACCAAGTTTTACTTCAACACTGACGATAGAAACATGAAAAAATCTGAAACTAAGAACTTCGTAAAAAAACTACAGGAAAAGATAGAAAAAAGCGCAAATATAAAAATATTAAAAAAGAATAAAATTATTTCAGGATATACAAAATCTAACACAATGCTTTGTTTCTTCATTGAAAAAGTTTGATGCGGCTCGGTGTAACTGGTTTTTTGTTTTGTGTGTGATCTCTTTGGCACTAGGGCCATGGCTACGTCGTCGCCCAGGTACACGCCGGGCTCTTGTCTCAGCGAAAACTTGATCCGTTTCTGCGCTGGTGGCAGGAGATCACCACCATAGGTAGTTAACACCCTAGCGAATAAATATAAACCAGCCAGAACATAGTTCGAGTGCACATACCTACTCCAGAGCCAATTGAAACCGAAACCAACACCCACCTTTGAGCGCGATTTGATGTTCCAGGCTGATCGACACCCGAATCCTCACTCGAGCTGAAATCCGATCTCTAAAGCCGCATTTTGACTCTTCACTGCCACTCTCATCGTTAAAATCCACAGTAGAAGGCGAAGATATGCGAGCCGAGACGACGCGGATTTCTTATCGCGCTCGCACGAGTAAGACGCCATGTTTGTTTACATTCGAAACCACTGCCCGTCAGAATGAAATATCTGACGCGTTGCCGCCTGGCGATAAAAAAAGAAACTTCACAAAAGAGAAAACTCCAGTTTTCAAACTACCTCCTAGATGTCGCTAGGTGTTCCATCGAGTGAAAATTTGTATCCTGCAGGCTCGCGAAACCATCTATCATATGTGATCGATGGCCTATGATGCTACCGGCTAAGGCCGCTTTGGAGCAGTTTTTGGAGCAGGCAAAAATGCGTTTTGGAGCAGCAAAACCAGCTTTCGGAGCAGGTGTTATGTAATGCCCTCAGGGCCCTTAAGGTGGAAATAAATGAAATGAAGGTGTTGATAGAAGCAGTTTTAAGACACATATTGCATTCATGATAGACAATCGTTAAAAGCACGCCCTTCAACAATAACAAAAATTCAAAGAACCCAGAACATGGATATTTTGTCCCCATTTTCATCATCCTGAAGAATGTCTGCCTAGAACTTTGTGCAGCGGCCTGCACAACAAAAATTCCGATAGCAGCGCTATGGTTTACAAAGGCAGTGGGCAGCCATTTCTGGCAACCAACATGCAGCACCTGGCTGAAGGTTTGCCGCAAGCAACCAAAACTCCTCCGTTAATGACTAGGTAGCCCATTAGTACCTCCCCCCACCCCCGAGACTATGTTAATTCCCTGCGAGGCTACATGCGCACATTTCACCTTCAATTTCCACGTATGCGAATTCTATGCCTCTATGAACTCTACGTGAAATCTAAGACGGACGTCGTCATATGCGTACCGTACTAGTTAAGCTCGGAAACAACGTCAGCTGTCGTGAAATTGTCGTACTCGCTCGCCAGATCGCGGCCCGAACTATATGTCACCGTTTCCTGCCCTTGCATACTATTTTCTCTCCCCTGCACTTTGTAAATTCTCATCTGTTTACCGTAAAATCTTGATACGAATCTTGCAGCACGGCGAAAACTATTCGTATCATCCGAAATTGGTGTAAACAACACAGACCAAAAAATTAAGCACTAAAACAAGTTTTCGATTGTTTCTTATCTTACTTTTGCGTGACAAGATCCGTGACGTTTTTTTGTTGTTTTTTTTTAACCTCCATGTCACCGAGCGGTCCTTTCTTGACTTTCATCTCCTCATTCGCGGTGCCCAAGCTGTTTTGCACGCGATTCGTGCGCGTCGGCGTTGTGCGCGCGATATTTTCACGCCCGCGTCGGCGATTCGGCACCCACGGTTAGAAAATAACGCGCGACGCGCGTGGCAGTGGGAGGAGCCTGACAACTGGTGCCAATGGGAAGGCGTGGGGGTGATGGCGGCAGCAGTTACGAAGCGCTCAAGACAGCCGGCTGGCTCTGCCGGAGATGTTTAGGCTTAGCACCCCGAGAGATATTTCATGGGCGCTTTCACAAGCCGCGCGGATAATGTTTTATAGCAACGTTTTCGCTCGCATTATTAGCTCATTTACCGCACAAGAAACTTCGTGTGTGCTTCCAGCGGCATTTTAAAGAGCGGTTAGAAGCGGTCGCTTGAGCGTCCCACATCCCTTCGCGACCGAAACTGCCGCCATGTTGCCGCGGCCGGCCACGCCCCGCACAGCCTGCGGGTGGATTCGCGGCAGCGTCAGCGTGCCTGCGGGGTGCGCGGCGCATTTTCGCGAGCAGAAAACAGCGTGGCCGTTCCTGGAGAAAGAGCGACAGAGGGCAGAGAGCCCATACGTCGCCGTAGCTTGCTCGCTCGGCAGTCGGGTGCCTCGCCAACTCGTTATCATCTGCCGGGCACCGCAGGTCCGTTCGTAACAGCCGAAATTTTTCCCATTTCAAACAGTGCAATTTCGCTGGGATTTATCAGAAATTCGTATCATCCAGATTCCCCTCTACCTACAACTCCTGCATCCTCATCTCTTGCCTACTTTTCTTCCGGCACAACTCCGCAGGCACCCGGTCGACGCGTTCGCTGTCGGGGCGCGTTGGTGAGCGAGTACGGCAATATCATGTCGCCTGACGTTGTGGTCGAGCTTCACGTGTACGGCACGCATATCGCGGACGGTCGCGACGGCGGCAGCCGGTCTCGCGAGCCCAATAAGTGCGAAGCGCACTGCACGGAATTAAGTCTCGGGTAGGGGGAGAGGGGGGGGGGGGATTTCACAACGCCTACGAGGCGCCTGCCGCAAAACGTATCATCGCCGTTATCGCAACAAGGGCCTGTTTGCCTTGGCTTGGCTCGGATTGCGTCCTGAAAACAGGTGCATCGCGATGCCGCTTTCAATGGGGAACCTCAAGTAGTTTTGTTTCTGAAAGTCGGCGTACAGCCTTGGGCGCAGGTTGGGCGCAGAATCGCCAAATTTAGAGGAAATGTAGCAGGATGTAGCAGCCAGAGCACTTGGGCGCAGTTTGGCGCAATTGGCGCAGCGGTAGCATCACTGCATGCATCACGCAAGCATACAAACCCATTAAACCCTTCGTAATTTCAATAAAGGGCCCATGAAGACTTGCTAGGGTTGAGGCTAGGCCAAGTTGATTCTAAGTTGATTCTAAGTTGAAAAAGACGAGACTGCAAAATGGGCAAGATACGTAAGACAAAGAAATGAGGAAAAACACAAGTGCTGTTGTTTGTACTTATTTCTTTGTCTTTTGTGTTGCCTGTTTTAGGCGTTTCCTTCCTTTTCGCCCAAGACGACAGCAGACATTTTTTTAAGACTGACTAATTGTGTTCAATGGAAAACACTGGCGCCATCACTGAAGGATCTGCGTTTTCTCAGAAGGATCAGACAGAGCAGGCCGCCTTGGATACGTCATGGGAGCCCTGAATTAGGCAGTTTGGAGAGAGGCACACATGGCATCACACTGATGTCGATGTCGAAAGGGAATCCGTCCTTAACTTTTTCGAGCATGCACATATTAAAACTGACTCAAAATATGTTCTACCCAACAGTTACAGGTTAACCTTTCTGAGGAGTATCTCCATTTACAAAGAAAGCTTTTTATGTAGTCATCTGTGCTTTGAAATTTTGTGCCAGCACTCCTTTAAGGGGCAGATTGAAGTTTTCACTATTCCCCACACTATAATGTGGCAAGGGCTCTGTGACAGCCTGGAAGGCAGCAGCAAACAAATGGGCAGTCAGCAAACTAGATTCCACACCATTGTGATGAAACCAAATCTTTGGAATCGCTGATCAAACCTTGCGGACCTTATCAGTGTTTTATGTGCTAAATGATATAGCCATGGTGCTCGTTCTTGCTTTAGGTGCTGACTCTGAGTAGAAGCAGGCAACTGAAGCTCACCTGAACCCTCAGGGAGTTCCGAGGAAATGCCAGGCATGATTTACATGATTTGCCGATGATTCTTTCAACTTTAAAAGCTGCCATGCTGTTGAAGAGCCATCCAAAGAATGGTGTAACATCTCACCATTTGCAAAACAGCTTTCCTTCATTTTATGCTGCTCTCCTCATGCAACTGCATTGTAGCTGTTTGCCCTTCATGTTATCATTAGAAAATATTGTTAATTTTGACATGGAGCCCTAGAAGTTCTGGCAAGAAGTCAACACAACGGTTTTAATATGGAAATATTTTGGTTGTCGCCTCACCATCCCTTAATTGAGATTAATACCCTAGTTACACGGCAGAAGTAACCGCAGTTGCGTTTAACGGTGGTTTATAAATTTTAACTGCAGGTATCGCACACTGCGGTTTTGGCTGTTACATGCGAAATTCCAAGTGTGTCGACAGCGGTCACTTGGTTGTGAGCGTAACAAAAATAAAGTAACAAACTTTCAACCTCCCGATAAAAACCAAAGGCGAAGCAGTGTAGACAAAAGAAAATATCGTTGAACACTTGGTTCAAACGCAAACGCGACGCACTCGCACACGGCGAAAAAGGGGCTCCCCAGCAGCTCGAGACCGTCTTGTTCTCAAGTCGGTTCGGTGTTGGGAACTGGTGTTGGGATATTTGACCGGCGCTATCTCTACAACTGCGAATTACAATCCATAGCAGAATTTTTAACCACACTAACATCCACTTTCTTGCAGGTGGAAGTTCTTTCCCACGATCAGATTGATTTCGAAGAGCGGTGACAAGCTGTTGCTGCCGTGGTCTGGGCCGGTTCGAGCCGCTTTCAGTGCCATGTGGGCAGACGCGTCGGCGTGTTTCCAGGCACGGCCGACGTGCACGCGGATCGTTTCCGAGTGCTGAAAACGCCTCATGATTGCCTGCTTTGTCTATTTTTTTTTGGCAAACAATGAGCGGAATTTACAAATTTAGGCTTTTCTCACAGTTGACCGGGTGGACCGGGAAACGAGCTGCTGCTCACGGGCGGTCGTGCCAACTGCGAGGGCGACGCGAACAGCACAAGCTCCTCTTGGGGGCAGCTTTGGGGTTTCCGCTATCTGAGGCCTTCGTCTCCTGCGAACGCCAGGTGATTTTTTTCGCCTCCGTTTTTTCACTTGCGTCCAAACTGACTTGTGCCATTTTTGAACACTGCGGCAGCGGCAACTGCAGTTAGCGTAACCAAACTGAGGTGACCAAGCTCAGCTTGCGTTAACCATAGTTAGCGGGGTAACTGTGCCCGTGTAACTAGGGCATAAGTCTCCCAGTCCACCGTGGGAAACTAGCAGGCGAGTTTTACTCATTACATAACCAACTGAAGTGTGTGTTAAAATAGGTCATTTCAATCTCAGTTGGAAAAACAAAGCCTATGAAATGTGTATTTTGAGAACACTTATTGATACAGTTCTGTCATTAGGCATCATACTACATTTCCCCATAGCAGCCACGAGTAAAAAGGTTTGTGCGAATGACGGGAAAGGAATGCTTCTATCATGAAAATACAAAACCTGGTCCTCGTACTTATATTATTGCACTTTTTACGGCCTGCATACCGTTGGCTTTATTTCAGTTGTTTCAATTACGGCATAGTACCGCATTTCCTCTTTAGTGTTGTGTAATAAAGTAAGGGTATTGCAAGAAGCACACGCCGCAAAATTCTGCGCATACGTGCCCTCGCAATGTTGAGCCTCAAAAAAAAAAAAAAAGCACACGCAATAAGAAACAAACAGGCCCAAGTTTTTTGCACTACAGCTATGAATGGTCAGTTGCCTAGATTGTAAAACTCTGCTGCCCCAATATTGTTGAGGCCACGGACATGGCAGGGAACAAACTCAGTACACTTGCACAAGCTTTGCAGCCACAGAAATTGCAGCGTGCAGTTGTAGTTGACAAATAAAGATGCCAAAAAAGGTGTGCATGTGTATGTAGGGGGGGAGATGGGCCATCAGTAGTTGCTCACTAAAGCCATTAGCGGTTGTGTTACAACTAAAGGTAGAAAAACTATTTTCTGCCAAAAAAATGCATGAATGCATTTGACTACTCATTGTTTAGCAGTACAGCACTTTCCAAGCTCACTGACGACTTATTTTTAAGAGGTTCACAGCACTGTAGAAAGACACGGCTTCTTTCTTAATAACTACGACTGCTCTAAAATTACAGCCAGGCTGCAATCTGAACTTCTCTACCAGAAATACTGTTTTGCGAAGAACAAACTATTCGCCGCAGTGTTTCACTGAGCATAATCTTTACTGCCTTCAAAACAGCAGTTCATCTGTACAGCAGAAACATGGCTTGCAAATATGTTTCTTTTTTTATATTAGCTTTTTAAGTAAGGTTTTCAACCTCCATTTTGAAGGCTAGCAGTGTACCATGTTCGCAATGGAAAAAAAAAAAGAAAGAAAAACCAACCAGCCGGCAATATTCACGTCTCTGCTGCGGTGCTCACAGGATAGCAGCGGCCCATGCCCTACCCCAAAGCTGGGAAGCATGCACGCACCACCATTCGCAAGCAAAATGCCTACAACCTCCTAGAGCAAGATCTTCCGAGAAATGTCATCACATCGAAAAATACACTTTTTTCATTTCGTGCAAGAAAATGCGCTACAATTTCCTACTACAGTTGAACCCCTTTATAAGAGACACGTACCGGGGAGCAGTTTCTGGCTCTTATATGACATGTCTCTTATAAGCAGGGAACCATGTTTTCACTTACTAATCAGATCCTAGTTCAATGTTGGCATCGTATGACTAAAATACGCTCAAAAGAACGCTACAGCATGTTGCAAAAGATTCATTATAATTTACGTTTGGCCCTGAAAATTTATGAAAGTTTTCTGAATCTTTGTTTGCTTCATGACTGTATTTACACTGTTTTTTACGACCGATTCTACAAGCTTTTTTTCCTTTCCTTGTTTGTGGAAGATGAATCGTAGATATTGAGTTCACAAGCCTGATGAATAATCAGAGAGCACAGCTTCTTCCGCTGTGTGCTCAGGCTATTCATTACGCTTGCAGGACCCAACATGTGCGATGCTTCTTGATTGGGAGCTACGCGAGTGGGAGAGCCCGCATGTGCGATCGCGCTCCATCCAATGGATGGCAGTGGGCTTCAATCACTTCCGTAAGTTGCATTTCCATTGGCAGGGCTTCTCATCGTCATTTCATAGCTGACTGAACCACTTTGTGCTTGCTGAAGTTATAATAAATAGCGACTGCAGGCGTCTGTCGTCCACCTGTGTTTCCAGAATGGAAGCAACTGTAATTAGTGACTGGTGGCACTGCATCTGAAGTTAAAATGACTGTTACAAGCGAGATTATCGATTAAAGTTCAGGAATGACTTGTCCCTTATAACCAACTGTCTTCTACATCCGATTTATAAAAGAGGTCAATTTAATGGGAAAGATAGGGCAGCCAACCATGTGGGTGAATAGTGTCTCTTATACCCATTTGTCTCTTACATCCATGTCTCTTATAACGAGGTTCAACTGTATCTTAACTGGACCTTTACAAACCTTTACTGGAACTTCTTAGAAGCTCTTGATCGAGGTCTGTATTGTGATAATTGCTTAACGTTATCTACCTCAGCCCTGATTCATTACTTCAGGCACCCCACTGACTCCAGGGACCTGCCAGGAGAAATGCACACATGGCTTTTTCCACACTGGCATAGCGAATGGCAAAAAAGCCGCTGCCTTTCGAGCTAGTGCCGCAGCACTGACAGGAACATTGTCAGCTTGTTCTATCACACGGTTACTAACACAGTAAGCTACTAGCGAACAACAGAGGCTAGAAACTTGCACAGGAAAGGATACTAAAAAAACTGAGCAAACTTTGTCTACACAGTACAAGAACTTCTGAACTTGTGCTGAGTTTCTGAGGAAGCATAAATAAATGCTGTTGGAAAGACAATAAAGATGAATTGCTGTTGAATTTACATTGGCAATATTTAGTTCTTTGTACGATTATAATTTATGTTTTATCCAGCCGCCCACAGTAAGGAAGTTTTCAAGCGCAGACTCGATTTCAGAGCACCCATCGTGAACTTGTGCGAGAAGCTGCATCTTTCATGCCTTTCAACAATGCAATGAACTTTCTAAAAACAAAGCACTGATGAGGTTGGATAGTGCCATTACCATCAAACAGTGCTTACTCAATTGCATTCCGGACGATTTGTCTCAGCACCAAGGTTTTGGCAAGTACAATTTTATTCAACGAGTCAGCACCCTACAGCTTAACAGCGCACTCATGGTGGGCGAGAACTAATTGCACGTTGGGTTTGCTCATGCTGTGCACAGGCTGCAAATGCACCGTGTCGCATGTTGTCTTGGCCTCTGGGTGGTATATTTTGTCTCTTGAATATAACAGCTGAGCCCACATTTTTCACTTTTTTTTCTCCAGCATGCAGCTCGGCATACGTTGGGTGAAATTAACAATGCGCAAAGGCTACTTGTTTGAGCGTCACTGCACAGTTGCTGAGTACACAAAAAAATAACAAACACAAAATCGTTACGCATTAAAAACCATAACTAAGATTTTGGGGGCCCCTGAGTGCTTCCGCCAATAGATTATCACGCCCAACTGAACATATTTGAACGTAGCACCTTTGCAACAATACGCGCTGTCGCACGCTATTTTCAGAGCCCAGTTATTGATTCCCATCCCATTATCTATCGCTAATTTTTGTACCCTACAGGTTAGCTGTGTTCATTTTATAGAAGAGAAACAAACATTATTATTTGTTTATTTTAAAAAATGTTGAATGTGCTGATTGTTTGTTGCGCATCGGTACACACGATTTCAAAAAGACTACTCTTTCCTCTATCGAGTGCCTCGTATTGATGTCCCTACAAAAATTGTATTGTTTTTATTTTCATTTTTTCTTTCTTTTTCTCCAGCGTATAGCCCTGTCTTTGACTGTGTTATTCTTTGTATAATAAATGATATTCTTTGTATAATATGGCAATATTTAGTTCTTTGTACGATTATAATTTATGTTTTATCCAGCCGTCCACAGTGAGGAAGTTGTCAAGCGCAGACTCGATTTCAGAGCACCCATCGTGAACTTGTGCGAGAAGCTGCATCTTTCATGGCTTTCAACAATGCAATAAACTTTCTAAAAACAAAACACTGAAGTGACACTCAAACAAGTAGCCTTTGCACATTGTTAATTTCACCCAACGTATGCCGAGCTGCATGCTGGAGAAAAAAAAGTGAAAAATGTGGGCACAGCTGTTATATTCAAGAGACAAAATATACCACCCAGAGGCCAAGACAACATGCGACACGGTGCATTTGCAGCCTGTGCACAGCATGAGCAAACCCAACGTGCAATTAGTTCTCGCTCACCATGAGTGCGCTGTTAAGCTGTAGGGTGCTGACTCGTTGAATAAAATTGTACTTGCCAAAACCTTGGTGCTGAGAAATATTGATATATTTGTATAATACATGATAGCATGTGCAGTTTGTGTAATGCCGAAGTACGTGTAGTACCACAGTACAGCTTCTGCGTATTTACTGTGTTGGCAGTTAATTTTTGGTCCATTTAACTTCATTTTTTTTTCTCTCTCTCTTTTGCTCTCTTTTCTTTTCAATATACAAGTTGTATTTGATGTTGCCGTTACGCTGCCCAGTGTTTGGGGCCTTGCAGCTCTGTCAAGCTGTCGATTTTTCACAGCTTTTACTGCTCGCTCCCAGCGTCATGTACGTTGTGCAAGATGCGAATAAAGACAAACAAACAAACAAAAATCAACCCTTTTCTAGTGCTACAGCTCAGCTCTGCGGGGAAGGTGAGCGCACAGCTAATTCGTAGGGTATAGAAGTCGGGTGCAGCAATTGACTGGAAAAAGCCTGGCACAGCGAATTATAGCTCCACAAACCGCGATTTCGGTGAGAACCACGCACAGCATGGTCCATTTGCGGCCTGTGTACAGCATACGCAATCCTCGCATGCAACTAGCTTTCGCTCGCCTTTAAAGGGGCCATGAAGAGAAAACACAAGTTTGGTTCATTCAAAAGATTGTCTCGTTAGAATCATACTGACACCACTTTTAACGTAAACTTCGCTCAAATAAGCTACATAATTAGGAAAAACGGGAATGGTCATGCGACCCACCAGCTCATTTCCCGCAACAGAACCTGTGATGTCACATGGGCTAAGCTCTGCGATTGGCGGAGGCTGGCAGAAGCAGACGCAAATTAGGTAGAGCTTACAAACTAGACGAACGAGCGATTTGCGCTTAAATTTAGGGCACATTCTTTACAAAGCAATAAGAATGATGGGACAAACAGTGGAAGTTACGAAAGCACATGTAAACATAGAAGTACTGATGCGTTCTGCTGTTCGTACTGCGCACAGCATGCTTTGGTTTAGCTGCACAGCACTACGGGGCTTGGGGTTGTCGCAGACGACACTGGCCGATTGACGCAAGCAACGGTGTCTTACGTGACCCCATTTGTCGAGCGAGCACTGTTTCAGGGAACGAATATTTTCTCCCAGAACAAAAACAAGCCAGGTTTAAATGCGGGCAAAAACAAACCAAACGCTTGCCACGGTATGGTGGCGCCATCTAGGTTACGGAACGTAAAGAAACGCGGGAACAAACCAACACCGCTGTACAGGGTGAAGACAATTTTTGAACGGTCCCGTGCCGCCGCAATTGGGCCAACGGGCTCAACGCGTTATTCTTTTCGTTTTCCACGAGACCTAGCAACGCGAAACAGACAATATGATTCAAACTTCTTCAGTAAACCGCGTTGCGGCGATAATTTTAGCACGGTTTTGACACTTGCTTCGGCGGCGAGCGAGCAACCGAACATGGCGGCGCCAGCGTTACGTGTCTCTACCCTGTACGGCGGATGCGTGAATGAAGGTATTCTAGGCTGCAGAGCGGTCGGTTCCGGTGATGTCACTTGGGACCACGAAAACGCACGATTGAGCGGGAAAATCAAAATTTTAACCTAAATTGTTTAATTTCTCAGTGAATAAAGCACCGTTTGTATCCGGACAAGCGCTGGGGGCACTATAAAACACGAAATCTTTCGAATAAAACCAACTTGCATTTTCTCTTCATGGCTCCTTTAACCCACTTTCTACTGCACTGTTCAACTGTGGGTTGCAAACTGTTGAATATGAACTTACCAATTTCAAATCAGATTAGGTGTCCGAATCAGCCACACGATACGCAGTCCAATGCGGCTCGTGGCATGTGGCTGGGGCTGTGGCTGCTCCCGCTGTACCCCGGGCAATGCCTGCACCAGCTCCACACCAATCCCGGGAAAATGGCGCCACCCTGAGAGGGTTGGAAAATTGTGGTCTATAGTCAGGGCGCCTACCAAACTGATGCGTCAAAATTTCCCTAGTTTTTCAAAATTTCAATCAGTGCTTCAGCAAACTGCCATGAGCAACATGAGTTCATTCATCTCTAATGATGATCATGGTTGGGTTTTTGATGGCGCAAGGCCGACTAAGGGCAAAGAGCGCCAGAGGAAAGTTTATTTAATGCAGTGAAGTGGTTAGCACAAAAAGGTAGGTCAAAAAAAAAAAAAAGCGTGTCAACCGAACATGGTAAAATCAATTAAAGATAATGGTGATGGCTGGTGTATAGGGCCAGATTTCATGATGCGTGATAGGAAATGAGGTTTAAAAACTTGACTTCTGACAAATACTCAAACACATGTTTCACGGAAACAACGGCATCGTCACCTAGAAAAAACGATGGATGTAGGGGAATATGTTGTCTGTAGAGTTCTCTGAAGTGTTTGTGACGTGTTGTGTGAAGTGCCTTGCATGTGATTAGTATGTCCACTATGGATAGGGCCTCTCCGCACCTGCCGCACTGGGGTCTAGAAGATCCCGTCAGCAGACACGAGTGAATTGCATGCGTGTGCCCCATCCGTAGCCTACCCAAGGCGACTTCCGTGTGTCTGTTGTGTGAGTCAGATGTGTACCGTCCCAAGTGTGGCTTTATTACATGTAGTTTGTTGTCTGTCTGTTCGTCCCAGTGTGTTTGCCATGTTCTGCGCAGGTGTTGTCTTATGTGAGGCTTGAGGTCTGTGTAGGGTATCGTTGTAATGTCTACAGTGCTCCTGAGTGCAGCTGCAGCAGCCCTCTCGTCTGCCAACTCATTCCCAGCAATCCCTGCGTGTCCTGGGACCCAGCAGAGGACCAGCTGATGCTTATGCGCATATACAGACATGATAGTGGTAAATACAAGATTAACTATGTGGTTTTTGGGGGGCTTGTGCGATGGCAGTGCACGAACAACACTCAGAGAATCTGTGTAGATGATAGACTTCGGAATTTGATTTTCAAGTGTGTGTCGTACAATGAGTAAAATTCCATATGCTTCTGCTGAAAAAATTGTTGTGTGGACGCTCATGGTTCTGGCTGCAGTGAAATCCGGACCATGAGTAGCGCAGGAGACCATAGTGGAGGTTTTGGACGCGTCACTGTAAAATTCTGCAAGTGGGTATTTAAACTGCAGAGACAGAAAGTGCTGCAGTATTGCAGCTCGCGGTACCCAAGTTTTGTCAAGTTTCATAAAAGAAAGGAGATCCGCATCTCTTTCGTTCAAGAGATCCATCTCGGATATCACACCTTGCGAGATGTTGAGGCTCCGATTGGGTGTGACCCTGATGTCTAGATCAGCCAGTCTAGTCTGAGCTAGAAGCTTCGTGGACTGCTGTTTGTCATTTACCTCGATTAGTAGTTCACCAGACCTTTGTTTTTTGCACTTATATGATTTTCCTATCATGGCTTCAAGGGATTTTGCGATCAAGAAGACTGACTGCGATACAAGAGGTTGGGTTGGATTGAGGGATTCCATCACAAGAAATCGAGAAAAATTATCCGGTTCAGGAAATGTTAACGAAGGCAATGAAGGAAAAGATACTTCGGTGCGGCCCCTTTTCAGGGACCGATCACGTTAGAGGGGGGGTTTTGTAAGTACCATAGGGCATACTATAAAAGCAGGGAGACGGGGGTACTTTCTCCTTTGACCTTACCCTGGTAGTAAAAGAGGTCCCGGAGCTCCCTGCCTGGTAGACAGGCAGGGAGCCCATCGGCCGGAGCTTGACCAAGGCTCCGACGGCCACCGTTAGAGGTTTCTACCCTTCACCTCAAAAACACGTCACCACGGTAGGTCACAGCTTATGTTGGGGGGCTCGGGGTCCGTGGTATCACCAGTACCGTCACCAAGATTACTCAAGGTGCCCCGTGCGGGGACATGTAGTTTGTTGTCTGTCTGTTCATCCCAGAGTGTTTGCCATGTTCTGCGCAGGTGTTGTCTTATGTGTGGCTTGAGGTCTGTGTAGGGTATCGTTGTAATGTCTACAGTGCTCCTGAGTGCAGCAGCAGCAGCCCTCTCATCTGCCAACTCGTTCCCTGCGATCCCAGCGTGTCCTGGGACCCAGCAGAGGACCAGCTGATGCTTATGCGCATATACAGACATGATAGTGGTAAATACAAGATTAACTATGTGGTTTTTGGGGGGCTTGTGCGATGACAGTGCACGAACAACACTCAGAGAATCTGTGTAGATGATAGACTTCGGAATTTGATTTTCAAGTATGTGTCGTACAATGAGTAAAATTCCATATGCTTCTGCTGAAAAAATTGTTGTGTGGACGCTCATGGTTCTGGCTGCAGTGAAATCCGGACCATGAGTAGCGCAGGAGACCATAGTGGAGGTTTTGGACGCGTCACTGTAAAATTCTGCAAGTGGGTATTTAAACTGCAGAGACAGAAAGTGCTGCAGTATTGCAGCTCGCGGTACCCGATTTTTGTCAAGTTTCATAACAGAAAGGTCGGAGGACACAGGCCGAACTTTCCAAGGCGGTAAAATGTCTGAAAAGGATGATCTGTACACATCTAAAAACGAAGCGCTCAGATCGGAGGCTCGCTCTCTCACTCTAAGTGAAAAGGGCAGAGGAACAAATGGGCGATTTACAAAGAGCAGAGATGTTGATGTATCGTTAAAGACAGGATAAAAAGGATGATTATTCAGCGATGAAATTTTAAAAGCATAAAGCAAGTCCATGTATGTTCGTTGGTTCTCAAGGCTCCACTTGTTACACTCGACATAAAGACTCTCAGCAGGGCTAGTGCGAAAAGCCCCCGACGAAAGACGAAGGCCCAAGTGTAGCACTGGGTCAAGAATTCGCAAGGCTGTCTTAGTCGCCGACCCATACACCAAACTGCCATAGTCCAAACGAGACCCAACCAAAGCAGAATACAAGCGAAGCAAGAGTTCTTTGTCGGAACCGTAGGATTGGTGGGAGAGAACCTTAAGTATGTTCATTGTTTTGAGACATTTATTTTTAAGTTCCTTGATGTGGGGAATGAATGTGAGTTTGTGATCAAACACCACACCTAAGAACTTGTGCTCCTTGTTCACAGGAAGCGACACGCCATTAAGATGAATGTCTGGGTCCGGATGGACCCCACGCTTCCTGGAGAACACAATGCAGGAACTTTTTGCAGGATTCAATTTAAAACCATTCTTGTCTGCCCAGCCGGCAAGTTTCTTGACACCAAGCTGGACTTGACGTTCGCAGATTGACATATTACATGATTTATAGGATATCTGGACGTCATCTACATACATGGAATAAGAGATTGTGGGTGGCAGTGCCTTACCGAGAGAGTTCATTTTTACTATGAAGTTAGTGCAGCTTAACACACCACCTTGTGGCACGCCATTTTCTTGCACGTGAACCCTTGAGAGTGCACCACCGACTCTCACTCGAAACGTTCTTTCTGACAGGTAACTTGCAAGAGTGTTTAACATGTTACCCGAGACACCGAATGACTTCAGGTCACTGAGGATCCCGTACCGCCAAGCGGAGTCGTAGGCCTTCTCGAGGTCGAAAAACACAGTTACACAATACTGTTTATGAACGAAGGCATCCTTTATATACGATTCAAGAGCTACCAGTTGATCGTTCATCGATCGCCCCACCCTGAAGCCTGCCTGGCTGCTCTCGAGAAGACCGTTGTACTCGAGGAAGTACACGAGCCTGCGATTTACCATCTTCTCGAAGAGCTTGCACAGGCAGCTCGTCAGGGCTATAGGACGGTAGCTTGAGGGGGACGACGGGTCCTTTCCCTCTTTGAGGAAAGCTACAACTATAGCCTCCTTCCAAGAGTTTGGAATGTGCCCCGAAAGCCATATCGTGTTATATAGGTGTAAGAGTGTTAGAAGAGTATCTGCGTGCAGGTGTTGTATCATTGTGTATGTGATGTTGTCTGGGCCTGGAGCTGAGGGTTTACACGTGCTCAAAGCAGCCCTCAGCTCATGCAGTGAAAACTCCAAGTTATAACAAGATGTTGACCTATTGTTATCTAGTATAGGCTTCTTTTCGGCCGTTTGTTTGTGTTTCACGAAAGTGTTTGTGTAGTGTGCTGAACTGGACACGTGTTGGAAGTGTTGTGCGAGGGTGTCAGCCTGGTCTTCAAGTGTGTCCCCTGTTGTGCTGACCAGAGGCAGGCTGTGTCTGTTGTCCTTTTAGCTTGTGTATCCGTGTCCAGACTTTGTGAGTGTCGGTGTACGAGTTGATGGAAGTGAGGAAGGTGCGCCAACTCTCTTGTTTCGCCTCACGACGCACACGCTTCCCAAGAGCCTTTGCCCGTTTAAAGGAAATGAGATTATCTGGCGTGGGGTAGCGGCGAAGGACACCCCACGCCTTGTTCTGGGCCTCTCGCGCCCGCCTACAGTCCTCGTTCCACCAGGGCCTCCTTGGGTTGCGGGACGCACTGGAGGCCTGGGGCATGGACTTTTCGGCGGCGTCGAGTATGTGTGCCGTGACGAGTTGGGCTGCTTCCTCCACATGTAGGTGTTTTATGGTTGTGTGGTGTAGCTTACATGTTTCTGTGAATGTACTCCAGTTTGCTTTTGATTCATTAAACCTGTTATGGGAAGATGGACTGCTCGGGCCTGTACCTATATACGTTAATGAAGTGGGGAAATGGTCACTACCATATGGGTCAGTGCCCACGCCCCACTCAAGACATGGAAAGAGAATTGCAGAACCAATAGCCAAGTCGAGATGTGAGTACGTATTATGTCCTAAGTTATGGTATGTCGGCTGTTTTTTGTTGAAAAGGCATGCTCCTGAAGATGTAAGAAATTTCTCTATAAGGCGACCTCGGGCATCCATTCTAGAGGAGCCCCAAAGAGAGTTGTGCGCATTAAGGTCGCCTGTTAGTATGTATGGTTCGGGCAGCTGGTCGACCAGTGCCTCGAAGTCAGAGCTCGAAAGTGCATGATCAGGAGAGATTTAAATGGAGCATACCGTTATCAACCTGTTAAATATTATCGTACGGATTGCTACAGCCTCAAGGACAGTGTTCAGAGTGACAGGGTGGCAGGCTAAGTATTTCTGGGTGAGAATTGCCACACCTCCTGAAGAATGTGTGCAGCCAACCCTGTCCTTTCTGAATACCATGTACAGTCTACGCTCGTTACAGCGGATCCGGCAACAACGGACTTTCGGTTACAACAGACCATTTCTGTAGGTTTGTCTCGTCCCCATGCATTTTAAATGGAGTCCACTCCGCTCATAACGGACCTGGCTAGAGCAGACTATCGGCTACAACAGACTAAATTTTAGGCGAAAATTGTTTCGATGAATGTTTATAGCGGACTTCCGCGGGGCCGGCACCCGATATCCTCTTTCTTTGTTTATTTTGCCAAGAAAACTGTTATGTCTGGCAACATTGATGGCAGCCGGGTCGTCGGCACAGCCAAGCCAAGCCAGTTCCAGTGACTTTTTTTTTTTTTTTGTTCGACCAGCGGCATGAGCGGCAGGGTAACTGATTTCACTCTAGGATAAATTACGCGCAATTAACGCTGTCGAACATGGGGAAAAACAAGCTGACATCGCCAGAAGTACAGGCCTGTCTAAGCAGACGGTCCGCTCTACCGTCAAGAACAAGGCCACTGTTGATAAACGCAACTCCGATGAGATTGAAAACAGGGCTATCTCTGAAGTCGTGCACCCGGAGGCGAGTCTGCCCTCGTCGTTTTTTTTTTTGTAATAAAGAACTCGGGTTCAGTGAAGTTGGGTCTTTATTATTCCCCTGCATGCATCGTTACCGTTCCGTTCGGTGAAAAAAGTAAGAAATGCCTCAAGTAGGAAGGTTGGTTCCCATCCATTGTGTGCAATCTGCCGGTAACCGGGCGCAGTCCAACTGGTCTAACCTTCGATTTCACAGCTGTCCAGCATCAGATTATTTCATAACAGCTGTTTCAATGACCAGACTAAAATCGTTAAACATGTGGAAGCTGCCTTGGGGGAACGTCAGGCAGCAATCCGATGTGTTTGACGAACGGTTTCGGGAAAACCTGCCTCGTCGTGAAGAGATTTAAAAAAGCCTAGCTAATTCTGATGGCCACGACTGATGTTTTATTGCTGGTTAGTAACTGCACCTAGTTATATTCTTGCTTTATTTGCTCAGCTTATCATGCGTCTTCACAAGGTTGACCGCATGCGCAAGGCCTTTTCCAAGTGCCGCCGTGCTAAGCTTTGGGAAGGGTTTTTATGCGATTCTTTGCCCTCGTGCGAACACTGTGCAGAGGTGCTGCAGGCGTGTATAAAGAACAAAGTGAATGTACTATGCATATGATATTTTGGTCAAAGTACCCACTTTAGGGCTCATACCCCCCCCCCCCCCCCTCCATCGGATACTGCATACTTCGGCTACAGCGGACGTTTTTTTCCGGATTCAGAGAGTCCGTTGTAACGGGCGTAGACTGTACCTATTCAAGAAATTTGTTTAGAATTGAGGTGGATTTCCTGGAGACACATGATACTTGGCTGATTGGCATGCAGCATCTCATACACATCGTCAAGATTTTTAAGGAGGCCTCTGCAGTTCCATTGGATGATGTTTTCATTTCCCATTATTTAAATTTAAGAATAACTGGAGTGTGTGTGTGTGTGTTTTTGTTCATGTGTCGTCTTTCGGGGCGGTTATTCTAGGATTTCTAGGCCTTTCTGTCGGCTTGGACATCGGAGGCCGTTCCTTGCGCTGCGTTGCAGGCAGGAACGGCGCGACATCCATCTCCTCATCGGATGCCAGAAGGGTGCCCGGCGGACCAGGCCCCTCGGACTTGGCCCCCTTTCGGGAGCCCTTCGTTTGAGCCGCCACCGCCAAGGGCGTCCGGGACACCAAAGGTGGCACAGGAGGTGCGGTGGCGGTGGGAGCTGATGCGGGGCCCCCGGTGTCCACGCGGTCGGCACCCTCCAACGCACTGGAGGACGGGGAGGCAGAGGCGGGAGCGGCACCGGTCCCTACAGAAGAGGTTGTCACCACAACCGCTGCTGCCTCAGCAAGCGGCGTGGCGACGGATTGGGCTGTGAGGCAACCCAGGGGGGGGGGCGGAGGAGGGACCAGGTCAGACTCGCTGAACTGCGTCCCTGTGGACACCAGACGCCGCTCCGCCCCCCGGCGAGCCGCATCGGCGTACCTCCCCAGAGGGAAAGAGGCGAACCTCTTTCGCGCCTCTGGGAAGGTGATGTTCTCAGTTACCTTCACATTAATGATCGCCTTCTCCTGCTTAAACTTCTCGCACGTTCGAGAGTAGGCAGCATGGGGTCCCTGGCAGTTGGCGCAGGTGAGGGTTGACGATGGACAATTATCAGATGGATGATCATGCTGAGCGCACGTTGCGCAGGTCAGACGACCACGGCAGGAGTTGGTTCCGTGCCCGAACCGCTGGCACTTAAAGCAGCGGCGCGGGTTCGGAATGTAAGGACGAATGGAGCATCGGATGAACCCTGCGTTGATATGATCAGGAAGTGAGGAGCAGTTGAATGTCAGGATAATATGTTTCGTGGGGATTACCTTATCATCTCTACGCATCGTGATGCGGCGCACGGCTGTGACACCCTGATCCTTTAGACCTTCAAGAATGTCGGCATCTGTCTCGTTAAGAAGATCTGCCTCAGAGATCACACCCTGCGAGCTATTCAGTCTGCGGTGGGGTGTGACCCTGATGTCCAGATCGACCATTTTCGTCTGACCAAGAAGTGTGGTTGCCTGCTGCTGGTTTTTTACCTCGACGAGCACTTCTCCTGTGCGTTGTTTTTTGGCATTGTAGGTTTTCCCAATTATTCCATCAAGGTATTTTGTAATCAAAAATACTGATTGTGAAGCAAGAGGGCGGGCTGTGTCAAGAGATTCGATAACAAGGAAACGAGAGTCTTTGTCTGGCTTTGGGAAGCTCATGCTTGGTAGTGGAGGGAAAGATACTTCGGTGCGGCCCCTTTTCAGGGACCGATCACGTTTGGAGGGGGGTTTTGAATTTTCCATACAGCATAGAAAAAAGCAGGGGACGGGGGTACTTTCTTCTCAAACCTTACCCTGATAGCCTGAGAGGTCCCGGAGCGGTCCCGTAAACAGACAGGGATCCCATCCGCCGAAGCCTGACCTGGGCTCCGACGGCCACCGTTTGAGGCTTCTACCCTTCACCTTTAAAGGAGCCATGAAGAGAAAACACAAGTTTGGTTCATTCAAAAGATTGTCTCGTTAGAATCATACTGACACCACTTTTAACATAAACTTCGCTCAAATAAGCTACATAATTAGGAAAAACGGGAATGGTCATGCGACCCACCAGCTCATTTCCCGCAACAGAACCTGTGATGTCACATGGGCTAAGCTCTGCGATTGGCGGAGGCTGGCAGAAGCAGACGCAAATTAGGTAGAGCTTACAAACTAGACGAACGAGCGATTTGCGCTTAAATTTAGGGCACATTCTTTACAAAGCAATAGGAATGATGGGACAAACAGTGGAAGTTACGAAAGCACATGTAAACATAGAAGTACTGATGCGTTCTGCTGTTCGTACTGCGCACAGCATGCTTTGGTTTAGCTGCACAGCACTATGGGGCTTGGGGTTGTCTCAGACGACACTGGCCGATTGACGCAAGCAACGGTGTCTTACGTGACCCCATTTGTCGAGCGAGCACTGTTTCAGGGAACGAATATTTTCTCCCAGAACAAAAACAAGCCAGGTTTAAATGCGGGCAAAAACAAACCAAACGCTTCCCACGGTATGGTGGCGCCATCTAGGTTACGAAACGTAAAGAAACGCGGGAACAAACCAACACCGCTACAGGGTGGAGACAACCTTTGAACGGTCCCGTGCCGCCGCAATTGGGCCAACGGGCTCAACGCGTTATTGTTTTCGTTTCCCACGACACCTAGCAACGCGAAACAGACAATATGATTCAAACTTCTTCAGTAAACCGCGTTTGCGGCAATAATTTTAGCGCGGTTTTGACACAATGACTTGCTTCGGCGGCGAGCGAGCAACCGAACATGGCGGCGCCAGCGTTACGTGTTTCTACCCTGTACGGCGGATGCGTGAATGAAGGTACTCTAGGCTGCAGAGCGGCCGGTTCCCGTGATGTCACTTGGGACCACGAAAACGCACGATTGAGCGGGAAAATCAAAATTTTAATCTAAATTGTTTAATTTCTCAGTGAATAAAGCACCGTTTGTATCCGGACAAGCCCTGGGGGCACTATAAAACACGAAATCTTTCGAATAAAACCAACTTGCATTTTCTCTTCATGGCTCCTTTAAAGGGGCCCTGAAAGGCATTTTGAGCACACTAAATGAACTAGCGCAATCGCTAGATTGGGTCGCCAACGTCACCTGTGCCAAGTATTACTCTTTTACGCGCAGCGGAAAGCTCACACTTTTGTTGCAAAGTTTGTCGCTTTTTTCTCACCCTTTCCTTCGTGTTTTTGGACGCCGCCATCTTCACATGTCTACATCATCGATTCCCAGATGTTCGTCATGAGCTAGACATCCTGCTATTGGGCGGCTTTTTCACGCACTTCCGGCAAAGAGATGAGTCGTCTGCTTAGCGTCGGCTCACCGGCTGATCTGCCAGCGGAGTGCCGGAGTGCTTTGACATTTTACGACAAACGAAACAAGTGTAAACAAACGCTTAACCGTTTGTATTGAATGCAACACGGCCATAACACGACGTGGATTTTATCTTACGTGAGTACGTACCATAAAGAAAGTCCCGTGGCACTTCTTTGGTGCAATCGCAGAGAACGCCCTGAGCCGAATGCCCGGGTTTGACGCGTACATTTTATTCAACTTCAAAACAATCCAGAGATGCGTTCCGAACGAACGCAACGTCACAACATGCGTTGCAAGTCTGAACCGCGATTTACAGACGATGAGTTGCCTCCTCCTGCCCGTCGTAAATACGGCACTCACCTCACACCCGGTTTGCGGGGACGAGCAGCAAGTCACAACTCTGGTGCGCAAGCGAGAAGGCTTTTAGCCAGGCACACTGCACATACCCCATGCGAGGTTGAGTGGTACGTCGTTCGAGAAAGATAATCCAGACCATGGGAAGCACTATCCACCCGCAGAAGTACAATGTCGCATTTCATCGCGAAACGAACGCGTCCACAACACACAGGAGGCGATGCACACACACACACACAGCTTCGGTCGCTGCATTGGCTTAGCTGCAAGCTTCGTTCGGACAATCAGCGATGCTACGACGATACAGAGCTGCGTGAGGACGACGTGCTAACCACTTCACGTATTTAAAAACACAGGGGCAAAGAACTAGGTTCATCGGAAGCAAAAAATCTTTCCTCCATTATAGTGCCTGAAATATACTGGCTAGTGTGCCGAGGGCGGGCTCCAGGCGGGCGCCGGGAGCGATGTACGCGGCCGTCTGCCGCTTGGGGCGCTGCCGTGCGGGAGTGTGCGCGTTCATCCGGCCCGAGCAGATCGCGCGGTTACCTCCGAGCTGCGTAGCAGACGGCAGCGGCAGAACTTTCCATTCCCGCTTGCGACGAAAGCGAGCGAAAGCGACGGGAATTCTGTCGCGCAACCAAAATTTGTCCCGACCATTCGACAAAAATGATCGTCGCGCGACAAAGCGACGGAATTCCTGCCGCTCTCACTCGCTTTCGTCGCAAGTGCGAACGGGCCTTTATGCGCAATCTCCGCCCCACATAAAACAAGCTCTTGCTTGTCGCCTGAGCATACGGTTGATATCTGACTACGTTACACTGTGCTTGCCAGTGTATTTAAACGATGTCACTAGGTTTGAAACGTACGCGCTCGGCGTGCAGCTTTGTAAACGCAAGCGGTTTCACATACGCACGCTATTTTGCTGCTAATAGAGTTTTAGTACAGCGTTTGTGGCCTTTGCATACGCTAAACGCTAAATTTTTGCGTCCCGCTACGTGACACCGCGATGGGAGTTTTAGTAGAGCGTCTCATCAGTTTTGCGTAGCGACACACTAATGCATACGGCGCCATCTGTCAAATGTTTTCCGAAATGTCTCGCCGGCTGATCTGCTAGCGGAGTGCCGGAGTGTTTGGACATTTTACGACTATCCAAACAAGTGCAAACAAACGCTTTCCCGTCAGTGTTGAATGCAACACATGGGTGCAGCTTGTCAGAACACGGGTTCTCGCTGATCGAGTGCAGCGTTGGTTTGCTCTTCGCCTTCACGTTCATCGCCGCTGATAAAGCGATCCGATCCGGCGCGTTTTGTGCACGGGTTCTGTGTCGGTTGAAAATGTCTTTTTTCACATGCCGCCGGTAGTAGGAATTACAACCACCGCAAAATAACACCCGGCACCAGCGGGGCCACATCTGAGACCGCGCTTTTTGGATAAACAGTGCGCGGTGCACCAAAGGGAACGAGCGCACGATTCTCCCCACGCGGCTGCGAGTTCGCCGCCGATACCAACTGCAGCCCTGCAGCTACGTACACCGCGAAAGGGCAAGGCCAGGCCGCACACATGCGGCCAGGTCATTCGTTCGCTTTTCCAGCCTGTGTCCATGGTGTCTACAGAGATGAAAAAGCCGAAAGAGCTGGCCCGTAGCAGACGGCAGTCTGTGGGAGCGCAATAGCGGAAGTACGTCACCGCTGAGGAGCGGAGCATCATGGGAGGGGAGGCCAACAGCGAAGAAACAGTTGAAAGGAGGAGGAAATACGGCGCGACGATAATTCGCGGTTTTTGATTTACGATTTCTCAGCTAATACTCATCGCTTTAACAAAATTCTTGCAGGAGGAGATTGCTAATACATTGCTTTATTTGGTTACATGTACATCCATGCATCGGCGGAAGGCATTTCAGGACCCCTTTAAACACATCACCACGGTAGGTTACAGTTTATGTTGGGGGCTCGGGGTCCGCGGTGTCGCCAGCACCGTCACCATGAATACTCAAGGTGCCCCGTGCAGGGTTCATTCATCTCTAGGCAGTCTGAAAACGTCACATGATGATGTCATGCTCCAGTATGCTGAACAATCAAAACAATAGAGGAGGTGAACAAATTGATTGATTGTGGGGTTTAACGCGCCGACGCAACGCAGGCGATGAGGCGCGCCGTAGTGGAGGGCTCCGGATTAATTTTGACCACCTGGGGATCTTTACGTGCGCCGAAATCTCGTACACACGGGCGTTTTTGCTTTTCGCCTCCATCAGAAACGCGGCCGCCGCGGCCGGGAATCGAACCCGCGACCTCATGGTCAGCAGCGCAACGCCTTAGTCACTGAGCCACAGCGGCGGGTGGTAATTCAATATTGATTAACAGATATCGATCGACATACAGTCAAACACGGATATATCGAACACGGGTATATCGAATTATTGTCTATATCGAACTCATAAATTATCCCCTTGAAAATTATGTGTAAAAGTATAGGAATTCGTACGTTTATATCGAACCGTATTTTTTCCGAGATTGGGTATATCGAACGCCGCGCGAGCTGGAAGGTGCTCTTCGGCGGTCGCTGCACCCCCGATTGAGGTTGACGAGGATGTGGAGGAATCCGCGGGCATGGCGAAGACTGGCTCGCGGAACTAATCCCACCTACGGAACGAATTTGCGCTTGCCCAGTCGGGCCCCGCTACCGGCCGCCGTAGCGTTAGCGGACGGAGCCCGGTATGCTAAATCTCGCTAGGCACACAAGCCCGAACGCTCAGAAAATGTGACAGTGCGAGGTAGGAATGCCCCGACTGCGCACGTCCTTTTTTTTTCGGCTGCGTACGTTCCCGGCTCGCCGAAAAAGAGTTTTTTTCTCTCTCTCTCTGGGTCTGTCTTCCCCCGATGTCGTCTCGGGAAAGGGAAGAGGGAACCAAGGCGCTGACGGCATCCTCCTTCTTTTGCATTTTGCTGCTGTTGCTGCTGTTTGGCGAGTTTTCCCGCACCTTTCGGAGATCACTGTTTCTCACGGAGATGACCATCGCGAGCGCTTTGTTGGAGTCCGTTCAGAGAGCCTTGGAATTGTTACCTTCAAAGTTCTTGTGGCACGTGTGCGCTGTTCTTCTTTTGTGTGCGCGTTGGGCATGGTGTGCGAAGGCGCAGCGTACTGCTGGAATTTTCTAGTCGTGCAGCCTCGACAAAATCTAGGCCAAGATCAGCGATTTTTTTTTCACGGAAATAAAGCGTCCTGTTGCGTCGTGAGTGCGGAATTAGTTGTCATTCTTGAATGCGACGATCGATAAGTGATCGTCCGCCATAGGTGAGGTCTCAGAGCCCATATTTATATATCGAATTTTTCATATATCGAATTATTTCGCGATCCCCTTGGAGTTCGATATATCCGTGTTCGACTGTATCTTAAACTGAATTGAAATAGTTAAATACAAATACGAATGTTGCTGTATTTAAACTATTATAACACGTTTTCTTTTTGCACCTGAAGTCAACCCTTGCGTTACAATCGAATACCACAATTCAAGTTGCCTAAAAATTGCAATGATGCACCCAATTGTCATCAATGGCTACAGTTTTGACCATTTCGCAATCTACGTCGCCAAGATGTGCCAGAGCTGTTCGGGTCCACAACAAGCTAAGACCGACGTTTTCTGTTTCCTTGCTTTTTTTTCTGTCGTGGTTGACAGCGTGCACAGCGTTTTTCCTTTGCTTTGCGCCGTACTTTTGTTTTGAAGCATAGGTAACTCTCATTGCCCTAAAGTGTTTCAACACCTTCAGGTCCCACTGTTATGGGCACGTGTTGCACTCAGTATGACCCATGCTATTTTAATGGCTCAAGAAATCGGCAATCCAGAAGCTACCTGAAGAGTCAACATCGACCGTCTGTGGATGGAAGCTACTGCGGGAGCGCCTTTTCACATGCGAACCCTGCCCAAAAGGTTTTCGAGAGCCTTGCTACAGCTGCCACGTCAAATTACAAAAGGGTGTTGCTGATTTCGCCACCAAACAGTGCAACTGCCTCTTGGCAGTCAGTGTTGAACTGATACAGCTCAAAACAAGCGATATCTCTCGACAGATGGGCTTTCTGCGAAGTTATAAGTGTCACATCACAGGTGGGCGCCCAGCCCAAGTGCTTCAAAAATAAATGTGCTTTTCCATTACTCCATTGGTCTCACGTGAGTACTTTGGCGGCTTTTTTTTTTTTTTTGGCGCGTACCCCTTGAGTTACTTTTGTGGTTTTAATTTTTCTTTCTGGATGCGATGAAGTCACCCCTTACATTGCAATCATGGTCGCATTACAATTCAGTAAACACGGTATGTGGTTGTCTTTGGCATTATTATTGGAAGGGCACAATTCAAAATTAGCACACACTGTGTTCTCTGTGTTTTTTTCGGACTGATCTTGATCAGAAAAGCAAGACTATAAGCAACAACGAAACGAAATCTTATTTGTGCCCGATCATCAATGAGAGAAAAGCTTTTGAGGAATCAAGAAATAATCAGATTGAGTACTGTTTCAGGTACCCCTGCTTCACATGCTGGCCACAAAATAAGTAGACACTAAATACTACACACTGTAAACACACAGAAAGTAATTGGTACACAGGGGGGGTGCTGCGGCCAAATCACTAAGGAGCACTGCCTTGCTGCCCCAATGCCTACCAAAAGTAGACCATGCAGGGGCACAAGCCAGCATGGTCTACTTTAGGTAACCTGCCCATCCGTGCCGCAGATGCATTTCATTTGCCAGGGCTATGAGCAACGTTTGCCTCATCCCACCAAAAGGCACTGATAAAAGTCATGTGCTTACGTTACGCCGTCGGATTGATTGATTGCAGGGTTTAACACGGTGAAGCGGCCCATGGGCTACGAGGCGCGCAGTAATGGAGGGCTCAAGATTAATTATGACCCCCTGGGATCCTTTAACTTATGCTGAAATCTCAACAGAAGGGTGTGTTCGCTTTTCGCCTTCATCAGAAAAGCAGCCACTGCAGCCAAGATCAAACCTGCGTATTTGGGCTCAGCACCACACCTTAGCCACTGAGCATAGCTGCGGGTGCATTACGCTGTCAGTGTCTCAAGCTTGCAAATGCAGTAAATGCTGCTAGCTGCTAACATTAAAGGGGCACTGACACAAAAATTTTGCATCTTTGTTTTTTTTGTTGCAATAAGTAGCTAGTGACCTACTCATAACCTGTAGGAACCTCATTTGCTTCAGCATGCGACAGTTGTTTAATTAGAGGCATTTTCAATGCGGCCAGTCGCAGTTTCGGTTTCAGCGGGTGCCGCGAAACGATGGATTTTGTGTGAACAAAGCTGACCACGTGACCGTCGGAGGGATATCACAGAGCAGAGCCGCCGTAGCACTGTCGAATCCGCATCGACGGCAGTTTCTGCGAATGCCCCCACGTACTGATCTCGTGCGGCGCTTAATTAAAAAGCGACCGTGGATGTGACGCAGGCGCTGCGAGTGCAAATGCTACCGCGGCTAAAGAACGACGCGCGACGCTCGAGACAGTGGGCGGCAAGACGCGCGCTGGGAGCAGTCGGCCTGTCTGCCTACAGGTCCGCCTACAGATGTGTTCGGCTTAGCTCTGCGGCGGATATTCGATTGCCGCTCTCGTAAGCGGTGCGATGACAATTTTTAATGCAACCCGCCATCGTATCATTAACTCCTTTCTCATATAAGCTGCCATAGATGGGACTTGGGGACAATTTTGTGCAGCGGTAACAAGCTATCACTCGAGCTACCTGCGCCGGCCTGGGCCACTTCGCTGCCATGGCCGCCGCCTGCACAGCGACCGTGCGGCTCGCTCAGTGGGCTTTTCGTGCCTCCGGCGCGTTTTCGCATCCAATGGTAATAAAAAGTAATAGAAACAGAGTGCCTCAAATTGCTGTAGCACTTTGGTCGCGGCCAGCTGCAGCCGACGAGCTGACGAAATCACGGCGCCTCCACCGCCAACGATCGGGTCGTTCGTTCTCGAGAGCAGAAGCTACGCCCTCTGGCTCTCTGATTGGAGCGGCGAGCCGGCAAAAAACGCCGGCAGCGCGGAAGCGGCAAACACAAACTGGTGACGTGTTTGGGTATTGTTTATTTACACAATATCCATGGGATGTCGATTGCGCATGGCCCTCTGCTGCCTGGTCGGTTGCGTTTCGCATACTTTAAAATTGATTTTAAAGATGTTCTAGGCTGTATTCGCCGCTGATATTTTGCAGATGATGTATATGTGTTTGCACCAATCTATCTCCGAAGTTATCTCGCCTTCAAAATTTTGTGTCAGTACCCCCTTAACTTAGAGTGCAAATACGCAAACTTTTGACTGCTTCTGATTTACATTATTTGTACAATTCATTTTTTTTTGCATCGTTCGTACACTATCTTGCCCAATATATGTTCAATATGATGACCAGGCGATAATGCCTTGCCAGAATTACCAGCCCATCAAGTCCGAAAGAATGAAATCGTGAATTCTCATGATTCCAGAAAGCAAACTCGTGGTCGTGAGTAGCACGTGGCTATGCTACATTTTAAAACAGAACCCAACCTGTAAACTTTTGTCTGCACTAAGCATAAGCACTAAAGACGTTTTAAAGGGACACTGAAGTGATTTGTAAACAATGCGGGATTACGAGCGCAAATTGTAGTCCGGAGTCCCTAGGCCCTGTTTCGACCACTCTGAGCGCGTTTACGCGAATTTATTCAGTAGAAAAATCAATTCGAAAATGCTGTCCTCCTCTCTGCACTCTCGCCCATTTTCTTTGGCGTTTTCGTGTGACGTCAGCAGGAGAGGAGCTGGCAATTGGCTGCGCTACTACACGGCTCGCCGACCTTCCGCGACCAAGTCAGTCGGCAAAACGTTTAGTCCGCCGGCCGCCGACAGGTCATGGCAATTCGCTCGATCAGTTGAAACTAAGGCACAACACGTTTGTGAATGGAAAAACGTGCCTTCCTTTACTTCGTTAGTTTGTACTCTCTATCTAGCTCCAAGTCAAGGTCGCTTCACACAAGCGCACATGCGCCGCTTCGCTGACTGGTACGCCAGTAGAAAAATATAAGGCCTCTTGAAGGGGTAGAAAAGTCAGCGAAGTCAATATAGGTACTAAGGAAATAAAATGAACTGATATTTTTACCGTACAGCGTAAACTAGGGTGCGGGAAGCACTTTTTTGCGCTGGGCGAACAAGTACAGCGGTCAGCAGCACGACTACGCATCTGCGAACGCTTTTCCGTCTAAGAAATGCAATTGCTAGGCGTGAGCTATTGTGGAAACTCGGGGGACGCTTACTGCACGAGCGCAATACAACAAATAGTCACCTAAGCTGCTTGAAATACTAAAACTAAATAAAAGTGTAAACTGGGCGAACAAGTACAGCGGTCAGCAGCACGACTACGCATCTGCAAACGCTTTTCCGTCTAAGAAATGCAATTGCTAGGCGTGAGCTATTGTGGAAACTCGGGGGACGCTTACTGCACGAGCGCAATACAACAAATAGTCACCTAAGCTGCTTGAAATACTAAAACTAAATAAAAGTGTAAACTGGTTTTACATTATATACCTTATATTTCCATTATCGGCAGCACTCTCGCCCATGGCCGTGTCGTCTGGAGCACTAGGTATATGATCACAACTGTTTTGCCCCTCACAAGTTCGAATCCCTGCGGGGAGAAGCTTTTTTCTTTTTATAAGGTAACTTTTTCGTTTTTCGCCGATGTTTTCTATACTGAGTTCACCATTTTTTTGTGCCGCAACATTCACTGCTCCACGAACTAGTCCGCATAACTCGCGCAGCCTGGCACTGGCGCGCTAGCGAGTTATCGTTGGCGTGCTGTTGCCATAAGCACCGACTGCTTGCAGGCAGTGGGCACAGGCCAGAATGAACAGACCCTTGGCCTGGTGCGAACACGCTTTTTACGACAGAGGCATGAGTGAGGCAAGCTCCAAATATGGGGGAAAGGCGCATGCATTTGTGCGTCTGCGGGGACGGGGAGGGCGTTCATGCACTGGGTAGGCCTCGGCTAGTGAATGCTACGATTCCAAGCCGTCCTGGGAGGCTTATCGTATGCATTTTACAGCCGACAACATGGCAGAAGCGCGGTACTACGATTACTGGGATATTGAGAATGCGCATCCAACGACGCCATTGGATGTCAAACATGTTGTTTTACAGAACCGAAACCGAAACTTGTTTGATTGCTAACCTTGGGCATCGTCCAATCACGGTGCCCCCTCCTCCCAACGTCACAGCTTAGTTGGTGCGACAACCGCAAACCGCGCATGGTAGTTTTTCTTCTTTTGCGCTTTGTAAAATAATTACCGATTTGTCAACCGGATAAACGATGAAAAGTGTGCTAATTTGAGCCAGTCTACGCAGTGCAAGCAAAAACGGGAGCTTGACAAATTCACTTCAGTGTCCCTTTAAATAGATGAAGAACATTATGTTTAATTATGAGCATTAATAAACACAAGATGGCAAAGAAAGCATAACAGTTCATTTTCCTTCTAGAAAATATATTTAGTCAATAAATTTCAAATTGTTCACATGCTCATGCCACGACAACTGCGCACTGTGCTTACAGCATTTTGAGCAGTCACAGTATACAGCTGACATATAGAAATGAATAACGATGCCTCATTGCAGGTGCCACAAACACTGCAGCTCGGTGACATACGCAGGGTCTGATTTTGAAGGGCTGGGTGTGCTTGAACACAAAAAAAGCTCGAGAGCTCAATTCACAATTCAACTTCAAAATTAACTTTGGTATCCTGTGGGCATACTCTGCATAACCTCCCATTGTTATTATTTTGCTTGAACGAAACTGTGAAACGGTTTTTTAACTGGCCACTGACAAGGACCCCATGTAAATTCAGTGCATAGATTGCAAAAAAAAACGATGCAAGGACTCTGCATTGCCAGAAAACAATAGTTAGTGCACTCATTTTGCCTTCCTGTATACACAAGTAGTTCAGCTTAACTAGCTCACGTGCACTGGAAGCGTGCTGGATACGCTGCAAGGGTCCGCTATGAGTACCATCACCCCACTGGCGCAGCATCCAACATGCAATGCTTAATGCTCAGAGCCATGGTAATACCGAAGAGTTGATAGGTATACAGGCTTCCAATATGCATGTGTATGTGATATGCTCCTGTCAGTTACAACTGGTGCAGCTACACAGCCACAGCTCCAGCATCACAATTACTTCTTGCGGCAGCGGTACTGCCCCTGCAAAACCTTGTGCTTGCTCACATTACCACACTTTCGACATAACAACTGCCCAGCCTCAAGCCAACGTTGAAGGACTCTTAACCCACAAAACCTGGTTTGCAAAGGCACTACATCATGTGCAAAAAAATATCATAAAAACAAGAATTCACTTGCACAGATAGAAAGGGACCAGACATTCAATTCAAGGCCCCAGACATTCAACACAATTAAAATGTGTTAAACATGCAGAGAATCCCATCACTGAAAGGGCTACATACTACTATTATTGCTGTGGTAACGCAAGAATAAACTCCCACAAGTTGGGTGGGCACCAATTCGTGCTGTAAAGGCCCTACCACCCCAAACACATGCTTAGAGGCCCAGTTCTATTTCTGGGTTCATATATGGGTCACATAAATGCAGTACCTACCTGTATTGCTTGTCATCTTGCCACACATCTCCCACCTCCTGAAGGTCCAGCCACTTTTAAATGAAGAGGTTGCAAAGAGAAGTTACATGAGCATAAGCATCATTACATGCCATAGTTAAAAGCTCTGCACATTCGGAGAAGTAAGCACACACACTCAATGACTGCTTTGTTATCAAGACAGCTATGTTAAGCGACCTAACCACACAACTGGTGAAGGGTGCTTAAAACCAATGCTAAAGGCTCAAATAAATGGCTTGAATGGATCAAGAGCAGCGATGTAGGCGTAGATATCGTTTACAGCAATGTTAAATATACTCAGCTGAGGTGCTCCAGCATTACAAATTGGTTATAGAAAACAAATATTTTCCAAAGAAACAGAACCCGCGAAAGCATTTAGGAAAGGTTTTCAGCCAGTAATCAGATATAAATGAAAATGGGAAAACGCTTTGATTGCAAAGCTCAGATTTTTAAACTATTTCCGTGTTTCTTTTTTTTTTTTTTTTCTCAAGAGAAATTTTAGCTCTGAAAAGTTCAGCAGCCGCTTGTATTTTGCCTCGTTCAAAGTGGCATAGCTATCGAAGTAAAACGAAAGTGCGGTGAAACTGAGCTCGTGCGATATAACCTGCATACGGTACAAAACACCTGCATTCCTCACGATGTCATCAAGAGGACCGGCAATTATTTCAGACTTCTAGCCCCCCTCCGCTGCGCCTACCACCTGTCCGTCAACAACGCTAGACATATCGGGTGGCGTCAGCATAAATAAATTGAATTTATCTTCCGCGACCCACACCGTGACACTGATGCGGAAGCGGGAAATCAAGCCGTAACACGTTTCTGTACCGAACCTTATCGCGCAAGAAAAGGCCCAGCAAAAATGAACTTACCGAACTTCTTTGTCCGGTCACAGGAAAACAAACAACGCCGTTCGTCGATCGTTTGCAGCAGCATTTCAGGTTATCCTTAACCGCTCATATTTCCAAAGTGGCAAGCAGGCTTTATCCGCAGAGCGCGAACACGTGTTTTGACGGTATGTCGCCCAGAAAACATAAATTGCAACACGAACAACGCACATTCGCTGTCAACCATGCCGCGAAAAGCCGTCTGTGGGCCCGGGTACACTGGCTAGAATAGGAAAGTGTGATGACCGGGCCCTCTCCCGCGTGACGCTGTAGGAGGAAAATCCAGGTGGCGCTGTCGCACGATTACACGTTCGCTGCGACGGCGGCGGAATATGAAGTACGAATATATTTTCTTTCATGGCTATTCTACTTGGTCGCGCAAACTGAGATGCAATGAATGTCGTATTTTAAAGTACTACAATCGAAGTTTGAAGCCGACTCGGCGCACTTTGACAGCCGAATATAGCCGGCTGGCTCGGACACTTATGAAGCAAATCAGAGAATTGGGAACTGGAAGACACGCATTTTATTTTCGACGTGCTCGTTACAAACAGACAAAAACTACTCACTTTTGGTGAATTTCTCGTGATTTGTTCATTATTGCAAAGGCTCGAAGCCATCAACTTTCTTCGGTCAATGGGCGTTGCCTTTTGCTGCTATTTCTTTGTGTGTGTGTGTGTGTGTGTGTGTGTGTGTGTGTGTGTGTGTGTGTGTGTGTGTGTGTGTGTGTGTGTGTGTGTGTGTGTGTGTGTGTGTGTGTGTGTGTGTGTGTGTGTGTGTGTGTGTGTGTGTGTGTGTGTGTGTGTGTGTGTGTGTGTGTGTGTGTGTGTGTGTGTGTGTGTGTGTGTGTGTGTGTGTGTGTGTGTGTGTGTGTGTGTGTGTGTGTGTGTGTGTGTGTGTGTGTGTGTGTGTGTGTGTGTGTGTGTGTGTGTGTGTGTGTGTGTGTGTGTGTGTGTGTGTGTGTGTGTGTGTGTGTGTGTGTGTGTGTGTGTGTGTGTGTGTGTGTGTGTGTGTGTGTGTGTGTGTGTGTGTGTGTGTGTGTGTGTGTGTGTGTGTGTGTGTGTGTGTGTGTGTGTGTGTGTGTGTGTGTGTGTGTGTGTGTGTGTGTGTGTGTGTGTGTGTGTGTGTGTGTGTGTGTGTGTGTGTGTGTGTGTGTGTGTGTGTGTGTGTGTGTGTGTGTGTGTGTGTGTGTGTGTGTGTGTGTGTGTGTGTGTGTGTGTGTGTGTGTGTGTGTGTGTGTGTGTGTGTGTGTGTGTGTGTGTGTGTGTGTGTGTGTGTGTGTGTGTGTGTGTGTGTGTGTGTGTGTGTGTGTGTGTGTGTGTGTGTGTGTGTGTGTGTGTGTGTGTGTGTGTGTGTGTGTGTGTGTGTGTGTGTGTGTGTGTGTGTGTGTGTGTGTGTGTGTGTGTGTGTGTGTGTGTGTGTGTGTGTGTGTGTGTGTGTGTGTGTGTGTGTGTGTGTGTGTGTGTGTGTGTGTGTGTGTGTGTGTGTGTGTGTGTGTGTGTGTGTGTGTGTGTGTGTGTGTGTGTGTGTGTGTGTGTGTGTGTGTGTGTGTGTGTGTGTGTGTGTGTGTGTGTGTGTGTGTGTGTGTGTGTGTGTGTGTGTGTGTGTGTGTGTGTGTGTGTGTGTGTGTGTGTGTGTGTGTGTGTGTGTGTGTGTGTGTGTGTGTGTGTGTGTGTGTGTGTGTGTGTGTGTGTGTGTGTGTGTGTGTGTGTGTGTGTGTGTGTGTGTGTGTGTGTGTGTGTGTGTGTGTGTGTGTGTGTGTGTGTGTGTGTGTGTGTGTGTGTGTGTGTGTGTGTGTGTGTGTGTGTGTGTGTGTGTGTGTGTGTGTGTGTGTGTGTGTGTGTGTGTGTGTGTGTGTGTGTGTGTGTGTGTGTGTGTGTGTGTGTGTGTGTGTGTGTGTGTGTGTGTGTGTGTGTGTGTGTGTGTGTGTGTGTGTGTGTGTGTGTGTGTGTGTGTGTGTGTGTGTGTGTGTGTGTGTGTGTGTGTGTGTGTGTGTGTGTGTGTGTGTGTGTGTGTGTGTGTGTGTGTGTGTGTGTGTGTGTGTGTGTGTGTGTGTGTGTGTGTGTGTGTGTGTGTGTGTGTGTGTGTGTGTGTGTGTGTGTGTGTGTGTGTGTGTGTGTGTGTGTGTGTGTGTGTGTGTGTGTGTGTGTGTGTGTGTGTGTGTGTGTGTGTGTGTGTGTGTGTGTGTGTGTGTGTGTGTGTGTGTGTGTGTGTGTGTGTGTGTGTGTGTGTGTGTGTGTGTGTGTGTGTGTGTGTGTGTGTGTGTGTGTGTGTGTGTGTGTGTGTGTGTGTGTGTGTGTGTGTGTGTGTGTGTGTGTGTGTGTGTGTGTGTGTGTGTGTGTGTGTGTGTGTGTGTGTGTGTGTGTGTGTGTGTGTGTGTGTGTGTGTGTGTGTGTGTGTGTGTGTGTGTGTGTGTGTGTGTGTGTGTGTGTGTGTGTGTGTGTGTGTGTGTGTGTGTGTGTGTGTGTGTGTGTGTGTGTGTGTGTGTGTGTGTGTGTGTGTGTGTGTGTGTGTGTGTGTGTGTGTGTGTGTGTGTGTGTGTGTGTGTGTGTGTGTGTGTGTGTGTGTGTGTGTGTGTGTGTGTGTGTGTGTGTGTGTGTGTGTGTGTGTGTGTGTGTGTGTGTGTGTGTGTGTGTGTGTGTGTGTGTGTGTGTGTGTGTGTGTGTGTGTGTGTGTGTGTGTGTGTGTGTGTGTGTGTGTGTGTGTGTGTGTGTGTGTGTGTGTGTGTGTGTGTGTGTGTGTGTGTGTGTGTGTGTGTGTGTGTGTGTGTGTGTGTGTGTGTGTGTGTGTGTGTGTGTGTGTGTGTGTGTGTGTGTGTGTGTGTGTGTGTGTGTGTGTGTGTGTGTGTTGTGTGTGTGTGTGTGTGTGTGTGTGTGTGTGTGTGTGTGTGTGTGTGTGTGTGTGTGTGTGTGTGTGTGTGTGTGTGTGTGTGTGTGTGTGTGTGTGTGTGTGTGTGTGTGTGTGTGTGTGTGTGTGTGTGTGTGTGTGTGTGTGTGTGTGTGTGTGTGTGTGTGTGTGTGTGTGTGTGTGTGTGTGTGTGTGTGTGTGTGTGTGTGTGTGTGTGTGTGTGTGTGTGTGTGTGTGTGTGTGTGTGTGTGTGTGTGTGTGTGTGTGTGTGTGTGTGTGTGTGTGTGTGTGTGTGTGTGTGTGTGTGTGTGTGTGTGTGTGTGTGTGTGTGTGTGTGTGTGTGTGTGTGTGTGTGTGTGTGTGTGTGTGTGTGTGTGTGTGTGTGTGTGTGTGTGTGTGTGTGTGTGTGTGTGTGTGTGTGTGTGTGTGTGTGTGTGTGTGTGTGTGTGTGTGTGTGTGTGTGTGTGTGTGTGTGTGTGTGTGTGTGTGTGTGTGTGTGTGTGTGTGTGTGTGTGTGTGTGTGTGTGTGTGTGTGTGTGTGTGTGTGTGTGTGTGTGTGTGTGTGTGTGTGTGTGTGTGTGTGTGTGTGTGTGTGTGTGTGTGTGTGTGTGTGTGTGTGTGTGTGTGTGTGTGTGTGTGTGTGTGTGTGTGTGTGTGTGTGTGTGTGTGTGTGTGTGTGTGTGTGTGTGTGTGTGTGTGTGTGTGTGTGTGTGTGTGTGTGTGTGTGTGTGTGTGTGTGTGTGTGTGTGTGTGTGTGTGTGTGTGTGTGTGTGTGTGTGTGTGTGTGTGTGTGTGTGTGTGTGTGTGTGTGTGTGTGTGTGTGTGTGTGTGTGTGTGTGTGTGTGTGTGTGTGTGTGTGTGTGTGTGTGTGTGTGTGTGTGTGTGTGTGTGTGTGTGTGTGTGTGTGTGTGTGTGTGTGTGTGTGTGTGTGTGTGTGTGTGTGTGTGTGTGTGTGTGTGTGTGTGTGTGTGTGTGTGTGTGTGTGTGTGTGTGTGTGTGTGTGTGTGTGTGTGTGTGTGTGTGTGTGTGTGTGTGTGTGTGTGTGTGTGTGTGTGTGTGTGTGTGTGTGTGTGTGTGTGTGGTGTGTGTGTGTGTGTGTGTGTGTGTGTGTGTGTGTGTGTGTGTGTGTGTGTGTGTGTGTGTGTGTGTGTGTGTGTGTGTGTGTGTGTGTGTGTGTGTGTGTGTGTGTGTGTGTGTGTGTGTGTGTGTGTGTGTGTGTGTGTGTGTGTGTGTGTGTGTGTGTGTGTGTGTGTGTGTGTGTGTGTGTGTGTGTGTGTGTGTGTGTGTGTGTGTGTGTGTGTGTGAAGAAATTCAAGCATTTCGACGTTCGATTCTGCTCGACGTTCGATTCTGCTGTTACGTAAGGCAATTGAGCTTTAAATGCTTCTTCCTTTAACAAAAAGGCATGCCTTCTCCTTTTTCAATGCCTTCTTGAAAAAGTGCAGCTAGCGAGGACCAAAACGAATTTGATAGTCATGGACGGGGAGAGTGGCAGGCTTCTTCAGTATTTCAGATGTTTCGTAAATGCTTCCAATGTCTGCAAGGGTACGTGTACGGGCTTTGGCTTTATCCTGCGCAGTGCGACACACTGTAAGGTACTGTGAAGGGCGAAACACTCATCGTGTGGTTTCCCCCATGTTGCCGAAGGTCAAGTTCTTCACACAAAAGGAGCATGGGGTTCTTCGCTCGCACATAGCGGTGTTTTCCTTGAGCCGCTTCTCAGTACGTGGTATTGCTCGTCGCCACTGCGCCAATATAGACGCGCGTTCTTCGGAACGCCAAACAACGACAGTTTCTTTTTGCAGGACTTGTACACCGTAGAGCGGCCCGGCACAAAATTGTGGCTCTGCTTTGGCGGCAGTTAAATCTGCTACGGCACAGGAAACAAGCGGTGCTTCTCTCTGTTCAAAGCAGCAATCGTATTGCAGACGATCCGCGCGCGCCTCACCAGGCGACGTGTAAACGATCGCGCGCCCCCTCGCGGATCCCTATCGGCGGCTTCAAAGCGCCTCATAGGCGCTGCATGCCGCTAATCACACTTTCCTATTCTAGCCACTGTAGCCCGGGTAGAGTGAACTAGAATACTTGGGTAGTGGAAAAAGCGGCGGCTGCTCCCCATGGCGCCCTCGAAGCCAAACGTGTTAACCGCCGCGCGTGGCGCTGGTGTGCCCCGCCCGAGGAGATCCCGAAGCGGCGCGAGTTGATCGACGTGCCGCTATGCTGCAGTTCGGTGATTCACGCTGTGTTTTGACGTTTTTTAACCGCTGCTCATGGTCTTTTTTGTGTGTAATTACAAGAGTAGCCTTGCAGGCACTGCACTGATCCTTAAGTGTTCTTGATTCTATCTTTTATTGGTAATACGGACAGGGTGTTATGCGTGCGACGGTCTCAATTGCAGAAGGGCCATGGCTCATGCAGTTTGAAAGGATTGTGCAGTATTGTGGGGTGGGACTGCACCCCTAATAAATTTATGTGATTGCTAGAAATGTTTTATATTTGCGATCTGTGTTACCCTGCTTTTATTTGTTGAGTTCCTAACTGTTCATAATTATCTTACGTCTGCAAGACGTGGGCAGCACATTTCATGAACTTGTGGTTCATGAAATGTGCGGTAATTATTTTATGTTAATGAGTAACCAGCGTTTCAATGAACTGTGCACTTTCAAAATGATCGCGCGATGAAGTGGTTCTTTGCTTAGAACTACGTACGGTTGCGAATGTTGATGCTTTTCGCTGGCTTGAGTGAAGTTTTCAAAACGTATCGTGTGTGTTGCGTGGATTAGTGCACTGCAAGGGCCCGGGCCAGGTAGCACGCATTTTCTCGGGCCCGGGCCAGGCTCGGACTTCAACAAAAATATTTTGGGACGTGCTTGCCCGAGCGCATGCATGCAGTGTCTTCGTGATGGTTGATGCCACAAATTTTCCGCATTGATCATTTAGCTTAAATGAAAAACAAAAAAAATCAAAGTTCGAGTCACTGCAACGCCGTTCAAGATATATTTCGCTGATGTCACGATATTAATATATATATATATATATATATATATATATATATATATATATATATATATATATAAATATACAGTGTGTTGCGATGATAACTGGAACACTTTAAAAATTTTTCCTGAGCGATCGGCCGCTCTGTTCGCGCTCAAACTTCACACAAAGGTCGCATTTTGTGGTCTATTTTGTTTGACACCGGGAACAACAACGGTGGTTACCTGTTTATTCTGAAAATAAATAAAAACGATTTTCGCCTATGGGAAAATGGCGGCGATTTGGACGTGCGAGCCCGAAAACCGCGTTTTCTGATCGTCTGTTAGCTCATTTCTAGGTGCATTTTCTGATCGTCTGCTGCACCATTTGGCTCCGTACGTGAATCCCAAACATGCGTTTCACTCTGCAGGTGGTTCCGTCGTTCCAACATCAACTTGCGCTGGCTCGCACGTCCAAATCAGCGGCCATTTTCCCATAGGCGAAAATCGTTTTTATTTATTTTCAGAATAAACAGGTAAGTACCACTGTTGTTCCCGGTGTCAAACAAAATAGACCACAAAATGCGACCTTTGTGTGAAGTTTGAGCGCGAACAGAGCGGCGGATCGCTCAGGAAAAATTTTTAAAGTGTTCCAGTTATCGCCGCAACACCCTGTATATATATATATATATATATATATATATATATATATGTAAGAGAAGAAAAACTTCGAACAAGGTAAAAGCACGATTGTGGCCTACGTTTCAGCAAAGAGCTTGCTTTCCTTAGGGCAATCTCTCGCCTGGCAGGCACGGTTTATATAGGGGTAGGACCCCAGGTGAAAGGAGAGGGAAAGATGGAAGGGAAATTGAGCAAGCTGATTGGTTTGGGAGTGTGTCGGGGGAGAGATTGAGGGGCCAAGAAGGTTGTCTAGTTTTAAGCCGCGAAGTAGGTCACACGGAAGTCAGCTGGTGGTTGATATTCGTGGAATTTTTGGAGAGAAAGGATGAGAGGGTGTTTATTGACCCGCCCCAGGGTATAGGGAAAGGATCTCAGAACCGCCGGAAGCAGACCAGGCGGTGAGGGTGGGGTCCTTATCAGAAACTATCTGCAAGCCTCAGGTCAAAAGAAAAGATAGAGACGGGGGGAAACTAACTAGGGCAAGGAAAAAAGAAAAAAAATGAGAAAAAAAAACAGGAAGGGAAACCAGATAAACCCACACACAAAAGAAAAAAATTTCCCCGCATTTCCCCGAGGGGAAGAATGTGAAAGTGCGAATGCACGAGTTGAATTTGTGCGGTTCGGTAATGTTCGCGAAAGAGAGATCACACACACACACACAACTACAAAGAAAGAAAGATGCATTTATTCACAGACACCTATTTGTGTTGTCGTTGTACTTGATTGCTAGAGGGGATCTCAGCTTTGAAATTTCTTGTCAGCAGGGCCGTACCCAGAGGGGGGGTTTGGGGGTTCGAACCCCTCCCGAAATCTTTTCCAGGCAGCACGTAAACAATACTTACTGTTGCTTTCAGCAAAACTACCCCCTTCCGAAAATTCATAACCCCCACCGAAAAAAATTTCTGGGTACGGCCCTGCGTGTCAGTACTCCTTTAAGCGGGTGCATTAGCCCTTCTCACGCCCGATTCCTGGCCAATCCCCCACGTGGGTATGTTCCATGCACAGACACCTATTTGTGTTGTCGTTGTACTTGATTGCTAGAGCGGATCTCAGCTTTGAAATTTCGTGTCAGTACTCCTTTAAGCGGGTGCATTAGCCCTTCTCACGCCCGATTCCTGGCCAATCCCCCACGTGGGTATGTGCCATGCACAGACACCTATTTGTGTTGTCGTTGTACTTGATTGCTAGAGCGGAACTCAGCTTTGAAATTTCGTGTCAGTACTCCTTTAAGCGGGTGCATTAGCCCTTCTCACACCCGATTCCTGGCCAATCCCCCACGTGGGTATGTGCCGTGTCAGCGGCCAGGCAGCGCGCGCCCATCTCCCCCCGTTGCCAAGGAAGACGAGGAGATTCCTGGCCAATCCCCCACGTGGGTATGTGCCATGTCAGCGGCCAGGCAGCGCGCGCCCATCTCCCCCCGTTGCCAAGGAAGACGAAGAGCGCGCGCACCCGCAGTTGTTGCTATGTGGACGGACGGCGGTCACCGGAATTCAGGGTCGCTTATAAAGTGCATTCGCACTTAAAAGCAATGACCCCGCAACTGAAATGGCACGTGTCACCCACGGCAACATTCCTGGAACAGGCCCGTCCTGAAACTCAAAATCGAAAAGATAAAGTTAGAGTGACGTACGGGGCACAAGAGCACGCGGAGTAAAAAAAAAAGAGAAATAAAATAAATAAAATTGAATTCCAAAAGCAAAGGCTGGAGGGATGAGGGCGAGTATTAAGCTAGACGCAAAGGAATGAAAAAAAAAAGAAATTACGTGACCAGGTACAGAGCAGAGTGAACGGTCATAGTCTTTGGATGAAGTATATGCACGAAAATGCCTAATGCTGTATTCCCGGTGAATATCGCAAGGATTCCAAGTTGCCCTTAGACGCAATAATTCCAGCAGGTTCCATGGAGTTGAATTTGTGAATTAAGTAGGATTCTCGGTATTTCCTGTCCCTAGGAGACTTAAAATTTGACTGAAGTATATATAACTTAAGGTCATCAAAATTGTGGCCTGGTTGGTTGAAATGCTGCGCTACAGCTATGGAGGATTTGCTAAGAGTATCTGCCCGGTGACCATTAAGCCGTAGGCTCATAGGTTGACTTCACATTGAGCATTCCAACATATTGTCACGGCCCTCTTGACATTTCACATGGCAATGCACTGGATCACCTGGTGGTCAATCCATCGTACATTTCATCTATGGGTACGTGCCGCATCAGTGGGTCGCGCAAGGCAAGCCGAAGCGAAGACGAAGAGGTCGCGCAGAGACAGACTGGCTGGAGCTACGCTGGTATCCTCGGCTTCGGACTATACGCCTCATTCTTGGAAAATAGATCGCTTTTAAGCACAGCGTGTAAATAGCCCGCATCTGCCTCGTAACAATATACACAATGTTGGATGAAGTGCACGTAAAACTTGAATTAATCTTGTGGACATAATTACTGGCTGTGCTTTTTACAACGCAGTCTGTTTGCAGGTGCCTACAAGTCTTGCATCTGGGGCGGGAGCAGCTGGCTATGACTGGTTGCTTTGAAGGCCCTGTTTTAGCATGCACTAAAATATCTTTTAGATTCCTGTTTCTCCGGTAGGTAACCCTTGGTGCTTCCGGGAAAGTCTTTTTAAGTCGGTCGTTACTGGCTAAAATGGGGTAGTACTTCCGCAGTATATTGTTTACGTTTGGGAGGGCGTTTGAAAATTTAGTTATTAGGGCAGGTGGCCTGGCGCTTTCGTTTTGCCGCTGTTTGTTGAGAACGTCATCCCTTTTGAGATTAGACACACGTTTGTACGCCTGATCGAGCGAGCTTTTGGGGTGGTTCCTGTTCATAAGGGTGGCCTTGAGTTCGTCTAGGTGCTCTACGTAGTCACTGTCATCACTGCATACTCTTCTAAGCCTGGTGGCTTGTCCTACAAAGATCCCTTGTTCTCAGTGTCTGGGGTGATGGCTTTTATAATCTAGGTACTGCTGCCTGTCTGTTGGCTTTCTAAAAAGCGTGGTTTTAAGTTTACCGTTGTCTAGAATGACGGTAGTATCTAGGAAGTTCACTTCTTTTTCAGAATACTGGCAGGAGAATTTAATAGTCGGATTCGAAGAATTGAGATGGGATATAAACGTTTCTAGAGTCGCGCGACCGTGTTCCCAATCATGAAGATGTCGTCTATGTAGCGGAGGTAAACCTGAGGTTTACGCGGAAAAGAGCTTAATAGGGTAGCTTCAAGTTGCCCCATGAAAATGTTGGCATAGGTCGGTGCGAATGGAGTACCCATGCTAGTTCCAAAAACTTGCAAAAAGTAAGAAGAGTCAAATTCAAAATAATTGAGAGTTAGAACTAGTTTTAACAAAGTTATGTACACTTCTGGTGCATGTTGGTGCGGGTTCACTGATAGAGATTTTGAAATCGCTGCAATTCCTTCGGCGAACGGAATGTTTGTATACAATGCAGCAACGTCAAGAGTAACAAGGAGGGTTCCACTGGGTAGGCGCCCGCCCATATTTATCTCTTCTATTATGCGGAGGAAGGGGGGGGTGTCCTGAACGAATGAAGGAAGAAGAGCCGGAATGTCAGATAGGTGATGATTCAGAAACAGAGATAGTGCTTCGGTTGGGGTATTGTTATTCGAAACTATGGGTCTGCCAGGAATGTCGGCAGTGAACAATAATTCTACGTGGACTTTATGGACTTTTGGGAGGAGGTAAAAACGTCCTGCATGCTTATTATTCGGTTTCATAAAATGTAAGTCAGTAGTCGTTATTAATTCTCTAGATCGTAGATCTGTGAGGCTCTGGAGGATTTTTAGGCTGTATTCCTGGCTCGGATCGTTATCTAAGGGCTTGTAGTGGCAAGGGTTATTGAGCTGCCTATAAGCTTCATCTTTGTATTTTCCCATAGGTAAAACAACTACACTGCCACCTTTGTCGGCTGGCTTTATGACTATGTCGGTTCTGGCTGATAGGCAATTCAGGGTAACTTCTTCCGACGGAGGTAGGTTCTTGCGCTTGTTTGATCGCTTAGTTGTTACCAATATTTCTCTTGATACTGATTTTAAGTACAGATCCAATTCTGGAGATTGATCTACATCTGGAGTCCAAGTGCTAGGAGGGTGGAGGGTGCGTTTGTTAATGTCAGGTTGGTCCTGCTTCTCCGAAAAAAACTCGCTTAGTCTCATTCTCCGAGAAAATTCAGTGAGATCTTTGTGTAACTCGCATTCGTTCACACTGTTATTTGTGGGACAGAAAGTTAGACCTCGTTCTAGGATACCTTTTTCGTCAGCCGTTAGTGTTTTGGAAATGTCAGTAACGTTACTGGGGCAGGTAGCGAGAGAGCTCGTTTTTTCTATAGGATTATTGGCTGGGGGAGGAGGTTCTATTAAAGCGATCTCTGTATCGAGGGGGAACATTACATGACCTAGTACTTCATAGTCCCGGATATTGAGAGGCTGATCTCCAACAGTACATGCTGCATTTTGCGAGGGAAGTTGGTCACGCTGAAACTTGACCGCTTGCTTATTGCTGAGATCATTTTCCTTACGATTTATGAAAATATTGCGGTCTAGTTTCTCCTGCTCGGTTAGTGGAAGAGCTTCAATCTGGTCGTTGAAGAGGCTGAGTTGGCTAGTACAGTGCTCTCTAAGAATTTCTAGGAGGGAAAGAGAAGCATTATTAAGAATATCTTGCCACCTGGCAGCTAGTTCAGGAGGGAGCTCACCAAGGGCACATCTAACTTTTAGGCGGAGGCCTTTGGGGATCTTTTTGCTTTGGAGATACGAGGAGTACGTTTTTAGATGAAATCTGTAGTTGGTTTGTTTGCCGGCTAGTTTTCGAGCTTTGAGGAAAGAGCGGGATTTAGGGGTTGGAGCATACGGCCTACTCGGTGGTAGACATTTGTGTTTGTTCCGAGCAGACCTCCGGGGTGACACTTTTTTGCTTGGAGTCAGTATTTTAGGGGGGCTGCTAGGGGTGAGGTCCACATCGATGCCTGTTTGGGTGCCTGTTTGCGTTATACTGCGTGTTGGGGTCTGCGTGAACCATGAGCGTGTTGTCTTTGGTGGGTCGGGTTGTTGTTCGCTCACGTGCTGTACAGCTGGTGTTGCGGCCACGTCCACGGTTTGTGTGCTGGCGTCACGTGTGCTGTTCTTAGGTGGACATAGCACTTCGCTACCGTTGGGGGTGTTGGGTTGGTTCTGTTGTTCTGTGCTGGCCGGAGACGGGAGGTTGATACGTGAAGTTGGGAGCGTCACCTTAAATGTGTTCCTCAGCCTGTGCTTGATGTTTTCGGAAATCAGTTGGACGCCTCGAAAGTTAGGGTGTAGTCCGTCCTTGGCCAGGTGTCCTAGGGGGTCGTGGTGAAGTTTTGCGCGGTGGATGATGTCAACGTTTCCTGTGTTGTGCCCAAGGTACATGAGGAAGTCGTTAAGCTTAGTATATATATATATATATATATATATATATATATATATATATATACAGAAAGAAACGCCGGCAGTCTACAACGCCAAAGAAGGCATAGGGGAGTGGTAAGACTTTTTTTTTTACCGTTAGTGATGTTACATTATTTTTTTTATTAGTATTAATTACGTGAGAAAGAAAGAAAGAAAAACACGCGCCCAGAGTGGGGACCGAACCCACGCCTTTCGATAATACTAATAAAAAAAATAATGTAACATCACTAACGGTAAAAAAAAAGTCTTACCACTCCCCTATGCCTTCTTTGGCGTTGTAGACTGCCGGCGTTTCTTTCTGTATTTTCTAACGAGCCCCTCATTTCCAAACCCTATTATATATATATATATTTATATATATATATATATATATATATATATATATATATATATATATATATATATATATATATATATATATATAAGGAGTAGCAGACCTTTGAAGATGGCAGAGCACACAAGAGAAGAAAAACTTCGAACAAGGTAAAAGCACGATTGTGGCCTACGTTTCAGCAAAGAGAACCTGAGGAAAGCAAGTTCTCTTTGCTGAAACGTAGGCCACAATCGTGCTTTTACCTTGTTCGAAGTTTTTCTTCTCTATATATATATATATATATATATATATATATATATATATATATATAGTCGTGAAGTGGAGTCCTTAGCTGCTGCAGGAATACGCACAAAGTAGAAGTACGCTCTTCGGAGACTTTATTTCCAACGTTTCGACCTGAGGCAGGTCGTCCTCAGGAATGAAAGCTTTGCGTAAAATCGATTTTACCCAAAGCTTTCATTCCTGAGGACGACCTGTCTCAGGTCGAAACGTTGGAAATAAAGTCTCCGAAGAGCGTACTTCTACTTTGTGCCTATATATATATATATATATATATATATATATAGACGACAAAAATAAGGGTTGGCAGTAAAGAAAACCTTGGAAAGCGAAGGGGAGGATGTGGTAGGTTATTGAAACAGATAAAGAATTTGGAAAGAAAGAGAGAAAGTGGAGAAAAAAATGCCCGCCAGGTGGGATCCGAACCCGCGACCTCCAGAATACCGGTCTGGTGCGATAACCACTACGCTACCGGCGGGGCGATTTTCCCGTCCACTTTCTGGGGTATTTATGTGAAATTATTTTTCTTTCCTGTGCTTGGGGGTGGGTGGTAGCCGGCGCCACTCGGACTACTTGGGGTGAAGGGGACCTTCTTTTTAACCCCCGGGCCGTGACTCGAGTGTCTACGACATGTCGAGAGGGGCCGACCAGCATTGAACCCTCTTAAGCTTTCTATGTCACCAAGACAGCCAGAACAGAGGCCCTCGCTATGCATGTAGCGAATCAGAATGGGAAATGAGGGGCTCGTTGAAAATAAGACAGAAATAAGGGTTGGCAGTCAAGAAAACCTCGGAAAGCAAAGGCGAGGATGTGGTAGGTTATTGAAACAGATAAAGAATTTGGAAAGAAAGAAAGAAAGAAAGAAAGAAAGAAAGAAAGAAAGAAAGAAAGAAAGTGGAGAAAAAAAATTCCCCCGCACCTCCCCGAGGGGGATTGTGAGGATGCAGAAATGCATTGGGTGCACCGATGAGTGTGATGCGATTAATGGCGAAGAGAGAGGCAAGAGTGTGAGCGTAATCATTTATTTTTTTTCTTTTCCCACACCCGTCATTTCCGCTTCGTTATAGAGAAGCGTCTTCGAGACCGCGTTGAGCGCAACCGCCAACTGCAAAGGATCGTTCACGTCAAAATCGTCGGGAATCGTTTCGAACTCACCGTCAGCATCATCGACGTCGTCTTCCTGCGGTTCCTCTCGTTCGCCGCCGTCATCGAAGTGATCGAGCCGACTCCAATCGACCCGAACGTTGATGGCGCGATACAGCGGGGTGTGTTCCAGGTGCTTGAGCCAAGTCAGGATGTTGCCGCGCTTCACCAACCCGCGCTTGTACGTTGCCGGACTCATCAGCCTCCGCTTGATGTGAACGTCGAACGCAACGTCCTCGGGTACCATGCGAGGAAGGCACCGCACAACCTTCGATACGTCGATGGGCATGTTCACCGCCTGTCCCTTGACTCCAAACTGCCCGTTGCCTCGAGTCAGCCGCCTGATGCTCATGAAGGGGAGTCGAGGCGCGATGAGCCGCTCTTCGACCGGGTTCAGATCGGGAAGATGCGCCGGCCGAGGAGGATAACGGTAGCCAAAACTCACGCAGCCCTCCTCTTCGCAGCTTTGTCTTCTTCTCCTTCTTCTTTTTCAGCGGTTCCCCTACGGGAAGATGAAGCTGGTGGTTGAACGCGAAGCTATCTCGTGATGGATTGTTTGGTTGGCCAATCCCTAGGGGCATCATGCCACAATCATCATCAGACGCGCTGCGGACGCCGGCCAACGTACGCAAGACAACCCCCGGCTCTAATGCATTTCTGCATAAAATGCCCGCCAGGTGGGATCAAAACCTACGACCTGCAGAATACCGGTCTGGTGCGATAACCATAGTGTCATAGATGTGCTGGCTATTATATAAAAAAAAACCAGCAGAGTGCTGCTGGGTTTGATAAGCACTCCAAGTCACTTACAGCCCAGGTGACAGCCTTTTATGTAACCACCGCCCGTTTGCACTTTTTTGTAAAGTCGATCAACCGCTTAAGAGCTAAAAAGAGGGCGGGTGCACGCTACTTGAAGTTAAGCCGCTGCACATGATCTTGCTTTGTATAACTGCAGCAGGAGCCTAGCAGGCACCACATTTATTTAAATACTTTTGGTTCTTTTGGCTTGTAATGTATATGTCAGTAATTAAATGTAAATAATGTATTATGTTATGTTTGTAGGTGTTCACTGCGCTGAAAAGTGCGCAGTTTTAAAATGATCGCGCAATAAAATTATGCCGTGTGACTTGGTGCTTTTCTGAGAATTGCGAATGCGAATCCTGTATTTGCGCGCTTTTCGTTGACTTGACTGAAGTTTTAAGCCATCTGTCATGTGTGCTGCATGGGTCAAATTTGAAAAAGGAAAACTGGAAACGTTTGCGTACGCACGACGCAGTTTGCTCGGTATGCAGATCTTGATAGAAAAATCAGCAAGAAAATAAAGAAAAAAAGCAGAAGTGACGTATGCTGGCCAGCCTAAAGCACGCCACTATTTCCTCAGTTGGCACAATACGATATCAAGATCATCAAAGAACGAAAAAAAAAATATCGGCATGATAGCGAGCTCGATCGCTAAAGCACTGCGCGGTCTGCTCGGTTGGCCAAATGGGATGAAGAAATGAGCAAACAATAAATACACGACGTAGCTACCTTTCCCATAAAAACCCTGGTACATTATTAGCATTATCAACGGTTTTTACACGAAAAAAGAACTGTAGCCCCTCGGAGACTGCCCCAACGCACGCCTACCCGCCGCTACCTGAGGCGAAAAAGCGGGCTGTCCCTATCCGCACGCCTCGCGCGGAATATTTTTAAAACTGTCCGCACGCCTCGCGCGGATAATTTTTAAAACTGTCCGCACGCCTCGCGCGGATAATTTTCAAAACTGTCCGCACGCCTCGCGCGGATAACTTTTAAAATTGTCCGCACGCCTCGAGCCCGAATGCAGTGCCGTGTGCCAAGTTTCTTTTTCTTTGAGTTATTATGTTTCTTCCGCTCTCAACTTGGATGCTATCCGCGTGTTACGTTGTTGTGGCCGGTTACTTAACCCAAGTGCAGCGTCGGTCTGCTAACGCTCGGCTTCACGCTGCGTGCTGTCCTGAGCCAGCTCACGGGTGAAGCCGGCGTGCCAAGCCCTCGTCGGACGACGAGAAACGGCGACCACGACGACACCGATCCATCTCCTGAAGAATCGAGGACGAAGTTTGCCATCGCTCGTTCTGCACTTCCTCTCCTACAAGTCGCGTTGCCATCAGCAATAACATGCAACAATGTGCCAGAGATCACCACACGAACTAATGCCGTGCTGTGATATGGCGAATACAGTGGGGTGAAGATGACTGTGTGCATCGGGGCGTAGAGCTCGACGTACTGCCACATTCGGCTTGTGATTGCGGTGACGGCGTAGTACATGGTAAATGCGCGAATGAGGTGTGGTCCAGTGCAGGGTGTGTTTTCTGTGCTATCGCCCTTCATGCCGGCGCATTCGGCGGCTCGATGCTTGCACGGGCAGCGACATGGATCAGCGGGAAGCTTAAAGGGTGCATTTTGCAGAAACGCAGGTTTGGTTCACTCGAAAGGTTGCCTAGTTATATACATACTGACACCATTTTTAACGTGACACGAGGGTACGTAGAATAATGCTCACTGCACAAAATAAAAACAACTCATGGAAAAGGAGAAGAAAGACGCGCTGTTTGCTTGGAACTAATTTTACAGCTCATTAAACCTTGCTGGCAACACTGGCAAGGAGCCATTTTGAGTGCCAACTTCAAACACTGAAGTTTAATGAGCTGTAAAATTAGTTCCAAGCGATGCATAAAAAAACTGATTGTCTTATTGCACTCACCAGGGTTCATAGTGTTGGAAAATGTAAAGATTACAGTTTTCTGACCTACACAGTTTTGTCTATTGTTCCTCCAAAAATGGTTAATCACCTCTAATTATCTCGAGACCTAATTGACCAACAAAAAAAATAATTCCATATTTGAAATCAGTGGAGGAAAAGCAGCAAGGCTGACAAGTTTCACAGAGTTTACTTAAAAATTATAAGAAATAGTTTTAAGAGGAGTGTCCCCTCTTAAAGGCCAACTGCACTCAAATTTCACCTCGGCCAAATTTGTTTTTAATGCGTAGTAAGTACCCCCAAATAAGCTGAGACACAAGTGGTAGCCCCGTGAAACGCCTCGTTAATCAGTCAGAAGCGTTTAAAAAGGCTCCGCCGCAGACCACTCTGCACCTGCCGGCGGATCGCGTAAACAGCCATGACGCGCCTGTGACGTTCCAGCCGACGGTGGCTTTTTCCTCTGGCCAGCCACGCAGCGGGAGAACCGGTCGAGCTCTGCTGCCCCGTGCGCGCGTAGAGCTTGCGCGCAGACATTCTCCCGAACTGGTGACCGTCCTGCCGCTCGCTGGACGGCTGCAACGTCACTGCAATGGCCGCGCTCTCCTCGGTTTCGGTTTCAAAATCGCCGATTTTTGCTGGCCGCTTGCGGCGTCCACGTGCGTATTTCAGCTGTTGTATTTTGCATGTTGCTTTCTTTTTAAGCAGACTATACGGAAATAGGGTTTTCAAGAAGTCGAAATTTTGAGTGCAGTTGGCCTTTAAGGGCAAAGGGTAAGCCAAATTTCTTTAAAAAGTGACTTTTTTGTCTTTGCTATTAGGGAAGTTCACCTTCTTATGCACATTTTCCAAGGTAAACGTATTTCTAGCTAAAAAACAGTTTTTCCGTGTGCAAGTAGAAGGTGACCATGTCCGATTTTAGAATGTGCTCCGTGTGTTTATTGTCATTTTTTCCATCAAGAACCTCCCAGCTCCAGATCAAAACACTAGTCTGGGATGAGCTGTATTAAGAAGTTGCTTGGAAGCCATTGCATAGCTGATGTTTCATCCAAGGCAATCCAAAGATGCTGTGCATCATGTTTTTACCACATTTGTGCTTCAAAGCCACGCACCAAAAAATGTCTTTGTTGAGCTTCACCCTCTCAGGATTGCAACATTGGGTGCTGGTCTTTCATTCAGTGATGGTAGCATTGCAAGAGCCATCATTCGAAATAATTCGGAATGAACCCTGTGCGCAACAGCACCAACAAGTGGCTAAAAGAGGTTGACTCTGTTCGCAAAGATACTTTGTGAACAGAGCTGCACAACAGTCGACTAAATAGGCAAGGCAGGACAGACGACTGGCTGAAAAGCGAAAACATGATTTCGACGGTGATTATGAAGCTGGTGCTTACTAAATAAATGACGAGGGATGTTTGTGGCAAAAAAGTGGTTTTTCGCCTCATTTCTTATTTTTAACTCAATTATCTCAAAATTGTTTTTCACGTAGGTACCATTATTTCCTATATCTTCCAGCAGAACCGGCCAATTCTTTTTTCCTGTCATCTACATGTTGTGACATCTACTGTGCCAGAATTGAAAATATGCACCTACTGGTTTTCTTGTTACAAAATTTTTATTATGTAAAGTAAGAAAAAATTTAGATACTGGCGGAAAGAAATTCGTAAACATTGTAATTTTAGTGTGATTTTAGTAATTCTGGTAGTTAAAACAGCCCCAAATTTGAAAGAAAATCATGTACGCATTATATAGATGCCTTTAGTAGATGCCGATCAAAGTGTACCTCGAAATGGCCAAAAATGCATGGGTAGTATAGGGCTTACCCTGTGACCTTAAATCGCCTTTATTTTTCACAGGGGCAAGAAAGATGAGAACAGGGCTCCTTTCGACATAGGTGGCTTAGTAGCACCCACTTTTCACTCAGCACAAAGGAAAAATTAAACACAAAGTTTTGTTTCAGGCTGTTATAAAAGGACCATTACCTTGTTCATAATTTTGTAATGAGAAGGGAAATAGGTGACATCAGTGTCAGAGAAAGGTGCCCAGAGGTTGTTTTTATTCATGTCAAGTACAATTAGAATGCAGAAGTTTTTAGTGGTATTATCCAAAAGGAGGGGTAGTGATGTGGAATGATATGTGATTGTTAAGCGCATGATTATTGCATTTTATTGAGTGCAGGAATCACCACAGTTGAAACACCTTGCATTATACAATTTCAATGTCGAGGCAGTGCTGTTGCGCAACTCACCATGCTTGTGATGTCGGCTTGTGAAATGAGAGCAGCCTTAGTAAAACTTTACTGAAGGAAATGCTGAAGATAAACAAATCTCTGAAATCCGCTTTCACGCGCTAACTTTTTTCTGCAAGAAGTTGAGCACAATAAGGTTTTTTAACAGCCTCATGTCGTTTTCAAATTTTTTTTTGTGGATCATGCTCCTCACCTTCTCTTCCACAGATGTTAACTCCGGGTGGCTGCTGTTAGCCTGAACTGTAGTTTATGGCCTAGTTCTTAGGTGAAGCTGTGCATACATTTAGACAGTGTTTTTTGGGTGGAATCGGTGCAAACGAAACGAAGAGAGGAGAAGAAACATAAGGACAGCCGCTGGCCTAACAACTGATGTTACACATGCTGGATTTATCACGTAGCCATAGCTTTAGCCATGAAAACATTCTGGCTTTTGCGTGCATGACAAACTGCCCCCTGCACTGTAACTAACCTGAAGTTGATATTGGAACCATGAGGCAGAGATAATTAGAAGGATCAGAATGGGGTGGGGTGCATATGGCAGACATTATCAGATAATGAATAGCAGCCTACCATTGTCGTTGAAGAAGAAAGTGTATGACAGCTGCATCTTACCGGTACTCACCTACGGGGCAGAAACTTGGAGGCTCACTAAGAGGGTTCAACTTAAATTGAGAACGACTCAGCGGGCAATGGAGCGGAAAATGATAGGTGTAACATTAAGGGACAAGAAGAGAGCGGAGTGGGTCAGGGAGCAAACTGGTGTTAAAGACATATTAGTAGAAATTAAGAAGAAGAAATGGACTTGGGCAGGGCATGTAATGCGAAGGCAAGATAACCGCTGGTCATTAAGGGTAACAGAGTGGATCCCTAGAGAAGGCAAGCGCTGCAGGGGGCGGCAGAAAGTTAGATGGGCAGATAAGATCAAGAAGTTTGCGGGGATAAATTGGTCACAGTTGGCACAGGACCGAGGTAATTGGAGAATAATGGGAGAGGCCTTTGCCCTGCAGTGGGCGTAGACAGGCTGGTGATGATGATGATGATGATATTGGAAAGTGTTCGGTATCTTTCAGCAAGCTACTTGATCAAAAATAGTACACTGGAACCTGCCAGAGGCAGCGAGTACATACATAGTTTCAGTAAGCCTGCCAGTGCAGAAGGATCTAACATGGGGCCAAATGTGAAGAATATGCAAGATTTTTAAAGTGACAAATATTCAGTCTCATCTATGATATGCATTAAGTTGACTTAATTTCTGAGCCATATATTGGGTCTTTACAGTGACATTTTACCTGTTGTCCACGGGTAGTCGCAGGATTCTCCACACCACAGGAATACATGCGAGCAAGAAATGTCAGATTGCCTCTTGGGGAGTACGCAGAGAGTCCACGACTGATAATTGAAAACCCCTGCCGTTGTCGCATAACGACTTCTGTTGAGCACTATTTGGCTTCCAAGTTTTTTCTACTCCTCCTACCCATTTCTTTCTTCCTTCACAGGTTGCCTTTTAGTGTAAAAACAGGGAGACCTAAAAGGGATTGAGAAGAAAGTGAGCAAAAGGGTAGAAATGGCGGTAAAGGAAAGGGCAGTGAACAGTAATGATAGCGGGAACGGTGGAGTATATGCAGTGCAATCAGCAGTCCCTCACACAGGCCAACAATCAATAGACTACCTTCACTGCACACATCGCCAAGAATGGCCTTGGTGCTACAGCGAAGGATCGGCACCTTCCCCAGCCATTGGTTGGCCGGTCTAGACTGCCTGTGTGTGGGAGAATCTTCCTCCTGCTGGAAACAGTACAAGGCAGGGAGCAGATGTAGCAGGACATTAGAGGGCAGAGATTTTTGAGCTACAGAAGGCAACAGGACCTGATGACAGTTACTTGGCAAGGATTCACATAAGGCGAAGGGAAAGTGTGGTCGGCAAAGTGGTTACAAACATTCAGGCTGTGCTCTTGCAACTACTGTATAGAGATCTTGAACTGCGGCTGTAGATACCCTGGCAGACTCAAACATCGTCCTGTTACTTCAAGTGCTTCACTGTGTTGATTGAACTAGCATACACGTTATCTTGTGTTGTACAGTGCTTACAGCATTGACAGCACAGCGTACGTCTTAGAGAATGAATACAGGTGACTTCACGTCTGGATGGGTGAGGCTTGCAAAGGTTATTCACCCTCCTCTCAGTGGAATGGCTGCTTCTGTGTGCAACACAAAGTGGGCCTGAGAAATAGTAGCAATGGCTGTAAAACATCACAAGGGAAGGTGTGAGAAGGCTCGCCGTGAAAATGAATATAGCACCAAGGCCACTCGCAACTGGAGGAACATCGCTCTTTTTTGCTCTCATTTACAAAGTCCATGATAATGCTGAGCTGGGTGTGTTCCTGCACAAGGAAATAGACGGACACCAAAGCACTGCGACAGAGAGGATGGCTTAACTGTTAAAACCGTCATCTTGTGCCGTTACTGGGTCTAATTAGTCCAGGCAGGGCAGTCGCAGCTGCAGGAGGTGCACTTCTATGCAGACATGATACAAGTTTATTTTATTCGAAAGATTTCATGTTTTATAATGCCCCCCGTGCTTGTACGGAAGGAAGTGATGCTTTGTTCGCTGCAAAATAATCAATTTAAGTTAAAATTTTGATTGTGAGTTTTAAAGACGTCTGCAACGACAACATAAGAGTGGGTCTTCAAGCTAAACTTGGTGTGAAGCGGAGACTTGCTTACTGTTAGTCAACCTAGATAGTGCCAGCATACCGTAGCGGGCTGTTTTCTGCCTTTGCTTTGTTTTTGACCATATTTGTACCTGGCTTGTTTTTGTTAAGGGAGAAAATAATCGTTCCGTGACACATGGTGCTCGCCCGACAAATATGGCCCGTAATACGCCGTTGCTTACACCAATCGGCCAATGTTGTCTGAGACAACCCCGAAGAGACGCAGTGCAGTGCAGCTAAAACAAGCACAGTGCGTGCAGTACACATCGGTACTTATACGTTTACATGTGCTTTCATAACTTCCACCGTTTATCCCACCATTCTTATTGCTATAAAAAGAATGTGCCCCAAATTTAAGCGCAAATAGCTTGTTCCCCAAACTTATAAGCTCTGCCTAATTTGTGTTTGCTTTTGCCGGCCTCAGCCAATCCCAGTGCTGGCGTGTATGACATCATGGGTTCTGCTGCGTGAAATGAGCTTGTGGGCCACACGGCCGTTCCCTTTTCTATAATTATATAGCTTATTTGAGTGACGTTTACGTTAAAAATGGTGTCAGTATGTATATAACGAGGCAACCTTTCGAGTGAACCAAACCTGCGTTTCTGCATAATGCACCCTTTAAGCTTCCCGCTGATCCATGTCGCTGCCCGTGCAAGCATCGAGCCGCCGAATGCGCCGGCATGAAGGGCGATAGCACAGAGAACACACCCTGCACTGGACCACACCTCATTCGCGCATTTACCATGTACTACGCCGTCACCGCAATCACAAGCCGAATGTGGCAGTACGTCGAGCTCTACGCCCCGATGCACACAGTCATCTTCACCCCACTGTATTCGCCATATCACAGCACGGCATTAGTTCGTGTGGTGATCTCTGGCACATTGTTGCATGTTATTGCTGATGGCAACGCGACTTGTAGGAGAGGAAGTGCAGAACGAGCGATGGCAAACTTCGTCCTCGATTCTTCAGGAGATGGATCGGTGTCGTCGTGGTCGCCGTTTCTCGTCGTCCGACGAGGGCTTGGCACGCCGGCTTCACCCGTGAGCTGGCTCAGGACAGCACGCAGCGTGAAGCCGAGCGTTAGCAGACCGACGCTGCACTTGGGTTAATTAACCGGCCACAACAACGTAACACGCGGATAGCATCCAAGTTGAGAGCGGAAGAAACATAATAACTCAAAGAAAAAGAAACTTGGCACACGGCACTGCATTCGGGCTCGAGGCGTGCGGACAATTTTAAAAGTTATCCGCGCGAGGCGTGCGGACAGTTTTAAAAATTATCCGCGCGAGGCGTGCGGACAGTTTTAAAAATTATCCGCGCGAGGCGTGCGGATAGAGACAGCCAAAAAGCGCTCGGGCGGGGCACGCGAGCGCCACCGCGCGGGGTTGACACGAAGTGCCTCACTCGGCGGCAGCCGCTTTTTCCACTACCAAAGTATTCTCACGGCCGCTGGATGAAAGGCGCTGCGCACTACTCTAGTCCACTCTAGCCCTGGCCCGGAAGTTGCATCGGAACCGACCGCAGCGCCAAAACGGGAAAACACCTGAGCAGAGTTCCGATCGAAAACGACAGCAGCGCCAAACGCATAAGCAGAGTTCCGACTTTGTACATGGAGGAAAGAAAAGGTTAGGAGAGGCCCTGAAGTCACATTTGTGAAGCCGAGTACCGCCGAGTACAATATAACCAGAGGGGAAACTGGCGCTGCGATCGTACGCCTCAATGGGCGTGATGGGTAGTTGTGGATTCGGATTGGCGCTCGATGGCTCGCAGAACTTACTATGGATTGCAGGCAGTTTCGTTTTCGTTTTGGATTTATATGAACGCATTTGCCTAGGCGGGGTGTTGGGAGGAGTGATCAAAAATACGTTTCTCCTTGAACTGCATGCCTCGCGTGCACGGACGCCACCCTGAGTGGAATGTTTTATAACCAGAGTTGCGAATTGGGTGGGTTATCAATGCATTGTCGCACAGCGAGCATGTAAACACAAATGACGGCGCTCTGTGCGGCGAAGTTGTCTGCTAATTAGGAGTTGCGGCGCTGCTTATTCGGCAGAGCAATGCATTGTCAAAGCTGACGATGGTTGCGAATCACTTGGAACAGCCACACCTTTCGTGCGAACGCCGGCTCCTACGGCGTAGAACAGCAGCACCGGCGGCTGATAGGAACGCAGCTTGATGTATATCACTATATAACTTCTCCAAAGGTAATCGGTTTCTTTTTTCTTATGAGCACAAAAATTTTCTTACTATTACGAACCACCAGCGCCGAAACCTTTACAAGTAGTTTTGAAAGAAGATTGATTGATTGTAGGGTTTAACGCGCCGACGCAACGCAGGCGATGAGGCGCGCCGTAGTGGAGGGCTCCGGATTAATTTTGACCACCTGGGGATCTTTAACGTGCGCCGAAATCTCGTACACACAGTTTTGAAAGAAGTCCGCGTCCTGCTGTAATTGGCAGAAAATGGCAAACCTGCTCCACAAACCCCATCGACTCCGCGTCTGCTTTTTATTTAAACGCGCGGTTTTATTTCGTACAAACTTGGTTTTTCGTTACTAACTTTCTTGTTTGCCATGTAATTTGTAAACGGAGAGCCGGGCAATTAGAGCTTTTTTGTCAAAAAACACAATTTGCGCAGCCATAAGCCCGTTTTGATCCTACGCAATCCGGTTCCACAAATACCCATCATTCCCATGGAGGAAGAAAAAGTTAGGAGACGGCGCCGCCGGAGAAACGTGAAGCCTATACATAAAAAGTAAAATCGAAGTCGGCCCAGGCGTCACTGCACCACGTGACCCCACCGCACCGCCTCTGTTTGGGCCGCCGCGCTCTTCAATTTCGTCTGCTCGAAACTGCTCTGCGGCCCGTTGTCGCGAAGCCTGCTATATGTTGGTTTTTTTTCCCACGGCTTTTGTCTTCCACACGTACGCGGCACTCATGCCCGCACACGGGCATGAGATTGCCGAGCAGACAAATGCAGGAAGGACGGGGAACAGCTACCGCCAACGAAACACGAGAGATGCCCCGGAGTCGGAGACTCCGGGGCATCTCTCGTGTTTCGTTGGCGGTAGCTGTTGGAGACCGCCGCCGGAGACCGCCGGAGACCGCCGCCGCCGCCGGCCCACCCGACCTTGGAGGGCCGACTGCGGCGGCTTGAGAAAGGGAAACGGCGGAGGGAGCGGCTTCAACGGACCTGGGCTTGCGAAGGCTAGCTGCGTGACGTCATGCCGTCTCCTAACTTTTTTTTCCTCCATGATCATTCCCATTGAAGCGTAAGCGCCGCTGCCATGTTCGCGTTGACACTAGCGCCAGTTTCCCCTCTAGTTATTTGTATGAAACTCTATGACCGCCATGACTTGAGCCCACTTAGCCCAGCACTCTATCCCATCATCCTTTGCTGTGCCCGGTTTGATTTGACTAACATGGCGCCGCCCTGCCCTCCCGCTTCGAAGCGGAAACAACTTCGTCGCTAATTCCTCGGTGCGATGTCATGTTCTAAGCTGTTGATTTCACCTTCAATTTGCCCATTCTAACCCTCACGAAAAGTTTCAATCGAAAAACGGCCTTCGTTTTTGAGCCACCATACTGCTCTGCACCGCTCTTTACCTTTACTTTGTTTTTCGCTGTATTTGCATCTTCCTTGGTTTTATTACCGTACGTACTAATTGTTTCGTAAAACACTGGGTACGTCGACAATTAGAGTCATGTAAGGCAATGTCGCTTACACCGATCGGCCAGTGTCGTCTGAGACAACCCTAAAGTGCCGCACTTTTGTGCTGCTATAACAAGCATGGTGCGTGCAGTACCAACAACAGAACTTAGTGGTTCTTCTTTTGTAACTTCCTTTGTTTCACCCCGCCATTCTTACTGCTATAAAATGAATACGCATTACACTTAAGCGAAAATAGCTCATTCTGCAAGCTTATAAGCCCTACCTAACTTGCGTTTGCCTTTTCTGGCCTCAGCCAATTTGTCGCGAAATTCATGTCCCTCGTTGACGGGTTTTTTTTGCCGCTCGTCATTTTTTGCCGTTCGCCGAGAGGAGCCGTACCGCGAAGCGAAGGAATGTTCTCGCCGCCATTGTCGCACCCGGGTCGGCTGGCCATGTGTTTCGGGGAGAGAGGTGGGCGAGAGTGCCGCGGCCTACTGAAGGCTGCACCCCGGGAATTCTCGGAAGACGCGCGGCCCGGTGGACGGTGTGCGTGGTGCAGCGCGGGGTTTCCGGGGAGAATGGGCTGAGAACTGGTGGCGGCCGGACGTACGGCCGTGGACGCGGCGTCGGCCTTGAGGGCTGTGCTGTGGAGGCCGAGCGACGACGGCGGTGAACTTCGGGCCCCCGAAGATTCCTCAAGGAGGCGACAGTGCGCGGCCGGAGTTAACCCAAATTGCGTCGCTGATCAGCGGCGCCCCACCACAGACGACCGACAGCCTCCGTCACCCCGGCGAGACCATCAGCCGGACCGCAGCTAAGATGTTCTCCCCTTCTCCACCTTTCCTCGGACTCTTCCTATTCATCTTCTGTGTTGTATTTCCCTTAACGGACTGCACGGGCTTATCCGCCTCCTTCAGTGCACCACGCGGTATGTGTTTCTAGCGGGCCTATTGTTAGTAGTTGGGGGAAGCCTCCAACCCCGCCTATTGTATACTCTACTGTCCCCTTCATTTACTGTCGTCTTCTCCTCGGGCTCGTAACGGCGTGCACCTTTTCTTTCATAGTGATTAATGTAATTCGTGTCGGTGTCTTGGCAGCTCTGACCCCAACGGGGTGTCAACTGCAGTGTGTATTAACTCGTCAACCCTCCTTTCTGTCTGTTTCGAATTTCCTGTGAATGTGAAGTAAATGCCCGTTGTTTTGAAACTCTTTTCCCGTGCCCCGTCTCGTGCCTCACGCCAGCGGCCAATCAGGCGTGGACCTATCGCCGGTTAGCAGGTCCGAACCACATTCTCGAATTCGCACGTAAGGGGGAGTTGTTTGTCGCTCCTCCCGTCCGAGCCATCGGCCACTAAATTATTACCTCGCTCAATTCTGTGACACAATTGCACAGCTGTGCATATAGTGTCATGTTCTAGTGCGGGAAATGAGCTAGTGAGTCGCATGGCCATTCCCTTTTTTCCAAATTATGTTGCTTATTTCAGCGAAGTTTATGTTTAAAGTCGTGTCAGTATGATTCGATCGAGGCAATCTTTCTGATGAACCAAGCTTGTGTTTTGTCTGCATGGCCCTTTTAGTGGTTTTAAGTAACCTTCTGTGCACTAATGTGATTTTCCTATGTCGTAAAACATGTTTCACCTTTTGGTACTTCACAAAGTACTGCACTTTCAGACCTCATTCTTTATGCCGTAGGTTGCTTAGAAATTAGAAGGCCGCCAGGGGGCCACGCTGAGCGCCCGCTCTCCCGTCGGCTCCGCAGATTAATCGTTTTAATTGGAGAAAGCGTTGATTGTCGTCTCCACAGCTTGCTGTGGTTTCACCGGAAGACAGCTGGACCCCTTGGGTATCATCCTTCAGGGCATCCTTCCAACTTTGTCTTCGCTACAAGCCACCGAAAGACTGGACCACGCCGCTCGCAAAGCTAGGCCTAACCAGGCCTACCGCCACAGCCTTGTTCCACGTTTGCTCGCCACGCTGGCAGCTGCGCATCGCCGCCCTTCGCTTGCCCCTACGCCATGGAAAACGAAGTCATGGGTGAGCCCATCACTCCGGCTGAACTAGCCACGCCGGGTTGGGCGCACATTCGCCGCAAGCAGAAAGCCATCCGCAACGTAGAATCTCCGCCGCAACAGGCAAGTGTCTCTGCACAGCATGCCCGCTCGACGCCGCGAGGCCAGAGAAGACCCACACCGCGAATCGCTCCGATTGAGCCGTTCCCCCCGAACGACGTTAAGATTGTCCTGCGTCCACGAGGCGGACTAGCCTTAGCCACGCTTCCGGTAGCGGCTCTCGCGGACACAATCCAAGCGCATGCTCAAGTAACTCCCAACTGTGAAGATCAGATCCGCATTCAGGCAAGATCCAATTTTATTGTGGTCAGCACTCCTTCCGAAGACCGAGCACTGAAATACGCAGCACTATCATCCCTCCTAATCGGTGAGCAACGTTACGAGGTAGCAACTCATGTACCAGCGCCAGCAAACACAGCCCTGGGTATCATCTTTAATATCCCCGAAACGGACACTCCTGATCAAATAGAACAGAGTATCTACAACTACAATCCTCACCTTAAGATCCTGGATGTTCGCCGCCTCAACACCTCGAACATGGCGCAGATACTTTTCGACGGGCCACACGTGCCATACTGGATTCGGTACAGAGCGGCTACATACAGATGCAAGCCTCTACGCCGGAAGACCGAAGCCTGCGCCCGGTGCTGGCAGTCGGGCCACCGCCAGGATGTGTGCCCGAACAGGCAAACCGCACCCCGCTGTCCTCGATGTGGCATCACCGACGCCCCCGAAAATCACCCCTGCACTCCGCAGTGCATAGTATGCGGAGGAAGCCACCTCACGGGTTCAGCGGACTGCCCACGACGCTACAGACCGAGGCCCAGACCGCTTTCCTATGCGCAAGTTGTGGGACAACAAAGCCCTCCAACACTTGACTCCTTCCCACCGCTACAATCTAAGGACCACAAGAAGTCGTAATCCAAAACGGCCAGCAACGAGCGACACCCCAGCAACTCTCAACACCTGATTACCAAGACACCACCTGGAATACAGCGGCAACAGGTGAGCGGCTCACGTGCGCCTCCCAGCTCACAGCTCCATCCCCCTCCTGTCATCCCCCCAATAAACAATCCCCTAGCTGATGTATTACGAGAATTACAAACCATCCGAACGGAAATCGCCGCCCTTAAGGAAGAAAATGCAGCTCTCAAACGAGAAAACTACATGCTCAAACATCACCCTCCCCCTAGAGAAAACCCCACGTCGCCTCCTCCTAAGCGCAAAGCCCTCTCGAATTCACCCTCAGAGGAACCGCAGAATGAACCCCCCGAACGGTCGGCCTCGCAAACAGAAACACGCTTCGAAAAGCTTGAATGTACCCTCATAGAACAGAAAGCCGAATACACACAGTTCTATCAATCACTTCTTAGTGCCCAAGCGGCTATGCAAGCATCGATAGAGGCGATGAGGGCGGAACTGCACGGCTGTCTCAGTCAATTCGTTACTCCGTATAATGCGCCTCTACCCCAGGACTTTGACATCACGGATGAAGCTAACCCCTAAAGAAATCTGTATCTGGCAGTGGAATTGCCGAGGTTTTTTCCGAAAACGTTCTCTTCTGGAAATGTTAATAAGTACGGTTGCTAAACCCCCCTCCGTCATAGCAATACAAGAACCTGGTCTTCGAGTCAGATTAAGTGGATACCAATCATTTCAAGACCCCAACAACCCATACACCACAACTCTTGTACATCGCAACATTTCGGCAACCCATAAACGCTTCGACAGCGTGTCCATACCGCACGACATGATTACCATGTATCCAAAGTGTCCGTCTTCTCCTCGTCTGTATATACTTAACGTATACAGCGGCCCAAAAGAGCATAAACACACTTTCAGAACCCTGTTTTCCCTAGCCAAACAAGAAGCGAAGAATCATCCTCTCCTAATAGTCGGAGATTTTAATGCCCCACACACTGCATGGGGCTATTCTACAATCACCAAAAAAGGACGCTTACTGTGGGAGCATACACACTCGCACAGGCTCACTCTCGAAACACCACCGGACATACCAACAAGAATAGGAAATAGCGCACAGAGAGATACCACTCCGGATCTTGCATTCACTCACAACATAAAAAATGCCTGTTGGAACAATACGGATAACCATTTAGGCAGCGACCATTATATCATACAGCTTACCATCCCATCCAGCGTCACCCCTCAACCTGAACGCAAACAGCAATGTATAACGGATTGGCATGCCTTCAGGATAACCCGCAACCAATGCTATGAACAGTCTTCCGAACAACCAACCCTAGACACGTGGGTTGCGGACCTAATTAGTGATAAGAAAGCGCATGATCAGCTACTTGATCCAGAAATTCAGGCACACATGGTAGACTCGCGCCTCCATAGCATGTGGGCAGCCCTACGTAGCCTACGAGAAAGGTGGAAAGCCACTAAACACAATAAACGACTAAGAAAGAAAATAGCTGAACTCTCACACAAGACAGAAAAATATGCGACTGAGCTAGCAACCCGTAGATGGGGAGAAATTTGCGATCAATTAAGGGGAACAATCAGTATGAAACGCACATGGTCCCTGCTTAGGCACCTACTGGACCCGTCTCAGTCCAAAACAGCACAAACTAATCGCATGACACAGTTAATACACAGCTACCCTGGTACACAACAACAGCTCCTTACAACTCTCAAAGAAAAATACATTCCCAGTGGTGAACAACGCCCCCTTCCTGACTATCGGGGAGTTCCTAATGAGCACCTAGATGCAGACATTACGGAGGCGGAAGTCAGGGCAGCACTTGTTAATCTCAAAACTGACTCAGCCCCGGGTAAAGATGGGGTAACCAACAAAATGTTACGTAATCTAGACGACAACTCTGTTACCACATTAACTTACTTCTTTAACCAACATTGGAATGCAGGTACCCTGCCTGAAACATGGACTCACGCAAATATCTCTTTAATTCCAAAGCCTGGCAAACCCTTGAGCATTGATCACCTTAGACCAATATCACTCACATCTTGCATAGGGAAACTTCTTGAGCATATCATACTTTCTCGCCTCCTCAAACTCATAAATCAAAGAAACTCTCTCCCACCCACAATGTTTGGCTTTCGTGCTGGGCTCTCAACTAACGACATTCATCTTCAACTTCATCATGACATCCTAGCCACACCACCGCGGGCCGACACAGCTGCAATTCTAGCCTTAGACCTTACAAAGGCCTTTGATAGAGTCACGCATCAGGCAATATTACAGGGCCTTTCTACTATCTCCCCCGGCATAAAAACATACAACTACATCAAAGCCTTCCTCACCTCACGAACAGCGACGCTCCGCCTTGGTCCTCTAGAAACGGAAGAATTTAGCTTACCATCAATTGGAACACCGCAAGGAGCAGTGCTTTCACCGCTACTCTTTAACTTAGCCCTACTTCAAATCCCGGAAGCACTGAACAAAATACCAAATCTTCGCCATAGTCTCTATGCGGACGATATTACACTCTGGACGAAGGGGGGCAGTGACGCCGAAATAGAAGAAATTCTCCAAGCTGGTGCGACAGCTGTAGTAGAGGGCGCTGCCCTCGCTGGCCTCCAATGCTCCCCCACGAAATCTGAGCTATTGCTTCTACCCCCAAGGAAAAGACAATATTGGAATCCAAATATCCATGTTTACATTGCGTCAACCCCTATACCGATTGTCTCAAAAATCAAAATTCTCGGACTCACTATAAATCGCTCCAGAACTACCACGGACTTTATAAAACAACTTTCTTCTCACGTCACCCAAACCATCGGGCTAATTAAACGCATTGCTACCCGAAATAACGGCGTTAAAGAAGCTGATCGACTACGTTTAATCCAAGCATTTATCATCAGCCGTATTACTTACTCCCTTCCGTACCTCCTCCCAACTGACGTGGACCTAGCGAAAATAAATTGTCTAATACGGAAAATCTATAAGGTTGCCTTACAACTCCCACCCGGCACTTCCACTGCCAGGCTTGAGGCCACCGGTACCTACAACATGGCACAGGAGCTCATAGAAGCGCACCGTATTGGACAACTGAATCGACTAAGCAAAACACTTCCCGGACAGCATCTGCTTCAACGCCTCCAACTCAAAGCGCCCATCATCACAGCTTCCAAGTCTTCTATCCCACTGGAAATTCACGCTGACATCAGAATCCGCCCCCTCCCTCGAAATATGCACCCTGATGCACACCGGGGCCGCAGGATGCACAGGGCCAAAAAGCTTGCTGAAAAGTACCCGATACGCCCAGACACAGTGTATGTCGATGCAGCTGAATATCGGCACCGCAATGCATTCGCTATAGCAGTCATCAACTCCCCAAACAATCCGCCACTCACTTCTCTCACGATCCGCACGGCAGAACCGGTCACGGCGGAAGAGGCGGCAATCGCAGTAGCCCTTGCAAGTCGGCCACCACCCTCAATCATATTTTCTGATTCGAAAACGGCCATTAGAAAGTATGCTGCGGGTACCATCTCACCCCAGGCCCTAAAACTTCTCCTCCAAAACCCACCTACTACCCAAGTTGAGCTGATTTGGACTCCTGCCCACACTGGGCTTGGGGGTAACGAGGTGGCACACACGACAGCCCGAGCACTCACCTCCCGGGCGTGCGCCACCTCCGTAGCCTCACGGAGCCAGATCAGCCCGAGATAGTCTATTGAGCTACAACGAAATAACTACTCATTACCGCCTCTCTCGCCTCAAATACCCACCGGCCCACCCCTCACTGACGTACACGGAAGAACGACTATGGAGGCTCGCACAGACCGAATCCCTTCCCAATAGGGCCCTCCTCTATCACATACACCCCTCAGTTTATCCCTCTCCCTTTTGCCCGCTATGCGGAGACAAGGCCACGGTGCAACATCACATGTGGGCCTGTCAATATGATCCCCTCCCTCAAATCAATTCCTCGGAGCTCTGGGAGGCAGCGCTGAGCTGCTCTGACCCGGAGAGACAGAAGATCATCATAGCCAGGGCTACGAAGGTCGCCGCACAGCTCCGGCTGCCGGCCACCTCCCTCGCTTAGAGGTCTTCTTTAATAAAGTGCTTCTCTCTCTCTCTCTCTTAGAAATTAGGCTGCCTATTTGTAAATGAATTTTTCAGATGCATGGCGAATTTCTGAAGTAAAAGAGAAGAGACAATTCTTATCTTTCTGTACATGTGCTACCTTTTGAAATTTTTCACGTGTAATTTCACTTCTGCTTCAGCTAGTGGAATTTATTGTGAGACACAGAAGTCATGCACGAAGCTATAAAGAACTTTCATTTGTAGTATTAGAAATGTATGGTGTACCTTTAGAGTGCTGCTTGAATTTGCCACTGGAGGCTGTTATGTATGAAATTCGTCCAATAAAATGGTTTTGCAAAAGGTTTTGCACAGAGTTCTAATTGGGCACCTGAGTGGAGGAAAAGCTCCATTGCAATGGAATGTTGAGCTACACCCACATATATTAATCAAATGTGTCCTGAAAAGGACCTACGAGCACCTTTTTGGAACATCCCAAACGTTTCCTTTCTTTGTTCTACATGGGATGTCAAACCTCCCAGTAAAGTCCTAGTCTGGGACATCCCAGGGAGGTCTATTTTTGTATCACTTGGGATGTTTATGGAACTTTTGTGGGGTGTCCCTGGGAGTTCCCAAACTCCCAGGTGAGACATCCCTAGCACTTACCTAGGATGTATGTGCGTTGTCTGGGGCATGAGTGGGTGTCTCAAGCATTCCTGGAAAACAGAAAAGGACAAAAGTACTTATTTATATAAAATACCTCACAGCTTTCTTTACAGGCGATTGAGTAATTAAGTGAAAAGTCTTCAGATAGCGTGCAAGAGAATTTTCAATGAACAAGAGAAGCCGACCAACTGATGACGACGTGGCACGTCGGCAATATTAATTGAAAGAAGACGATAATTGCCTCAGTGCCCATAAACATAAAAACACAACGAATTGACTTGGCAGTAGCGGCGACGCGCTACGCATCTTGGCTGATAGCCTCTCTGCCACTCGTTGCAGATCGCTGCGCAGCTGCACCAAGCGCCGGAAACTGGTTCAGCTTATCGTGCGGGGTGACTCGACGAACCTTCCATCCGCTGCATCCAAGAAGCGCGGCGGTCAGCGACGCAAGACCCGACAGGTGGTGGAATCGGCGCCTTCCAGCAGGCTACAAAAAGGAACGGACCACTCTGATGCCCTTCACTTGGCCGTAGCGGCGACGCGCTACGCATCTTGGCTGATAGCCTCTCTGCCACTCGTTGCAGGTTGGTGTATTTGGCAAGATTTGAGTTATTGTGCCTTGCTTTTTGCGTCGTTTGCTGCTGCCAAGTTGTTCTGATCGCGATTGTTCTTTTCGTTTGAAATATGTCGAGAGAAAGTGGAAAATTAAAGGACGAGATCAAAGCTGATATTCTTAAGTTCAAGGAAGAGTGGAAGCAGGAACTCAAGACCTCTCGCGAAAACCTTGAACGGGATTTACGAAATGAAATCCGGGAATTACGAAACGAGCAGCAAACCATGTCTAAAGGCATTCAGTTCGCAGATGATACGATTGAGGAGCTCAAGAGGGAATTAGAAAGTCAGCGAGCTAAGAACAATGAACTGAGTAATGTGATCGTAGCTCTGCAGGCACAATGCGTAGAATTGCAATGCAAAAACACTGACTTAGAGACACGTGTTGTTAACATGGAACAGTACTCGAGGAACAAGAACATCGAAATTCAGGGCGTGGAACAAACCGAAAACGAGAATGTCGTGAGCATCCTCGCCAAAATTGGTGCCGCGATCCAAGAACCGATTGAAGAATCTGATATCGAGGCTTGTCATCGTGTGCCCACACGAAACTCTGACAAGAGTAACATACTAGTTCAGTTCCGGTCACGCGCAAAGCGGGATCTTGCCTTGAAAAAGGCAAAGAAGATGAGGCTGAAGAACAGTGGCATTGGACTGGCCACTCATGAACCCGTGTACGTTAACGAGAATCTCTGTCCCTCATTGAAAAGGTTGTTGGGTATGACAATCAGAAGGAAGCATGACCATGCGTGGAAATCGGTGTGGGCATACAACGGCAAAATCTTCGCACGGAAAAATGACGACGCCGACGCGATACAGATTACCAGGGAGGCAGACCTTGCTAAGATATGGTCGGAACAATCCACTAACGCCCATGGTCCTTAGGCGCAACTGCAGAAGAAAGTTCTCGCTTCCATTTAGCGTCATCCCAAATGCGCTATCACGAATTTGCTTTGCCGCAGTCCATTCATAACCAGCAGCATGCTTCTGTCTTGCACATTAACACCCGATCTGCATCTAACAAACAAGATTATATCACCCAATTCCTGCAACAATTTTTGTTTCAGTTTAATCTCTTGATACTGACCGAGACATTGTACACTGATGATTGCCCTATGATCCCGTTTGTTGGATACAATACTTTTTTTCTTAATCGCCAGAATCGCCGAGGTGGTGGAATAGCAATTTATGCTAAAACTCCTAATAATTACACTGTATTGTCCGAGTTTTGTGTAACAACTGATGACTACGAGGTACTGACTCTGCAAAGTAATAAGGAAATTGTAACAGGGGTATACCGTCCACCGAATGGTAATATAGCTCGCTTTTTTGCCTTCTTCGAGAAGCTGCTGGATCACATCTGCTCCAATAATCTTTATCTTCTTTGTGGCGGTGACTTTAATATAAATATTCTGGAACAATGTCGCACTGTCCATGACTTCACAAGTATAATTCACTCCAGTGGTTGTACTACGGTAATCACTACGCCGACTAGAGTCACTGTGTCATCTTCATCTTGTCTTGATCTATTCATTACAAATATTGAAACATTTATTTTTGAGGCTGGTACGGTGTCATCTGACATTAGCGATCACTGTCCCATTTTTATGCTGTATAGTAACCATCTTGCACAGAATCCAAAATCAGAACCCATTACTCGGCAGTTTATATCTGATCAGGCTCTGGAGCGTTTTAAGCACGCTATTTCCTCGTGTGACTGGTCGTTTGTGTTAAATAAAAGTGACGTAAATGCGGCGTATTCGGCATTTATGAACACCTTTGCGCAGATATATATGTCACACTTTCCTTTCAAGACCGTCAAGCCTTACAAACAGGCTAAAAAGCCTTGGATTACACGCACGCACTTAACGTTGATAAGGAAGAAGAACCGCCTTTATCATTCTTTCCTTAAGACACGTCTGCCAGAAACCTTAAAGGAATTTAAGATTCTAAGAAATAAATTGAATGCTCAACTTAGACATGCTAAAACATTGTATTATCAAGAATTGTTTTCCAACATCGCGAAAAACCGCCCACATGAAACCTGGAAAGCTTTAAACACCGTGCTTGGTCGCAGAGACCAAAAAGGGAGTCCTGAAAATATTACGCATAACAACGAGGTACTGACCGGAGGATCGTTGGCACATCATTTCAATTCGCATTTTGTAAACGTTTCATCCTTTGATGACAGTTCACCTCCAGTAGACATTTCATTCCCTGGGCCTATTGACAGCCTGTTCTTCGAACCCACTGATGAATTCGAAATTATCCGAACCTTTTTGAGCCTAAATGATAGCAAGGCACTTGACGTTGACAATATACAGGTAAAGCCAATAAAGTATATTATACATTCCATTGCTCCAATACTTGTTTACATTTTTAACCTGATGTTTGCGTCGGGTGTATACCCTTCTGCAATGAAAAAATCTAGAGTGTCTGTGCTGTATAAGGGTGGTGACAAGAATTCGGTGGCAAACTACAGACCAATCTCGGTGATACCTATTTTTTCAAAAGGAATTGAAAAAATAATTTGTGCACGGCTTGTAAAATTCTTAGACAAACATAAAATACTAACTGATGCTCAGTTTGGATTTCGTGCCGGAAGGTCTACGGAATCGGCGTTACTAACACTAAAAGAACAAGTACTGTGTAATTTCGAAGATAAGCTGTATACCGTTGGCCTATTCATCGATTTCAGCAAAGCCTTTGATTGCCTACAACATCGTATACTAATAGATAAGCTTTCTCACTATGGAATTCGTGGTTTGCCTCTGTCCTTGCTAACGTCTTATTTAGGGGATAGACATCAGTGTGTATGCATTGGCAGTTACCGTTCATCGTTTCTTCCGTTACAATGTGGTGTACCCCAGGGTAGTGTGCTAGGGCCAATCTTATTCAACCTTTATGTTAATGACATTGTTAACATTGACACAGCCGTAAAATACATTATATACGCTGATGATTGTACCTTGCTGTTTTCCGGAATGAATCTTGACTCTAGAATCAATCCTTCCAAAACTAAAATTATTATTTTCCGCGCACGGAATAAGGAAGTTAAACTACATCAGCATTTCATTTATGCTGGTCAGGAGATAGCGGTCGTAGATGAACATAAAATACTTGGTGTTACATTTTCCTCAAATTTAGCCTGGGATGCACACATCGATCACCTTTGTTCTAAATTATCCGCAGCCGCTGGTGCTCTGTCGCGCTGCCGAACTTTAATTCCACTGCACGCAAAACTCAGCATTTATCATGCCTTATTTGCTTCGCATCTTAATTATTGCAGTTTGGTATGGTTGACTACGACGAAGAAAAACATAAAAAAAATTATAACCTTGCAAAAGAAAATCATTCGCAACGTTGCTGACGTTGGTTATCTGTCCTCAACGCGTATCTTTCCCTTGTATATTATTGTTAAAATTGAAAACATGTACAACTTCCGAATACTGCGCATGTTTTGTTTTTCATCCAGTACGCACAAATGTTTTCTGGCAGATACTGCCTCTTTGACGCCCAATATCACATGTGTTGTTACACGAAGCACAGATGAGTGGTTTGTACCCCGGTTTCGAACCAATTACAAATTTCAGATGCTCCATCATAATCTGCCATTTATATTAAACAGCTACACTTTCTTAACATTCAAAGATATGCGACAATGTTTTGTAAGCTTGTAAATTTATGTTGCTCTGCGCGCGTGTATAGCTTGTTTGATATGTTTAATTTTATGATATATTTCGTGTGTCATTTAGATTTTTTAGTAGCAGTTTGAAGAGTGTTTATTTAATTAACTATGTGGTTAACTGTGTTTCTCGTACAATAGGTGTGTATTTAATTCTGTATCGAAGTTAATTTCGTTAGCTATGAAGTTGTACACCCTGTATTTCTCTCTGGTCTTCATTCTTACATCGTTCGTATATCTTTTTTTTATTTTTTTTTCCTGTACGTACTGCTCCGCCGTTGCTGTCTTGTAATGGCTTCCCGGGACCCGTCAAGCTGTGTAAAACAGCTTTTAGCCCAGGAAGCTTCTCAGGAACCTCTGGGAAATAAATAAAGAATAAAGAAAACAGGCAATTGCCAAGAATGGAAACGTTACACAAATTACAACCATGTATTACCTTGGTTGCCTAATTTAAATTTACCCTTTGCTCTCAAAAATCTGCTAAAACTGGCATTGAGCTGTTTTATTTTTTTTGCGTATGCCATTTTCTTTATAATTGTAAGCATCCGACGAACACCAGCTTTGGACATGGAAAATTTGTGAATACTACCAAGACGTAAGGCGTTGTTTTACATCGTAAGATGGTTAGCATAAGCAGCTGATAACATGAATAAAATTGCAACGCTAGATTGTGTTCTCGAACAGCATGCCGCTGAAACGCGCGTGAAATCAAACATGACAACGAAGTTAAACTTATTAGTTTTATTTTTCGCGCGCGTGAGAAGCTGTGGCGAGAAGTCAATTAAAATCCAATCGTACGTATCGAGGTTCTTGCAGAACCTACACTCCATTTCAGCATCATAACAAAAAATCTACTTCTGAGCGCCCACCTCATTTCGCATTATATTCTTTCCATATAAAATTTAAGCGCTGAATACATGTTCCACCTTTTACAACCGTACGCATTCACAAAAGCAAGAAGGATATGCTTAGAAGCTAGAAACGGGAGGGCAGTAAACTGCGTTCGAAAGAATGAGGCGAGCTCTGAAAAACGAGCGCTTACCTTCACTGGTCGGTTGCTATGAACTTTCCAGCCCACAAATATTCCCCGTAACATGCGGCCACACAACAAAATTTCGTATTGGTCCCTTCTCCATTCCGCTTGATTGTCAGGGTAGCTGCTCGTTTCTTCAAAAGCGCGCGCTTTTCGTTCGCTCTCCCCACCCCAACGCACAGCAGCCACTGCTGCCAAGCGCAGAGGAGGAGGAGAGACCCCTCTGCGAGGGGCGCGCACGTGTGCGCGTGTGAGAGGAGGGTAGGACATTGGCCAAGGACGAAAGCCTTTTCTTTTCGTTTTTCTTTTTTTCGGCCATCCCCAACTTCGCGCTCGGCTGCTAAAACTTCCTTTGCGACACACTCTAGAAGGGACGGGGCGACGACGAAAACAAAAAATAAGGCATGTAGGTAGAAAGGAACGCGCGAGACGGCGTGCCTCCAAGCGCCCGGCCTTTTTCTGAGAACGCCCGGCGCCCTGTATTTCGTTTCGTGCCAAGCAGAGCGCGACAAGTGTTCGATGCATTGGAGCCTCTTACGAATAAAAATTACACCAGGAACAATCTGAAGATATATGTGCAATGCTAATGGAAGGGAACAAAAGCGAAAATGAGGAAGTTAGTTTTCAGGTTACTTAAGGTCCGTTTGTATAATGACAAAAGATCCTTGAAATAGGCCAATGAGCTTTCGTACTCGCAGTATCGGCTGGAAAATGAATATCACACCAGGGTTAGGTCTTTGTTTTGTTTTATTGTTTCATATATGTTACAATATGATGGTGCTCTGACTTTGGCGCTCGAGGTAAATGAAATGTCTATGGGGAAGTTGAAATATAAAACAGCTCACTTCATGTTGTTTATTTCAAACAAAGGTGCGAGGTGTGTACTAGTTGGAACGTTCACTGATCAGAGGGGCTATAAAAATGACTAAATTTCACATGAAGGGGGGCAATTGAAAGAACATAAACTTTGGGTTTCAGTCCATTTCATGAATCAAATGCAATTACTGCGGCAGCATGAAGGGAAAACACATACGATTGTATTTAGCTGGCGACATGTATGGCTCGCACTCCCACGTCACAGATGAACAGAAGTTTATATAGCTTGCATATAAAATTTCTCCAGTAAATTATTTTTTTCAAGCAATTATGAGGATGCAGCAACAAGGAAATCTTTGAGCCTTCTATCTAGATTATTTTTGTCTAAGGATGTACAGGTGGCAATATAAAAACAACCCGGCCATGCATAATTTAAAGGGGCTCCAAATAGGCTTCCGAAGGTCGCCATTTCAATCGCGCAATCACTAGAATCTCCCCATATTACTAACTTGCGTCTTAGAAAAGCGCTTCAGCCACGGGCGTGTCGTTGGGCCACTTGTCGCTACTCCTTAATACTGGCTTGCTGAAATATTTGCGTCACAGTGAGGGCAAAGTTAGACGACTTCTGGGAAATCGGTACTCGCACGTTAGGCCGTGGGTACTTGGAAGAGGCTCGAGGAGAAATAGATATATCCGCTTCGCATCACTCATGAGGTGTAACTTGCGTCTTAGAAAAGCGCTTCAGCCGCGGGCGTGTCGTTGGGCCACTTGTTACACCAAATATTACACCTATTACATCTAACCAAAACAAACATGAAGTAAAAATTTGGTGTCAGTACTCTTTTAAGGCAGAAAGTTAACAGTGCGAGATGATTGTGAAAACTTAGCAAAATGGAACTGGAAGTTTCCCTTGTCGATTTACGATTACCTTTTTATAATACAGCCGCAATCTACTATTTACGAAAGGCGTGCAATGTTTCAACAATAGGAAATGAAAGTTGGGAAACCATTTGTGGGTGCTGTTTTCAGGCAGGTATGAAAACAAAGCTGTATTAAGGTGTATCTGCGCGAACTTCTTAAAGATACGGCCAACACGTCGAATGAAAAAAACTCCCAAGCATTTCCCTGAGGGTGAACATGGTTAAGTGCGAATGCACGGGGTGATGCTATGAGGGGGAGTAAAGTTAAAATCCGTTGGCATTCGCCCGTGAGCGCGCGCGAGCCGACCCACGGAGGTCTGGCAGTTTATCGCTGCATATATAGGGGGGTACGCCGCGCCGAGCGCGCCGAGCCAGGTGGCTGAGAGAGGAGGCGAGCGCAAGGGGAGAGGGACAGCGGCGCACGGCAGCTGCAGCCGAGCGAGGGGGAGAGGAGAGAGTGTGACGTCACGGTGGAGAGAGAGGCGCGCGGCAGCTGCTGGGGAAGGAGGCGCGCTGTGATGTCATACCATGACGTCACGGCGCGAGGAGCGGTGCGGGGAGCGGCGCGCACCCGCGCAGCCACGGCGAGGAGGCGGAGCGAGCGCGGTCACGTGGGGAAGTGACGTCACCGCGCCGTTGCTACCGACGCTCCTCTCCGCTCCACGCCGTTGCTAGGGAGAGGAGGACTGCGGACGTCGCCGCCGCCGGCGGTGGAAGGTTTGGGGTCGCTTATAAAGTGCATTCGCACTTAAAACACGGAGTATACCCGGTCATTATGTCTTTCCATACGGTGCACGTTCCTCAAAAGAACATGCGTTGTAAAGAGGCCGCGTTAAATTTGGGATGTACATGGTGCTACGGGAACGTAGAGGAAGCTAAGTCGGAGCAGAGTTAACTCGATACTATTTGATGACGGCATAAAAAGTTATGTTCTTGTAATTCCAGTTTATTTATTTATTCATCCAATAATGAGTGCGAAATAACAGACGGCAATGAAACCCAAGTTCTCATTCGTACGCACTGACGTCGGAATGCTGCGCCGTCCGTTTCATGCGCGCGTTGGGTTAATTAGCAGGCGCTGTATTCGGTCAGTTTCCAGGATATATGCGGCATGCACTTCGACAAAAACGCACCCGACTGGCATTTGTAAAATACTCACGAAAACAGCCCGATAGCTGGCCATGCGTGACAATGCACAGTCGAGGGTGAAAACTGCGCGCGGCTTCATCGATGCGCAGCAGCTGTGGTTTGCTCTTTAAGTTTAATGATGCGTTAAAATCGCCCTAAAATATCTGATTTGACTGATTATGAGGTTTCACGCGCTGACGCTACACAGGCGACGATGCGTGCCGTAGTAGAGGGCTCCGGATTAATTTTGACCACCTGGGGATATAATTAACTTGCGCCGAAATCTCGAACACAGGCATTTTCGCTTCTCGCCTCCACACCCGCAAAAAAAGCGGCTGCCACGGTCTGGAATCGAACCCGCGTCATTCGGCTCAATTCTTGCGCTCAGCAGCACAACAGCCACCATGGTGGGTTCCTAAAATAACTAAATCACACTAAGATGCGACAATCGGTATACCAATTGCATAAGCGACACTGCCTGTAGGGGCTGGTGCGAACCGTTGAGCTCTGAGTGGTATACCGCACGGATGTTCCAAGAGCGCATTCGCAGAATGGCAAATTTGGTGTCGTACATCAGTGAAATGCTATTATTTGGGTGGCATTTACTGGAAGTAGTGATTTTGCAGAGCATGACTGTCGCACCTATATAACTTGATTGGCTTTCATCTAGGTGTGGCACAGCGACGCTTCATCGCACACGTTCATAAATTTCATGGGGATTGGACTTCACGGAAACGCGTCCATAGCTAACAAAAGCCCAATCTGTCCAAGAAATGCATGTGTCAGATGCACGACGCCAAGAAATGTTTGCGCGTATAAGTCGCACGCGTATATACGTTTAGAAAAAGTGAATGACAAAAAAAAAATTCCCCCGCACCTCCCCGAGGGGGATTGTGAGGATGCAGAAATGCATTGGGTGCACCGATAAGTGTGATGCGATTAATGGCGAAGAGAGAGGCGAGAGTGTGAACGTAATCATTTATTTTTTTCTTTTCCCACACCCGTCATTTCCGCTTCGTTATAGAGAAGCGTCTTCGAGACCGCGTTGAGCGCAACCGCCAACTGCAGAGGATCGTTCACATCAAAGTCGTCGGGAATCGTTTCGAACTCACCGTCAGCATCATCGACGTCGTCTTCCTGCGGTTCCTCTCGTTCGCCGCCGTCATCGAAGTGATCGAGCCGACTCCAATCGACCCGAACGTTGATGGCGCGATACAGCGGGGTGTGTTTTAGGTGATTGAGCCAAGCCAGGATGTTGCCGCGCTTCACCAACCCGCGCTTGTACGTTGACGGACTCATCAGCCTCCGCTTGATGTGAACGTCGAACGCAACGTCCTCGGGTACCATGCGAGGAAGGCACCGCACAACCTTCGATACGTCGATGGGCACGTTCACCGCCTGTCCCTTGATTCCAAACTGCCCGTTGCCTCGAGTCAGCCGCCTGATGCTCATGAAGGGGAGTCGAGGCGCGATGAGCCGCTCTTCGACCGGGTTCAGATCGGGAAGATGCGCCGACCGAAGAGGATATCGGTAGCCAAAACTCAGGCAGCCCTCCTCTTCGCAGCTTTGTCTTCTTCTCCTTCTTCTTCTTCAGCGGTTCCCCTACGGGAAGATGAAGCTGGTGGTTGAACGCGAAGCTATCTCGTGATGGATTGTTTGGTTGGGCAATCCCTATGGGCATCATGTCACAATCATCATCAGACGCGCTGCGGACGCCGGCCAACGTACGCAAGACAACCCCCGGCTCTAATGCCGGGTTTAGAAATAAGGTATAGAAATAAGGTGCCTCGTTGTTGAGTCATATGTTCAAATTATTGTGGGCACCTCACCGTAAACAAGTACACATTTGTTCAGCAACTCCATAAGAAAAATTCGACTACAGCACGACGAGTAGAGAATTCATGATTGCTTTTGAAAGTGACTGTTTTTGAGCGATATTACGGAGGCTGAAGTGCAAATGGGACATATAAATGGAGTAGGGGTAAGCAACAAGTAGGAGGCGAGGGGGAATGCAAACTTCTCATTATTGTTTATTGCTGAAAACAAATAACGCGCTGCAAAGATTGGCTTAAACTGAGCTTGCTATTTTGTAAAACTAAGAGGAAACAGCACATTTATATTTGTAGGACGTAACTATGATTATAATAATTACGCCTGCATGACTAACAGAGGTTCGATTTCTTCCACGTGGACGAAATCGCCGCGGGCCCATGCGCCCGACACAAAGGAATGCCGCGGCCAACGCGATCATTGCGGGTGCCGCGAGCTCATGCATGACACCAATAACTTAGTGAGACTAGAAAGAGTATTGGCTATGATCAGGAATCTGCCTGCCTGACCTGTTAAAATTCTGTCCTCCAACATAAACGAAGCCTGTTTGTGTGTTTTAATTCGACGGAATGATACAGCAATAAATGAGCGTTTTTGCAAGTTTTCCTGAACAAAACAATCTTTTGTTCGCGCTCAATCTTCAATCGAAGGTCCCATATTTCTGGTATATTTTGATTAACACCAAGAACGGCGATGAGATTTACCCGCTTACTAAAAAAATGAAATAAAAACGAATTTCATTTATGGGACAGCCGGCGGCCATCTTCAAAAAATGACCGTCTTAGAACGGCACAGCACATGGCTTTAATGAAACGCACGATGCGCCGAATGGCGGTATTATTTTATTCTAGGCTGTATACTCTACATGTAGTAATATTGTGTGATCATCCAACAAATGAGGGACTAAAATAAACGGATCTACCGCCGAGTTTGGTTGCGCCTTCCATCGAACCGGCACCACGCGTTTCTTTCGTTTTGAGAAACGTTCAAACGCTCGCGGTTCCTTTTAGATTTCATAGGGGTATTTACACGCTCAGCGTGACACTCCTCCACATGCATTTCTGCAGTTTTTCGAGAGCTGTGTCTCTAAATGATCACACATCGATGTAGGGTGCCCTGCTGTCTGCCTCTGAATAACTTCAAATCTAGTACAGGTACCGCCCTTTGTTCCGTTATATTCCCCGGTCTGGGGTGCTACCTGGTACTGTGGTATGTCATCAGGGGATATCAGAGAGGCTAAACCAGATCGCCTAAGAAAACGGCATCCATTCACGAGAACAAGATTGGCCCCTTTGGTGTAGCATTCGGCGAAAACTTCCCGTACTGGGAGAGGCCCTCGTCCTGCAGTGAACAGGCTGACGATGGGGATTTCATTTATGTGCGTGCTTCGTGCGTGTGTGTGTAAGTGCCGTATTCTACGCAGCTAAATTACAGTAAAGTACAGGAGGCGATGGTACAGCTAGTGAACTGTGGCTAAGGTGTCTGTTGTGCATAACTATTTGAACTTTTATAGGCGACGTAATTCCTCCAAAACATGGGTTAGTGTGGTGTTCACATAATAAATAAATGGAAAGCTGCTATACATTCAACATTCCTCAATATTGCGGCAACCTAGATAATCATGAACACATGCAATGTTGTTTGTGGTTTTTTCGTGGGCATTGTAGAAACTGTGGATCACATTTAACCACACTCCCGAAATTAACGTATCCCGACGTATACATCGAAAACATTCAAGTCTGCTGTACGGGATCATTTGAACTTTTAGGCAGCTTATGTAACTCCCTATACAATCGTTTAACATCATAAATATGACATTTTCCAACATTTGGCAACATTGCTGCAACGCGAAAAAAGCGCGTTAAAGGGCAACGTTGAAACGTTGCATGAATATCCAACGTTGGCCAACATTTGGCAACATTGCTGCAACGCAAGACAACGTGCCTGTTGGAAACGTTGCCTATGCGTTGTTTGTAAACGCTGCGTGAATGTTGTTGGATGTGTCCAACGTTGGCCCACACTTGTCAACATTGCTGCAACGTGAAAAAACGTGTACACGGGCAACACTACCCATCCGTTGTTTGTAAACATTGCGCGAATGTTGTTGAATGCGTCCAACGTTGGCCCACATTTGGCAACATTGTCACGACGTTGTGTAACGTTGCCTAACGTTACACAACATTGGCAACGCAGCAGAAACGTTGCGGAAACAATTTGTGCTACTAGGGTTGGCACACACACATGATGCTACGACAAATTAGGACCTGGGTCCTCCAAAAGGTACACGGGCTAGGCGCTTCATGCCATAGCTGCTGCATTGGCATAAGCTTCACGTCTCTCTGTATATCCGGCGGTATATGCTATGTTGGCCAGATTTTACCGAGTCCCCTCATGCAAAGGGACTCAATTCAGGACACCCAGCCGACAGTGTCAGAGAAGAAGCTGTACAGACTCAGACGGTAACACGAAGGGTATACACTTGGCCGACCATCGTGTCTAATACACATACATGCACTCCGGCATATGAAAACCCATGGGTTCTACGCAGGCTCAGTAGTCAACGTCAAAGAGAATCTTAAGATGTGCCTGGAATGTGAAAGCCTCAGCGGATTGTTTGTGTCCATGGGTATAAGCAGCGAGCACACTGCAAATGTAATTGATAGGCAAAGGTCAAGGCTGTAATGGTGCTAGTTTAACCAAAAGAAATGGTGAAAAACATCCCAATTTCAAACTGCATTGATGTAATATGGGCACGAGTGACGTTATATAGACGTGCACTGTAAATGCAGTTATCTGTGTGTTAACTGTACGTTAGCACTCAAGTGATACGATCAAACAGAATGGAGGCCCCACTGCAATTGCCCAGTTATGCTTTTTTTTGCGGTGGGTTAGGTCGGTGGCTGTCAATTGCACAAACAAGATCCTGTGATGTCTGGAAAGTGTGTATGGAACTTCCACTGCTGTACACATTTTCTGTACTACCTTATTTGTTTGAAGTTTACAATAAAATTGATGTCATTTGTTTTTCGGGCAAATAAGCCTCTTTAATGAACAAACCTTGCAGTTTTTTGTCGTAGCCTCTCTAACAGCCTACCTACTGTGCCCCTAAACAATGGTCGCTAAACAAATTCCCACTTGTCAGCCAGCTTCAGGGGCTTGTAACCATTTACTAGGATTTTTCATGGCCAACATAAATTCCAAGGAATCCACGGTGGTACACTCCAGGGCAGTGCAAGTCTCACAAGAAGTATGACAGCAGGACTGGACACTGTAACACAACCAACAGGCTTCATAGGTGGAAACCAGAAGCCCACCCACGCAATGCCATGCAATAAGCCAATGCAGTGAGTCTGTAGTATTAAGAGCGTAGGTTTTCATTGATTTTTATGCGAGGCATTCAACGTGTGGATTGACTAGTAAGGTCTAGCTGGCCAGTTTGAGCACAAAATACTCACTTGCGTCATTTCAGACAGCTCTCAAAGGCCTATCCAGATGTCTGTTTTTTTTCACAAAAAAAGTGCAAGCTTACAGTTGGGGATCTTGAAAACATTGTTTAGCTTCTCCAGCAATCGTGCGAGCCTGAGGTAACCCTACCTATAGGTGGTCTTCATGTTTACTAGCTCCCCCAGCGAGCACATGAATGCAGTGACTGAGAAAGATGGTGGCCAAAGGGAGAAGAGAGGGTGGTTCCTGAACAAACAGCCCTTGATCATCAAAACAGCAGAAAAGAGCGCTGACGACTCAGAGTCCTCGGCTGGGGTGTCAAAATACCTTCTACAGTGCATTCACAAACTTTTCTCTAAAAATCTTGCGATTACACACACTCCCTCCATAGAAGGGGTTTGTTGGCAAGGTTGGCAAGGGGTTGTTGGCAAGGTGGTTGAGTTCAAATTTGTGATTAGTAACAACATCAACTCGCCATTCGTCCCTTTCATTTAGCATGCTTCCGAGGTTCACTTTAAAAACCCTGCTTTTTCTAATTTACGTATAAATTGATTGATTACACAATATTCTCCTATTTACCTCTGTTCAAATAAAACTGGGTTATACCTTAAACGCTGCTGTGTCCATGCAGTCGCAACATTCTTCAATGGTGTTAGGTGGGGTACATTAAGCTCAGTATTAATAAACCTAAAACCAGGGTAAGTGAATATAAACTTTTGTAAGCATTCTAACTGCCTACCAATACTTTGAGGGTTAATCAACTAGGCTCATCCTTTTTTCCCATGCCTTTATTATTGTTGTGCTCTACAAACACATTCCCAGCTGTAACATGCCTGCTGAATGTAGGGCCCAAACCATTCATTTGCTATTTCGCACAATTACAGATGTGTGAAACATTGCTTTGTTTAGTTTTAGCCAGTAATTTCCAACAGGCCACTTAACTAATGTCAAAACCATATTAAAACATTAATTGCTATTTATAACAAACAGTATTCTTACATTTTACATAAAACATTTTGTTGCAACCTCACTTGACGTTTGTTACACAGCCAGCCTGGTTCATATTTATCTAGGTATGAAGGACATATACACAAAAAATGCCTTACTGCAATACATTCACATGCCTGTCTTAGAGCAAATCAGCAGTGACAGAAGCCACACGTTTTGGCTTTCCAGCAGAGCTTTGGTGTCAACAAAAAAGGAATCTTTCTTGGCTTCTCTGCAGAGCTTTGCACTCATGCAAAAAGATCACTTGGTGGTTTGGCTTTCCTGCAGGACTGTAGTGTAGTGCTAGAAGGATTCACTTGCTTATTTGGCATTTTTTCTGTATATTGTGCCAGAAACCGTGGTGTTTTGTTTGGAAAAGGAACTTCACATGCTGTGCAGAGAAAGTAGAGCTACTCACTGACTTTTTTCACAACCACGTAAATTTAGTATAATCACTTGTCATTTTCAAACACCGTGTTTGCTGTCTGAAGGTGTGATGGTGGGAGAGTTGGTTTATATTTTAGGGAAAAATACAGCGACAATAATAGTACTGAAGTACAAGGAAAGGTGCTGTGATTAACAGGGTCCATGTGTTCACACTTTGTTGTCCAGTTTATTTCCCGTGTTTTTTCATAAAGACTTGCTACAGTGCCTGATCAAGCCTGTTTTTGTGTAACATAAATGTCAACAGCGAAGCTCTAATCAATGCTCACATGCTGCCCATTGACACCAAAGCAGAAGTACGTTCATTGGAGTCATTTTATTGTTGAAGCCCTCCACGATACATACAGCTTTCAGCTGTACTCCAATATTTACAAACACCAACAAAGACATTCACGTCCACATAGGTGTCCTTGGCTCCAGGTTCACCCCCCTCCCCCAAGCACAGAGCAGACAATTAACAGCTGTGAACACAAAAATTAACGTTGAGTTGAATTCCACAGGGTGCTCAAGATGCAGGGTTCGTACGGGCTTCAAAAGCAAAAATTCAAGGGTTTTTAAGGACTTTCAAGGACCAGAAAACACATTTTCAAGGTCCCCATCTTATGTTTTATCTGGGATTATTGATAACTTTTTCAACAAAATGCAAAATTTTGATATTGCCTGGTACCTAAGAACATTATTGCACATTTAGATAATAGCTATGGGTTCATGAATGCTCCCCCAGCTTTATGTTTTTTTCACAGTTTATATTTAGAGGTTTTTCCTTTTTCTTGGTGTTTTGCTGAGGCTGTTTGATTTCAAAACTTAGTTAATGTTGCGTGCATCTCCTGCTTTGTCAGCAAGAGTATCAGCTGAAATTAACTCAGCAAGTGTTGCTGCAAGGCAGGATGAACTGTGTACACGTCCACCATTTGCACGTAAAAGCAAACGCAGATGGAGCGTATGGGGCACAGTAAACATGCAATGAAAGGCCGTCCACAGACTAGACAGAACATGCAAGATAGAGAACAGAAGCTGGCTTTCACGGGATTGCATCGTGACATGAATTCTCTTGGGGAGTGCTGCTCCCAATGTTGCCTCGTAATAATAAGAATCCACAACTCGTAATTTCACGCAATACACTAAAACTTGATAGTTACAATGTTTCTGTACATTTTTAAAACCTAAAATTCACGACAAACACTTTAAATTCTTGTGAAAAGATAGGGCCATTGGTTATCTCCAGAAAAATCAAGGGTTTTTAAGGACCCTTTAAAAATTCCATTACTTTTCAGGCCTTGAAATTTACACTTCTAAATTCAAGGGTTTTCAAGGACCTGTGCGAACCTTGAGGTACATTATTGTCACAGTCAATCAGAATTCATGAATCCACTGTAAGCCTTCGAGAGAAGCTCTCACCATTACTGGCCATCCAACTGAGTGGGCATGAAAGTATTGTGTGGTTGGTTATGTTGACTTCCAAGCCAAACACAAGAGTAAACAAAAAACTAGCCTACCAAAATACATAATCAGAACAGATGCAGGATGAAGTTTTGTTGACTAACCGGGTTGAAGAAGGCAGAAGGCAGTGGGGCAAAGGTTAGGGAAATAAAATCTATGCGGCAATTGTGAACAAAGTTATGAGACGCTGCCAGACGATCAGCTGGTGAGGAGGGAGGGCTATCCTATCTATCCCTTGCAACCTCTTTACTACAATTGAGCAGATAACAAGCTTGCATTAAATTTGCTAGCTGGCAGTTCCACGTACCCTATGTAGAAAATTCCAAGGTAGACAAAACGTTGTTTTCTGTGCTGCCTACAGATTGCTTAGAATTCGCAGCTCATTTGAGGTCTTGCCTATCATGAAAGCACAATACTATTATTCGAAACAACAAATTCGAAAAACATAGATTCACTTGTTTACCTTGAGGACACCAAACTTGAAAGCACTATTTAACACAAGTGCTTTCAAAATGCTAAGAAAGCACAAACGGCGATCTTATCGGCTTGACTTTTCCCGAACTTGCACGTGGAGCTTGAGCCTCCTTGCACAGGAAGCCAGCCATTGAGCGGCTGGTTTCAGTGATAGCTTGAGTACCTATGCTGCCCATGGACGCGCAGCTTCTGGGCTCTCCCGTTCACCAGGCCACCCACGATAGTGGAGCTGCGCTCCCTGCAGATTTCGTGCACTGCCCCGAGAGAAAAATTGCAGAACAGGCTACATGCGAAGACGAATTGCGTTCGATGGTGCCCTGCGCTACCTGACGATACTTGATTCGTGCCCACACTGACGCCGCTAACACTGCGTCGCTGGTGTTATCGCGTCATCAAAGTAAGCTACCTCGTTGGCCACGGCGCGAAGCGCTGGAAAACTGATCCGCACGGTTTACACCAGAATCAAAATACAAGGCTTGGAATGCAAGTAGCGATCGGAATAAGTATACAACGAATGCAGGAGTATAAAGCCGATGGCACGCAACATATTTTTAACGGTAACAATTTGCACGGAAAAAAGCGGGGCGAAGCAGCTTGCCAAAATAGGATGCGTTAGGCTTACCAAAACTAGCAGCAGCAAGTTCACGAAAAATAGGCGATAAATAATTGCAAACAATCCTCCCAACAAGAAAAAAGCGCAGCAAGGCTGCCGCTGTGCAAGGCGATAAGGACATAACGTTGCGCAGGCTTGCGATTGGAGCCACGGCCGGAATCCCACATGGCGCACACATGCACACGCCTTCAAACAACGTCCTCGATTGTGAAAAAAAATGTAGTCACGTCACAGGAAGTCACGTGACTAGTTTAGTTTGACGTCACTTCTGCGGGGCAGACGCCACCGCGAGGGGGCTAGATCTCGTGCCCCGCGCGGGGCACGAGACTTACCCATAATATAACTAGAGGGGAAACTGGTGATGCGATCGTACGCCTCAATGGGCGTGATTATGACAAGCATATCGGGCCAGTAGGCGCGGAACCCTGATTGGTCAATTCTAAACACGCTGATTGGTTGGTTTACAAGCGGATGCGACGTCATTTTTTTTTACTGGGAGAAAGACGGGCTGTTTTGACCTCCGACGTTTACGGCATGTTTATTTTTCTTCGGCATGGCGGGTTCTCCCACCGATGAGGATCGTAAGCGCTGCGACAAGGTGTTTTTGCACCGAGAAGACATGCTTAAACACGAGAGAAACGTGCACCACAAAGAGGGGACAAGCTCAAAAAGCCACATTAAGTGTGACAAATGCGGTCACCGCGTTGCAACCTTTGATAACCTCATCTACCACAGAGCGATGCACGATTTCGACGCTGAGATTGTGCAACTGGTCTTCGGAAGCGCTGAAGGTAAGAAAACTTGGAATAGTTTGCTTTTATTTCACCGGTGTTAATCCGCTTCATCTAGTATTGTGCCCAGTAATGTAAGGCCTCTTATCGCACCTGACCTTGAATAGCAGTGAGCAGCGTTTAGAAGTAAGAAAATGTAAATATGAGCGAAGAGATATTCGTATTTAATTGAATGGACATTTGTGTTAGATAGAAACGATGACTTCATTGTTTTATTTGCGACTGTGTTACAAAACTTGGTTAAGCTTCAACGTAGGCCTATCCACGCTTCAACGTATCCAACGTATCCAACGTAGGCCTATCCACGCTCATTGACGTTGCAATTAATGCAGGGCGGTATATTTCCTTCTGTTAGCTAAACTGAATCAAATGAAATGTAAATGTGAGCCGACGTATATCCGTCACTGTGTAAAATCAACTTCCGCTTGCTTCATGTTGTGACTGTTCCAAATTTTTAGGCCTAACGTATTAGCATGGTAACGTTCGCAAGTGGCAGTTGCGCGCATTCACCATATTACAACAATATTGCGACGCGGAGTCGTGGTTCTGGCGAGTTGGTACATCACTGCAAGGGTTTAAAAGCGCCGCAAAGACGGCGGACCGAAACAGAAGACGCACAGCGCACGGTGTGTCTGTGTTTCGGTCAATACGCGACGGTGTACCGCGAAGTGTACCGTCGCGGCGCTAAAAAAAATCTTGGAATCAAGGCAACGCAACATAATAGAGAGCTTTAGCATAGCGTTACCGTGTTTGCGGCAATCGACTGCGCATGCGCGAGAGTTAACGTGAACGGTAACTTACCGGCACAGGCTTTACCGTCGCCACGAGCTTCCTGAGCAGACGAAGTGTACCGTCGCGTATTGAATACAGCAAATGCGGTGCGCTCGGCGCTTTATGCTTGGTACAGCCTATGAAAGTAATCTTACTTGATGCTGTTTATTACGTCTTCGGGTCTTCCCATGGTGAGACTGCAGTGTTATGCTGCATCTGGCAGTGCGCCAGAACACTTTTCTCTTAGCAGAGCCTGCCTGCTTCAGAGAGCGCGTCTCCCAGGTGGCGGATAGGGAGGCTCCTACCAAGGAGGCGGGCTAGTATTAGCAGATTTCAACCAGCACAACATATGCTTCATTTCAAAAACTCAGCCTGCACATTCCTGTTTGGTAAAAGATGGCAGTATCATTAAGAATAAATGTGTTGTTGTATTTATGGTATGCACTACAGTTGCGTTTAAATTGCATGTCATCCCGCGGTGTAATCTTTGGACTGAAAACTGAACTGGGTGGTTCATCTAGGTTGGCCCAAGCATGTTGCAACTCAAGCCCATGCCTCTGCTTGGTAGGAGTGGTGCTTGCACACGCGGACCAACAGGTGACGGGACTATGAAAGCTAGTGCCCGGTGTTCTATAGTGCCCACAGAAATCGGGGTTCTATATCATGCTTATGTGTGCGCATGCCGTCAACTTAGCCTGTTTCGGACCTGAACATGTTGCTCTGGACTGCCTGTATGTTTTCTTGCACCCCTCATCCAGCGCCCGTTTCCCCGGGATGGTGCATACCCAACCCTGCCTGAGCCCGTTAAGCTCCAGAGGACTTCCACCCTGGGCCACGGCCCACAATGGCCCACCCGGTGCTGCAGCCCTGTCCACTCACGCTTCGGTAGCATGCTGCCATGGGTTCTTTTTGGATAGCCGAGGGGGGGGGGGATTCGGTGCTGCTACAATTGATCACGGCTAAACTAGCAGTGCTAGAAGAGGCCAACTGTGGGGACAGATACTCCTGTACAACAGAAAATGCCTGCTTTTGCTTACGCTGTTTAATCTTAAAAAAAGGAAGCAACACCTGGGCCATTAAGCACAGCATAGTGGAGGGCTACGGACCAATTTAGACAACCTGGGGCTATTTAATGTGCACCGTAATCTTGAAACAACGGCACCATCGTATTTTGCCTATTTATTCCCCGCAGTTACAGCCTGGCTGTCCTCAGTGACTGCATGCTGCAACCCTCCTTAGCTTCTCATGCTGCCAAAGCATGCTACAAAAGAACTCGTGGCTTGCTCAGATTGACGTTTGGGTTTCACTACCGTTGACGGATGTGAAGGCTCGCTTACAGCCTCTGTACATTTTTTTCGCTTGCTAGGAGTAGACCACATTCACAGGCACTACAAAAATTTTAGTGCCTTGGAATGTCGCCACTTTTGCCTGCAGTTGGATGTGCACTACCCCCGCCGTCTCCCCAAATGTGCTAGGCTTTTTTGCGAGCTGAGAACAAACTCGTTTATTACCTGTCAGCATGGTCACTCATGCTGTATGTGTTTAATTTTTCTGTATTCAGCAAGTTCCTGTTGTCATGAAGATGCTCCATCCCCATTGCCTGCTGCGCCTGTTACTGGACAAGTCACTGGTGCTCCAAGAACTTTAATTTTGAGCTGTGAATGCAACACTGAGGGAGCTGAAGGCATGGTGAGAAATGTGTCGCCTGGGCTGCAGTCGGTGTTTCCCTTATTGCTTGAGATGTGCTCTAATAGGAGTGTTGCCACACTACCTTGGCAATGGGGCCTACACTGTATTTATACGAATCCAAATAAGCATGATTTATTTATCTGGAAAGTTTGCTTCAGAGACATCTCTTTGCTACAGACAGCAATATAGGCCAGGGGGCTCTAGGCCAGGGTGAGAAATGGGAACTATTGAGTGCATGGTGGAGGCTGCCACGAGAACCCCTCATTTGAAAGACTGGCAACAGTACCGCTTGATTATGAACTTCTGCAACTTAATTTCCACGTGGTGGTTTGTTGTGCACCTGCAGCATTCCAAGAAAAATGGCATTCATGCTGGTTTGCATGATGGAAATGCGAGGTTTTCTGGGTCTTTCACAGCTGTGTCAATTTTTGAGCACCACAATGGGAAACTTGATGAAGCCAACATTTCAACAAGAGGAATCGCCTTCAGATAACTCCCCTTGTCAAAGCAATGGCTCAACAGTTATTCCTTATGGTGTGTTGATGGATAAGCACCTTCACTGCGTTACAAAATTTTTTTATTCGCTAATGATCAACCAAACAATCAGGTCGTCCTAACGTGGTAGCCTTATGGTTAATTTTGTTTATTCAGAAAGAAACTGATGCTTATCAAGGGTGTGTGCAATGCAGTGGTTTGTAAGTGTTTCGAGAACCATCATGAAACCCAGTAAAAGGCAACAAACCTCAACACATCAGAGATCAAGGCGCTTGTTTTCAAGCAAAAGGAGTTTTCATAGTAGCGGTATCCTACATGGTAGACTGCAGCGCACATGAAGAGGTAACAAAATAAAGTCTCTTAGCAAAATGGCTTGGTGCAGGTTGGTTGCCATGGCCATTTTGAGTCACGATGACTAATGTTTGTGCATAATCAGCCTCCTACTGTCCACTGCAACACAAAGGCCCCTCTCACAGACTTCAAATGCATGCTCTGTCATCTGAATCCATTCCTTTCTCTGCAGAGGCAAGAGTACAGTACAGACAATATTCATGCAGCAAGCACACACAAGTAAAATTGGCCAACGAAGTATTTGTGCCAAAACAGCAGCAAAGCAGCAAAGAGGGTCAAAAACACTGCAGCAACTGCATTTAATTGCAGAATGCGTGAGCTTTCAGAGATGCACAGTAAAGCTTACAACATGCCAATGTAAACTGCCCTAAAGCTGTGATGCAGAACAGCAGCAAGTAGAAAGCTATTTTAAAGCTAATACTGAAGATGTCGTGCAATGAAGTGTGCATGTCTCGTACAAACATCTAGCCATACAAATTGCTAGCCATAATGTCTTTGGTTCAGGTTAGGTGTTAACAGTATATATAGTATCTGCATGCAAGCAGAAATGATGTGTTAAGCAGACACAGCCATGCAGTATTCAGTAAATGGAAGCAAGTGTGGCATCTTCTGTGCAAATCAGCGGTTGCCGAAATAAACAATGCGGCATGGCTATTAGCAGCAAATTTCCCTAGGGCAGAGGACACGCTGAGGCTTCATTGATTGTAGGATTTAAGGCGCAGACGCAATGCAGGCAATGAGGCGCGCCGTAGTGAAGGGCTCCGGATTAATTTTGACCACCTGGGTATCTGTAACGTGCGCCGAAAACTCCCACACACGGGCGTTTTTGCTTTTCACCTCCATCAGAAAAGCGTCCGCCGAGCCCGGGAATCGAACCTGCGATCTTGTGCTCAGCAGCGCAACGCCTTAGCCACTGAGCCACCGCGGCGGGTGGCGCTCAGGCTTCATCAACTGGATGGAACAAACCATTTGTGATTCGTGTTTGGGAGAAGGTATACATGCAAGTCGGGAATTTTGAAATTAAGAGCATATAAAAAGAAAGTGCAACTCTCGGCCTTGGGCGAGCACAAATCATGGCTGCATGTTTATGCACACGGTTAGCTGCCTGTACTGCAATGAATGTGCAAGTAGTTTTCTCCACCACCTATTCACCAAGTAGGGTTTTATGCTGACCATAGCACTAGAGAGAGTAGGTTACGGGGTGACAAGGGTTGGCTGCAGCGAATCCCGCATGGCAGGCGAATATGTGGCCCTGAAAAGGGCCGTTTCAACAAGCCGATGGTCTTCGGTGGTGCCTCGTTGCACCTCAGGACGGCGAGCAGTATTGCAGGCAGTCGTTCCTCTCGTGGCCCTTGGCTCCACAGCGGACACAGCGGTTGAAGGTGTACTTGGCACCAGGTGCAGCTCGTTCTGGCGAGAGAATGCCCCGCCCATACCGCCTGGCCAGCGCCTTCACAAGGATCGCGAACATCTCGTCCATGCCACGATCCCTGGACACGTGGTATCCATCCGCGGCAAACAGGGACCGCTTCGGCTGTTTGGTCGCGTTCAGGAAACGGTGCTGCGCACAAATTCAACAACAAAGCAAGCAGACTGTCAGGGCAAATGCAAGCACAGTTCACAGTACAGATATTTGGTGTTTGGTAACAACAGAACTCGCAAAGAAATGCGAAGGCATCGGCTCACTACTAAGTTCTTTTTTAACCATGTATGCAAACATTTAGTGCGACTCTCTGCCATAAATAAGTTATTTTTATGCCCCTGCTACACTAGGTTTTGAAATGCCATTCGGCTCAAATGATATTCGAGCCAAATAAGCACCAAAATGGGCATTTGAGATTTCAAATGCCATTTTTAGCACTCGCACGCAGCGTCTTCGATCGGCAGAAAAAGATATAATACTTCCGTACGTAAAACAAACAAAATATTTGCTTGTGGAACTTTGTTCACTGCAGATTTACTTAAAATATGAAACAAACGTATTTAATACTCTCAAAACCACTGGGTCAGTCGCAAAAAAAAACTACGCAAGACAGCCGCCACATTAGAGTAAAAACTGGTGCCTCTTCTAATTTGACATCATTTTACTGCCTTAGACTGCTCCTAAATTTGATCGTTGTATTATTGTACGAAAACGAAACGGGGCGACAACAGTGCCACTACAGCACGGCGAGCAATTGTGAAATCTTTCAAATACCATCGAAATTGTAGTGTAGCACGGCGGATGCTGAATGACATTCGAAGAACCCCATTTGGTTAAAATGACATTCGGACCCTAATGTAGCTGGGATATTAAACCATGTAGCAAACATTTAGTGGTACTCTGCCATTACTAATTTTGTAAGGCGGACTTCTCCTAAGTTTCATACAAAGTGGGACTTTTAGCTCCTATTTCCGACTCTCAGTGCAAACGCTAGGGGGTACGGCAAGTTTGATAACATGCATTTCGAGAGCACAGCGACGTCGAAGGGGAAGCACATGGTCGGTCAACATGTATTTCACAACGGAATGGTACCTTCTATGCACATAATTCCACGCAAAACTGGCTAAATTTGTGTACAATTTCTAATTTTTTAAGGCCACGTTAGAAATATAGTTATACGTAGCCACTAGAGTACAAAACCATACACGTAGGCCTATACGAGCTCGTCCATTGTTACCTCGGCGTTCAGTATGTAGACGTCCCGCATACGCTTCAGGGTGGCCGTTAGCTTCCTGTTCAGCAAGCGACGAGTGGAACTCGCGCTTGCCGACTGGAAGCAACGAGACAACACCGTGAAGACGTACACTGCAGGGGCCACCTCGCGCTGCAGCTGGGTCACCAGGGCCTACAACACAAACAGGGCGACATTTGATGTCCACCCGCCTTCCCACACAAACAAAATAGTGCGAGTGTTTCCTATGTACACACCTTGATGCTGTCACATATCCGCTGCGGATCTGCGCCGGTCTGGCCTAGATCGTTCCCCTAACATAGAGAACGCCGAAATCTGCCGGCCGGCACCGCAAGCGCGACACGGCTTCGGACAGCCGGGGTGTGTTGTGGCCACCGAAGCTAAATGTACATGTCTCCACAAACGGCAACAAGCGCAGCCGCAACCTGCACATGAATTTGCGTTGGCTGTCGCCAACTAAAACTCCGCGTAATGACATCACTCGAACCTGGCTGCCTGGCGTTGCACAAAGGATGAACCACAGAACAGAGAACCAGAGAACCGTCCTCTGAACTCACGCCTCACGCTGCCAAATGACTGCCCTGGCGAGAAAAAAAATCAAACGTCACATCCGTTAATGTGTGTGTGACGTCATTTTAATGGACCAATCAGGGTTCCGCGCCTGCAGGCCCGATATGCTTGTGTGATTATGGTGGGGACGCTCTTACCAGCCATCAACAGATCCAGGTCGTGACGTCACAGCCAAAAGTCACATGATAAAGACATTTTCGTCACTTCCTAGGCTGTGGGCTTTTTTTTGTTGTTTTTACTTTTTTCACGAAGGCACTGCTCATAGTATCAAGAAGCTATGCACTTCGGTAAGGTGTCTTATATCACCATTGCGCAAGTGCGCCCTTCTGCAGCGGTGGGTTCGCTTTGGCGTTTGTTTGATGACCGAGTTTCTGTCAACGTAGCTGTCGCTTCCTTTAGTTTCACCCAAGGCTTCAGCCAAAGCAGTGGAGGCAATTGCCAAAGGCATCGTGTGTGTGCGCTACGGTCGCTTCGCCGGTTTTTTTATTGTTATTGCGTCATTTTGCCCTGGGAATTTGTTCTGCGCCCGAGTTGGTTTCTTTCAACGTAGATGATACCCGCGTGATATGTTGAAGTTTAGTAAAACTTGTTGCTGGGCTAGTTGGTTCATGATCATAAAAACTGGGATTAGCGCTTTAAAGAACAGGACACACGTAAGAGAAAATGGACAGGACTGGCGCCAGTCCTGTCCATTTTCTCTTACGTGTGTCCTGTTCTTTAAAGCGCTAATCCCAGTTTTTATGATATGTTGAAGTGTATCGTCGAACTGTCCCTCGGCGTCCGGTTCTGCTTCTTTGAGCCAGCTCACGAATGAAGCCGTCACCTTGAGCTCCGCCGGTGAAACGGCGACAACGCGACGACACCGATTTTTTCCTTAGAGAATCGAGGACGAAGTGTGACACCACTAGTTATGCGCCCCCATATCCTACAAGTATACAAGTCACGTTGCCGTCAGCAACAACATGCAGCAAAATTGTTCACCAAGCGAGGATATGCCGTGCTGTGATGCAGCGAATTCAGTGATGTGGAAATGATTGTGTGCTTTGGGGTGCCAAAGTGGACGTACCACATTCGGCTTGTTTTTTCGGCGACAGGTAAATGCGCTAATGAGACGTGGTCGAGTTCACTGTGTTCTGGTATATCTACGAATTCCACGGTGACAAAGAGAGCGAGAGAGAGAAAACCTTTAATGAAAGCTGAAGCTGAAGAGGTCAGTCCCACTAACGGACAATTTGTTTTATGGTAAAGGCGAGATTAGCCAAGCCATTGCACTTAGCTTGCTATCGCCCTTGATGTCTGCGCTCTTTGTGGCTGAGTGCGATGCTTGCACGGGCAGCTATTTTTGCAAGGCAGCTGTATGATGCGGGCTTCCAAATACAAGTGCCTCACATACATACTATTTTACATTGCCTAATCGGTCTAACTGGTGAAAAGAGCAAACTTAATATCGTAAAGCAGTGGGAAGCTGAAGGCATGTAAAGTTTGATAAGTGCACCTCGCAGGCAGCCAGTGGTGATCAGCCTTTCTTATATGCACCTCCTGCAGCTGTAACTGCCCTACCTGGCCTAATTGCACCTAATGACAGTACAGGACGAGAATATTAACAGATAAGCCATTTGCAGTGTCGTGGTATTTTATTGTTTCTCTGTTTCCTTAGTGCAGAAACACACCCAGCTCAGCATAATCTCAACCTTTATAAATGAGAGCAAAGCGAAGTTCATCCAGCTGTAAGTGGTCATAGCGCTGTACTCTTATTTTTATGGCAAGACTTCCCTGACCAACACACCTTTTCCCATGGCGTTTTACACCCATGATCCCATGGCGTTTTACACCCATGATCCCATGGTGTTTTACACCCATGACTTCAATTTCTGAGACCCACTTTGGGTTGCCCATAGAAGCGGCCATTCCACTGAGAGAAGGACGAGTCATTTATGCGAGTCTTCCCCATCGAGATGTCAATAGCCACCTGCACTCATGCTATTGTCACTCCAATTGCCTTTGAACTCTCAACTGTGCATTGTGCTCTCAAAACTGCAAATGCTCAACGCAGGAACACACGTGTGCACTAACTCAATCAGCGCTGTAAAGCACTGGGACAGGAAGATGCTTTGAGTCTTCCAGCATATGCATGGTCACTATTCAATATTTCCATCCGGTGATTGCAAAGACAGCCTGAATGTTTCTAACACTTTGCCGACCACATTTTCTCCTCGCCATACCAGACTCTTTGCCAAATTACTGCCTTCAGGTCCTTCTGCTTTCTTAAGACTCAAAAATCTCTGCCCCCAAAGTTGCCGATGCATCTGCTCTCTTCTTTGCACTGTTTCCGAGAGGAAGTTTCTCTTCAAAGGCGTCTAGTTGGAGTGGCCCTCACACTTTTTCAATCTGGACACATGTAATACCCTGTCCACTGAAATCCACATACATGAGTCACTAAGTCGTAAATTTTCAAAATGTCTTTGCCCATTGATAGCAGGTATAGGTTCTAAAGAGTGGACTCTGGTGGTATGTTTTGGGGCAACACGTTACGTAAAATGGACTCGGCAAGCCTAACAAGGTATTTTTAGGGCAACAAAAAGCCAATAGAGGCACGAATCTAAAAATAAGCTCTTATAGGCACAATCAACGGTTGATTAAATTTCAATTCCTGTAGTTTGTGCTTATTGGTTGAATGAACTTGACAGGGACACCAGGAAAAAAATGGGCATTTTGCCTAAAGTTTCGATCTCTTGTTATATTTTGTATATCAGGGCATGAGCTGTGTCACAAATATTATCATGTGCCTGTGCATGACTGTTTTGTGTGCTGGAATTTGCTTTTTTTACTGATGTGCACATGGTTTCTATATACACAATTGTACTTTAGCAGTAATACTTTGTTGCACTTGTTCCTGTCATCCTCCTCTGTCTCGTGTCAAAATTTTGCTTGTATATATGCGAATATATCTTACCAATAAATCCTAGTTGGAAATAGCAATTGTTCATGTCATCCTTCGTTGAATCTCATCCAAATTTTGCACTTTACACGTCTGAAGTCGCCCAAAAGTTCACATCGGTCAGTTACATGAGAGATCCAGAACACCACCCACTAAAAGTCTGCATTGCTTCACCTAATAATTCGGCTGTAAGCTTCAAGTGATACCAACACCAGTCATCCAGAGTTAACAACTATGGAGCTAGTAGTATAATGCACAAAAGAAATTGGAACAGATACGAGGCTGTTTGGCCACAACGTTTCATTGCAATCGAATATCCCGGAAAAAAAGAGTCAGTGTTGGGTGCAACAGGGCCTCCGAACACGTTGGCTTTAATGTTTGTTTCAGTGAAGTTTTTCTGAGCCGACATCACAAGCAGCACAGAGTTAGAGAGAGAGAGAGAGAGAGATGAAATGTTTATTTGAACTGAGAGAGAGAGAGAACAACTTTATTTAGCCGCACAAAATTGTGGCGACTACGTGCCGGATGGGGTGGTTCCGTCTTCATGGGACCCATATGCTTCCGCGGCTGCCTGGCCCCTGGAGAACAGGACGAGCTGGTCTCCCAAGGCGGGGTTGGTTAGCAAGGTCTCCCATCGCTCGTTAAGGGCTGTGGGAAAAGTGATGGAGGGTTGGGTAAGGGGTGGGGGGATTGCCTCGGTGAAATCGCACTCTCCGATGAAGGTTTTGATTGAACTATGGTATCTTCATTAAGTGACTTTTGCTTCACCTAATGGGAATGCACTGTCCCCTTATAACTGGTGAAGGTGGTACAAAATTAATTCAGCTATTATCAACACACCCACTGAAAGGAAAGTGCTGGTGATCCCTTTTACATTCCTGATGATGATGGTTAGAGTTTTTTGGCGCAAGGCCAGCTGGGGCAAAGAGCGCCAAACAAAAGTATCTAAAATAAAATAGTGGCTACTAAAGCCAAAACAACAATAAAATCAAATAACGGCAATGGTGATGGCTGGTGTATAGGGCCAGATTTGATTATGCGTGATAGGAATTGAGGTTTAAAAAATTCACATCTGACAAGTACTCAAACACACGTTTAACGGAAAACATGGCATCGTCACCCAGAAACAGAGATGGATGTAGGGAAATATGTTGTCTGTAGAGTTCTCTGAAGTATTTGTGTCGTGTTGTGTGAAGTGCCTTGCATGTGATTAGTATGTGCACTACGGATAGGGCCTCTCCGCACCTGCTGCACTGGGGTCTAGAAGATCCCGTCAGCAGATACGAATGCGTCGCATGGGTGTGCCCTATCCGCAGCCTACCCAATGCGACTTCCGTGTGTCGGTTGTGTGAGTCAGCTGTGTACCGTCCCAAGTGTGGCTTTATTACATGTAGTTTGTTGTCTGTCTGTTCGTCCCAGTGTGTTTGCCATGTTCTGCGCAGGTGTTGTCTTATGTGTGGCTTGAGGTCTGTGTAGGATATCGTTGTAATGTCTACAGTGTTTTTGAGTGCAGCAGCAGCGGCCGTCTCGTCTGCCAACTCGTTCCCAGCGATCCCAGCGTGCCCTGGGGCCCAGCAGAGGAGCAGCTGATGCTTCTGTGCATACACAGACATGATAGTGTTAAATACAAGATTAACTATGTGGTTTTTGGGGGGTGTATGCGATGACAGTGCTCGAACAACACTCAAGGAATCTGTGTAAATGATAGACTTCGGAATTGGATTTTCAAGTATGTGTCGTACAATCAGTAAAATTCCATATGCTTCTGCTGAAAAAATTGTTGTGTGGACGCTCATGGTTCTGGCTGCACTGAAATTTGGACCATGAGCATCGCAGGAGACTATAGTCGAGGTTTTAGACGCGTCACTGTAAAATTCTGGAAGTGGGTATTTAAACTGCAGAGACAGAAAGTGCTGCAGTATTGCAGCTCGCGGTACCCAAGTTTTGTCAAGTTTCATAAAAGAAAGGTCAGAGGACACAGGACGAACTTTCCAAGGAGGTAAAATGTCTAAAAAGGATGATCTGTACACATCTGAAAACGAAGCGCTCAGAACCGAGGCTCGCTCTCTCACTCTAAGTGAAAAGGGCAGAGGAACGGATGGGCGATTTACAAAAAGCACAGATGTGGATGTGTCGTTAAAGACAGGATAAAAAGGATGGTTATTCAGCGAAGAAATTTTAAAAGCATAAAGTAAGTCCATGCACGTCCGTTGGTTCTCAAGGCTCCACTTATTACACTCGGCATACAGACTCTCGACAGGGCTAGTGCGAAAAGCACCCGACGCAAGCCGCAGCCCCAAGTGTAGCACTGGGTCAAGCATTCGCAACGCTGTTTTAGTCGCCGACTCATATACCACACTGCCATAGTCTAAACGAGACCCAACCAAACCAGTATAGAGCCGTAGTAGGAGCTCTTTGCCGGAACCATACGATTGATGGGAGAGAACCTTAAGTATATTCATTGTTTTCAGACATGTATGTTTAAGTTTCTTGATGTGTGGAATGAATGTGAGTTTCTGGTCAAACACAAACCTAAGAACCTGTGCTCCTTGTTCACAGGAAGCGACACGCCATTCAGAGTAATGTCTGGGTCCGGATGGACCCCGTGCTTCCTGGAGAACACAAGGCAGGAGCTTTTTGCAGGATTCAATTTAAACCCATTCTTGTCTGCCCAGCCGGCAAGCTCCTTGACACCAAGCTGAACCTGACGTTCGCATATTGACATATTACATGATTTGAAAGATATTTGCACATCGTCTACATACATAAATTAAGAGATTGTTGGTGGCAGTGCCTTTCCAAGAGAGTTCATCTTTACGATAAAGAGAGTGCAAATCAACACGCCACCTTGCGGCACGCCATTTTCTTGGACGTGAACCTTTGAAAGTGCACAACCAACTCTTACTCTGAACGTTCTCTCCGACAAATAACTAACAAGGGTGTTCAACATATTACCCGAAACACCGAATGACCTGAGGTCACTAAGGATCGCATAACCCCAAGCGGTGTCGTAGGCCTTCTCGAGGTCGAAAAAACAGTTAAGCAGTACTGCTTATGCACGAAGGCATCCTTGATGTATGAGTCAAGTGCAACCAGTTGATCGTTTGTCGATCGCCCCACCCTAAAGCCTGCCTGGCAGCTCTCGAGAAGACCATTGTACTCGAGGAAGTACACGAGCCTGCGATTGATCATCTTGTCGAAGAGCTTGCACAGACAGCTCGTCAGGGCTATTGGACGGTAACTTGAGGGGGACGAAGGGTCCTTTCCCTCCTTCAAGAAAGCCACTAAAATGGCCTCCCTCCAAGAGTGTGGAATGTGCACCGAAAGCCATATTTTATTATGTAGATGTAGAAGTGCTTCAAGTGTGTCTGCGTGTAGGTGTTGTATCATTGTGTATGTAATGTTGTCTGGGCCTGGAGCTGAGGGTTTACACGTGCTCAGAGCAGCCCTCAGCTCATGTAGTGAAAACAGGGAGTTGTAAGAAGTCTGTGATTTATTGTTGCCGTGTAGGGACTTCTTTTCACAAGAGGCTTTATACTTCAGGAAAGTGTTCGTGTAGTGTGCTGAACTGGTCAAGTGTTGGAAGTGTTGTGCAGGTGTGTCAGCCTGGTCTTCCAGTGTGTCCCCTGTTGTACTGACCAGAGGCAGGCTGTGTGTTGTCCTTTGAGTTTGCGTATACGTGTCCATACCTTGCGTGTGTTTGTGTACGAGTTTATAGATGTTATGAATGAGCGCCAGCTATCTCTATTTGCCTCACGGCGCACACGTTTTCCGAATGCCTTGGCCCGTTTGAACAAGAGAAGGTTTCCCGACGTGGGGTACCGATGGAGGATACCCCACGCCTTGTTCTGGGCCTCTCGCGCCCGCCTACAGTCCTGATTCCACCACGGCCTCCGCTGGTTGCGCGGGGCACCAGAGCGTGGGGAATGGAGTTTTCGGCGGCGTCGAGGATGTGCGCCGTGAGGAGTTGTGCGGCTTCATCTACGTGTAGGTGTCTCTTGGATGTGTGGTGTAGTTTCGATGTCTCTGTAAATGTGCTCCAGTTAGCTCGTGCTTCATTGAACCTATTATGGGAAGATGAACTGCATGGGCCTTTACCTATATGTGTAAGTGAGGTGGGGAAGTGGTCACTGCCATATGGGTCAGTTCCCACACTCCACTCGAGAAGAGGAAAGAGAACTGCGGAGCCAATAGCCAAGTCAAGACATGAGTATGTGTTGTGTCGTATGTCATGATATGTAGGATGTTTATTGTTGAAAAGGCATGCTCCAGAGGATGTAAGAAACCTCTCTATCAGGCGACCCCGGGCATCCGTACGAGAAGAGCCCCATAGCGAATTGTGAGCATTAACATCGCCTGTTAAGATGTATGGTTCGGGCAGCTGGTCAACCAACGCCTCGAAGTCAGAGCGCGGAAGTGCAAGATCAGGAGGAATATATATTGAGCATACCGTTATCAACCTATTCAATAATATTGTTCAAATTGCTACAGCCTCAAGGGCAGTGTTCAGAGTGACAGGGTGGCAGGCTATGGATTTCTGGGCAATTATGGCCACACCGCCAGAAGAGTGTGTGCAGCCATCCCTGTCCTTTCTGAAGACCATGTAACTATTCAAGAAATTTCTGTGCTTGGAATTCAACTGTGTTTCCTGAACACACATTACACTTGGCTGATGGACATGCAGAATCTCATGCATGTCATCAAGATTATTCAGAAGGCCTCTGCAGTTCCATTGTACTATGTTTTCTCTTCCCATTATTATGTGTTCAGAGCTCCTGGTGCGTGACTATTTATATAGGGTCTTTCGGTGCTTGGACTCTTGGAATGGGTTTTCTGGCCTTCTCTACTTACCTGGACGTCGCAGCCCGTTCCTTTCGTTGCGATGAAAGCCGGAAGGGCTCGACGTCCATGTCGTCATCTGAAGGCAAGGGGGTGCCCAGCGGACTGTTCCCCCTTGACGTGGTACCCTTTCGGGTGTTCTTTGCCTGCGCTGCCAGTGCCGAAGGCGTGGGGAGCACCACAGGTGGCACAGGCAGTGAGGTGGGGGAGGGGGTCGCTGCGACTTCCTCCGTCTCCATCTCCCCCGTGCCCTTGCGTGTGCTTTGGGCCGGTGGTGGAGAGGAAGCAGAGGATGCAGCGGGATCCCCAAAAGACGTTGCCACCACAGCCGCTGCTGGGTGAGCGAGCGGTGCAGAGGCTGGTTGGGCTGCCCGGGGCAGCCCTGCGGGGGGGGGGGGGGGGGCGGGACCAAGTTTGACTCGCGGTACTGGGTCCCCGCCGAAACCAGACGCCGCCCCGCAACCCGGCGAGCAGCGTCGGCGTACCTCCCCAGGGGAAAAGAGGCGAACCTCTTTCGCGCCTCCGGGAAGGTTATGATTTCTGTTACCTTTACGTTGATGATTTTTTTCTCTAGTTGAAACTTTTCTCAAGCGCGAGAATATGCGGCATGTGGACCCTGGCAATTCGGGCAGGTAAAGTTGGTTGCAGTACAGTTGTGGGATAGATGATCATGCTGGCTACATTTGGCACACGTTGTTCTGCCACGACAGGAGTTGGTACCATCCCCGAACCTCTGGCACTTGAAACAGCGCTGCGGGTTCGGGATGTATGGTCGGATAGGACAACGAATGAAACCTGCGTTGACATGCTCGGGCAGTGTGCAGCGGTCGAAAGTCAGAATCAGATGTTTGGTGGCTATTTCTTTGTTGTCTCTCCTTATGACGATGCGCCTTATCTTTTAGGCCTCCGAGCAGATCGGTCTCTGTCTCGGTTAGGAGGTCTGGCTCAGATATCACACCCTGGGAGCTGTTGAGGCTGCGGTGGGGTGTGACTGATATCCAGGTCTGCCATGCGGGTTTGGCTCATGAGAGTTGTGGCTTGCTTCTGTGAGGTAAACTCAGCTAAGACCTCGCCAGTTCTCAGTTTGTTGGCATTGTATGTCTTGCCAATGATAGATTCAAGAAACTTGGATACAAGGAATACAGATTGTGAGGACAGAGGCTTGGATTTGTCAACCGATTCAACTATAAAAAAACGTGGGTAGTTGTCAGGTTTCGGTGAGTTGATGGCAGGAAGAGGTGGAAAAGATTCTTCGGTGCGGACCCTTTTCAGGGTCCGATCAGGTTTGGAGGGGGTTTTTCGATTTACCATATGGCATAGGAAAAAACAGGGGACGGGGGTACTTCCTTCGCTCGGGTTACCCTGATACCGAGAGAGGTCCCGGAGCTCCCTGCCTGGTAAACAGGCAGGGAGCCCATCCGCCGGAGCTTGACCTGGGCTCCGACGGCCACCGTTTGTGGTTTCTAGCCTTCACCTTAAAAACACATCACCACGGTAGGTCACATCTTATGTTGGGGGCTCGGGGTCCGCGGTATCGCCAGTACCGTCAGCAAGATTACTCAAGGTGCCCCGTGCGGGGCCTTTTACATTCCTGTGTATAAGGTGTTTGCAGCATATTGTGGCAGATTTTAATTTTTGTTCCCAGTGCAAATTACGAAAGGCACAAATTGCGGCTCGTTGAATGTTATGTGGTGCTTTTGAATAGACTACGCATTTGGGGTGGGGGATTGATCGACCAACTTTCCGAATAATGCTTTAGTTGCGATTAATTTTTAAATGCGGAGCATTTCTTAGGCTCGCGATGTCACTCGTCGGTGTTGTCGGCGCCGTCCATACGCTGACTGCGCATGCGCGTCGCGTCGAGGCGCAGGTGCGCGTCTCTCCCCCGTACCCTCCTCGCTCTCAACAACAGGTGCGGCAGTGCGGGAGGAGCGCGTGTACCCCGTGCGCTCCGTCGCTCTCAACAACAGCTGCGGCGGTGCGGGGGGGAGCCCGTCTGTGCGCGCATGCGTTGTAGCTACCCGTGCGCTGCGTCGCGCTCAACAGTAACGGCGGCAGGGCGTGTACATGTGATAACGGCGTGGTGGGTGCGTGGAAAGTTCGCGCGCTTGTGTACAGAAGTGTTCGCATGCGCGTCTCTCCCCCGTACTCCTCTCCCTCGAACGCGGGCGGTGTGTATACAAGCGGCGGAGCGCGCGTTCGGAATTCAGTCAAGGGCGTCTTTGCTTGGCTATCGCTTGACTTGACGCTTTGCTTGACGGCACCAAGCAATAAAGACAGACTTTAACTTTACACTCCTTGCCTTCGCTTCTCCTTCATTCAATAAATAAGAATAATAAAGACGAAATAACAATTAAGCATTCCCTAACCATACCCAATTACGCAACATTCACGCGATACCCCCACCACTCTGCGACGCATTTACTCGAGTTCCCCCCATGGGAAGAAGCGAGCGGGTTTTTTTAATCGGTTGAAGTCCTGTGAGCAAACCGAAACAGGAGTGCTGCATTAAAATTGTGTGCATGTTGAGGACCATATTTGTGTTCAAATAACCCGCCTGACATTACAACTGAAAACAATGCAAGTATGCTCAGAGATGACAGCGATTAAAACTGATAGGGCGGAGACAGACAGACAGAACAACTTTATTTGGCCACAGCTGAGGTGATTAGGCCGCCGGCGTCTTCTCCGTCGTCCGTCGGGCAGCAGGGCCCCTTTTGGGCAGTGATCCGGTGCCTTCGGCCAAGCGGGCCAGGTCTTCTTGAATTTGGGGGTTTGGGTCACGCAGGGCGGCCTCCCAGCGCGCCTCGCTGGTGATGGTAAGGAGAATGGGATGGGATCGGTGCCTGGATAGTGGGATGCTATCACAGGTCCATATGATATGCGATAACGATGCGTGAAGTACCGAACAATATGGACATGCGTCTACGTAGGTGTCGGGAAAGATTGCAGACATGATGGCAGGGGTGGGGAAGGAGTGGGTCTGGAGCTGCCGATAGATGACCGCCAAGGATCGGGATAGAGATGGGTGAGGAGGAGGAAACATGGCACGCTCCAAGCGGTAATGGGTGAGGATGTCCCCGTATGTGGGCAGCCTGCCCCGTAGAGTGAATACCTCGCTATCATCGAGCCCTCGGAAAACCAAAGCTTGAGCAGCTTCGTGGGCCGCTTAGTTACCTCGTGGGCTACCTCGTGGGCCAGGTAGCGCAGTATGGGCGGGAGCCCAGACGAGAGTGAAAGAGCGGGATCAAATGTTCTGTGCCTTCGAAAGGACTGATAAAGTTGCTGGGGAAACTCTTGCGTAAAGGAAATTTAGGATGGCTGATTTGGAGTCACTGATAATAGTTCTTTGAAGGTGGGGACTGTGGGTCATAGCCAACGCGATGGCGATCTCTTCTCCGGCCGTGGGGGATGTCGTAAGTAAGGAGGCGGAAACGAGCTGGACTTGTTTCGAGTCAACCGCCATGGCTACAGCAGCCGCTCTGGTAGGATAGGTTGCTGCATCTGTGTATAGCGTGGGGGAGCATGCAGGGTACGCCTTTTCAAGGACTTTTGCGCTAGCCAGTCTGCGATCCTCATTGTGTACGGGATGCATATTTTGCGGAAGAGGTTTGATTCGGAGCGTCTGGCGGATGGAAGGGGCGATATCTACCAATTGCTGATAGTTGGAGGTGGGTGGTGAAAAGCCTAAGCAAGAAAGCAAGTGCCGACCGGTGTGACTCTTAGTGAGTCTTTCTAATTGGGCGGTGCGTTGCGCCTCAACTATCTCGTCAAAGGAGTTGTGGACACCCAGTGCAAGGAGGCGGTCGTTAGAGGTTTTTGGAGGGAGTCCGAGGGCTACCCTGAAACATTTACGTATCAAGCCGTCAATTTTGATTCGTTCGCTTAGCTTCATGGTTAGGAAGGGGGTCGAGTATGCTATTCGGGACAGGACAAAAGCTTGTATGAGTCGAATGAGGTTGCCCTTCTTGACACCCTTATGCTTCGAAGCTATTCGAGATATTAGTCTCATAGTTTGATATATCCCACGTTCAAGTTCTCGGATAGTGCCCAGGTTGTGTCCCTTGCTATGGAGGCGCAAACCAAGGACCCTGATGGTGTCCACGGTATGTATGATGTTGCCTGATTGGGTGGTAATCGAGATGTTGGGGGGGTCATGTGCGTTAGGCCGGAAGAGGAAAAACTCGGACTTTTGCGGCGAGCAGGAGAGGCCACGGCTAGATGTGTATGTTTCGATCATTTGGGTAGCTGTTTGAAGGGTGTCCTGAATGTGTCCGTCCGAACCCTTAGAGATTCAAAGAGTGATGTCATCTGCGTATAGGGAATGGTGGAAGTCCGGTAGGGTCGATAGTAAAGGAGGAAGGTCTTTCATGGCGATATTGAAAAGAAAGTGTGATAGCACCGACCCCTGGGGAGTGCCAGTGCTTCCCAAACAGATTGAGGACGTTTTAATGGGACCCAGGTGCAGAGTGAGCGTTCTGTCCGATAGAAAAGAAGGAATATAGTTGTAAGTCCGCTCTCCCAAATGTGAGTTCATTATACCCGCGAGAATTGCCGAATGGGAGATGGTATCGAATGCTTGTGTAAGTTCCAAGCCGAGGATAGCCTTGGTTGTTCGTACAGGAGCAAAAGCCGGGTCAATAATACGGTGCTGGAGTTGGAGCATAACATTCTGGGTGGACAAGTTATGGCGAAAGCCAAACATGGAGGGCGGAAAGAGATGTGTCCGTTCGGGAAAACTAGTTAATCTGGAAAGGATAACATGTTCGAAGAGTTTACCCAAACATGATGTCAGTGAAATGGGGCGAAGGTGATTATGTGTGGTCGTTTGCCGGGTTTGGGAATTAGGATCGTTTGGGTAGTACGCCACCGCTCCGGGATAGAACCAGACTCCCAGCATTCGTTAAAGAGTCGTGTGACATCCTCTACTGATAAATCGTCTAGATTACGTAACATTTTATTTGTTATAAGATCTGGTCCGGGGGCCGATCTGGTGTTCAACCGCTGTACGGCCGCATTTACCTCGGCCTCAGTTATGGGGGCATCCAATTCGTCATTCGAGTTGCCTCTGTATGAGGGGTGTTGTATGGGTGGGGTGGACTCTGTTGGACATATTTCTTAGTGATGTAGTTCAGAAGGTCTTGCTCTGATCTTTCAAAGTTGTGAATTAGGTATTGAATGGATTGGGATTGAGCTGTTTTAGTGGTACTGGGATCAGTTGGATAGCGGAGGATGTTGAAAGTTTTTTTCGAATTGAAATTGGCGTCAATAGACTCGCATGTGGCCTCCCAGTTTTGAGCCACAAGTTTAAACAATTTTCTATTTCTCGATTGAGTCGAGCGATCCTTCTTCGGAGGTTCCGGTTGTGTTTCTGTTGGGAGAGAACCATTTTATTATTATTATTATTATTATTATTATTGTATGGATATCATTAAAATATTATTTTTGGTCATTTTTCTTTTAAAACCAGTGCTACCAATTAAATGATTATTAAGAATAAAGCCAGCCAGTTAATAAGAATAAAACTTTTAACCAAAGCCCAGCCCTACTATGCATGCAACCTACACCTTGGCTTTATTCAAAAGGTCAGGCAGTGCACATCATTACTACAATATTTTTGTGTGATGAACAACACTATCACCACACAGGAATTAGAATACGCATGGATAAATTCCACAAACAGGCAGCCAGAATGCAAAGGAAGCCAAGTAAACCAGGGGAGGGCATCGGCTTATTAAACAGCCATCGGCTCACTTCTTGTGCAAGATGGATGAAGCCTGCCGCTTCGGTGGTATCAAAATAGCTTGTCCGAGTTGTTGCTGCTGCTTCCTTTTTTTCTGCCATGCTATAGGCACGTACTCGGTATGAAATGAAATCATATTTGCTACCACTAAACAAATGCGGCCTTAAGTAGGAACAAAATGCCTGAACTAAAAGCCTGCAACCCTGCTAGTTGTATTTCTTATAGGAGTTCTTGTAGAGACTAGCCACACCAGCAGTGTGAGAATATGAAATTCTGTTTTTGAAATAGTTTTACTGGAATAACTTTTAATAGGAACAAATATTTTAAAGTTAAAGTGCCCTTTTAAAGTACCATTCTCTTTAAAACGCGTTTTTGGTTGAGTTGGTCAACGATATTGACAAAATAAATAAAACAATATGAGCGCTACAAGAACAGCGCACGACAAGAACGGACGACAAATACACCAGCTGCTTGCCTTTTTCGTCCGTTGTTCTTGTAGGGCTCATATTTTTTCGGCTTCTTCCTGATGTTTGTTCAAACCTCCTCTTAAGAGGTTTGAACATTCGTAAAGCAATTTCAATCTTTGCAAAAGGCGAGAACGGCCTCAGGCATAAGCTTCGTCCAATGCCACACCATGCTCAAGAAAAGTGAAAGTTCTGGTGCAATTCACAGCTACATCCTCTTTGGAAAGAACTTGATGGCTATGATATAATTCCGCCTTTTCAGGAATGAGTATGCACACAAGTGGCGTAGATGAAATTCGCACCCGCCGTGGTGGCTCAGTGGCTAAGGAGTTACGCTGCTCAGCACGAGGTCGCGGGTTCGATTCCCAACCGCTTTTCTGGTGGAGGCGAAAAGCAAAAACGTCCGTGGGTACGAGATTTCGGCACACGTTAAAGATCCCCACGTGGTCACAATAATCCGGAGCCCTCCACTACGGCGCGCCTCATCGCCTGCGTTGCGTCGGCGCGTTAAACGCTACAATTGATCAATCAGATGAAATTCGCAAGGCACCAGATGAACTTTCTAACGGTTTGCTCTGCTTTTGGGCAGCTCCACCACTGTAGAGTGTGCATTTAACGGAAGAATTTTATGACCTACGATGCATAAATGGAGAAATGCTTTGTAGGATGCAGACGCCAAACACAGTCCAAGTACTGGCTATTTGGGTGCATTGGTTGGACACAACAGAAAAAAAACTACGTAGCTGCAATGGCAGATATATAAGACGTGACCCACCCAGCACTCTCGTGTGTGGTAAATTGCTTGCTCATGCCCTCTCCTTCTCGCCAATGCAGACATTCAGTTCAAGTGCTAGGCATGAATGCTAGTACAGCAATCTTCACGGAAGGGAGTGATTTAAAATGAAGCACTCATAACCCACAACCAAGTACTGAAAAGCATGAAGTCAACATTAAAACATTTTTCGTTCGTCCGCAGTGTCCACAATGTCTTTGGCACCTCACTGCACCTAGCCTAGCTAGGCCTTCGTGCTGTGGAAAGCAAAGATTGGCTTGCTTCCGCACGTGCCTGTTTGTTTAGACCAATAAAAATTAAAGCACGCAGTTGCAAGCAAGAATCAGCAAAGACCACGGCCGTAGCCATAATTTTTTTTCGGAAGGGGTTATGGGCTACGGAAGGCAGGAGTTTTGCCCAAGGGAACACGAATTCTCGCTTAAGCGCTGCCCGGAAAACTTTCGGGGGAGGTTCGAACCCCCCCCCCCCCCTCTCACAACGTTACTGGCAAAGACTGTACCCAAGGTCTGATTAATCTAGCATCTAGCACACACGAATGCTCGAGTTCACCGCCCTGCCACGACAACGTTTTTTGTTTTGTTTTGGTGCAGTACCATATCGGTCATCCAAACTTTTTATGGGCCTGGTACTGGTACTACAACGGAGTTATAGTGGAATCAGTGACTGCCGAACTGGCAACATGCGCAACACGTTTACAGCAGATACGCGACGCGTTCATCAACGAACTGCTCGACGCAACACTTGACAATCGTGTAAGCACTGTCCACATCGGCTACTACGTTGAGAGAAACTCGGGAATCAAACAAAACGCCAAAGCGAACCCACCGCTGCAGAAGGGCGCACTTGCGCAATACTAATAAAAAAACACCTTACCGCAGTGCATAGCTTCTCGATGCTATGGGCAGTAACGTTGATGCGCAGTGCCTTCGTAAAAAAGCATAGAGAAAGAAATACTGGTATGATAAAAGTAAAAACAACCAAAAAAGGCTTTCGGCCCAGGAAGTGACGATGATGTCTTTATCACGTGACTTTGGGCTGTGGCGTCAGGACCTCGATCTGTTGATGGCCGATAAGAGCGTCCCATTATGGTGGCTAGAACTTGAAGAGGGAGGTGTAAGGCTGTCCCTATCCGCACGCCTCGCGCGGATAATTTTTAAAACTGTCCGCACGCCTCGCGCGGTAATTTTAAAAAATGTCCGCACACCTCGCGCGGATAACTGTTAAAATTGCCCGCACGCCTCGAGCCCGAACGCAGCCAATGCAGTGCCGTGTGCCGCATGTTACGTTGTCGTGGCTGGTTACTTTAGTGTTCGCTAGTACGATGATTTCCTTACAGTGCAGCGTCGGTCTGCTAACGCTCGGCTTCGCGTTGTGTGCTGTGACTGCTGTCCTGAGCCAGCCAGCTCACGGGTGAAGCCGGCGTGCTAAGCCCTCGTCGGAGAAACGGCGACCACGACGACACCGACCCATCTCCTGAAGAATCGAGGAGGAAGTTTGCCATCGCTAGTTCTGCACTTCCTATCCTAGAAGCCACGTTGCAACAATGTGCCAGAGATCACCACACGAACAGATGACGTGCTGTGATATGGCGAATACTGTGAGGTGAAGATGATTGTGTGCATCGGGGTGTAGTGCTCGACGTACTACCACATTCGTCTTGTGATTGCGGTGACGGCGTAAACTTTGTAAATGAGAGCAAAAAAGAGCGAAGTTCCTCCAGTTGCTAGTGGCCTTGGTGCTCCATCCTCATTTTCACAGCGAGCCTCCTCTGACCGTAACACCTTCTGTCGTGGTGGTGTACCGTGTACAGCCATTGCTACTATTTCTCAGGCCCACTTTGTGTTGCACACAGAAGTAGCCATTCTACTGAGAGGAGGGCAAATCGCCCCCACAACCTCACCCACCCAGACGTCGTCACCTGTAGTCGTACTCTTAGACGTATGTTGTGCTGTCAATGCTGTAAGCATTGTACAACGCAAGATAACGTGTATGCTAGTTCAATCAACACAGTGAAGCACCTGAAGTAGTTTGGTGATGCTTTGAGTTTGTCAGCGTATCCATGGTCGCTGTTCAAGATCTCTATACAGTGGTTGCGAGAGCACACCCTGAATGTTTGTAACAACTTTGCCGACCACATTTTCCCTTCACCTTATGTGAATCCTTGCCAAGTTACCGCCGTCAGGTTCTGTTGTTTTCTTTAGCTCAAAAATCTCTGCCCTCTAATGTCCTGCTCCCTGCCTTGCGCTGTTTCCAGGAGGAGGAAGCTCCTTTCACACAAATGCAGTCTTGACCGGCCGACCTATTGCTGAGGAGGGTGCTGATCATCCACTGTGGTACCAAAGCCATTCTTGCAAGTGTGTGCAGTGAAGGTAGTCTATTGGTTGTTGGTCTATGCAAGGGACTGCTGATAGCACTGCACCGTTCCCGCTATGATTACTCTTCCCTGTCCTTTCCTTTACTACCTTTCCTAACCTTTGGCTCACTTTCTTCTCAATCCCATTTAGGTCTCCCTTTTTTACTCTAAAAGGCAACCTGTGAAGGAAGAAAAAATTGCGTAGGGGGAGTAGAAAAAACTTGCAAGGTAAATAGTGCTCAACAGAAGTCGTTATTCAACAGCGGTAGGGGTTTTCAATTATCAGTCCTGGACTCTCTACGAACTCCCCGAGAGGGAATCTGGCATTTCTTGCTCACATGTATTCCTGTTGTGTGGAGAATCTTGTGATTACCCGTGGACAACAGGTGAATTGTAAACGTAAAGACCCAGTATATGGTTCAGGAATTAAGTCAACTTAATGTACATAGATGAGACTAAATCTTTGTCACTTGAAAAATCTTGCATATTCTTCACATTTGGCCTCATGTTAGCTCCTTCTGCACAGGCAGGCTCAGTGAAACTATGTATGAACTCGCTGCACATTGGCTCCACGGTACCAGTTTCGATCGAATAGCGTGCTGAAAAATACCGAACACTTTCCAATATCAACTTCAGGTTAGTTGTAGTGCAGTGGGAAAGTTTGTCGTGCACTAGGAAGCCATAATGTTTTTCATGGCTAAAGCTATGGCTACGTGATAAATCCAACATGTGTAACATGAGTTGTTAGACCAGCGACCGTCCTTATGTTTCTTCCCCTCTCTTCGTTTCTGTTGCACCGATTCCATCCAAAACACACTCTCTAAATGTCTGCACAGTTTCACCTAAAAACTAGACCATAAGTTGCAGTTGAGGCTAACATCGACCACCCGGAGTTATCGTCTGTGGGTGAAAAGGTGAGGAGCATGATCCAGAAAAAAAAATGAAAACAATATGATGCTGTTTGCGCAAAAGCTTTATTGTGCTCAATTTCTTTCGGAAAATGTTACTAGCGAGTGAAAGTGGATTTCAGATTAGTTTATTTTCAGCATTTCTTTCAGTAAAGTTTTACTAAGGCTGCTCTCATTTCACAAGCTGACATCACAAGCAGAGAGAGTAAGGCAACAGCACTGCCTCGACATTAAAATTGTATTATGTAAGGTGTTTAAACTGTGTTGATTTCGGCACTCAATAAAATGCAACAATAACATGTTTAACAATCACGCATATCACTCCACATTACTACCCTCGCTTTGCATAATACCACCAGGAGCTACTGCATTCTACCTGCCCTTGACATGAATGAAAACAATTTCCGGGCACCTTTCTCTGGCGCTGATGTCACCTATTTCCCTTTTCATTACAAAATTATGAACAATATAATGGTCCTTTTATAGCAACCTGAAAGGAAATTTTGTGTTTACTTTTTCCTTTGTGCAGAGTGTAGAGTAGTGTTACTATGACACCTATGTCAAAAGCAGCCCTGTTCTCATCTTCCTTGCCCCTGTGAAGAATAAAGGCGATTTAAAGGACTACTGACATGAAATTTCCAATTTGAGCAACTATGCAAATAGCTTCTTGTGTATGTAATCTTTCAGAAGTTGGAACTTTACTGTTTCATAAAACAATTTCAAGTTTCGCACGTGTTCAGAAGGCAAAACGGTGCAAAAAAAGGCAGAACCACACGAACCCAAGAAAAAGAAATTGATAAACACCACAACACGAGCGAGTAAATATCTTGAAACACTTGCACTGCCTATGGTCTAAAACGATTTGCCCAGTTCAGTCTTGTAGGAAGAACTGAACATTATGACTAACTACTATTTTAATATGTGTGCCGTCTTATGCACTCATAATACAAAAGATTAACGGATACATCCTCTCTGGAAACAACTTTCAAAGGCACACAGTGTGATGACTGATATAATTCCCCTTCTCAAGAGTGAATGTATACACTGCTGGCACAGGTTGGAATTATCAGCTTTTGAACTGTTTGCTTTTGGCTGTAGCTCCTCTATTACCATATAGAGTATATTGAACAGAAAAATTTTGACCGACACACGATGCACGCATACCGAATTTCTGGCTAGGGGTAAACACATATCGCATCATGTGATAAAATATACAACAGTGGCAGTGTGTTGGTTCTGCACAACAGGAAAAAAACAGCATGGCTGCAACAATGACAAAGGAAAGACGTGACACACCCAGAACTCGTGTGATGAAATGCTTGCCAGTGCCCTCTTTGGCATCATAGCAGATTCTGAGTTGTGTACAGTTTTGCTGAGAAGCTTTGTATATCCAAGCCCACATATTGCACATGTGCTAGTGCTGGCAGGCAGTGTTTCCCGGTCCCCCACCTCACCCTGTCTCGTGAAGCTGCATCTATGGTCCGAAATGCACAAACCCCTTCCCTCCTTGCCCAGCCTCGTGTCCACTATATAAATGGAATCCTCCTGCCCGACTTGCCCGACAACCAACTGCCCTTCACACCCCACCAGTACTACCCCTCTGCTGGGGGTGCCATCCACTATACCTGCCGCCACACGTTTCCTGGGAAGACTGGCTGAGCGCGGATCATGGTGTGGACGTGAAGTCGATGCAATAACTTCTGGTGGTCATGGCATTCGGGTTAGTGAGGAACTCTGGGAGATTTGCAGACTGGCCGTCTTCTAATGAAGATTAGGAGACGGCCAGGCAACCTGGACTATGGCTGCAGATATAGTACAGATTTCTCTCTCGCTTTTTCTAGGCATGAATACCACATTTATAATGCTTTAATGCGCTCATAATAGCAATGCATACAATGTGCCGCTACCTAGAAAGAATGTGGCAATGATGTGTGCTGTTTATATGCATCATACTCGCTTCACACAACAGCAGTTTCCACGAAAGCGAGTGCTTTAAAATGGAACGCTTGTAATTTGTAGTTTTTTTAGGCAAGAAGTCGACTGATTTTTCATACGCAGTGTTTTCGAAGGGTCTTTGACGCCTCATCACATCTACCACAGCTAGGACATGAGGGGGACAATGGGTAAACCATATTGCTCACAATAAAAAAAGGGGGCAGATTAAAGGACAGCAAACAGCGTTAGTTTTTTTCCCCATTAGTTGTTTTTATTTTGTACTTGATTCAGTATCGCTTTGGCACTGTGCCTGTTCCTCTAGCCCGAAAACAAATACGCGCAGTAGCAAGCAAGCACCCGCAGAACAATACTAAGCACTCAAGGTCTGCTGCACAGAATATACCACACACGCATGCTCAGGTTATCAGTTCCGTGCGATAACCGCGTTTTTCCCCCCTTCAATGTTACGCGGGTAGCAGCTACGTTGAAAGAAAGAACCTCGGGCGCTAAACAAACGCCAAGGCGACGGTAGCTGACTAGTGAAACCGTGCAAGCATCGCACTCAGCCGCCGAATGCGCCGACATGAAGGGCGATAGCGCGGAGAACACACCCTGCACTCGGCCCAACTCATTCGCGCATTTACCATGTGCAACGCCGTCAACGCAATCACAAGCCGAATGTGGTAGTACGTCGAGCTATACGCCCCGATGCACACAATCATCTTCACCTCACAGTATTCGCCATGTCGCAGCACGGCATTTGTTCGTGTGGTGATCTCTGGCACATTGTTGCAACGTGGCTTGTAGGATAGGAAGTGCCGAACTAGCGATGGCAAACTTCGTCCTCGATTCTTCAGGAGATAGGTCGGTGTCGTCGTGGTCGCCGGTTCTCCGACGAGGGCTTAGCACGGCGGCTTCAGCCGTGAGCTGGCTGGCTCAGGACAGCAGTCACAGCACACAACGCGAAGCCGAGCGTTAGCAGACCGACGCTGCACTGTAAGGAAGTCATCGTACTAGCGAACACTAAAGTAACCAGCCACGACAACGTAACACGCGGATAGCATCCAAGTTGAGAGTGGAAGAAACTGGTGCGTTCATAACACCCGGAAAAAGAAACTCGGCACATGGTTAAGGTGGCTAGCCACCTTAACACGGCGCTGCATTGGCTGCATTTGGGCTCGAGGCGTGCGGACAATTTTAAAAGTTATCCGCGCTAGGCGTGCGGAGAGTTTTAAAAGTTATCCGCGCGAGGCGTGCGGATAGGGACAGACGAGGTGTAAGCATCGGCGCGCCGCCGCGCCAACAGCGTTTCATGATGATGCGGCGGCACTGCTGTCGTTTCCGAGGTAGGGTGCACCCTATTTCGAGGCGGCTCCGAGGCTGCTCCCCGGCGCTACCACGCGCGTCCGTTCGCCTCTAGCTATTACGTCGCAGCGGGAGTTTCGCTCATTTCTTGCTAAAAGTGCCATTTGATTAGAAGAATATTGCTATCACTGCGCCAATTCAGGACGATTAGGCGCCCAAACATGGTTCTGGTGGCATAGTTAGTACTTTTGCAACTAGTGCATCCAGTTACGAATGCAGGAACTTCTCGCAAGATGCAGAAAAGAAACTTCCGATAGCGGAGACAAACGAGGGCTAGACTCTCAAATAATAATGAGATATTGCTCAAGCTTATGTAAAAGAAAAACACTTCACATTCCTTTTCATTTGGATATACGTTGCTTGTATTGTTACATATGTACGAAGAAATTTAAGTCAAACCGCGCATGCCACAAGTTGTGTGCAAAAATATCGCACACGTACATTGTTGGGCACCAGCGCAAATTATCTTGTGCGCCTCAACTTGAGGTACTTCTCCTTTTTTTTCTTGCCGGAATGAATTTTCCCCGGCAAAAAGGAAGTGCAGCGATGTGTGAGCAAGAAACCGAATGACATAGTTTGTCACTTCTTCCGGCAAATCAAAGTGGTTGGCTTGAAGTAAAATCCGAGAGCACTCGATGCACTTCGTTGTTTTACCTTTTTTCTTGCCACGTAGTACTTACGTTATGCGAGAGTGGAGTAGTCGCGCAAGGCTGAAACCGTTGCAAAGCTGCAAGGTTTATTACAAGAACACTGAAGGACACATCTCCACCCATTTGTAGAAGTTTGAAATTGTTGGTTTACATGTTCCGCCATCACTTTGCACTGTGACTGTGCCATTGACTGTGCCAGTAGTCATCGTCATATTCCTCGAGGCACGCGCTCAGGAGCGCTTGAGCTCGGCATTTTCTCGTTCCTCAAGGTTATCGCCATTTTTTTTCTAGAATCACAGCGCGTGCCTGGCACGCTCAGCGGTCACCGCGAGGCACGCGCTCACGTGCGCTCGGCTTTCCTCTCGGGTAGCTCTCTACAACACCGAACTTACAGGCCAGTCACTGCTACAGACGGGTTTTTTCACGATTTTAAAAATATATAAAAAATTGAAGAAGGGCAATTTCGTACACATAAAATGCTCCTCTGCCTCTGGGCAGACATTTGCGACGAACGTTTATATTTGAAGCACCTCCCGTATTCGTTGCTTTTTCTGCTCCCGCTCCTCATTTTTCTTTTCTTTTTCACTGCTGTTAACTAAAGGTTTTCCTACTACACTTTGCAATTAGAACATTTTGTTTGCTGTTTTTGTTTATTTACTTTCAGACACATCCTAGATTGCAGACTATCCTCTTACACTCTATGTTCCTGCTGCCCGAGCATATATGAAACATGGAAAGCAGTATTTTTTACGCTGAAAATTGGATTCTTTTAAAAAAAGAAATTTCGCTTCTAGCCCTGTTAATGTAGTTTATATCGGCTTTAAACCTACCATAGCTTTGCTGGAACTGGTATTGTTCGCATCTTTAATTTTTCATTTTTGGGGTGTTAGGGGGCGGGCGGGGGCGGACGTGGAATTTTTAAAAGGTATAAGAGATCAATAAAGCACTCACCACACTCTTTATGGCAAAAGCCCTAGCTGTCTCATCAAACGCGAAAAGTGACCGCAGTTGCTGGCGACTGCACGAATGAAACCAAATTGCGGCCGCTGTAAAAAAGAAAACAAGAAAAGGAAACATACATAGAAATTCACTTGGGTTCGAATGATATTTGAACCCGTGTCGCCGGTGCCGCAGCTGAGTGGGAAACTAGGGGAATAGAGGGGAAACTGGCGCTAGTGTCAACGCGAACATGACAGCGGCGCTTACGCTTCAATGGGAATGATCATAGAGTTTCATACTAATATATACTAGAGGGAAATCTGGCGCCACTGTCTAGGGGAGCCGTGCTTCAGCGAGCGTGCCGTCATGTACCGGGCATGTACGTTCCACTTGTCCTTGGCATGGCTCACGAACAGGCTAAAAAGTTGGCTTTGGCTGCAAAAATGCAACAATATTACTGCAGAACATTAACCGAATTGGTTCAGTTATTATAAAATTAAAGCGCCAGAAAGATTTATTTGTCAGGGATTATTTAGAAGCTTTATGGAAGATGAACAAAAAAACAATGTTAACCCTTTTGGCTTCAAGACGAAAAAGAAGCCATGTGGCTAACCAAGCCAAGGAGGCGAGGAACGTCGCTAGCTGCAATGGCGCCGCCCACGGCGGCCCGCGAATGCAGCGCCAGGTTTCCCTCTAGTATATATTGGTATGAAACTCTATGGGAATGATGGGTAGTTCTGCAACCCGATTGCGTAGGATCAAAACAGGCCTCTGGCTGCGCAAATTGCGTTTTTTCACAAAAAAGCTCTCATTGCCCGGTACTCCGTTTACAAATTGCATGGCGAACAAGAAAGATACTGACGAAAAACCGATTTTGTACGAAATAAAACGGCGCGTTTAAATAAAGGCTGCGTCTGCTGCAACCCGGGGCTTCCGAACCGATTCCCCCCGAACTGGCTGCTGCGCCCCACGGAAGTGAGGGTGTGTCAACAAGAAAATTGCGTAATTGCATTACACTGCAATTATTTCAATAGTATTGCATAAATTTTTGGCAGTGACGCATTAATATTGCAATATGAAGATTTATTTTTAGCCTTGTCTTTTAATATGACGTCACCTAGTCACCGTGACGTCATAGACTAGCTTTGTAGATGTTTGCATTATATTTTTCTCAGCGAAAGTCGAGTTTGTTATTGTTTTTGACACTCGCGTAGAAGAATTTGTGTAAACAAAGCACTATTTATAGATTTACAACGGGTTTTCCGGATGACCTACGGACGAGAGGCATGGAGAAGAGGCCGAATTCGATCGAAGAGCGAATTTTGGCCCCGTACTGGTACGGATAGAGTTCACTCTAGTACAGGCTTGTCTGTTCCGTGGTACGTCGTACGTCTGTTCCGAGTTTGTTCCGTTGGCCTGTTTCAAATATTCCGGCTTCGCGCGGTGCCGAGGCAAGCAAGAATGCACGGGCGTCGGCGTTGTGTGGAGTCGCTCACGATGTGCTGCGCTGTGTTTTCGTTTCATATGAGGTGTTCAGCTCCAAGCCTGTGTCTCCGCGCTTGTATCTTCTGCAGTAATTCACAGTCTTCAAAGTCCGATGACTATTCGTGGCAGCAACGTGAAGTGCTGGTCAGCGCTTGCGCAGAGCGCAATGTTTTCATATCAAATACGTACGTATCAGAACCAAATGTTGCCCCAAAATGTGGAGTAAGGTACGAAGCACCGAGCTGCCTGCAAAACGTGACCGATGTGTGTGGTGCGTCGTAGTTTTCCAGAGGTTTATTGTTTGTGTGAAGCTGCCGGCGCCGCAGTCATCTATCATCACAGTCATCGTTTTACACGTTGTTGTGTCGGTATCACAACGTGAGGCAAATATTTTGATACTGCTCCGTACTCGACTTGCAAGTGTCCAGATTCGTGTCGCAGCAGGAGTGTATACGTGAATAATCTAGAGCCCCATCAGTTAGCAATGGTGCGTCGCAGTGACAGCGAGTTCTCGTTCGTGCGCTTCAACTTGCCGTGATCCCTGTCGTTACAAGCGTGGCCAAAAAATGCGCCGGTTATCTGTCGTGAGTTACTGTGGCATTTTCCGTGTGTGTTGTGTTTGTGTGGTCCAAAATTTACAATGCCGCCAAACGTACGTGATCGTGCCCATTTATGACAGGCTAGGTCATGCGTCAGTGGCTTCAGCAATAACAGGTGTTACGTGCTGTGTAGAACTGTTATATCTACATTCTAAGCATACCATCTAGGTGACTCTGCGTAGTTGCTGTTTCTATTTGCTCTAACCTCATTTGCCTTGTTCATCTTTTTTGCAGGTATTTTTATTTACGTGTGCATGCAGCATATTAACTCAACCTTACACACTTACCTGCAATCACGTGTGCATGTCCTACTGTTACCCTGCAGTATTTCGTCAACTACTGTGCATGCTAGCAAAGATTGTTTACATGTAGTTCTGAACCATTGCTAATAGCCTGAATTTTCTTTGGTATTACTAACATACCTCTTTCTTTCTCACCTGCTGGCTTCGTGTTGCTTTTAAAACGAATTGATGATTTAACGCTGCGTCTAAAGATATGTTGGACAAACTCGCAAAAAACGTAATACACGGGATATACTTGCTAAAGTTCTCAATGGCACAAAGCATGTACACTGATCACACAGGCTAAAAGTATGTCTGACGTGCTCCACACTCTTCGTCTGCCCCTCAACGCAGTCGTGCTTGATTTTTACCCAACCGGGAAAACCACTTCTGCTCACTGACGAGCCAGGGTCACTGTCACGCCCACTTCACAACATATGGTGAAAGCAGTCTGTTCTGATTTTGCCCAACAAACCAAAACACTTCCACTCACTGACTAGCCGTAAAGAGTCACTGTTAATAATTAATCGTTACTAATAATTTCAAAAATCCAGATGTAACTCTAGCGATGGTGAAGTCTGTAGTGGAAGTCCGGGGTGGGTGACTTTGACGGCGCTTGTGGGTTTCAGTGCACTTGGACTAAGAACGGCTCTCACGGGGTGGAAGCTTTAGCATACTTCTGCTCGCAAATCCATAAAATATTCCTCTGTCTCTTTGTTTAGTGCAATGCATAGTTGACGCCATTGAAAAACACCATTAGAGAAACATGAGAAAGCGTTGCTTTTGCCTCTGTGGAAAGAACCAAGGTGGACCCGCTACGTATCTGCATCTAAGCATACACTGGGTGCTACTGCGCAGCCGACTGGTACCCGTTAGCAAACCTGCTTCCCACAAAACAACGCAAACACATGCCTGTTGCATGCGGCCTGTGCGCATTTTGTTTGTCTGCGTGGAATGGAATGGGTGTGCCAGCAGAAAGCAGCAGAAAACAGTCGCCAGAAAAATTTCCATCGGCAGACTTGCACACTTCGAATGGCATCTGGCAGGCTCCATGGTTCGACACAGTGGTAATTCCAGTGTGCCACCGATGCAACAAGTCTCTCCATAGTATCAGAAGATTCGAATATAGGTTAACAAGGGTGGTGTGACAACTGTCGCCAAGCTGAAAAATGCCGCAACAGGGCTGTACTGTGCACAGATTTTTTGTTGCCACTCCCATCCCACTGAGTTGTGCCAGCTTCCAAGTTTACCCCGTATCATTTCAAATTAACTGATGCTTGCTGGTGTTTGCCAAATGCAAGCACCAGTAAAGTGTGTCTGTCGTCTTTAGCGCTAAAATCATGTTCTCAAGGGGAAACTGAGTTTAACGAGGTTGCGGACCTGAAAGCTGGCAGTGCTCATGGGGGTCATAGCAGAGAAGTTGCAGCATGGTGTTGTGCTGTTTTTGCTATGTTGATGTTATAAAGCGCATGTGGTATTTATATGGGTCATAGGTTTCAAACAAGGCACTAGTTCGAAGTCATTGCTGTCTCTTCCCTTTGTTACACTTGGTAGTCGTGCTCTTTGTTTGCAAGAATTATACGAAACTAGCTAGTGTAATTACAATTATAGAACTAATTTTCCGGGAAGGAAATGCCGCCTTGTGCCTGCTAAAGGGTATACCCTCCTTTGGCTACACCCATCGTAAGACAAGATAGCAACGCAATACTGTACAGAGCCCGTGCACAAGCTGCTGCCTTGCATTGGTCTGACCCACAAAATTGACAGGAACAGCTCCCCAGGACTGATCCCGGCCAAAGGTTTTGGCTTGCCTATGGCCCTCAACTTCACAGAAGTCAATGAAACCTTGCTACACAGGATGCGGCTTGAAGTAGCATTGACCTGAAAGTATCTGCACACAATCGTACGCGAGGATAGCCCAGACTGCCTTGTGTGTAAGGCTTTACAGAGACAATTGATCATTTGCAGAGTGTTTGACCAAGGTATACTAGTGGGTGAGAAGACCTTGAAGCAGCCTTACTACGCTTGAATGCTTACCCTCTGTCTGAACGAAAGATTTGGGATCGTGGGCTGACACGAAGAAGCAAGATCGAGCTGTCAAATCACTGCTTCTCCTGTCTGGACTTTTGGGTCTAGGTGGTGAAATTTCACAAACTGCGAAACTTTTTTTTATGGTCGGTAAATATGTTATGCGAATTATACAGTGATTAGTCTGTTTCTGCGCCCCATTGCATGTTATACATGCTTTAAGTGTACAAAGTTCATTGGTTGATTTCACTGTCATTTATCATACCCTCAGTATTCAGTACCTTCCTTGCCCCAGCGGGATTTAAGTAGCAGGCCCAAGTTCAGTTTCTCAGGCTGGCCTCTTCTCCTTTCAAAAATCTTTTACTCTCTCTACCTCTCTCTTGCCACCATGCCAGGTGCTTGTAACGGTTTACTAGGATTCGCAACGTTCAACATACGATAAAAATTACTTATCACCACTTTCATTGCTGAAGTTCACTGCAGTCAGTGTACTAGGATGTTTGGCGCACAATAGTAATTATGACTGCAGACAGCCTACAGTTCTTAAAGCCCACATTGAAATCTTGCCACGCACTCGTTCTTGCCTTCACTTCGAAAAGGCTGGCACAAATGGGCTGATCAGCAGAACATGCTGGAAGGGATGTTTTTCTACACTCTTAATTATGTTTGATCAACGTGCATACAATAAAGCATTTGGCGTAATTCTCCTTTTTTATCTCCTGACACCCAGTGCAACCAATGGGCTGGTCAAAGCTGTGGCTTGTCATATTTTTCCAGTACGTAATGGTTCATTGTGCTTGTTGCCAACGCCAACTGCAGAAAAGTTCTTCAGCCCTAATGCAGTGCTGGCAATGGTCTTTTGTGGGCTATAAAAGCAAAATGCACTGGTTGTCAATCAAATAAAGTGAGTCAATTTGAAATGTTTGTTCCCAATGCCTGATGTGTTTTCTTGGAGGTTGTGTGTTTGCTTAGTCCTTTTGGCAACAGAAGGGCATGTATGGCTCATGTGTTGGCCATGAGACTGAGCATTTGAAGGTTCATGGGACAGGTACAACTTGTACAGCTGGTGAGTGAACGGATATAACTATTACATTTTCGATTTTCTTGCAACATGTCCCTAGCATACAACAATTAGGTTTAATAATTTAGCTGCAGTTCTTTTTTACGACAATACTGCTATTGTGCCCATTATAAAATGAATAATTATTCAAGAACAGTTATACAATGTCCAAGATGTTTCATTTAAATGTTGCTAGTTTTAAGACCCAAAAGACAAGTTTGTTGTATAGTGTTCTGAAGCAGCACCATGAATATGAGGCATGCCATGGTGGGGGGCAATAAATAAACTTATACCACCTGGAAGTATTCACAGCAAGATCGTTTACTCACGGACAGCTGTGTTTTCCACCTCCTTCAAAAAAACTGGTATGGCCAGGAAACCTGCTGCCTCGTGTTCAGCAATGCAACACCTCAGCCCATGGGCTGCTACTTTGGATTGGTGTTTGTGTTGACATTAAATACATTTAGTGCTCTTAAATTCCGCATGAGTTTTTACGAGTGCCCTTCCATGTGAATAGTGCCCCAGGGCCCGATAACCTTCCAACTGCTTTGCTTTCTATGTGCGCCCCATCAGTATCAAAATATCTGCGCATTATCTTTACAAAGTCACTTGAAGAAGGGGCGTTGCCACGGGATTGGAAGATGGCAAATGTAGCGCCTATTCACAAGACTGGCCCTAGATCGCTTCCATCGAACTATCGGCCGGTGTCGCTAACAAGCGTAGTTTGCAAAATTTTTGAGCATGTTCTTTTCTCCACTATCATCAATCATTTGAATGCTTTTTCTTTGTTAACGCCGGTGCAGCATGGATTTCGCCGCGGGTTCTCGTGTATAACTCAGCTTACTGAATTAGTACATGATTTTGCTTACGCGCTGGACAAAGGTTTTTCCATTGATTGTGTGTTCCTTGATTTAAAAAAAGCCTTTGATGTTGTTCCTCATTCCTTGTTAATTGAAAAGCTTTCCTGGTATAATGTTAATTGCACTGTAATTAATTGGATTAAGGAGTATTTGTCGAACAGAATGCAAAGAGTTGTCCTGGATGGCGAAAAATCCCAGGATATGGATGTTACTTCAGGGGGTGCCTCAGGGCTCCGTTCTGGGCCCGTTGCTTTTTTTGATTTATATGAATGATGTGACTACCGGCATTACTTCGTCTATGCGACTCTTCGCTGATGATTGTGTTCTCTACAGGATTGTTAAAAATCAAGATGACTGTGAATACTTGCAACATGACTTAAATAGGTTTTCCGAATGGTGCATGAAATGGGGTATGAGCATTATTTCGGACAAAACTGTTTGTATGCGTTTCACAAAGAAGAAAAATGCTCATTCCTATACCTATGTCCTTAATGGAAAAGATATTACCTTCGTAAGTGAGCATAAATATCTCGGTATTTTTTTTCACTTCTAACCTTTCCTGGAATCGTCAAATTAGATATGTCTGTGCTAGGGCATCACGTAGATTAGGGTTTTTGCGGCGCAACACCAAACATTTTCCGTTAGACACAAAGGCATTGTTATACAAGACTTACATCCGCCCTATCCTCGAATACGCGTGCACAGTCTGGGACCCTTGGACGGCCACAGATACAGAGCGGTTAGAAAGGATTCAAAATATGTCCGTTCGTTTTGTTTGAAATGATTATTCTAGCAATTTCAGTGTGTCCCGGGCAAAAAGTTCTCTGGGATGGCAATCTTTGCATAGCCGCAGAAAAATGCTCCGATTGAAGCTTTTTCACAGCATATTTCACTCCAAAACTGGTATAAACCGCGACAATTACTTACAAAACCCAGATTACATCTCGTCCAGAAGGGATCATTCACTCAAAGTAAAAGAATTTTCATGCAGAACAAATCTGTTTAAAATGTCCTTTTTTCCGAGGTCTATATCGGAGTGGAATAGTCTAACTCAGCAGGAGGTGTCTTTTACGTCGAGTGAAACTTTCGCCGCATGCCTGCAGATGAGGTGATTCATTTCAATTGTATGCTGTCTTTGCTCGCCGTTGTACAATCAGTTTGTGTTATTTCGGTTGTTACTGTTCGATTTTGCTTTGTACAAACCTGTACGCAGTGTTTTCTTTGATTGTATGTTTCCCCCCCACTGTAATGCCAACTTTGGCGCTGTGGGTATTGTGATAAATAAATAAAATAAATAAATAAATGGATTTACTGGTTAGGTCTAGCTTGGCCAGGCTGGACATGAGCTCCTTATTTTTGCAGCTCAGCACCTTTCTCAAATATTTATTGAGGTAATTTCGTTTTAAAAAATGAGGACCCGACCAATTCACTAACCCCCCACCAAGCTAAGTTTTAAGAACAGTATGTCTTATAATCTTATAAATGGGCCGCGTACTAAATATTCTTTCCGAATGCTGCTCATGATTAAGTAAAAGCTGTGGAGATAACAGCCCAAGAGATCAATCCATGCAGACCCTACTAACTTTCGTACACAGTGCCATGCATGAACATGAAATTGTGTATTAATAAATCTAAACAAGTGCACGTTTCCTGGATAGCCAGACTCTAAGTAATTCCTAATAGTCTAATTTTGTCCAAATATGTTGACTGTAATCCTACAAAGCAAGGCTTAGAATGATTTTCCTTATAATTGTTTTGCTCTGTAAACATACATGTTTACAAAGCACAACAATTCTTTGCTAATTCACAGGGTTGAAGCTGTAGAAGATCTATTCATTTTTTCACCCTTTGCAACTGCACTAATGAAACACGCTGGCTAGCTCTCGTCAAAACACAACCAAAGCTCATTGAATTCTGTGTTTTCTATGTTTTTCTTTTCTTAAAGCCGGCCTGCTTCATATCATTCTAGCAAAAATATCTACCCAACATGTGTCTTGAAAGACATTCACATGCCAATACCTTTCTGGAAACATACAGGCGTGTAAGCAACAAAAATTTCTAGTTACCCGTTCTACAAGCTCCGACCATGAATCACTTTAGAAAGGCAAGCTTTGCGATTGTCTTTGGGATTGCCAAGGTACACCCCCATTCGGGTATTGCACCGGGAGGCTCGAATCCTTCTGATTTCTCGCTTCAAGGTGTTGACAATAGAAGCATGCCTTCGTGCAATGGAATTGCCTATATCGCGATCACAAAGGGTTTTTGTACACTCCCCAGCGTCCTTTTTTGCCCAGTCATGGCCCATGTACACGCGTCCACAGGTGGTGTTCGTCCAGACCTTGCTCGCCCCTTTAAATATCAACATATTATCTGTACCTACGTTTGACTATTGCACTGCGATGGTGGACATTGATTTCGTCAACATTTTTCCCTCCAATATCAAATGGTTGCCGGAGAGAACGATATCTGGCCTTTTAGCAAACTACCTAGAAGAGTTCCCGACACATGTGGTTATAGCCACAGATGCTTCTGTTCGAGATAAACAAGCTGGTGTAGGTATCTTTTCACCTGCGCTTGACTGGGCATTTCCTCTTCGTCTTCCAAATTTCGCGTCAATATATTTGGCAGAATTTTTGGGAATCGCGCTCGCTCTTCGAAAGCTCAGCGAAGAGCACTCCCAGGTGATCATTGTGACAGATTCTTTTTCAGTCTGCTCCGCTTTATCTTCACCAACCATTTCTCCACTTCGCCGATCGCTGTCGATGCTTATACCGGCACATGTCAGGGAAATTGGTCTGGTCTGGGTCCCAGGGCACAGAGGTGTTGAACTTAACGAAACCGCTGATTACCTGGCAGGAGTAGCACTGAATGGTCCTCTGGTTGATACTGTGCCCCCGATAGCCTATGTTGTTGCAACTAGGTTTAGAAGGTACAGTTCGCTGGACAGCTTCCCACCAGACAGCATCGCTGGCTGCCCTGACAATGAGCATCTCCGGTACTCTTGGAAGTGTGACTTTGCGCAGTCTCGACTGTGCGAGGTCACACTGACTTGCTTTCGATGCCGAACACGTAATTTGAATTTTTATCTACACCACGCACGCCTAGCGCCATCGGCCATCTGCAGCTTCTGTAAAAAGGAGGAAACACTTGACCACTTCCTGTTGTCTTGCCGGTGGTTCTCCTCCCTCCGTAATCGTTACCTGAAGCTTCCCGTTTAGTGCTTGGGTCTCGCCTTGTCGGTGCCTAATATATTGTCATTTGGGGCAGTCGGGCTTCGTTGGTGCAACGGGGATGTTTGTCGCGCCCTTAACTCATTTATTGCCGAAACAGGTCGCTTGCCTAGTTAATCAATCGCATCAACCAATTTTTAAACGTTTATTGAAACACGTGTTGGTACAGTCGTATTGATTTTTTTTGTTCTAAAATTGTTAGCATCAGTACTGTACCCTATTTTCCTTTCGTTTGAAACTAATTCATAAGCTTCTTAAACAGTGAAACCACATGGCCAATCACCCCAGAGTGGGTACGCGCCATGACTTGGCCAATCCCCCAGAGTGGGTACGCGCCATTCTTGGTCCGTATCCAACCAACCAATTTAAAGGTGCGACCGAGGGGTGGGAGAGGCGTAGGCGCTAATTGTAGCCACAGGGAGGAGGCGGCAGCAGCCGAGGTGCAGGAGAGTTTGACGTCGGGGTTTGATGCTGCCGTATAGCAGCTAAATTGTGCAAATGCGGGGGAGAAGGGTGTCGAACGCGACACAGCCAGCTGCTCCCACTGCCAAACACGTGGAAAGCGTCGGCCGACAAGGCGCAGCAGTTTCGTGCACTTGTTTGGACCACGCTCGACTCAATGATGATAGCTTTATTTTGCCCAAAACTAGGATATCCCGAGTCAATCGTGTTTTTTTTCATAAATGTGCGCAGTCGAATGAAATCAAAACAGCTTCTCTGGCCAATCCGCCGCCATTCGAACACTTCGGAGAACCTTTCAATAGCAGAGCTGTTGTTGCTGGCCGTAATGTGTGTGGCATCATCAGAAAACATTGTCATAGTTACTCCCGCCGTTTACCGCGCACGCGTTTTGCTATGAGCGTCCGGCATCGTCCTGGCTTGCGCGTGGCGCTCGCAAAAATATCAAGAAAACAGTCACGTGCGTCTGCAGCACAAGGAAGAGCACAAGACAGCTCGCAGACGCCCAGCTCGCGAAGCCGGTTCTACACTACAGCCGGCTACACCCGACCCGGATCGTTTTGTCCGCAGGCTTTCCCATTCCTCCAAGAGTGGAACCCGTCGGCCCGAAAAAACCCGTTACCATTTGACCCCTTCCCGTTTGAACCTATTCCCGAAACGCCCTTCCCGCTTGACCCGTCCCGTGTGCGCCCGTTCCCGAAACGACCTTCCCGTTTGGGCGCTTCCTGTTTCAGCACGTTCCCAAAAAGCCCTTCTCATTTGAACCCGCATCGTTGCAACCCATTTGAATTGCTGAAAATATGCGTTACCGTCTTCGAAACTGTTCCCCGAAATGTGCTTACAAGCAACGGGTCATGCAATAAAAACTTGTATGCACCAAATTTTCCGGAATCGACCCATATTTACGGCCGATAAAAGTTTCCGAATGCCTTAGGCCGATACTGCCCTCTTGACACAAAATTTGTAGCGCCGAAAGTGTACTAGAAAGATACCCAATATCTTGAGGAATGCACGCATTGAATTTTTCTGCAGTTGGTGTTGGTACGTGCGGCTGAAATTTATTTTTCAGGCGCTCTTATGCTCATTGTTTGGAGCGGAGCTTTGTCTTTTGGTTGGAGAGACTTTAAAAAAGGCAAAAACGTGTAGAAATCTGAGAATTGGCTACAAATGCCTTTCCTACGTGAGTAATGGGCAGATATTTTTATTTATTTACTGATACTTCACGGCCTGGTCGGGCTCATGCAGGAGGGAACATAAAAACACATCAGTATTGAATGGCGTAGTTTAAAAACACCCCACACAAATAAGTAAAAGACATAAATATGTAATAGACGCAAAGGGTTCCGAACAAGGATTTGCATTCGTAATGTATTCCAATTTTAAAATACGACACATCAACCAGAACACATATTTACAACACATGGGGAAAATACTTCTAACGATACCGAGTTAACTGTTCGTTCAGTTAACGTATTCCAGTAAGAAATTGCACGAGGAAACAAAGAGAACTTTCCAATAGTAATTCAGCTGTTTGGCTGCCTAATAGTCTTACTATGGATGTCTTCTCGCTGAACGTCTGAAAGGCCCTTGGAGGTAGTATTCTCGCGACAATTTTAAGTTTCTCTAGTAAAGAAAATTTAGGCTAGAGACGACCCTGCGCTGCTTAAGTTTTTGAAGGTTTGCCCTACTATGCAAACTGAGTACGCCAGAGTGACGGAAATAAACAGAATCAATAAAACGCAAATCTAAGTTTATATTTTTCGCCGCTTCTCATGACTGCAATTTTTTATAGCCAGATGTGGCATACGTATCCAGATACATAGGGTTACTTTATTTTTATACATCTTTTTATCTTTTATAATTTTCATCTGTTTCTTTTCGACATTGATGTACACTTGCGCTATTATAACGATTAAATGTGTTAGTCCGCCAAATACGATTTCTTTCAAGGCGCTTTTCTGGGCTTTTTGATTTTATCATTGTTTGGTTTGTTAGTTTAAACGACTTCTTTGTTAATTTAAAAGATTTGTTTATTAATTTGTTAATTGTTACTTTGTTAGGCTTTGTTAATTTAAAACATTTGTTAATTGGTATGACGACTTGTAACCAAATGCCGTCGTCTCTAGATTCAAAAAGTGAAGCCCAGGTTTGAAAAGCAGTCAATGACTCTGGATGTACTTAGCATGCTATCGCAGCGGCTGTGAACAAACGGAAATAAATAAAAGACAATATGAAAATGTTTTTTATAACGTTTCATAAACTGGGTACGTTATTACGGGAAGGGGCCAAGCGGGAAAATGTGAAACGGGAAGGTTCTTTCGCCCCGGGTTGAAATGGGAAGGAACAAACGGGAAGGTTGAAATGGGAACGGGATCAAACGGGAACGGGCCAAGTGGGAAAGGGTGAAACGGGAAGGTCGGTTTGCGCCGGGTTGAAACGGGACGGAACAAGCGGGAAGGTTGAAATGGGAATGGGTTCAAAGGGCAACCTCCCTCCGGGTCAGCCAGTCATGCTTGCGGAAGGTAGATGGATATGAAGATGACTACTACTGCCACAGTGAGAAGCGACGACGGAACACGTAAATAAACTGGTGTGTCATTCAGTTCTTACATAAAAAGAAATCCTCCAGCTACGCCTTGTGTCACTTAGTGCAAGTTTCACCAATTTTAAAGACGAAGGTGTAACATCAAACGCGAAAAGTGACCGTACATATACGTGGCCGTCGACGGGGCCACCGCTGTATGAACTGGTGTACGACTTGAACTCATTTCGCAAGAGCAGCAGCCAAATGCTCTCAGCACGGCGCTAAACCGGCACCTTGGGAGAATGGAACCTCGCTGCCACGTGCTGCCAGGTGCACGTGCCAGCACGTATACGCGTAAACGGAGGCGCACACACAGCTCTGACTGCGGGGGAACTTCAGCGTGATGAGCATCCAGTCTGCTTGTCAGAAAACGAAGGCATGAGTGCTTCTTTCTTTTTGGTCAACAAACGTCACATGGTTGGCCGGTTCTAGAGCACTTGCCGTGGTAGGCTGTTGGACAGCTGCTGCTATGACCAGAAGCAACACTACTTACATGACGTTTGTATGCGTAATTATGTGCAACAACGCTGTTATCAATTTGGTGTTGACAGGAGCTGTGGGCACAGTTGGTGCTACATTTGCTGCCACAACAAATTTGCTGCCACAACATGGTGCTACAACAAGACCATTGTTGGTGCTACATTTGCTGCCCTTACCAGCGTGTGGTACAAAGCTGTGCTCTCGCTGCTTATAAAAACGAGCACAATTTTTACAACGGTGTGTGAAGTTGGTGAAATGAAGTACAGTGTATCTCCTGGATTGGTCGGTGCTTCCTGCTTCGGCGTGGTTCTTCCCAGGCCATCACTAACAAGGGTGGCAATGGAAAGCCAAAAGCCAAATTTTTTGACACTTTGTGATCAGTACTTGTAGCACTGCAGTGTATCCCTTGCAACTTTGGAAGCTCGGAAAAGTTGGTACAACATGACCAAATATACAGAGTTGTAAACACGACGAAAAGAGGCATTAACAGTGTTTACTCCAAACATCTTTTCGTAACATCCAATAAACTTTAATTCAGGCCTATTTTGTACCAGCTGGGCTGATTTAACCCCCAAAAATAAGGCACCTGCTGGTCTTTCTATGCAGAGAAAGTATGGCGAGGTACTTCCAAACATTTCAGGCTGCTGCGCCAAAACTATACGGACAAAAACGCTGGTGTTCAGCGCTGCGTACTAGGGTGCACAAGAGCCACTAAATAAGCTTATTTAGTGGAAGATCCAGTGCACTGGTCACCAGTAATCTAGGCCCAAGAGAACTCTTGTCAAATGAGGGCCTTTAAAGGTATTCCTCGCCTATCCTTCTCTCCACAAAAGCCACAGATTCTATGATCTAAATGGGAGCGCAAGCAGCCTTCGTGCGACACTATTTCGACCTTTGCCGGCAGCTTCTTCAGCCAGTGCCCACGTTTGAGGACACAGACCCATATTCTAGGCACTGTTCTAATGGCGTGAAATGGCGCGCGCACACACCTTTCAAAATGAAAAAAGAAAGAAACAAGTGCGGTTACAAAAGCCGGCGAACTTAAACGTGCTACACAATCCTCCGAATCCTCCACTCGGAGTGGTTTTGCCTTGCCCGCATGCAGGTGCGCTGTAGATGACACAACACTGAAAGACAGCCGATGTACCAAGGAGGAGAGTTATCAGCCTGCGCTTACGGCGCTTAAACAATGAAAAGCACAGCCGACCTAAACATGAGTGCCGGCACAGCCACTTTGCACGGCCGGCATGGTACTTGGTACTAGTTTCCGCGATCAATAAGAACAACCAAATCCAAGAAATAATAACAAAAAAACAGGTGACGTCACTTCCGCGGGGCGCTCCAGCCGTTAGCGATCGGGCGAGGCTGGAGCACCCCGGCGGAAAGAATCCCTGGGGTGCAGCAGCCTTTGCCTTAAATAAAAAGCAGACGCGGAGTCGAGGAGGTTTGTGAAGCAGGCTGGCCATTTTCTGTCAACTACAGCAGGACGCGGACTTCTTTAAAAACTACTTGTAAAAGTTTCGGCGCTGGTGGTTTGTAATAGTGAGAAAATGTTTGTGCTCATAAGAAAAAAGAAACCGATTACTTTGGGAGAAGTTATGTGGTGACATACTTCAAGCTGCGTTCCTATCAGCCTCCGGTGCTGCTGTTCTGCGCCGTAGGAGCCGGCGTTCGCACGAAAGCTGTGGCTGTTTCAAGCGATTCGCAACCGTCGTCAGCTTTGACAATACATTGCTCTGCCGAATGAGCAGCGCCGCAACTCCTAATTCGCAGACAACTTCGCTGCACAAAGCGCCGTCATTTGTCTTTTCGTGCTCACTGTGCGGCAATGAATTGATAACCCACCCGAATCGCAACTCTGGTTATAAAAAATTCCACTCAGGGAGACGTCAGTGGACGTGAGGCCTACAGTTCAAGGAAAAACGTATTTTTGATCGCTCCTCCCAACACCCCGCGTAGGCAAATGCATTCATGTAAATCCAAAACGAAAACGAAACTGCCTGTAATCGATAGTAAGTTCCACAAGCCATCGAGCGCCAATTTGAATCCAGAACTACCCATCACGCTATGGTGGCTAGAAGCATAGAGTTTCATACAAATAACTAGAGGGGAAACTGGCGCTAGTGTCAACGCGAACATGGCAGCGGCGCTTACGCTTCAATGGGAATGATGAGTAGTTCTGGAACCGGATTGCGTAGGATCAAAACAGGCCTCTGGCTGCGGAAATTGTGTTTTTTGACAAAAAAGCTCTCATTGCCCGGTTCTCCGTTTACAAATTACATGGCGAACAAGAAAGTTAGTGACAAAAACAGGTTTTGTACGAAATAAAACGGCACGTTTAAATAAAAAGCAGACGCGGAATCGAGGAGGTTCGCGGAGCAGGTTTGCCATTTTCTGCCTACTACAGAAAGACGTGGACTTCTTTCAAAACTACTTGTAAAGGTTTCGGCGCTGGTGGTTTGTAATAGTAAGAAAAGATTTGTGCTCATAAGAAAAAAAGAAACCGATTACCTTTGGAAAAGTTATATAGTGACATTCATCAAGCTGTGTTCTTATCAGCCGCCGGTGCTGCTGTTCCACGCCGTAGGAGCCGGCTTCGCACGAAAGGTGTGGCTGTTCCAAGCGATCCACAACCGTTGTCAGCTTTTACAATACATTGCTCTGCGGAATGAGCAGCGCCGCAACTCCTAATTCGCAGGCAACTTCGCCGCACAAAGCGCCGTCATTCATATTTTCGTGCTCGCTTGCGGCAATGAATTGATAACCCACCCAATTCGCAACTCTGGTTATAAAACATTTCACTCAGGGCGGCGTCAGTGCACGCGAGGCATGCAGTTCAAGGAGAAACGTAAGAGGCAGGAGAGGCAGGTACTACTTCTGGCCCTACTAAGAGCAGCAGTAGCAGCAACAAAAACAAGCTGAACCGCAAGATGAGAATGATGTTTTAGGTGACATTGCGGTTGAGTGCGAGCACCTCCTATTTTGCAGACGGAATTCATGCAGTCAGCCGTTGAGAAGTAATCAGGCGATGTCGTATGCCTAGATGCCACAAATAAGGCTACCAACTATATGGTCCCGTTCTTCTTTTGCCGTTGTAAAGACAGCAGAAGCCTATGTCATTCCATTGAAAACTAGCCCTGTACGCACCACAGAAAAGCGCGATCAACTTGGCCAGCTGTATGACAACAGGCTTGGCAGCACGCTGCCTTTTGAGGCCCAGACTGAGGCACTGTGCAGGCTGATGAGGCAAGATAGGATCGAAAAGTCGGAGGAGAAGGTGTTTTGTCATGGGTGTTTGCATGAAATGGAAATGGCGAAACATGTGGTCCTTCAGTGGGATCGACTTGGATCGGGTAGGAAGGACACAAGCAGTGAAGGCAACACTCCGCTGCATGCTGATCTAGGTTTCAAAGAGGACGGCTCCTTGAGCGTGCGCGATGCAGTGATGTTTTGTATGGGCTAGGAAAATTATCCCTTTTAGGTTCAGAAATTACTTATATTGGGCAATTTCTCCTGCAGGTATATCAAGAATTCCCTGCAAATTTTATGGCATTTGCTTTGAGGGATCTTAGGTATTTTTTACGTGGACCCCTGTTCGGTTTTGGGCGTTTGAAAATGACACCTATGTGTTCTTTACGTGGCCTTCTGGCCGGAGACACAGTTCCGAGAAACAGTGTTTCACAGGAAACTAAATTTCACTGCATCGTAAGTTCAGCAGCATTACAGTATTCGTTTCACTTTCTGTAGTAAACAGCATCCTTGCTTCGCATGCTAAAGCAGTAAGTTACAACTGCACGTATACAAAACAAGACATTGCTGGGAAATAGAGGTAATCTTAAATAGTCGCCGGAACTGGGCGCCTAGACGAAGGCGATGATGTTTGCAAAATCAGTAAGGACTTTCGAAGCCGCGGGTACGCAACTGCTGGATGATACGCCTTTGTCGCCGCCTTCGTCTTCCCCCGCGTCTGCCTCGGCGCCTGTGTCCTCCACCGTGGTGGCCGGGGGCCGAGTCTGCAGTGACAAATGGAGGAAACATCACGCTTAGAAATATTCATATATTTACGCTGCCTGAAAACTATGCCACAAGCATATGCTTCTAACTGCAGGAACCGCTTCTGAAAGTCTGTCACGTAGATTTATCCAGTACCTTTTGAACAGTGCAAGCTGTATATCGCGAGAGAAGCTGGTCACGTTGAAACTTAACCGCTTGCTTATTGCTAAGATCATTTTCATTGCGATTTATAAAAATATTGAGATCAAGTTTCTCCTGCTCAGCGAAAGAGCTTCAATCTGGTCGTTGAAGAGGCTTAGTTGGCTAGTACAGTGGTTTCTAATAATTTCTAGGAGGGAAAGCGAATGATTATTCAGGATACCTTGCTACCTGGCAGCTTGTTCAGGAGGGAGCTCTCCAAGGGCACAACTAACTTTTTAAGCGGAGGCCTTCGGGGATCTTTTTGCTTTGGAGATACGAGGAGTACGTTTTCAGATGAAATCTGTAGTTGAAACTAGTTTTCTGTTGCTGTAGCTAGTTTTCATCTGTAGTCAGATGAAAACTAGCCGGCCAATAACAAAGCTACCAATATTCCTAGAAAAAAAAACAAGCTCCTCGGTACTTGCCCCAGCAACGTTATTGACATTTCCAAAACGCTAACGTCCGATGAAAACGGTTTCCTAGAACGAGGTCTAATTTTCTGTCCCACAAATAACCGTGTGAATGAATACGAGTTACATAAAGATCTCACTACATTTTCTGGGAGAATGAGAATAAGTGAGTTTTTTTCGGAAAAGCACGACCAACCTGACATTACCGAACGCACCTTTCACCCTCCTAGCACTTGGACTCCAGATATAGATCAATCTTTAGAATTAGATGTGCACTTAAAATCAGTACCAAGAGAAATATTGGCAACAACTAAGCGATCAAACAAGGGCAAGAACCTAACTCCGTCGGAACAAGTTACCCTGAATAGCCTCTCAGCAACAACGGACATAGTCATAAAGCCAGCCGACAAAGGTGGTAGCGTAGTTGTTTTACCTGTGGGAAAATACAAAGATGAGGCTTATAGGCAGCTCAATAACCCTTGCCACTACAAGCTTTTAGATAACGATCCGAGTCAGGAATACAGCCCAAAAATCCTTCATAGCCTCACAGATCTGCGATCTAGAGAATTAATAACCACTGACTTAAATTTCATGAAACCGAATAATAAGCATCCAGGACGTTTTAGATGCAAAGCATCTCTTGCTCGGGGCTATGCCCAGCGTCCGTCCGTTGTCCGGAACTTTCCCCCTACACGATAAAAAAATTACGCCCACCTCCCCTCGCGGGAACCCTGGTGTGATACGACGCTGAGGGGGGTTAAAGCGCAAGCTAAGAGCAACCGTCGACGGAAAGGCCGCCGGAGAGAGGCACACCGGTTGTATGCGCAGCGCGCCCGAAGGAGAGGATACCGCGGAGAGAGAGAGAGTACTGCACATGCGCAGCAACGCGCGCAGCGCCACCCACCGGCGGAGTTAGAGCGCGCTGGGCCGCACACCCGCAGATGTTGAGAGAGAGTGTTCACTGTCACCTGGGCACGCGTCGGCGCCAGTGCGTATGTCGCGGCTATGACGCAACACAATCCAACACAATCCACTTTAATCCAATCAAAATCCAATCCAAGCCAATCCAATCGAATCCAATGCAATGCCCCTCGCGAGAGAGTGTACGCTATCGGAGAGGAAAGGGGGTGAGCGGAGGAGAGTGCGGACGCCGACGACGACGGACGCACGCAGGAAGGACAGGGCCGCCGACAAGAGGTGCCCTCAGCGTCGCATCTAAAAAAAAGAAATAGTGGCGCTCGGTTTCGATCCCACGACTCTCTGGCCGCGACGAGACGAGGTGTTCTTCCGACTACGCTCCAAATCCGGGACAACAGCAAGTGCTACGAACGCGCCTTATGTCCTTGACTCCTTATAACTACATCAAGAAGCTACTGATACAACGAAGGTACGCCAAGCTGAAGGTCAACGGAAACGACGAACTGAAAACTTTAGAGGAGGATGTTGAATTTCCGTGGGGAAAGCTGTGGCGGGAAGCGCCACGCGCCTTGCAGCTCACACCAGCCCCGTCCGCAGCGCTTCTGATGCTGATTGTGGCAGGATGCCCCCAGGGATTGGCCAACCAAGGAATCGATGACGAGATAGCTTCGCGTTTAACAACCGTCGTTATCTTCCCGTAAGGGAACCGATGAAGAAGCAGAAGAATACAAAGCTGCGAAGAGGAGGGCGCGTACGTTGCTCTCGCCCCGTCCGCAGCACCGCTGATAATGATTGTGACAGGATGCACATAGGGATTGGCCAACCAAAGAATCCATCACGAGATAGCTTCGCGTTCAACCACCGTCGTCATCTTCCCGTAAGGGAACCGCCGAAGACGAAGAAGGAGAAGACAAAGCTGCGAAGAGGAGGGCGTGTACATTGCTCTCAGCCAGTGCTCCAATGTCCAACTTTTACCTCACCAACGCTGACGGAGAATACCGATTATACCACAGAGACAACAACATCGACAAGAACATGATGGACGAGTTTTGGCGCCTCGAGAACCACCGCCTACTCACCGTAACGCAACAGTACTTGCGTGCCTTTGCCACCGGTGTGGACCCGGACGCGGAGTTCCCTCTAGCGCTAGTAAACACCAGATCACTCAACATAAAGGCAACACAAATGAACCGCACGGAACCGCCACGATGCTTCGCATCGTCATCAGGGTTCCCCACGGGAGATAACTCCAAGATGCTTTGCATCACCGCATAGTTCCCTTCGGGGAGATGGTGTAATTTTTTCACCTCCTCCCAAAAGACCACGAAGTCCCGTAGAATTATTGTTCACTGCCGACATTCCTGGCAGACCCATAGTTTCAAATAACAATACCCCAACCGAAGCATTATCTCTTTTTCTCAATCATTACCTATCCGACATTCCGGCTCTTCTTCATTTGTTCAGGACACCCCCCACTTCCTCCGCATAATAGAAGAGAGAAATAAGGGTGGACGCCTACCCAGTGGAACCCTCCTTGTTACTCTTGACTTTGCCGCATTGTATACAAACATCCCTTTAGTCGAAGGAATCTAAGATATTTCAAAAGCTTTATCAGAGAACCCGCACCAACATGCACCAGAAGTGTACATAACTTTTTTAAAATTAGTTTTAACTCTCACTTATTTTTCATTTGACTAGTCTTACTTTTTGCAAGTTTTTGGAACTAGCATGGGTACTCCATTCGCACAGACCTATGCCAATATTTTATTGCGGCAACTTGAAGCCACCCTAATGAGCTCTTTTCCGTATACACCTCAGGTTTACCTCCGATACATAGACGACATCTTCAAGATTTAGGAACACGGTCGCGCGACTCTAAAAACGTTTATATTTCATCTTAATTCTCCGCATCCAACTATTAAGTTCTGCGATTATTCTGAAAGAGAATTGAACGTGCTGAATACTACCGTCCTTCTAGACAACGGTAAACTTGAAACCACACTTTTTAGAAAACCAACAGACAGGCAGCAGCACCTAGATTATAAAAGCCATCACCCGAGACACTGCAAGCAAGGAATCTTTGTAGGACAAGCCACCCGGCTTAGAAGAATATTCAGTGATGACAGTGACTATGTAGAGCACCTAGACGAACTCAATTCCACCCGTATGAACAGGAACCACCCCAAAAGCTCGCTCGATCAGGCGTACCAACGTGTGTCTAATCTCAGAAGGGATGATGTGCTCAACAACAGCGACAAAAGAAAAGCGCCTAGCCACTTGCTCTAATACCTAAATTTTCAAACGCCCTCCCAAACGTAAAGAATATTCTGCGGAAATACTACCTAATTTTAGCCATTAATGAGAAAAAGACTTTCCCGGAAGCACCAAGGGTTACCTACCGGAGAAACAGCAATCTAAAAGATATTTTAGTGCATGCCAAAACAGGGCCTTCAAATGAACCAGTCGACCAGATTTAGGGGAAATTCCCAAGGTGGAGTTATTTTCTGTAAAGGAAAGTTTGACATCCACGTAAATGCAGTCATACGGCTACAAAGGAAAGCTACACAGCTTTCTTGGAAACTTCGGAGGTGAAAAAAAATTCGTCCTGGTCCAGGGCGAATTTTTTTCAACTTTCTTCAACTGCACCCAAGTTTTGACCTATATATATATATATATATATATATATATATATATATATATATATATATATATATATATATATTGTTACGTCCGGGAGGGATTTATTAAGGCAAGAGCGCAGGCTCCGAAGGCAGGGGACAGTCGAGCACCGTTGAGCACGACGCGAGCAGCGGTCCGGCTTCTTCTTCCTCTAGTCAAGAGAGCCCAGCTCCCGCATCCTCTTTGTCCTCTTCAGCTAATCCAATCCACTTGGCCAAGCCAATGTTGTAGAATTGGTTGACCGTTACACTTCCCCCGTCGCAGACGAAGCCCGTCGGGCGAGTCACAGTGTGGAACGGGAGTTGTAGCGTTTAAGACGCGCCACATGTACAACTTGGGTCGTCTTCGACGGTCGACCAGTGGTGGTTAGGCGTGACAGCACGTAATTAACTTCGCCAATACGTTTTACAACAAGAAAGGGACCAGTGTAATGGGCGAGAAGTTTTTCGCAGAGGCCGCGTCGGCGCTGTGGGGTCCAGAGCCAGACTAGATCACCTGGGGCGTAAGAGAGGTCCCTGTGACGACGGTCATATCGCTGTTTATAGCGGTCTTGGGAGGCTAACGTGCGTAGGCGCGCAAGCCTACGGGCCTCTTCGGCAAGGGAAAGCGTCTTAGCCACTGAAGGCTCGTCGTGTTCAGCAAAAGGGAAGATGGTGTCCAGGCAGCAGCGAGGCTGGCGTGCATAGAGAAGAAAGAAAGGGCTGTATCCGGTGGTTTCATGCTTGGCGGTGTTGTAGGCATACGTAAGAAAAGGCAAGATGTCGTCCCAGTTTTTGTGGTCGGAGGCTACGTACATTGCTAGCATATTGGACAGTGTTCGATTCGTTCGCTCGGTGAGACCATTCGTTTGAGGATGGTATGGGGTAGAGTGCCGGAACTCAACTTGAGAGACGCGAAGGAGCTCTTCAACGACGTCCGCTGTAAACTGACGGCCACGGTCACTTATGATGACGCGGGGAGGTCCATGACGAAGAAGTATATTGCGGAGCAGGAACAGAGACACTTCCGCAGCAGTAGCAGATGGTAGCGCGGCGGTCTCAGAGTAACGTGAAAGGTAGTCCACACACACGATAATCCAACGATTACCCTTCGATGATCGCGGAAATGGGCCCAGTAAATCGATGCCGACCTTTTCGAAAGGGGCAGTGGGTGGATTCAGAGGGTGAAGCCTTCCTGCCGGAGCGGCAGTAGGTAGCTTGTGCCGCTGGCATTGTATACAAGTGGCAACATACTTTTCTGTGGTTTTGCGCATATTTGGCCAGTAAAAACGTTGTTTGGCGCGGTGAAGTGTACGGGCGAATCCCATATGTCCAGATGTAAGATTGTCGTGCATGAAATTTAGAATGCTGTTGCGCAGGCTTTGCGGTACCACAAGCAAAAGGCTGGAACCAATTGCAGAGTAGTTCTTTTTGTATAGTAGGCCGTCGCGAACGCAGAAGCGGGTATCACGCTTGTCGGCACGGGCGCAATTGAAGAAGGGCTGCAGACTCTTGTCCCGGCGCTGTTCTATCTTGAAAGTGGAGATATCGGGGAATGGTGTTGACAAAGAAGCAAGACAGTCGTCGAAACCGTCGTCATCACAGCTCGTGGTTTCCAGTGGCAGGCGAGAAAGGCAGTCCGCGTCCGCATGCTTGCGGCCGCTCTTGTACGACACCGTGAAGGTATACTCTTGCAGACGCAGGGCCCAGCGTGCAAGGCGGCCGCAAGGATCCCTAAGGTTGACGAGCCAGCATAGCGAATGGTGATCAGTTACGACGGTAAACGGGTGTCCATAGAGGTAGGAGCGGAATCTCTGTGTGGCGAAGACGACAGCGAGACACTCCTGTTCTGTAACCGTGTAGTTCCTTTCTGACTTACTCAGTGCCCGACTGGCGTAGGCAATAACATGTTCATTAGGACCATGGCGTTGAATTAGCACGGCCCCTATTCCTATACCGCTGGCGTCGGTATGAACCTCTGTAGGAGCCGAGGGGTCAAAGTGTTGAAGTATGGGCCCCGACGTCAAAAGGAGCTTGAGCTGGCGAAACGCGGCGTCACATTCAGAAGTCCACGTGAATGGAACATTTTTCTGCAGGAGTGATGTCAAGGGATAGGCTGTGTCTGCAAATCGAGGTATGAACCGGCGAAAATAGGAGCACAGGCCAAGAAAACTTCGTAGCTCCTTGACAGAATGCGGCTCTTTGAAATCACTGACTGCTTGGATTTTGCGTGGGTCTGGTCTGACACCGTCCTTATCGACCAAGAGGCCCAGCACAAGCGTTTGGCGATCTCCAAATCGGCACTTCTTCGAATTTAGGACTAAACCAGCCTTTTCCAAGCAGTCCAAGACAGTAACCAAGCGACTGTTGTGCTCACTGAACGTTCGACCAAAAATTACAACATCGTCGAGGTAGCACATGCAGATTTCCCACTTGAGGCCGCGCAAAACGCTGTCCATAAAACGCTCGAAGGTGGCCGGAGCATTGCAAAGTCCAAAGGGCATTACATTGAATTCAAACAATCCGTCAGGCGTTACGAAAGCAGTTTTTTCCTTATCACTGGGGTTCATGGGAATTTGCCAATATCCTGATCTCAAGTCAACGGAGGAAAAATAGGAAGCTGAATGAAGGCAATCAATGGCGTCGTCGATTCGGGGTAACGGGTAGACATCTTTCTTAGTTACAGCATTGAGGCGTCGATAGTCGACGCAAAATCTCCATGAGCCGTCCTTCTTCTTGACGAGAATGACAGGTGCTGCCCAAGGACTGCATGATTCTCGAATTACGCCATTCCTTAGCATTTCCTGGACTTGGTCGTTGATTAGGCGTCGCTCTGGCGCGGAAACACGGTAAGGCTTCTGACGAATCGGTCTTGCTCCCCCAGTATGGATTGAATGCTGAGTGCGATTTGGCGGAATTGGAAAATGCCGTTGGTTGTGACAGAAGTCGAAAACACTTGCATGCTTGGACAGAAGATCGGCTAGAGAACGGCGTTCATCTGGTTGAAGTGACTCGCTAATCATGTGTAGGAACTTGGAGGGGTCCAGTGGGCAAGTATTAACGGATGCGTTCAACTCGTCTTTCAGAACTGCTATTAAAGGGGGCGCATACGGAATCTCGTGGGCAAGTTTGAGACCTCTTGGCAACACGACGGACTCACTGGAGTAGTTGACAGTCCACAACGTAGAGTGACCATGGACAACGGTAACAACCGCGCGAGGAACGACGATGTTTTTCTTGGCACAATTCTCGGAAATGGGCTCCACTAAAGCGTCAATTTCACGATTTGGGGCTCCGGAGGACCATACTGGGACAAATAGGGCACATCGTGCTGGCATGATGGTGTCCTCCAACACGCAAAATGTGTCCAACGCAGCGGTCTTGTGGCCAGCAGGGTTTTCAACAAGCGCAGATAAGGCAGTGCCGTCTATAAAAATTTCTCCACTTCTACAGTCAACCGTAGCACCACACTGCTTCAAAAAGTCGATCCCCAAGATGACATCATGTGTAGTCCGCGGGAGCACAGTAAACTCTGCTCTGAATAAGTGGCCGCCGAAGGAGATATTCACTGAACATACTCCAAGAGGGTGCAGCCACTCACCACCCACACCACGAAATGTAACCACCTTGTCCCACGTAAACATCACCTTACGTCCAAGCCTGTTTTTGAAATCAACGCTCATCACAGACACTGTTGCTCCCGTATCTACTAAGGCCATTGTTCGAACATTATCAACCACAATTTCAACTTTGTTTTTTAGCATGAGGACAGGCGAAGGTAAATCCGTTGAGGGCAGTCCGGCGAGAGGAATGTTAGACGCAGTTTCCTTAGCGACCTCACCTCCATTGGTCGCGCCATCTAGTTTTCCGGCGGCGGTGACCTGCGCCGAGGCGAAGGCGAACGTCGCTGGCGGAATGTGGGAGGTGTAACACTCCGGTCCGAAGCGGGCGAATGACGACGTGCGGGCGGCTGTCCTCTAGGAATAGAACCTCTCGGCCAGTGACCATTGTAGTGTGAATCATCAGCCTCCGAGCGGTAGAACGTGCGTGGTGGTTCGTACCTTGTCGCCTGGCGTCGGCGGCGGCAGTAGCGGGAGATGTGGCCGGTAATGCCACAGAAGTAGCAAACGGGACCCTCGCGGATGCGGTCAGTGAGGTATTCATCATTTGTGCCGCAGAAACGTGGGTCATAATGGTGGCGTTGGGAACGGCGAAGGAAGTTCTCCGGAGGACTACATCCCGCGGACTCGCGGCTACCACCCCGCCTAGGACTATCAATCCGGGAGGCAAAGTTTTGGTCGTTGAGAACAGCGCTGTAGGGCTGAAGAGCGTTCGTTTGCACCTGTTCTGTCAACGAGTCTTCGCGCTTACGGCCGCGGTCGGAACTTTCCCGATATTCTTGATGTCGCAACAGTTCTTCGCGCACGATGTGGCGAATGGTGTCGGCCAAGTCAGACGGTGGGCAGTCGTCAACACTGGCGACGGTAGTCACGTTAGTTAAGCGACCAAATTTTGGCGTAATGCGACGCAGCTTCAATGCCTCGAATGTGCGGCATTGCTGAATGACGTCCGCTGCTGACTCCAGTTTCTCTCTTCCGATCAGAAAATGATAGACGTCTTCTGCGATTCCTTTCAAGAGGTGGCCTACCTTGTCTTCCTCCGACATTTGCGGGTTGACAACTCGGCAGAGCTTCAATATTTCCTCGATGTAGGTGGTACAAGTCTCTCCAGGAATTTGTGCCCGCTGAAGCAGCGTCTGTTCGGCCTTTTTCTTTTTTGCGGCGGGGTCGCCGAAGCGTCCGGTGATTTCTTCGACGAAGCGGTCCCAAGTTGTGAACTTGCTTTCGTTGTTCTCGAACCAAGTGAGCGCTGTTTCATCCAGGGAAAACACGACGTTAGCGAGCTGAGCAGGTGTATCCCAGCGATTGTATCGGCTCACCCGCCTGTAATGGGTGAGCCATTCCTCAACGTCTTCCTCGGCGTACCCACAGAATTTTCGTGGTTCTCGTGGCGGATACCAGCTGGCTATTGGCGGAGAGTTGGGAAGACGGCTGTCCGCAGCCGGTGGCATGGTATCTGGCGCTGGTGGTAGGCCCGCAACGCGTCGGCTTCGGCGCAAGTCTGGGAGTTCCGTCGTCGCTACGTACCCCGCACCTCCACCAAACTGTTACGTCCGGGAGGGATTTATTAAGGCAAGAGCGCAGGCTCCGAAGGCAGGGGACAGTCGAGCACCGTTGAGCACGACGCGAGCAGCGGTCCGGCTTCTTCTTCCTCTAGTCAAGAGAGCCCAGCTCCCGCATCCTCTTTGTCCTCTTCAGCTAATCCAATCCACTTGGCCAAGCCAATGTTGTAGAATTGGTTGACCGTTACAATATATATATATATATATATATATATATATATATATATATATATATATATATATATATATATATATTGTAACAGAGGTAGTGGCCGTTAGCAGGCGCGCCAGTGTGGCCAAAGGGGTCTGTGCTCAACTGAGACCGAGGCTGACTGTCAGGTGGCGTCAATCCCCCAACTTGGTCTATGTGCAAGGCTCAGTCATCGGAGCAGCCCCATCGAGAACGATCTTGCTGAGAGACCGGCGCGTGGGTTCCCGAGCTAGCTTTGCCTCTGGTACAACCAGCCCCCGTTACCACGCTCTAGCCGTTTGCTAATAAACCCCATTATATTTTGGTGGAGGTCGTAGTCTTTGCACGGTCTCCGGCCTTTAACTACGAAGCAAGCGTGTGCTCCCTCCCGTCTCCCGAGGAATCAAGCACGACATGACCCCGCCGCAGCCTGCGCACGTCATCTGCTCCGGGTCACTGCGTCAACGCGGCCCCCCCAGTTTCACCGGCAGTGACGACATCGATGCGGAAGATTGGCTCTCAACATTCGAAAGGGTGAGCACCCACAATCGCTGGGATGACGTTGCCAAACTCAACAACGTCCCTTTCTCCCTCGACAAATTAGCTGAATCATGGTTTCATAACAATGAACCGAAGATGCAGACTTGGTCGGCCTTTAAGACGAGGTTCCTGGCAGCGTTTGGTCGCCCCGCTCTACGCAAGATAAACGCCGAACAACGTCTGCGCGTTCGAGCCCAACAGGACAATGAAAGTTACACCAGTTACATCGAGGACATTGTAGACCTTTGCAAGCGAGTTGACCCTGCGATGCCGCAGAGCGAGAAGGTCAGACACGTTCTCAAAGGGATAGAAGAGTTCGCCTTTCAGATGTTGCTAAACAAGAACCCACAGACTGTGGACGAAATCACTGCGTGGTGCCTGAGCTACGATGAACTGCGCAAGCAGCGTGTCGTTACTCGCCAGCGCACATCGCCCCATGAAGAGTGCTCACGGGGATGCCTTTACTCTCTCACGATGCCACATGACCTTTCTTCTCTTCTGCCGCACATCGAGGAGTTCGTGCGCGCAGAAATTGCTCGACAGCTGGCTCTGCTTCCCAGTGTTCACGAGCGTCTGCCTTCGCCTTCACTGCCTTCGACTGTACGCCGCGTAATCCGGGAGCAAGTCGCCGAGGCGCTTCCTCCAGTTCGCCAACCTACACTTGTGCCGGCCCCCGTGGTAGCGACGATCGCGCCACCCGTGGCGCCCCCGTTTGAACCGCAAGTGACAGTGCCCCTCGAACAACCGGTGGCAGCGCCCAGCGCACCACCAGTGACGATGGGGGTGCCCCCCGCCATTTCTGGAGCGCTCCCCTTCAGTTACGCCTCAGTGGTCCGGCAACTGCAGCCCGGTGCTTTCCAAGCGTACCAGTATGTGAGAGACCCGCGCGCGACGCCTTATCCTCGGCTACCACCTGAACCGCTGAACCCCTGGCGCACATATGACAACCGCCCTATCTGTTACGCGTGTTGCATGCCCGGACACGTCGCTCGGTTGTGCCGTCGGCGGCCACCGCCTGCTAGCGACATCCATCGAGTGCCTCCTTATGGACCGCAACCGTACTACACCCATGGAGACTTGGGTCAGGCACCGAATTCGTCCTCTGCCGACCGTCCGCCCTTTTCCAGCCGTCACTCCTTTTCCCCGTGTCGCCGTTCGCCGTCTCCCATGCGTCCCCGCCAGAATCCGACCGCTGAGGGAACCTAACGGCTGCAGTTCCCGAGGCAAGAACTGCAGCCCCGTCGAAATTCCGAAGCCCTCCTCTCTCACCCGCCAATTTTATAGACGTGACTGTTGAAGGTGTCGCCGCCCTCGCGCTTATTGACACTGGTGCCGCTGTGTCTGTGTTGAATGAACGTCTACGCCGCTCATTACGTAATGTTACGACGCCTCTCTCTGACCTTACCCTTCGGACTGCGAGCGCGCAAGAGATTAAACCGTTGGCCATGTGTACCGCTCGGGTTCTCATCCAAGACGTCACCTACGTCATCGAATTCATTGTTCTCCCATCCTGTTCCCACGACATAATCCTAGGCTGGGACTTCCTATCCCGACATCATGCCATAATCGATTGCGCCCGTTTGCAAGTTGAACTTCTACCGTTCTACGAGCCGCCGTCGAACGAGCTGTCGACCAAGTTAACTGTTTCCGAAGATACGGACATTCCCCCGTGATCTTCCCTCATAGTGCCCGTTTTGTGCAATGTGGACGACACGACTGTGGTTTTCACGCCGTCCAGGTCCTTCCTCTCGCGCAAATGTCTGCCTTTACCATCTGCTGTCATCCACGTCCAGTCCGGTTGCAGCTTAATCGTCATCTGTAACCCATCTTCCTGCCCGACTACCTTGTTCCATGGGGAATGTATAGGGTGTGTGAAAGCCGTTGACCATTCTCACGTGAACGCTGTGCCCGACGAACCATCGCTGCTCACTGTTGGCACACTTAGTCCTGTGGGTGCGTCAAGCTCGGCTGCGTTCCTGCAGCCCGTCGACAAGGGCCTTAGCCTTGAACAACGCGACAAGCTCATCGCCCTCCTTCAGTGTTTTCGCGACTCCTTTGATTGCGTACAAACCACCCTGGGACGCACGTCGGCAGTTTCACATGAAATAGACACCGGCTCCTACGCCCCACTGCGGCAGAGACCATATCGCGTGTCACCTACGGAGTGCCGCGTGATCGACGAGCAAGTGTCCGATATGCTTACCCGTAATGTCATCCGACCCTCTACCAGCCCGTGGGCCCCTCCTGTTGTTCTGGTCACAAAAAAGGACGGGTCGATCCGGTTCTGCGTGGATTATCGCCGCCTCAATAAGATTACGCGCAAGGACGTTTATCCGCTGCCCCGTATCGACGACGCTCTTGACTGCCTCCAGGGTGCCGAGTTTTTCTCCTCCTTGGACCTGCGGTCGGGTTACTGGCTGATGCCGACCGCTCCAAAACAGCGTTCATTACACCTGACGGTCTTTACGAATTTAACGTGATGCCGTTCGGGCTTTGTAATGCGCCAGCCACTTTCGAACGAATGATGGACAACGTTTTACGGGGCCTTAAGTGGAAAACCTGTCTTTGTTATTTGGATGACATTGTTGTGTTTTCATCGGATTTTGACACGCACCTTGAGCGCCTTAAGCCAGTGTTCACCTGCCTCACGTCAGCCGGCTTGCAACTGAATCTGAAGAAGTGCCGCTTTGCTGCTCGAAAGCTAACAATTTTGGGCCATGTTGTGTCCAAAGAGGGCATCCTTCCAGATCCGGGCAAGCTTCGTGCCGTGGCAGAGTTTTCCAAACCAGGCACTCTGAAAGACCTCCGAAGCTTTATCGGCTTATGCTCCTATTTTCGCCGATTCATCCGAAACTTTGCCACCATCATCGCCCCTTTAACGCAGCTCCTCAGCGGACACAACGAACGTCTCCAGTGGTCGCCTGCTTGTGACAACTCATTTGTGACCGTGCGGCGCCTGCTTACGACGCCCCCAATACTGCGCTATTTTGACCCGCTTGCACCTACTGAAGTGCACACTGACGCGAGTGGTGTCGGTCTTGGCGCCGTGCTCGCCCAGGGGAAAGCTGGCTTCCATGAATACGTCATCGCATACGCCAGCCGCACTCTAACGAAGGCGGAACGGAATTATTCCGTAACAGAGAAAGAATGTTTGGCGATCGTTTGGGCAATCAACAAGTTTCGCCCTTGCCTCTACGGTCGTCCATTCAACGTCGTTACGGACCACCACGCCCTCTGCTGGCTGTCTTCACTCAAAGACCCTTCTGGCAGACTCGGTCGTTGGGCTCTTCGCCTGCAGGAGCACGACATTCGCGTCGTATACCAGTCCGGACGCAGACACACGGATGCTGATGCCTTGTCCAGATCACCCGTGGGGTCGGACGATCACAGTTCATCTATGCCAGATGGTACCGTGGCGTCTCTAGACTCCGTTGACATGGCTGCGGAACAGCGCAAAGATCCGTGGATCGCCTCTGTCCGTCAATATTTGTCGAGTCCGTCAACAGTTGCCGCCTCTCGGACGCTGCGCCGCCAGGCTTCGCACTGTGCCCTTCGGTACGACCTTCTTTACCGCCGCAACTATTCATCTGCGGGCCGGAAGTGGTTACTCGTCGTCCCTGGCCATCTGCGCTCTGAATTCTGCTCCCACTACCACGCTGACGCACCGTGCGCGCACGCTGGGGTGCTTAAAACGTACCAGCGCTTTCGTTTGCGCTATTACTGGCGTGGAATGTACACGTTTGTAACCAAGTACGTTCGCTCGTGTACAGATTGCCAGCGTCGCAAGTCTCCCTCTCAACACCAAACCGGCCCCCTGCAGCCGCTACCATGTCCGGCTCGCCCTTTCAACCGTGTCGGCATCGACATATATGGTCCGGTTCCCACCACGACTGCCGGCAACCGATGGATTATCGTCGCGGTTGACCACCTCACGAGGTATGCAGAAACAGCCGCACTACACGCTGTTACCGCCAGCGACGTCGCAACGTTCCTCCTTCAACGTTTTATACTTCGCCATGGAGCGCCGAGAGAATTGTTGAGTGACAGGGGACGCGTCTTCTTGTCAGACGTTGTGGAGGCCCTGCTGACCGATTGCCGAGTCGTTCATAGAAAGAGCTCCTCCTATCACCCGCAAACTAATGGACTGACTGAGCGCTTCAACCGTACATTAGGCGACATGATTTCTATGTACGTTTCTCCCGACCATTCCAACTGGGATTTAGTTCTGCCTTTCGTCCCTTACGCCTACCATACGGCGACGCAGACAACTACGGGCTTCTCGCCGTTCTTTTTATTATACGGACGTGAGCCATCGTGTACATTGGACACTATCCTTCCATACCACCCGGATGCGTCCGAGTCTGCACCCGTCTCGGAAATCGCCAAGCAAGCAGAACAGTGCCGCCAACTGGCGAGATCATTCACAACCGCAGACCAAGGTCGTCAGAAGGCTCGCCACGACGCTTCCAGCGGCGCTCCTACATACGCTGCTGGTTCACTAGTTTGGCTTTGGACACCGTCCAATACCCCTGGCCTTTCGAGCAAACTAAAGGCTAAATACGAGGGACCCTACCGAGTCGTCGAGCGAACTTCACCCGTGAATTACGTCGTTGAGCCGGTCACTCTTCCTACAGATCGTCGTCGCCGTGGCCGCGAGACTGTTCACATTCAGCGCCTTAAGCCGTACTACGACCCGCTCGTCCTCACCTCGCCTTGAGTCGCCAAGGATGGCTCCTTTTTTTGCCGGGGGGTAATTGTAACAGAGATAGTGGCCGTTAGCAGGCGCGCCAGTGTGGCCAAAGGGGTGTGTGCTCAACTGAGACCGAGGCTGACTGTCAGGTGGCGTCAATCCCCCAACTGGGTAAATGTGCAAGGCTCAGTCATCGGAGCAGCCCCATCGAGAACGATTTTGCTGAGAGACCTGCGCGTGGACTCCCAAGCTAGCTTGGCCTCTGGTACAACCAGCCCCCGTTACCACGCTCTAGCCGTTTGCTAATAAACCCCACTATAATATAAACACACACACACACACACACACACACACACACACACACACACACACACACACACACACACACACACACACACACACACACACACACACACACACACACACACACACACACACACACACACACACACACACACACACACACACACACACACACACACACACACACACACACACACACACACACACACACACACACACACACACACACACACACACACACACACACACACACACAAACACACACACACACACACACACACACACAAATATATATATATATATATATATATATATATATATATATATATATATACAGAAAGAAAAGCCGGCAGTCTACAACGCCAAAGGGGGCATAGGGGAATTATTAGACTATTTTTTACCGTTAGTGACGTTACATTATTTTTTTTATTATTAATAATTATTACGTGAGAAAGAAAGAAAGAAAAACACGCGCCCTGAGTGGGGACCGAACCCCACTCTCGGCGCGTGTTTTTCTTTCTTTCGTTCTCACGTAATAATTAATAATAATAATAAAAAAATATGTAACGTCACTAACGGTAAAAAATAGTCTAATAATTCCCCTATGCCCCCTTTGGCGTTGTAGACTGCCGGCGTTTCTTTCTGTATTTCCTAACGAGCCCCTCATTTCCCAACCCGTATATATATATATATATATATATATATATATATATATATATATATATATATATATATATATATATATATATATATATATATATATATATATATATATAATATACATACATATATATTGTGGTGACGTTTATTGACACCTGGGAAGGGTCACGTCGTCAAGTCAGGCAGAGTTCGAGCGGACGTAGGAAACCGGGGCTGAGGTTCGAGCTGTGCGAGGACACACTTCGTCTCCTTCCAAAAGCGCTGCATGGCACATAACCTTATCGGAAGATTGTCCACTAACAGGACATGACAGGACATGGCCACTGGAAAAGTGTCCATCTGCTAATGTTCAGGTTCTTCGCTACAATCACCCCCGGCGAGAAGAGGGAGCCATCCTGGCGAGTCATGGTGACGACGGAACCAGCGGATCATAGTAGGGCTTGAGTCGCTGAACATGCACAGTCTCACGGCCGCGGCGCCGAAGATCCGATGAGGGCATAACTGATTCGACGATATAATTCACTGGCGAAGTGCTTTCGATAACGCGGTAAGGACCGTGGTATTTCGATGTAAGCTTCGGAGAGAGACTTGGAGTGGAACATGGCACCCAAAGCCAAACAAGGGAGCCGGGAGAGAAATCGCGTGGTGTACTGGACGCGTCATGGCGAGATTTATGTAGCTGCTGGTGTTCAGAAGTGAATGAACGCGCGAGCTGGCGGCAGTCCTCAGCAAATTGCGAAATCTGGGAAATCGGTGTATACTCGGAGGGATCAGGGCGGTATGGAAGTACCGTGTCCAGCGTGCAGGTCGGCTCCCGTCCGTAGAGGAGGAAGAACGGTGAAAATCCGGTAGTCGACTGAGTCGCGGTATTGTACGCGTACGTGATGAACGGAAGGACCGGATCTCAGTTTGAATGGTGTGATGAAATATACATAGACAGCATGTCTCCCAGAGTGCGGTTGAATCGTTCGGTTAGGCCGTTGGTTTACGGATGGTACGCTGTGGTAGTGCGGTGAACGATGTTACACACTCGGCCAAGAGGGCTTTGATAACGTCCGATAAAAATACGCGACCTCTGTCACTCAGGAGCTGTCGTGGCGCTCCGTGTCGAAGGATGAAACGACGGAGGAGGAAGGACGCCACGTCCCGGGCTGTGGCTGCTGAAAGGGCTGCTGTCTCAGCGTATCGCGTGAGATGATCTACCGCAACGATAATCCAGCGGTGCTCTCTGGAGGTGCACGGCAATGGCCCGTAGAGGTCGATACCCACTCTATCGAAGGGGCGGGCAGGGCACGGCAGAGGCTGGAGTTCGCTCGTTGTTGATCGCGGGGGAGACTTACGGCGCTGGCAGTCTGTGCAGGAACGAACATATTTTGTGACAAAGGTGTACATGCCTCGCCAGTAAAAGCGAAGGCGAAGTCTTCGGTATGTCTTCAGGACACCTCCGTGGGCACACTGCGCGTCACCGTGGAATTAAGAACAGATGTGCACGCGCAAATGACGAGGGATGACCAGGAGCCATTTGCGACCTTCGGACGAATAGTTTCGGCGGTAGAGGAGGTGGTCACGGATAGAGAAATGGGCAGCTTGGCGACGGAGAGAGCGAGGTGCGGCTGCTGACGATGGACGGGACAAAAATTCCACAATGGAAGCGATCCACGAATCCTTGCGCTGTTCAGCAGCCATGTCGGTGATATCAAGGGGGGCCAGAGTGCACTCCACAGAAGATAAATCTTCAGCGTGGGATGGTAGAGGAGACATAGAAAGGGCATCTGCGTCTGTGTGCTTGCGGCCGGACCGGTATACCACTCGTATGTCATGCTCTTGCAGCCGGAGGGCCCATCGGCCGAGGCGGCCAGACGGATCCTTTAGCGACGAGAGCCAACAAAGGGCGTGGTGGTCCGTCACCATGTCGAATGGGCGCCCGTAGAGGTACGGGCGAAATTTCGTAATAGCCCAAACGATCGCTAAGCATTCCTTTTCGGTCACGGAGTAGTTGACTTCGGCTTTTGTAAGGGTACGGCTGGCGTAAGCGACGACGTACTCCTCGAGTCCGGTCTTGCGTTGTGCGAGTACTGCGCCCAGGCCCACACCGCTGGCATCGGTATGGATTTCCGTGGGAGCGCTGGGATCAAAATGTCGCAGTACCGGTGGGGAAACAAGAAGGCGGCGCAACATATTGAAGGCGTCCTCGCAGGCGGGTGACCAATCGCCGATCTCGTTGTTACCACCAAGGAGCTTCGTCAAAGGCGCAATGATGGTGGCGAAATTGCGAACAAAGCGCCGGAAGTAAGAGCAAAGTCCTATAAAGCTGCGAAGTTGTTTCATTGTCGTCAGTTTGGGAAATTTCGCCACGGCGCAAAGTTTCGCTGGGTCAGGAAGGACACCATCTTTTGACACCACGTGGCCTAGAATAGTAAGTTTTCGAGCTGCAAAGCGGCATTTCTTTAAGTTTAACTGCAGGCCGGCTGTGGCAAGGCAGGTTAACACTTGTTCGAGGCGGGTAAGATGCGTCGCAAAATCAGCGGAAAACACGACTATGTCATCTAAGTAACACAAGCATGTTTTCCACTTCAGGCCGCGCAATATGTTGTCCATCATCCTTTCAAAGGTTGCTGGCGCATTGCAAAGCCCGAAGGGCATGACGTTGAATTCGTACAGCCCGTCAGGTGTGACAAAGGCTGTTTTGAGACGATCCGCTTCTGCCGTAGGAACTTGCCAATAGCCGGACCGTAAATCCAGAGAAGAGAAGAACCCGGCTCCTTGCAAGCAATCGAGGGCGTCATCTATGCGAGGAAGCGGATAGACGTCTTTCCGCGTGATCTTGTTTAGGCGCCGGTAGTCCACGCAGAAGCGAATTGAGCCATCTTTTTTCGTCACAAGTACTACGGGAGAGGCCCAGGGGCTTGTCGAAGGGCGTACAACGTCGCGCTTGAGCATGTCCGCGACGTGCTCATCAATGACTTGGCGCTCAGTGGGCGACACACGGTATGGCCGCTGTCTGAGGAGTGCGTGGGAACCGGTGTCAATATGGTGCGAAACACTGGATGCCCGGCCCAATTCGACGCGTTGGGCATCGAAAGAGTCTCGGAAACGATGCAGAAGGGCGAGAAGCTCGTCTCGTTGCACAGGAGCTAAAGCGTCGTCGAGGGAACGTAAAAAGACACCGGAGTCACAGTTCACACTAGGCCCAAGCGCGGCGAGGTGCAGTGATGCAGCGTTCTCGGATGCGTCGACGATGAGATGATCGTCAATTGGCTCGACGTGGCCAAGACATTCACTGCGAACCAATGTGGCGGGGCATGACGACGGGTCTGAAACGAGGATTGTACCGAGACCAGAGCGAATTTCAAGGACCGCGAAAGGAAGCGGCAAACATTTCCGGGCGCTGAAGAGTGACGACGGCGTAAAGAAAACGGTGGTGTCCGACAGACAGTCACAAGACACGGAAACAAGCACTGAGGTGCCGGGAGGAATATCGGTATCATCGGCGGCAATCAATTTGGCGGGACGTTCGGGGATAGCGATGTCGTCAAACGGGAAAAGTTCAACCTCAGCGCGAGCACACCGAATGATCGCGTGATGTCGTGACAAAAAGTCCCAACCGAGGATTATATCGTGTGAACAGGAGGCCAAAACGATGAACTGGATGATATAGACATTTTGCTGGATTGTAACTCGGGCGGTGCACGTGGCCAATGGTTTCACGTCTTGAGCATTCGCGGTCCGAAGGGTGAGGCCAGAAAGCGGAGTGGTGACTTTCCTCAAGGAACGACAAAGACTTTCACGAATTACAGACACAGCGGCACCAGTATCGATAAGAGCGCAAGCGAAAACACCTTCTACGGTAACGTCAATCACATTGTTAGGCGAAAACGGAGGACTTGAGTAGTTTGACGTGGGCGCAGTTGTTGCCTCCGGAACTGCGGCCGCTAGTTTCCCTCAGCTGCTGGGTTGGCACGTGGGCGCATCGGGGAAACGGAGTGGCGACGCGGAGAAAAGGAACGGCGGCTTGAAGGCGTCGAGGTCGACTGGTCAGCGGAGTACGAAGGTGGGGTTGCGCTAGAAGTAGCGGGAGCGAAAAGTGGTGGAAATCCATAGGCTGGGAACTGGTAGGCGTCAACGGGAGATTGGGGTCGACGGCGACATAAACGTGCCACATGTCCCGGAAGTCGACAAGCGAAACAGATTGGGCGGTTTTCGGGGGTGCGCCATGGATTCGGGGTCCGAGGCGCCATTCGAGGATACGGCACTGGTGACTGCTCCGCGGGACATACAAAGGAAGGGAATGGTGCCAGCGGCGGTCTTGTGGCGACGGATGCATAGGTGAGTGGGGCTTCGACGTATTGTTCAATAGGCGACACGACAGGAGGTGCGACCGACGCGGCCACTGGTGAAAGGGTGGATGCCGGCGCAACTGACGGCTGGCGTACGGAAGGGATCGTCTCGGCAACACGCTCTCGGATCACCCGTTGGACCGAGTGAGGCAACGTGGAAGGGGGCTGTGGAGCGCAGGGAAGCAGGGACAGCTGACGCGAAACCTCTTCTCGCACGAACTGCTCGATATGAGGTAGAAGAGCCGAGAGGTCAGAAGAAGCAACCAATGCCGACAGCGACCCACGTTGCGGTTCTTCCCGCGAAGGGCGTTGGCGGGTGAAAATGCGCTGCTTGCGGAGCTCGTCATAGCTCTGACACCAGTTCACGACGTCGCTAATAGTCTGCGGGGTTTTATTCAGCAGCATTTGAAACGCATCGTCCTCAATGCCCTTGAGAATGTGTTTGATCTTATCACTTTCGGCCATAGCTGGATTTGCACGCCTGCAGAGGTCGACGACGTCCTCTATGTAGCTCGTAAATGTTTTACCGGCCTGCTGCGCTCGCTCACGCAGCTGCTGCTCGGCCTGGGGTTTGGAAGTGCCGGTCGGCCGAAAACTTTCCTAAATTCAGCTTTGAAGTCTGGCCAAGTAGTGAAGGTGGATCCGTTGTTGAACCACGTCTCAGCCAGCACCATAAAATAGAATCCGACGTTATTGAGCTTCATCGTGTCATCCCATTTATTATAGGTGCTCACCCGTTCGAAGATTGAAAGCCAGTCTTCCGCATCACGGTCATCGGTGCCGTTAAAGAAAGGCGGGTCTCGTTGCCGGAGCGTACCGGAACAGACGATGGGCTGCTGGGGGTTAGGCGGCATGTCGTCGCTGACCGGAGTCTTCTGCTTCGCAATTCCACGCTGTCAGGCCTTGCGGGGATCGCGATGCGGCAACCTCCACCAAAAATGTGGTGACGTTTATTGACACCTGGGAACGGTCACGTCGTCAAGTCAGGCAGAGTTCGAGCGGACGTAGGAAACCGGGGCTGAGGTTCGAGCTGTGCGAGGACACACTTCGTCTCCTTCCAAAAGCGCTGCATGGCACATAACCTTATCGGAAGATTGTCCACTAACAGGACATGACAGGACATGGCCACTAGAAAAGTGTCCATCTGCTAATGTTCAGGTTCTTCGCTACAATATATATATATATATATATATATATATATATATATATACATATATATATATATATACATACATATATATATATATATATATATATATATATATATATATATATATATATATATATATATATATATATATATATATATATATATATATATATATATATATATATATATATATATATATATATACAAGAGAAGAAAAACTTCGAACAAGGTAAAAGCACGATTGTGGCCTACGTTTCAGCAAAGAGAACTTGCTTTCCTCAGGGCCAAGTTCTCTTTGCTGAAACGTAGGCCACAATCGTGCTTTTACCTTGTTCGAAGTTTTTCTTCTCTTGTGTTCTCTACCATCTTCAAAGTTCTACTACTCCCTATATATATATATATATATATATATATATATATATATATATATATATATATATATATATATATTGTTACGAGGATATAAGAGGGAAGGAACACAATGTATTCACGCTATTCCAGTATTTACTGTAGACAGCACAGCAAGCCGGAATCTGACGTGATCCTCGTCTTCTTTCACGAGCCCAAAAATGTCCATCGTCGTCGTCGTCGTCATTCACTTCACCGACGGGTAACATAACCCTCCGGGACGAGGCGCCGTCCCGGCGCACTTTACAGAGCTGTTAGGTTGGGGGGGCAAACATATGGCTTGAGCCGGACAACATGCACAATGTCTGTTGGAGGATGGGCAGGCGAGGACTGGAGTGGGGATATCTCGTAAGTCACATCAGTGACTTGGCGCACGACTCGATAGGGGCCAGAGTAGCGAGGAAAGAGTTTAGCGGAGAGGCCCACACGACGCGTAGGTGTCCACAGAAGCACTAGGGTACCTGGATGAAATTTGGCTGTGGAACGGTGCTTATCGTAGCGAAGCTTGCTGGAGGCCTGGGATGTCGTAAGACGGGTGCGTGCAATTTGACGAGCCGCGTCGGCCTTGGCGATGGCGTCGTGGGCATATTCAGTGGAGCTTGCCGCCGAGGGAATCAAAGTATCCAGTGGCACGTTGGGGTGTCGACCGTAGAGTAGGTAAAATGGGGAATACCCCGCAGTGTGGTGGCAAGAGGAATTGTACGCGAAGGTCACGTATGGCAGAGCACCGTCCCAATCACGGTGGTCGGGGGAGACGTACATAGATAGCATGTTGGTCAAGGTTTGATTGAGTCGCTCCGTTAAGCCATTCGTTTGAGGATGGTAAGCGGTTGCCAATTTATGTTTAGTTGAGCACGAGCGGAGAATGTCAGCGATCACTTTGGAGAGGAAGTAGCGGCCACGATCAGTAAGCAGCTGCTTAGGGGCTCCGTGGACGAGAATGACGTCGTTGAGCACAAAGTCTGCGACGTCGGTGGCGCAGCTGGTAGGAAGAGCACGGGTGATGGCATACCGGGTCGCATAATCAGTGGCTACCGCAACCCACTTGTTACCTGCGGTCGACGTAGGGAATGGCCCCAAGAGGTCGAGACCTACGCGGAAGAATGGTTCGGACGGCACGTCCAATGGTTGAAGTGGCCCAGCTGGGAGAGAAGTTGGTGTTTTGCGGCGTTGGCAGGTGTCGCAGGCGTAAACGTAACGTTTCACAGCACGGTATAAACCCGGCCAAAAGAAACGACGCTTGATACGGTCATAGGTGCGAGCTACGCCAAGATGTCCAGCTGTGGGATGATCGTGGAACTGTTGAAGTATGTCTAGGCGAAGTTGTTTTGGTACGACCGGTAACAGCTCAGGTCCATCGCAGCAGAGATTTCGTCGGTATAGAGTACCGTCTTGGAGGTGATAAAGGCGGCACGACGGGTCCGAGAGGTTAGAGGAGAGAGTGTCGATTAGGGACCGTAAGGAGTCGTCGCGGCGTTGTTCATCGGCCAAATGGTGCAAATCGGAGATGGCGAAAACGACGGCGTCGGTGTCATGGCAGCTGATGTAATGCACATGATTAGGAGGGTGTCAACAAGGAAGAGAGGAATGAAAGAGGCGGATACCCTGCGTTTGGTCGAGGCATTCGTCATTTCAAGGATAACCTACATCACGCCGTACCTCTTACTAAACAAAAGCGATATAAATCTCCTCAATATACTCATACGGAAGTCAGTCAAGCATGCCATAGGACTACCCATGGGCGCGTCCACAGACAAGCTGCTCAGGATGGGCATACACAACACCGCAGAAGAATTGATCGAAGGTCATCTATCAAGTCAAAAGGCCAGACTCAGCCGAACTAAAGATGGACGAAAAATTCTCCTCAACATAGGGTGGGCGGCCCTCGACGCGATCCCGCAGGTACAGATACCAACCTCCTGGCGCCAGTCTTTAATTATTCACCCACTGCCAAGAAACATGCACCCCACCCATCACGAGGCGAGAAGAGCAGCGAGAGCTCGAGCGCTCAACACGAGCTTTGGAAAAGACCCCGGAGTCGTATACACGGACGCCTCCCGTTGTAGAGGCAAGCCATACGCAACAATAGTGGTATCGACCAAGAACAGTCTCCTGGTAAGCGCAACAGTCAAGACCACGGACATCACTGAAGCGGAGGAGATGGCAATTGCTCTGGCCCTCACACAGACGCCGGCACAAACAATTGTCACCGACTCGCAGCAAGCATATCGGAACTACCAATCAGGATGGGTGTCACCAGTTACCCTTAGATTGCTGCAGAACAAAATAGCAAATAGAAAAATCAAATTGGTGTGGACGCCTGCTCACGCCTCCATGGAGGGTAACGAGTTTGCCCACCAACAAGCCTGCGCACTCACACCCCAGGCTACGGAGGAAGGCGTGGAGTACTGCCCGCTTATCACTTTCAGAGAAGTTACGCAGCACTACCGGCTAGAAAGACAGACACTCCCTCCACCTCATCCTAGCCTCTCTAAGGAGCAGCAGACAGTCTTTCGCCTCATTCAATCTGGATCCTTCCCCCACCCAACAAGGCTACACCTCATGTTCCCGGAACAGTACTCGGCCGAATGCAAATTTTGTAAAAAACCAGGATCACTCCGCCACATAATTGGGGAGTGCGACTTCAGCTCAGAAAATCCACCCCTCCTCCATCCCCCCACCCCCTCTTTTAGAGAGCAATGGGAGATTTTGATGTCCAGCTCCTCACTCGCGACCCAGCTAGCGCTGGTCGACCGGGCGCAGGCGGCCATGACATCATATGGGCTCCAGTGAATAAGGAACCACTCCCAATTTAGACGCTCAATAAATGTATTCTCTCTCTCTCTCTCTCGGGCTGATCGACGGGATAACGGGACAAACAGTCTGCATCTTGGTGTAATTTTCCAGATTTGTGCACAACAGAGAACGTGTACTCCTGGAGACGCAGAACCCAACGTCCGAGGCGGCCAGTAGGATCTCGTAACGACGAAAGCCAGCAAAGTGCATGGTGGTCAGTGACCACAGAAAAATCTCGGCCGTATAAGTACGGGCGGAATTTAGCTACGGCCCACACAAGAGCCAGGCATTCGCGTTCAGTTATTGAATAGTTGCGCTCCGAGACAGAGAGAAGGCGGCTGGCATAGGAAATCACTCGGGTGTGACCGTCCTGTTGTTGAGCGAGGACAGCTCCGATACCGTAGCCGCTTGCATCTGTGCGGAGCTCCGTAGGGGCAGAAGGGTCAAAATGTGCCAAGATGGGAGGTGTGGTTAGCAGGGTGATAAGAGTAGAGAAAGCGTCTGCTTGCAGAGGTCCCCAAGAAAAGGGAACGTTCTGTTTCAGTAGGTCCGTTAGGGGTCGGGCAACATCGGCGAAGTTCTTAATGAAGCGCCGAAAGTAAGAACACAGCCCGACGAAGCTGCGGACATCTGTCGCAGACTTAGGTTGGGGAAAGTCTTTGACGGCACGGATTTTAGCAGGGTCGGGCTGAATGCCAGTGGCATCAACGAGATGACCAAGGATGGTAAGCTGTCGCCGTCCGAAATGGCACTTTGATGCGTTAAGTTGAAGGCCGGCGGTACGAAATATCTCGAGAACTGCGGAGAGGCGCTGAAGATGGCTTTCGAAGGTTGGTGAAAAAACAATAACATCATCTAGATAGCACAGGCACGTATGCCACTTAAGGCCATGAAGGAGCGAGTCCATCATGCGCTCGAAGGTTGCTGGCGCATTGCATAACCCAAAAGGCATGACTTTAAACTGGTAAAGTCCGTCTGGCGTGATAAAAGCGGTTTTCTCTCGGTCCAATTCGTCCACAGTAATTTGCCAATACCCTGAACGCAGGTCGATCGATGAGAAATATTGAGCACCATGAAGGGAATCGAGGGCATCATCGATGCGAGGCAACGGGTATACGTCTTTTTTGGTTATCTTATTCAGGTGCCGATAATCCACACAGAATCTCCAGGTGTTGTCTTTTTTCTTCACTAAGACGACGGGCGACGCCCATGGACTAAACGAGGGCTCGATAATGTCCTTAGCGAGCATTTTGTCAACTTCCTGTTGAATAACTCGGCGTTCGCTTACAGACACACGGTATGGGCGTCGACGGATAGGGGTTGCGTCGCCGGTGTTAATGCGGTGCCTCACTAGAGTGGTCTGGCCTAAGGGTCGGTTGCCGAGATCGAAAATGTCACGATAACGGGTCAACACGCGGCGAAGGTCCTCCGCTTGTGCAGACGGGAGATCTGCGGCGATCATCTGGTCAAAAGGGTCGTCAGAAGAAACAGAAGGGTGTGGACCATGTGAAGATGACGGGGATGCGGACGCAGACAAACTGAAGATATCTGAGCGTGTCAATGGAGAAAGAGTTGCAAGAGACATTCCAATTGGGAGGATTTGGGGAATGTGGCCGAAATTGAGAACAGGGATGCAGATTTGGTTGTTTTGAACTGTCACAACGGTATGAGGGAGGGTCACGTCACGTGAGAGCAAAGTGTCCGTGATAGGCGAGATGATGTAATCCCCGTCTTCAACTGGGGGGCAAGGCGACAAAGGGACGCATGTGGCAGCTTGTGGTGATAACCTAACGAATTTCGTGGAGCGGAGGCGGGAGGGCATGTCGTCGACCGTTGTAGCTGCTTGCGGAAGTTCAAGGCGCACGAAACCCGAGGCACAGTCAATGAGGGCAGAGTGTTCCCCCAAAAAGTCCAGGCCCAGTATGAGGTCATGGGGACATTGCGGCAGCACATGGAACAAAACGGAAATGGGACGGTCGTCTATTGTTACGCGTGCAGTGCACATTCCGAGTATAGTAGGGACTCGTCCATCGGCGACACGCACCATGCGAGGTGGAGCAGGCGTCATAACTTTTTTAAGTTCATTTCGAAGTCTTGCACTCATGACAGATATGTGCGCGCCTGTGTCAACTAATGCTTGAACCGGGACGTCATCGACTTGTACATTGATAAGATTGGGCCGGGCAGGTTCAGTGGACAGAGGATTTGAGGGCGGGGTCGTCCATGCAGCGCTACCTCTCGGCGCTGCACCATTTAGTTTTCCGACGATGGGGGGCTGTTATAGGCGGCAGAGGGCGAGCGGCGAGCTTGCGGCGAAGGCGACTGGCGGCGGCGAGGGGAAGGGGAGCGGCTAGTTCGGGACGTGGAGGCATCGGCGGGGAAGTTGTCTTGCGCCTGGTAGGACGGAGGTCGATGAGAGGGAGTTCTCAAAGGGCGATAATTCGGAAAACCAGTGCGTGGAGGTGAGGACCAGCGGTTGCGACAGTAGCGGGAGACATGTCCGACGCCGCGGCAGCGGAAGCAGATTGGTCGGTCGTCAGGTGTGCGCCATTCTGCGGGGTTGCGAGCACGCGGAAACGAATACTGACGCCTAACTGGTTGGGCGGGGCAAGGATTGCAGTTGCCGGCATGATGAAAAGCGCAAATAGACCGGGCGCCCAAGTTGTCGATTTCTTGACGGACGACCGTCTGAATGAGGGAGACAGTAGCGGCGTCAGGTCCAGCGAAATACGGTGACAAAGTAGCAGGGGACATGGCTTCGACCTCCCGGCGGATAAGTCGTGTTAATGCCGGAGAAGGGGGCGCTTCGGGATGTCGTAGGGGCTGGTCCTCACACGTTGATGTCGCGGCAGTATTCGGCAGCCGGGCGAAGTGCTGACCGATCCGGCGGCTTTTTGCCTCCTCGAAGCGTCGGCATTCAGCAATCATTGCATCCACAGTTGTGAAGTTCTTGAAGACAAGCAAATTGAAAGCGTCGTCGGCAATGCCCTTAAGGACGTGGCCGACTTTTTCTGACTCGGGCATGTTGCGGTCAACCTTCTGACATAAAGCCAGAACGTCTAGTATGTAGGAAACGTAGGGTTCCGTCGCAGACTGGGCTCGGGTAGCAAGTTCGTTTTTGGCAGCAATCTGGCGAGCCGTGGACTGGCCGAACAATTTCCTGAGCTCCTCTTTGAACTGGTCCCAGCTTGTGATGGTCTCCTCGTTGGTCTCGTACCAGACAAGTGCGGGCTCTTTTAAGTAACAATTCACATTGGCTAACATGATCGTTTGGTCCCACCTGTTGTGGAGGCTGGCGCGTTCATACATCTTCAGCCAGTCGTCAACGTCGATGTTACCGGTGCCGGAGAACTTCCCAGGGTCCCGCGGCTGGGAGATGACGATGGGAGGAAGAGCCATGGGCGGGGATGTTTGAGTGCCTTGCTGCATGGTTGTTACAGAATATGTGCGCCCACTGCGTAGCTCCGTAATGGTTGGTAGAGCTTGGAACCCCAACTGGACCCTTGGGTACAAGGAGAGACGTTGCAGAGAAGGGGCGCCGGAGGGGAACGAGTCCGCACACTCCACCAAAAGATGTTACGAGGATATAAGAGGGAAGGAACACAATGTATTCACGCTATTCCAGTATTTACTGTAGACAGCACAGCAAGCCGGAATCTGACGTGATCCTCGTCTTCTTTCACGAGCCCAAAAATGTCCCTCGTCGTCGTCGTCGTCATTCACTTCACCGACGGGTAACAATATATATATATATATATATATATATATAAATCTAGAGAAAGATAAACTCACAAAGCGCGCAGAAATAGTATAAGTAAAGAGTCGGATACACAGCAAGAACAATAACAAACAATGTTTACTTACGTAGCGGCAACGCGACTTGCCTTCATCAGAGTGAAGTTACATGATTTTGCTGTCGCAAACATTTTGAACACATTTCTTATATAGGTTTGCATAAAACTGTGAGAAAGAGCGGAAAATGTTTCGGAAATGGGGAGTGTGCATACAGTCAGGCTACGCCTATGTTACAACATCAACAAACAAACAAGAAAAATAAAAAAAGGGGGGGGGGAGCGAGAGAGAGAAAAAGGGGTCGTGTTAACAATGCAGCGTTCAAGGTTGCACCATGACGGGTCAACGTATGCCGCGCGGGCTGCAAGTTCAGACAATGGGGGAAACTGGACAACCGCGGTTTGAAAAGGGAAGAGTATACACTGAGGTATTCAGTGACTGCTGAGACTGGTTCGGGGGGAAGCGAAGATGGGTGTGCCCCCCGCGGGTCAAGAGAATAGATAGGGGGCACAAAAGAGCATTTCACAGAAGCTAGCAATTGAACAGGAAATAGGTAGGGTCACAAAAGGTTAAACATGAATAGATCACAAAGAGACCACAAACATGAATAGATCGCAAACATTTTGAACACATTTCTTATATAGCTTTGCATAAAACTGTGAGAAAGAGCGGAAAATGTTTCGGAAATGGGGAGTGTGCATACAGTCAGGCTACGCCTATGTTACAACATCAACAAACAAACAAGAAAAATAAAAAGGGGGGGGGAGCGAGAGAGAGAAAAAGGGGTCGTGTTAACAATGCAGCGTTCAAGGTTGCACCATGACGGGTCAACGTATGCCGCGCGGGCTGCAAGTTCAGACAATGGGGGAAACTGGACAACCGCGGTTTGAAAAGAAAGGGAAGAGTATACACTGAGGTATTCAGTGACTGCTGAGACTGGTTCGGGGGGAAGCGAAGATGGGTGTGCCCCCCGCGGGTCAAGAGAATAGATAGGGGGCACAAAAAGGTACGCCACAAATAGGTACGCAAATAGGTACGCCACGTGACGTCGCGCGCTCTCGAATGGAATACTGTGGCACTTTACTTGCGTGTTTGTGTGTGTGTGTGTGTGATTTCATTCCCTCTCGAACATACACTTTAATTCACCAAGATTTCCAGAGAGGGACTAACGGGGTGTGTGAATCCCCACTTGATCACGCGGGGTGTTAAATGCAACTAACGGGCGAATGCCAACACAGTTCAACATAACTCCCCCTCATAGCATCACCCGTGCATTCGCACTTCCCTATGCTCCCCTTCGGGGAAATGCGGGTGAATTTTTTGTCGAATGCGTCCGTCCGTAAGACAACGCTGTCGCACAAATAGGCGTCTTCCACAAAGGCACTACACCAACTTCATGGTTTGGAGCATTCCGCTTGCAAACATTGCAAAATCTGATGAATGTCTTAATGTCGGTGTAGATATTCGGCCAGTAGAATTCGTGAAGAATGGTTTCTGTTGTGTTCCCAATGTCTTTGTAGCAGGGTCTAATGTTTTTGTGGGCTCTCTGGAGCACAGAGTCTCGGAATTCTTTTGGAATTACCAGTTGTTTGTACTGTTGACCCGATGAGAGGTGGCATTGTCGGTACAGCAAGCCGTCGTCTTTGACAAATAGGTAGGTGTTGCCTCTTCGAGATGTGACTTCCTTCCCTTCCCTCTTAAAGCAACTACGCAGAGTTCTGTCTGCACATTGCTTTTTTTCCATCTCCTCTGTTGTCACGTCAGCGATTGTGAAGCTCTTTGTTGTTAAGTTATCGGCCTTGACAACGGAGACTATTTCGGGTGGTTTGTTGTCTCTGGTGTCGCTGTGCTTACTGAGGTGCGCACGTAGCTTCTTAATCTGGTCTGCTTGCTGTGCTTTTTGCGTGAAGTTCGGATCAGCATCGCATGGATCTCTCGCGCCGGGGATGTTACCCAGGACCAAGTCATAAAGTGGGTCAGTCATGCACTTCGCCAGGACGTGGCCTGAAAAGTAGGGCGTATGGATCCTGATATACGCCTCTGGGAGGCGCTTTGTAGTCTTGTCCAGGAACAACACAGTGGTGGCCTGACCTGTCAGCCACGTATCTGGCACGAGCTCTTTGCGTACAATTACGGCGTTGCTTCCTGAATCCCGCAGCACCGTTATGGATTTCCCATACATCTGACCGGTAACAACAGGTAAGTTGTCGGTGGAGCGTCCTGGTTGAGTTGCGTCTCCTCCAAACGTCTTCCGCTGATTGGGATCAGAAGTATGCGTGTAAGGACGAGTACCTCGTCTCCTTTTCCGGGATGTCACTACTACACAAGCAGAAACTTGCTTGGGATGGGGCTCTTTCGATTTGCAGTTCTCGCTCTTGTGGCCTGGTTTGCCGCATTCGGAGCAGATTGGAGCTTGTCCCGTCATACGGCAATCAGGAGCACGATGTCCAACTCTATCACAAATAAAGCAAGTCGGCCCTTTCTTTGCAGAGCCATCAGTATGACTCGAGCCTGCGTGTGTCGGAGTGTCTTCCTTGAACTTCCCCAAGTTCTTTAGAGACTGGGCTTCCAGAAACCGATCTGAAACCTCGGCCATTTGGTTAATGGTCTGGCAGTCTCTTTCTTTAATGAAGACCACAAGTTCCTGGCTGCAGCACTTCAGGAACTGCTCGGCGATCATTTTGTCGCGTAGTCTCTCAAATGTCTTTGGTACGCCGGACGTCTCGATCCACCGATCAAAATATCCTGACAGGCGGGACGCGAACTGCAGTCCAGTTTCTCCATCTTCGGCCTTTGCATGGCGGAACTTGTCATTGTAGCCCTGAGCAGTGAATCGAAATCGCTGGAGAAGAGCCAACTTGACCTTCTGGTAGTTCAGAGAGTCCTCAGGCGTCATTCTCCCGATGACTGTGAGAGCGTCTCCAGTCAGACACATGCTCAGGCCAACAGCCCATTTATCTTCCGGCCACTGTTGCGCGAGCGCTATCCTCTCAAACCTCATGAGGTAAGCGTCCAGATCGTCCCGACGATCGTCAAACGGGGGAATGAAATTGTGCGGGCTTATGGAGATAGGCGCCGGTGCTGCCGCTGATGCGCTCGCTTCGTTGCCATGCGGATTGTTCCTGGCACCTTCCTGCAGCCTTAGCTTTAGCTGAAGGTTCGCATGCTCCAGCTCTGCAGCTGCCTTGGTAGCCTCACGTTCTGCTGCCCTCTCAGCTCTCATCCGATCTTGCTCTGCCCTCACCCATTCCCGGAGCTCAGAGTCCCTCAGACCCAGTTGGGTACAACGCGTGACTAGTTTGTCCAGTTCCATGTCACGTCTCGCACTCTCCAATCCTCCTGCTGGTGACGTTAGCTCTTCGGGTTAAGTTAATGAAGAGTCCTGTCGCGGACGCCAGATGTGATTGAATACAGGCTCTTCTAACCATCGCCAGCGTTACGGACGGGCGAATAACGAGACAGGGGACCGGAACATGGAGGAGAACAGAAGATGGCACGCTTTATGGGGTTGGGCAGTAGCAGAAACGCGCGGAGTAAGAAGCGGCGGGAAAAAAACTAAACAGGGCTGCTAACTAAAAAGAAGCACGAGTCCGTTTGAACGGAAGTCAAGTTGGCCAACTGAAACAGTCTCACGTGTTGGATGAGCTGTTTGGGAGTGTGCAGATTGGCTGGAGCGTCTTCGGCGCGCCGGCGGAACTTCCTCCAACGTGGGCAGGTCATAGGGCGCTGGTCCGTGCTGTCGTTCCCTGGCCGTCGCCTTCTAGGCCGTCGCAGGGGAACCACGGTCGCGCACCCGGTACTGGAACAGCAGCGTCCGGTCCGAAGGCTGCCCTCTTGCTCACGATCACCGCCGAGCAATCAGAAACACACCGTCACCTTCGCCGGAATCCTTTAGTACCCCTCTTCCTCTTTGTGGCACATAGCCCAACCATAGAGATTGGCCGTCTTTTTGGACAAAATTTCTCCAAAAACGCCAAGTCACGGCTACTTCCTCGCAGCTTGCCTTGCGTCATCCGGGTGTTTCACTACCCAAAACAGTATATGCACTTCGTAATGTGCAGGTCAATGACACCTGCATGTCTTTTTAATTGTTGGAGCTCTTGAGTAATGCTGATAAAATATTTTCTTGTCAGCACAAGGACCATATTGGGCTTACATCGGAGATGTATGATGTGAATTTTCAGAACTTTGTGCAGGGTCTAAGTTTAATCGAGAGACCCATTGATTGGGATTGGGGCTTGGGCAAGTTGGTTTATGGTTCTGAAGGAGGGAAGCAGTGCAAAATTGGACACACACACAAGTAGAAGGAAACAACGACACGCCACTCCTGTGCGCCCAATTTTGCGCTGTTTCCCTCCTTCAGAACCCACTGAATACTTTTCTTGTGTGCTTGGGGAGCGGGAGTGGGGTGGAGATCTGAATATCTGCCTCTAGAGTAATGGTGTGCGGGTGGATGCAAGAGTGTGTAAAGGCAGGTAATGCGGTATGTACAAACATGTGCATCTCCTGTGGTGATTTTCACCTTTTTTAGTGCCTTTTGGAAGGAAGTGAACTGTTGTTCCACATATCTTGCAGCGATGCTTCCTGCTCCAATCACTCCTGAAACTGCAGCAGTACTGAAGAAGCGCATAGAGGAACTGGAAGGCCAATTGCAAGCTTCTGAGCGGAGAGTGTGACTTGTCCAAAAGCAGAAAATGATAGCCATGCAAGAAAAAGAGGCGTTGAAAAAGCAAATGCACCGGTTCCTTGCCCCTGATCAGTTAAAGATCATGGAAAAGCACACTATGCGAGGGAGTCCCTGGACAGCAGCAACCATCCAAAAAGTCCTTAAATTGAGACTGTCTTGTGGGTCCTGTGGCTAGAACATTGTGCGGGAACTCACAGCGGCATTGCCGAGTGAGCGGACCATTAAACACCACGTCGAAAACTACAAGTTCTCGCCTGGGGTACTCTCCGAAATACTTCAGTCATTGGCCGTTAAGGTCAGTATGTGCAATCTACCAATTTTACTAGCAGTGGGGCATTTTTTACTAGCTTGCAGACAACGTATTATGCTCATAGCATACAGGGTGCGGGTAGGTTTGTTGTTTTTCTGTAAAGCTACTTATTGTTGAAAGTTTCACCTCTTTATTTGGCAAAGCACGTGGCTTCGTTCTCGTCAACTTTTGTAACTGCAGATATGGATTTCTTCAATCCACGCCTTGAGGTGAAGTAGTCGAGTTCTGTAGCAAATACTGCAAAAAATTGCCACCACATAGTGCCTTTCTCGCGCTATGTGGTGGCAACATGGCCAGAATTCTTCGTAATATTATCTCATCCACTGCATTCTCAGGTGAACATGATGGAGCAGCACGAGCAGTGCGCCGTTCTCATGTTAGATGAAATACAGCTAACACCTGGACTTGTTTACGACCCTTCAAGCGGCGCAGTGATAGGTAGGCTGACCTTTCTCTTGGCAGATGGGAGCTGCCCCAAGGATACTCTTGCTACACATGCACTTGTATTCATGTTGGGTGGGGTCACTACAAGGTGGAAGCAGACCGTTGCATATGAATTCACTGGGAACTCTTTTAGTGCAGCTGCAGGTAAGAAAGTCTTTGTTACTATTCTGACAGAGTGTGAAAAAATGGGACTTGTAGTAGACGCCATTGTCAGCGACATGGGGGGGGCAATCAGGGCTTATGAAAGGAGTTTGGTATTGTTGTAGGCAGGTACTCCAAACATGCAGTGTTGTGTCCCCATCCTTGTGATCAAAGCCAAAAGCTGCACTTCATGGCAAATGTTCAACATTCATTGAAAAACTTGCGAAACCACCTCACTAGCGGCCAGGCCATTTTCTTACCAGATGACATTGTTAAAAAGCGCAGATTGCCATCTGCAGAGAAAACCTTAGTTATGTAGAAAAGTTGTCGAGGAGGATTCAAAGCTAAACTTGAAAGTAGCAGCGCACTTAAAGGAAGCTTGCTTGAGACAAGGGGACTTCGAGAAAATGAAGGTAGGATTGGCTTTTTTGGTTTTCAACCACGACACTGCAGCTGCTCTTCGTTATCAAGTTCAAATAGGAAAGCTCAAAAAGAAAGCTCTGAAAACCGCTTGGTTTTTTGAGGTAGTGCTTAAGTGGTTTAAAATAATGACTTCACGTACAACCAAGTTGGCTATTACTAGACTGGACGATGTTAAGTACGAGGACAGAGTACCGTTTCTGCATGATGTCATAAAATTATTTGAGACACTGAAGATTGGTCACACTAAGAAAGCAAAATGGAATCCTATTGTTACGTGTGTAACCAGCAACAGAGCGCAGACGCCAATCGTCCAGAGCCGGTGTGCGCCGTTCTGGCGTGTCTCCATCATCCTCATCCTCATCATGGAAATCACAAGCATGATCATCACCGCCTAAGCCGCGAGGAAGACGAGAACGTGCCCCCTTCGTGAGCGCGTGTTCTTGGTGCGACTGCTACCAGGCATCAGGCACAAGTTTTCCAATATAAACCCTCTTTTCTCTCTCCTGCTGGCCCTCATCAATTGTTGCACCGTGACACTGGTGGAGGAGCTGGGTACCGGAGCATCTGATGCCCAGGTCGCCCTCTGAAAGCCCTGAGCGACCTCCTAGCGTCTGCACGCCCGTACATCGCTGCAGCCGCCGCAAGCTAGGCCTACCTCCAGAACACGGCCTCCTGCTTGACACCGCACCAAGGCGCCAGGTTTCTGAACCAGAGGTAATGGCTCAAGCATCGCTGCCGCCTCAGCTGATGCTTCAGCAGCCCCGTACTCCCAGCAGCTTTTACGGAACCGATTCCGAGGACGTAGATGACTGGCTTGACCAATTCGAGCGCGTCGCCAGTTTCAACAAGTGGACACTTGAACAAAAGCTTTAGAATGTCTACTACTCGCTAGAAGACGGGGCGCGGATTTGGTTTGAAAATAGCGAACGAAGGTTAGAGACATGGGACGACTTCCGCCGGGAAGTGCGCGACAGCTTCGCCAGCAGCGACCGTCGAGACCGTGCGCAAAGCCTTCTGGAAATACGGATACAAAAGCCAAATGAAAGCGTCGGGATGTTTGTCGAGGACTTGGCCCGTCTGTTCCGGCGCGCGGATCCGGATATGTCCGAGCCCATAAAGCTTCGGTATCTCATGCACGGCGTCAAAGAACAGCTCTTCGCAGGCCTTGTGCGCAACCCACCGCGTACTGTGCAAGAATTTATTAAGGAGGCAACTGCCATTGAGCGAGCTGTGCAGGAGCGGTGCCGCCAGTATGCCCGAACGTCGATCAAAACTCCGAGCCCGTCCGCGGCATCACTGTCCACCACTATGGGCGACAACAACCTGCGCGAACTTGTCCGCTCGGTTGCTCGTGAGGAGTTGGCAAAGTGCGGAATAGGAATAGCGCCGTCGCAGCCAGCTGTCATCTCGGTTGCGGATGTTGTGCGGCAAGAAATTCGCCAAGCAATGTCTGCTCCTGAGCCCCTTCGTCAACCAATTTCCGCTCCTAAGCCGCCCCGAACCCCCCAGCTTATGCCCCAAATGGATTACGCGACTGCTCTCCGCTGTCACATGGCCACAGCGCCGACCACGGCGACTATGCCACCCCCGACGTACTCCCGGCCGCAACCTCCTGGATCTTGGCCACAAAGGGAATTCCCGGCTCGTCCGCAAATCCGCAAGACCGACGTGTGGCGGACCGAGGACCGCCAGCCATTGTGCAATCACTGTGGCGAGCCAGGGCATGTTTATCGACGCTGCCCCTACCGCGAGATCGGGCTACCAGGATTCCCGCCGACCGCCCGCCGTCCTCGTTCTGGCGAACGGCCCGTCGCCATTTCTGAGTACCTCGCCACGCGTCAGTCTTCCGAGGAGAGTCGTCCGTCACGTTCGCTGTCGCCAGCCCGCTATGCTTCGCCCACCCGTCGCGATTATAGAGGCTCCCTGATAAGGCGGTCTCCAAGTCCGCGGCGGGGAAACTAAAGGGAGCAACCTTGGGAGGCAAGGTTGCTAGCGGCTGAAGCACTGAAGACCTCCCAGTACCATCGATGGCTGACGATGTTACGGCGGCAAACAAGGACGTCGACGCTATCACGAGCGCCGATCTTTTAGTCGCCATCGACGGACACGAGATAACGGCACTTGTGGACACTGGAGCAAGTTATTCAATAGTGAGCCAGCAGCTGGTGGACCGACTAAGAAAAGTGAAGAAACCTGGGGACGGACCCCAAATTCGAACGGCCGGCGGCCACTTGATGACACCCGTGGGCACATGCACCGTCAGAGTTAGAATAGGGGACAGTGATTACGTCGCGACCTTCGTAATCCTTCCTCAGTGCTGTAAGGACATGATCCTGGGGATGGACTTCCTTCAGGAGCACGATGCTGTGATAAACATCCGCGAACAGTTCGTCAGCTTTTCGAGGAAGGAGACCACCCCGGAAGGTCATGAACAACGCATACCTCTGCGCACCATCGGCGACACTAGCGTGCCCCCACGGTCATGCGTGCTTGTTCGCGTTAAGCGCGACGACCTCTCCAGTGGCGATGGAATCGCGGAAGCTGTCGGCCCGCTTCTACTTCAGCATGGAATCACTATCGCTCGGGGATTGGTCACCATTACGCGTGGTGTTACAGAGGTTCTGCTCACGAATTTCTCGAACGAGCGTCGCGAAATCGCCGAAGGAACTACCGTGGCAGTATTTGAGGACGTCCCCGACACGACGGATTGCTTTGTGCTTCAGACCGACCCGACTCCCAAGGCGACGAGCAAGCTTTCACTTGACGTTAACCCGCGCTTACCGAAAACAAAGCGAGAAAAGCTCTTGGAACTGTTGCACAGCTTCACCGACTGTTTCTCGTCAACGTCACGCGTCCGACAAACTCCGCTCACAAAACACCGCATCATCACGGACGAATCTGAGCGCCCCGTTTACCAACATCCCTACCGCGTGTCACCAAAGGAGCGCGACGCGATACGGCGGCAGGTGCAAGAAATGCTCGCTGATGACGTCATTCAGCCTTCGAAAAGCCCCTGGGCGTCGCCAGTCGTTCTGGTGAAAAAAAAAGATGGCACCTTGCGATTCTGCGTCGACTATCGCAAACTCAATCAGGTGACGAAAAAGGACGTATATCCGTTGCCTCGGATAGATGACTCCCTTGACCGCCTGCGGCACGCTCATTACTTTTCGTCCATGGATTTGAAGAGCGGTTATTGGCAAATAGAGGTCGACGAGCGGGATCGTGAGAAGACCTCCTTCGTAACTCCCGATGGGCTGTACGAGTTTAAGGTTCTTCCTTTTGGCTTGTGCTCCGCACCCGCAACTTTTCAGCGTATGATGGACACTGTTCTATCTGGCCTGAAGTGGCAAACGTGCCTTGTTTACCTAGATGACGTCGTCGTATTCTCAAATACATTCGAGGAACACCTAGAGCGACTGTCATCCGTCCTCCAGGCCATACGATCTGCTTCGCTCACACTCAAGCCGGAAAAGTGTCATTTCGGCTATGAGGAGCTGCTCTTTCTCGGCCACGTTGTTAGCAGCGCTGGAATTCGCGCCGACCCTGACAAGCTTTCAGCTGTTTCTCGTTTCGAAACACCTACTGACAAAAAGTCCGTCCGGCGTTTCCTGGGCCTCTGCTCATACTATCGGCGATTCATTGCCAATTTCGCCCACATTGCAGCCCCTCTCACGCGCCTTACTCGCAATGACGTCACTTTTGTCTGGTCCGCTGAACAGCAAGAAGCTTTCGAGCAGCTACGGCGTTGCCTGCAGAACCCACCTGTTTTAGGCCACTTCGACGAGGAGGCCGCCACTATGGTGCACACTGATGCCAGCAATGTGGGGCTAGGCGCTGTCCTCGTCCAATGGCAAGATGGTGCCGAACGAGCCATTGCCTACGCAAGCCGAACGCTGTCACGGGCCGAAAGAAATTACTCGGCCACCGAAAAGGAGTGCTTAGCGGTTGTGTGGGCCGTCCTAAAATTTCGACCGTACCTGTATGGCCGTGCGTTCAAAGTTGTAAGCGACCATCACTCGCTGTGCTGGCTTACAAACCTGAGAAACCCGACTGGCCGCTTGGCACGCTGGAGCCTCAGACTCCAAGAGTTTGATATGACCGTCGTCTACAAATCTGGTAAGCGACATTCAGATGCCGACTGCCTCTCGAGAGCGCCGGTCGGTAACGCGCCCGCTGATGACGATGACGTCGACAATGGACCATTGATTGGAGTCCTCAGTGCGGCCACCATTTCGGAACAGCAGCAGGAAGACCAAGAACTGCTACCAGTGATCGACTTCTTGCAAGGCAAGGCCAACAGGCCGCCTAAGTCTTTTATTAGAGGTCTGCCAACATTCTGCCTTCGCAGCGGCGTGTTATATAAACGAAACTTCGCCCCGAATGGCCGGCGTCACCTCCTCGTCGTTCCGTCACCCTTACGAAACGACATCTTGCAGGCTTGTCATGATGAGCCGTCCGCTGGCCACCTTGGTTACGCACGCACGCTTGCAAGAATCAAGAAGGCGTATTACTGGCCCAAGCTCTCGGCGAACGTGAGGCAGTACGTCCAAACTTGTCGCGACTGCCAGAGACGCAAGGCGCAGCCCGGCAGACCAGCCGGATTTCTCCAACCAATTCAAATTCCCCAAGTGCCGTTCCAGCAAGTGGGAATGGACCTGCTGGGCCCCTTTCCCACCTCTACAGCGGGAAACAGGTGGATAGCAGTCGCCACTGACTACTTGACCAAGTTCGCCGAAACAAAAGCTCTTCCAAAGGCCACCGCGCTTGAAGTGGCACAGTTTTTCCTCACAAGGATAGTTCTCCGACATGGGGCTCCCAAAGTTGTTATTACGGACCGTGAAACCGCATTTACCGCGAAACGTCTGCACGAAGTACTCACACTCAGCGGCACGTCTCAACGAAAAGCCAGTGCGTGCCACCCTCAGACGAACGGTTTGACGGAACGGCTCAACAAAACCATCGCCGACATGCTCAGCATGTACGCTGATGTGTAACACCGGACCTGGGATGCAGTCCTCCCCTACATCACCTTTGCGTACAATACGGCCCAGCAGGAAACGACTCGATTGACACCGTTCACCCTCCTCTACGGCAGAGAAGCTACAACAATGCTCGACGCCATGCTGCTTCACGACATCACCGACGAATATGACATCTCTTCCCAGCAATTCATACAACGCGCTGAGGAAGCCCGGCAGCTTGCCCGCCTCCGCATCACCGAACACCAGCACCTGGACGCCTCCCGTTACGACCTTCGCCGCCGTCACGCGGCGTTTGCACCGGGTGACCTTGTTTGGGTTTGGATACCCGTTCGACGTCGGGGGTTATCGACGAAGCTTCTGCGCAATTATTTCGGGCCGTACAAGGTGCTTCGTCAACTTAGCGAAGTAACTTACGAGGTGGTACCCGAGAATTCTGGTGTTGCCGGTCGTCGTCGATCTCGACCAGTCACTGTCCATGTAGTGCGTTTGAAACCGTATGTTTCGCGCTAAGCCGACTTCACGACCATTCTGGCTTCGGACCCTGTTGACAGTGATCTTCAGCATCGGGACGATGCTATTCCGGGAGGGGGGATAGTGTTACGTTTGTAACCAGCAACAGAGCGCAGACGCCAATCGTCCAGAGCCGGTGTGCGCCGTTCTGGCGTGTCTCCATCATCCTCATCCTCATCATGGAAATCACAAGCATGATCATCACCGCCTAAGACGCGAGGAAGACGAGAACGTGCCCCCTTCGTGAGCGCGTGTTCTTGGTGCGACTGCTACCAGGCATCAGGCACAAGTTTTCCAATATAAACCCTCTTTTCTCTCTCCTGCTGGCCCTCATCAATTGTTGCACCGTGACACTATTCAAACAGGGATTATCTTGGCCACCACAGTCGCCCTTGAACTGCAAGAGTACTATAATAATACATAGGGCTTCTTCTGCGTAATGTTGAGCAGATTCGGCCAAGATGCACGAGAAAACTTGTTCTCCACGTTGCGTTCCAAAAACCCAGAACCAAAGGCGCTTGAGTTTCGTTGTGCACTTCGGTCCGCTACATTGTCGCAATTTCTCTGTCCTAGCAAAGATGGCAGCACTCTCAGGATGATGGGTTGTCCCTAGTAGGCATAGATAAAGGGTAAAAAAACTTAGAGGAGAGGCTTGAAAAGGGTGCTGTTGCGTTTCCTGATGAAGTGCTTGAGCTAAGTGAGGTTGAATAAGATTATCTTGCAGGTTACGTAAGTACTATTCTCAAAACCATGACGTGTAATGAGTGCAGAACAGCTATTACGTGTCAAGAGGCGAGCACATTGACGAAACTAAAGACTTATAGAGATACCATCCGACTTGCCTTGCCTTCACGAAACTAAAGTCTTATAGAGATACCATCCGACTTGCCTTGCCTTCACGCGCTGTTGTGAGCTTTCTGGAAACTGCAGAAAATTTCTTCCGTGTGAACAGTGACGGGCTTCTTCAGAACAAGATAACGCTTTCCGAACTCGAGGTTTTTAGATCCGAAATTGTCACATCTGTCAAGTGTTTCCCATCGTGCCACAGTGTTGAGAACAAGCTGCTCAAGGTATTCTTAAAAACGAGACTACACATTCTTCTCCGCAAAGAAAATGAGCGAGTAAAAGTCGTACGAAGTGTGGAAGTCGCAGCATTTCAAAACAAGCAGGTACAACGAACGTGCAGTAATTCTAGTCAATGAGCTTTATGCATTGTACAGGCTTGTCTAATAGCTAGTCCTTTTGAAGCATATAAAACAAGTCGTGGAATACAATTTTATAACGAAGAAGTGGTGTTGCAGTCCACTCGAGCATTATAGACAAGCGTTCTGCCGACTGTTCGTGCTTGTGAACTAGTCATTTTGAACTATAAAAGTGATCATGTAGAGCGAGATTTTTCTATTGCAGACATTTGTTGTTTGTTTTGGGTGTTCATGCTTTCTCTTGCTTCATATGCTGGGCCGTAGCCAGAAATTTTTTTCGGAGGGGTTATGGGTTTCGGGAAGGGGGTAGGTTTGCCGAAAGCAACTGTAAGTGTTGCTTACGCGCTGCCTGTAAAAGATTTCGGGAGGGGTTCAAACCCCCAAACCCCCCCTCTGGCTACGGCCCTGTTCATATGGCCTTTCATGCAGTTTGTTTACAGTAGCTGTGGTGCTGTATATGTTTGCCGTATAATACTAATACTACTACTATGTGAAAATTTGTCCGAGACTTTCAACAGTTTTTGTTCACAGGCATGGCCTTAGCCTGTATACATCATACTACCTTGCAATGTGTTTTGTTAAGCTTGTTCATCCTCATGTAAATTTTGTTCCCAATGTACATTATGTTAAGACCGCCCTATAATCTTTTTCGCAGTAGGTTATGCAGTTATTGTAACATCATTATAAGCACGGTTTGATTAATGTATTATTGTGGTCTTTTGTTTCATAAAAACCTATTGTTTTTGTGACGGCCAATTCTGATCTGTATTCTTATTAGCCTTTTCGTTGATATACAGCCTTTGCCATTTCTTTAGTCATGGTCAATCTACAGTTCTGTTGGATTCAGTGCTTTGCAGTTCTTAGTTGTGAACTCTATGAATCATGACCTAGGATAGATGTTTGTCTGCGATACAGCATGTTGTTATAATCTTTACAATCCAGTGGGCGATCATTGCAGACTTCGAATAAAATCCTGATTTTGTAACAACGGTTCATTTTTGTAGTGCACCTTATTGTTTTGTCTCAATTATTGTGATATGGTTTCTTTCGAATTTGTTTCGGACGTATTCTTGTGCTAGTGCCGTGTACAAATATGCCAGAATATATCCCAGTACAAAGCAATTGTGTGTCCCTGCTTCTTTTAATATTGCCTGCATACAATCACGCCCCGTAGAGAAAAGCAGGTTTAGCATGAGCAATTACCTTCAGTAATTAACTGCATGAGCAATTTGTGTGAACATTGACCCCGCAGAAACTGATCTCAAGAGAGCACAATCGAATTTCAGTCTATCCATCGATTGCTGCAGTCGTCTCTCGTGCCTATTCCCGAGATTACAGCCTACATTTTTTACACAGTTCTTACCTGAACAGATGGCAGAACGTGCAATCTAATGCATCCGGCTGATAATTTGGGCAGCAGGGATTTCACGCCAATATGTATACGGTACGCACAAATGGTGTGCAACAAGATGAGGAAATTTTAAAATACGGTGACGAACTCTAGGACGCGTGCTCTGTACGACGTGTGGACAAGTGTTTTCGCAGTGCGCCTTAATTCTTCACTAAGATGCACAACTCTAAAGGATCAGGGTGTCGCAGCCGTGCTCCGCATCACGATGCGTAGAGATGATAAGATAATCCCCACGAAACATATTATCCTGACCTTCAACTGCTCCTCACTTCCTGACCATATCAACGCAGGGTTCATCCGATGCACCATTCGTCCTTACATTGCGAACCCGCGCCACTGCTTTAAGTGCCAGCGGTTCGGGCACGGAAACAACTCCTGCCCTGGTCGTCTGACCTGCGCAAAATGCGCTCAGCATGATCATCCATCTGATAATTGTCCATCGTCAACCCTCACCTGCGCCAGCTGCCAGGGACCTCATGCCGCCTACTCTCGAACGTGCCAGAAGTTTAAGCAGGAGAAGGCGATCATTAATGTGAAGGTAACTGAGAACATCACCTTCCCAGAGGCGCGAAAGAGGTTGGCCTCTTTCCCCCTGGGGAGGTACGACGACGCGGTTCGGCGGGGGCGGAGCGGGGTCTGGTGTCCACAGGGACCCAGTTCAGCGAGCCTGACCTGGTCCCACCCCCGCCCTCCGCTGGGTTGCCTCACGCAGCCCAACCCGGCACCACGCCGCTTGCTGAGGCAGCAGCGGTTGTGGTGAAAACCACTTCTGTTGGGACCGGTGCCGCTCCCGCCTCTGCCTCCCCGTCCTCTAGTGCGTTGGAGGTTGCCGAGGTGATGGACACCACGGGCCCCGCATCGGCTCCCATCGACACCGCACCGCCCGTGCCACTTTTGGCGTCCCCGACGCCCGCGGAGGTGGCGGCTGAAACGAAGGGCTCCCGAAGGGGGGCCAAGTCTGGGGGGCCCGGTCCGTCGGGTACCCCTCGGACATCCGACGGCGAGATGGTTGTCGGGCCGTTCCTGCCTGCAACGCAGCGCAAGGAGCGGCCTCCGACGCCCAAGCCAGCAGCAGAAAGGCCCAAAAAGCCAAATCCTAGAGTAACAGCCCCGAAAGACACATGAACACACAAACACACAGAATTCAGTAGCTTCTATATCTCCATAATGGGAAGAGAAACTATTACTCAATGAAACTGTAGAGGCCTCATTAAAAATCTTGATGATGTCCATGAGATATTGCATTCGAACTAGCCAAGTGTGATGTGTCTTCAGGAGATGCATTTGAATCCCAATCACACAAATTTCTAAATAGGTACATGGTATTCAGAAAGGATAGGGTTGGCTGCACACACTCTTCGGGCGGTGTAGCCATAATAGCCTGGAAATCCCTAGCATGCCACCCTATCACTCTCAACACCGTCCTTGAGGCTGTAGCAATATGCACAATAATTTTTAATAGGTTGATAACGGCATGCTCAATTTACATTCGTCCTGATTATGCACTTTCCAGCTCTGACTTCGAGGCGCTGGTCGACCAGCTGCCCAAACCGTACATCCTAACAGACGACCTTAATGCACACAACTCTCTTTGGGGCTCCTCCAGAACGGATGCCCGAGGTCGCCTGATAGAGAAATTTCTTACATCTTCAGGAGCATGCCTTTTCAACAAAAAGCAGCCTACATACCATAACTTAAGACATAATACATACTCACATCTCGACTTGGCTATTGGGTCTGCAATTCTCTTTCCATGTGTTGAGTGGGGCGTGGGCACTGACCCATTAGGTAGTGACCATTTCCCCACTTCCCTAACATATATAGGTAAAGGCCCATGCAGTCCATCTTCCCATAACAGGTTTAATGAATCAAAAGCAAACTGGAGTATATTCACAGAAACATCTAAACATCTAAACACCTACACGTGGAGGAGGCACCCCAACTCATTGGCACACCTCCGCGACGCTGCCTAAACGTCCATTCCCCATGCCTCCAGCGCTACGCGCAACCAAAGGAGGCCGTGGTGGAATGAGGACTGTAGGCGGGCGCGAGAGGCCCAGAACAAGGCGTGGGGTGTCCTTCGCCAGTACCCCACATCAGATAATCTCATTTCGTTTAAACCGGCCAAGGCTTTCGGGATGCGAGTGCGCCGTGAGGCGAAAAGGGAGAGTTGGCGCACCTACCTCACTTCCATCAACTCATACACTGACACGCGAAAAGTATGGACACGAATACATAAGCTAAAAGGACTACAGACACACAGCCTGCCCAGGGGACACACTGGAAGACCAGGCTAACACACTCGCACAACACTTCCAACATGTGTCCAGTTCAGCGCACTACACCAACACTTTCATAAAACACAAAACATCCTGTGAGAAGTCCTTGCGAGACAGTAATAGGTCGACCTCATCTCATAACACCCCCTTATCACTGCATGAGCTGAAGATCGCACTTTGTACTTGTAAACCTTCAGCTCCAGGCGGAGACAACATTACATACACTATGATTCAACACTTGCACACAGACACACTTGAAACCCTCCTTCACCTCTACAACCAAATATTTCTTTCGGGGCACCTCCCAGGGTCATGGAGGGAGGCCATCGTAGTGGCCTTTCGGAAAGAAGGGAAGGACCCTGCCTCTCCCACAAGTTATCGTCCCATTGCCCTCACAAGCTGCCTGTGTAAGCTGTTCGAGAAGGTGATCAATAGGGGACTCATGTACTAGTTAGAGTACAATGGTCTTCTCGACAGCAGCCAGGCGGGCTTCAGGGCTGGGAGATCCACCAATGATCAACTGGTTGCATTGGAAACATATCTAAAAGATGCCTTCATTCATAAGCAGTATTGTATAACAGTCTTCTTCGATATGGAGAAGGCCTATGACACGGCCTGGCGGTACGGCATCTTGTGTGACCTCAAGTCGTTTGGTGTTTCCGGCAACATGCTGAACACGCTCAGTAGCTACATGTCGGAAAGGACCTTTCTAGTGAGGGTTGGCAGTGCCTTTTCGAATGTATACGTGCAGGAAAATGGCGTCCCTCAAGGCGGTGTCTTGAGCTGCACACTGTTTATTGTTAAGATGAACTCACTTCGGAAGGCATTGCCACCAACCATTTCCTGTTCTGTATATGTAGATGACGTTCAAATATCTTTTAAGTCCTGTAACTTTTCAGTTTGTGAACGCCAAGTCCAGCTTGGAGTGAACCAACTTGCTGGCTGGGCGGACACAAACGGTTTTAAACTGAACCCTGGAAAGAGTACTTGTGTTGTGTTCTCCCGCAAGCGCGGGATTAAGGCAGAGCCGGAGATCACCCTTCATCGCGCTTCTATCCCTGTAAAAAAGGAGCAGAAGGTTTTAGGTGTCATATTTGATGAAAAACTCACGTTCATTCTACACATCAAACAAGTTAAACATAAATGCCTGAAAAAACTAAACATTCTCAAAGTCCTCTCCCACCAGTCCTATGGTGCAGACAAAGAACTCTTTCTTCGCGTTTTTACCGCCTTAGTCGGGTCTCGGCTAGACTACGGTAGTGTTGTGTATTGGTCGGCATCAAAAACAGCTATAAAAATGCTTGACCCAGTTCTCCATTTGGGCCTGCGCCTTGCGTGTGGTGCTTTCCGCACTAGCCCGGCCCAGAGTCTGTACGCTGACAGTAACAAATGGTGCCTGGAACATCAACGAATGTACATAGATTTATTATATGCTTTTAAGGTCTCATCATTCAAAAACCATCCTTTTAAACCTGTCCTCAACGATACATCTACAACCCAGCTATTCTCAAATCGTCCATCTGTACCTTTGCCCTACTCTCTGAGGGTGAGAGAGGAAGCTTCAGGTATTTGCGTTGGGTTTTTAGATGTCTGTACATCATCATCATTTTTTGACGTTATACCACCATGGCAACTACAGCCTGTTTGTTGTGATGTTTCTTTTATGAAAATAGATAAAAACAGGGTTCCGAGAGCTGCGATTCTGCAGCATTTCTTGTCGCTTCAGGATAAATATAAATGTGCCGAGTTCTATAGCGATGCCTCGAAAACTTCAACCAAAGTGTCGTGCGCCGCTCATGGTCCCAACTTTATTCCTTGCAGAACCATGAGTGTACACACCACTATCTTCTCTGCAGAAGCATATGGCATTTTAGTCATCGTTCAGCACATTCTTAAAAAACAAATTCTTAAATCCGTCATCTTCACAGACTCTTTGAGCGTTGTGCGTGCATTGTCTTCACACAGACCCAGGAAAAACCACATTGTCAATCTTGTCTCTAATTTCATAATGTCTATATATGCAAATAATTTTCAAGTAATCCTGTGCTGGGTTCCAGGCCATGCTGGAATCGCGGGGAATGAGACCGTAGATGAAATGGCCGCCACTTCTGCACTTGCAAACACAGTGGACATAACAGCAATACCCTACCACTGACCTCAAACCACACATCCGACAACACCTTCGCAAAAAATGGCAAGCCGACTGGAATACACAGACAGACAACCAGACAACAAGTTACACATAATAAAGCCACACTTAGGACAATACACTAGTGACTCACACAACAGATTCATCGAAGTTGCCCTAGCTACATTACGGATAGGCCACACACACGCGATACACTCCCATCTGCTCACTGGATCTCCAAGACCCCTGTGTAGCAGGTGTGGGGAGGGCCTATCCGTACTTCACATCCTCATCACATGCAAAGCACTCCAGACAACAATACGCAAGCACTTCCTTTAACTCTACAGACAACACATTCCACTACACCCAGCACTCTTTCTAGCGGATGATCCCGTGATTCCTGTGCAACGCACTTTTAAGTTTCTCAGTGACATCAAGTTTTTACATATCATTTCCTATCACGCGCAGTTTTTTAAAGCTTTATTTCATGCCACGCACCATCACAACCTGGCCCTTTACACCAGCCATCCTCACTGTCTTTTATTGATTTTACTTTTGTTCTTGCTTACTGATTTCAGTGTCTACGTTCTCACCTCTCATACTTAACCACTGTTTTGGCGCTCTTTGCCCCAGTTGGCCTTGCGCCATTAACATCCAACCGTCATCATCATCACGATGCACAACTCTATCCACGTTTGCTAAATCGTGTAGCAGTGCAGTCACGGCCAGCTCGGCTGTAGCAAGCTGTAATTTATCAAAGCCCACACATGAATCAATGTTAGCTATACAGCATAAAAAGAATTCACGATTGCGCTTGTTAGCGCGCTTCTGGCCTTGGAATACGGCAGTTATTATAAAACTGGGCACTACAGCTAATTGTAAGCTGAGCGCATTCTTTAACTGCGCGTTCTTTGTGCCAGCCTTTTCCAGATACGCCCTAGAAGTAATTGTGAACGCCAGTCGCACGAACATTGTTATGCCACGGACTCACTGCGAAAAGTACAGCCGTCATGGGCGAGGCCAACGAGGAGACGCGAAAACTTTGACCCTGACAGCAGCCTATACGCCTCGAGATTCGCGATCACTGCGCCTCCTGCCGCGGCTTCTCCGCGGCGTTTGCGGGATTAGCGCTGCGTGACTGATAGGTGGCCATGCAGTGCTTTGGTTCTCTTTCGCTTCTCTTTGCCTTTCCGCGCACTAAACAACTTGTTATGGCGACGTCTGTAAGCTAGCTGCATGTTTAGGGCACTTAAAAAAACAGCTGCGTCTTGGTAGAGCACTCTAACGCCAACGAGAGCGACCTGGGGAGGCGGTTTTGCGCGTTTCTTGGCTGCTCTTGCGGGTGTCGGCGACGGCAGCAGCATGTCACTCACGTTCTAACACGTCAGCACATGTGAATTTTATTTATTGTCGCCTCGTTTAGACCTTATATTGGCACTTTAAGAGGTTGGTTCGTTTTGCCACGCAGGCAACAAATGCGGCTTTGCTTCGAATATGTACGTCGCAGAAAAATATGTTTCGGGGATGCGATAACACAATAGGTGGCAATAACTTGTACCTTTTATGAGAATATAAGCCACGCGAAAATGGTACGTACACTCAAAGGGTTTGCTTTATCAAGCGGGTGCCTACTCATGCCTTATAGCAAGCGCCAAGATTTAAGTTAATGAAACATCGGAAAAATGAATGGTCTGCAAGTCAGGAATGAATAGAATAGTCGTACGGGAAGGAAAAAAACCCAGTGCAGCTTCTGAAAGGCTACAGACGTTTGTTTAAGTAAGGTAGTATTCACCAGGGGGGGGGGGGGGGGGAGAGAAGGGGGACGCTTAACTATATCGTTTACAAATGCGGAGAAAATCAACAAATGAACCATTTAGTAATCACACATACAAGCTTCGTGTTCACTTTTCGTTTGTTTTTCGCCTTCAACGAGCGGCTGATGACTCGGCGGACGCATTTTTTTAAGAATACGGGATGGGCAGTTCACAAGCGATACGAGGTGTCGTTGGAAGAGTTGATTGATTGATTATAGGTTTTAACGCACCGACGCAACGGAGGCGATGGGGCACGCCGTAGTAGACGAGGGCTCCGGATTAATTTCGACCACCAGGAGATCCTTAACGTGCGCCGAAATCTCGTACACACGGACTCGTTGGAAGAGTGGTATCTGATAAGGCTCTCTGATTTCGGTTTATGCGAGATTCTGCAGTCTCTCTGTGTCATATGACGATGTTTCCAAGAAGAGTAGTCGCGAACGCGGATTACTATATAAGCCCTTCTCTGTGCTTCTCGTGGAGGATAAAAGTAACAGATGAATCTTTGCAAGCGCTCACCTCGGGGTAAGACGACCCCGCATGAAAGTTATCGTCGTGTAATGACTCCCGAGTATAATTTTGCATTATCCATCGCACTTCTTACGAAAAATGTTTATGAAATTGATGTCGCATTGCCTGGTTTAGGGTAGTGATCAATATAAGCGTAACTTGCGTGCTGTCAGGTATGAGTGCTACGCTAGGTTATGTAAGCGCACTATGCCGATTTACATGATAGCGTATGAGCGCAAATGGCATCGGAGGAAACACGGCTTACGGAGACACTGCCACTAAATTTCAGGGCAGCGGGATTGCAATCAGCTGCATGCATATGCCGGCTTCGGGACACCGGCCTGTGACACACACCTAGCGCTCATATAGACCGAATTTACCACACTAAGATCGCGTCATAAACATTTATACTCCCGTAAACACACCACGCTTGCAAACAGAGTGCCTGCTTCACAGTATTCTGTATTTAGAACGCGTAAAAACGGTAAATCGCTGTCCTGAACGAGCCCCAAAAACAACGGCGACAGCGGGGAGCGGGCCGGAGACTCCCGCGGCTGCTTTCGAAACGGGCCGCTAGGGGTATTTCAGTGGCGCCCCTACAGGCCGCGCTCGAGGCGTATAATGACGTGAAGGCGACATATATTTTGCAACAGCGTCAAAGCACCGGAAAGTGCACGGAATAAAGGTGGCATGAATGTCAGTAGCTAATGCGGGACGCATACTGATCGCTGCCTAATGATGTACAACTAACGCAAAAAACGCGAACGCAAAAAAGCCAGCGCAGCGCTCGAACTGCCGCGAACCAAGGTCACCGCGAACCATGCGCAAGCCCTCTGTGCAGTGCTTGCACGACCACAACTTAATCACGCAAATGCAAGAACGGAATTACTGTAACAGAGCAATTTGAAACGTCCACGTTCGATCCTTTCGCGTTAACGAACTATCCTGAGCATGCCGCACACGTAAACAAACACCGGGCTGTCCGTATGCGCCAGCGGCATCCATCCCGCAAATATCCCCTTCTACACAAAAATATACAACAAAACAGCCTCACTTAGGGCGTGTTGGTAATACGGGGCTCTAGAAATACTATGTAACAGAACAGTTTGAAACGTCCACGTTCGATCCTTTCGCGTTCACAAAACTATCCTGAGCATGCCGCACATGTAAACAAACACTGCGCTGTCCGTATGCGCCCACGGCATCCACCCCGCGAATATACCCTTCTAGACAAAAATATACAACAAAACAGCCACACCTAATGCGTGTTGGTAAAACGGGGCTCTAGAAATACTATTAATGCTACTAAAGAGCGATTGCGGCGCGAAAACAAGAGCAAACTGCACGAAAAACTGCAGCGAGCGGCCCGAAGCGTTGCGAGGGCGTGTGCTCTGGGGAAGCCAACAAAAATGGCGGCCCCGCCGCGGAGTTAAAGGGACCGCGGCGCCGCGGGTGAGGGAGACAAAAAAGAGGAGGACAGCGGAGAAGAAGGGAGCAGTTGGCGCTACCTTAGTAATTTTAGGGACCTTATGAGCAGCGCGCCTGTAGCGCCACCGTGCAGCAAGCGCGGGAATTTTGTGTCACGTGACCCATCCTTACGTCCAGATCGCGCTATGCTCTCACCTAGAAGTCAGGGCGGTCGGGAGCGCTCCGAGTCGGAGGCTGACGCTCTGAAAGAACCAACCGAAGATAGTTCGAGCGCTCGAATTCTACCACTTTTCTGCCGCTTTTCGGAGCACTCCAGAGCACTCGTAAACACCCAACCTAACACGCCATATGTAATCGGTTCTAGTGCTGAACATGAGCTAGTGAGTCGCTAGGCCCATTTATTTTTTCCTGATTATATTACTTACTTTTAGAGAAGCTGATGTTAAAAGTGGTGTCAGTACGATTATAACAAAGAATCTTTCCAATGAACCGAACTTGTGTTTTGTCTGCATGGCCCCATTAAATGAAACGCGCGGGGGGCGGACGCTGTTGATAATTAGGGTACATGCACATTAGCGAGGGGTAGCCGTGCCGACATGGGCCGAAAGCGGCTTGTCGCAGCCTGGCTGGTGAAGGCTCACAAACTTGCCGATGCCACAGTGGGGCTAGAGTGGCGGCGCTCGCACGGGCGCTCGTGCTTTCGGCCAGCTGTGCCATGGCGGTGGTATCATGGTCGACCCGTCCTGAGCGCGCCCTTGAGCGAAATCTGCCCCGCTTTTTCACGCGACATGCATTCTCGCTGAGACGGCGCATGCTCGCGCCAGCAGCGGTGCGGAAGTGGGAACTGGCTGACAAGACCACGGTGTAAGATATACTATTAGGCCAGGACACAGCTTGCAGAACAAATGTGTCCTTGTCGTTTTAATATAGGCGCCAAACTGACGCCGCTGAGACCGTTGACTGCAACGCACTCCAGCAGCAGAGAAAAGAAGCGGCGCGAGTGCCGGCCATTAGGAGGTGTTCACATCTTTTCGGGTCCTTGTCCAGGCTTCTCAGATGCTTCCGTAACCGGTAGTCTGCTCGATGTTTGCTCTCCGTAGTTTTGCCGGTTCAAGATGGAGAAGAAGATAACCAAAGAAAGCCGTGCGAAAGGCTCTGCGCTCGCCCAAGAGTTTCAACGTGTTGTGGGCATAAGGTTTGAGTCGGTAATAATCGAAAGAAGGTATAAAGCACTAAACCGAAGGGAATGGGTGCCGCGGTAGCCGCTGAGTCCTTAAACAAGGGACATTTCATGCTTGCCCAACGAAAACATTCGGTGCAGATACCTGTTAGACTGCGTCATGCAACGGCTGGCAAGAAAACGTGAGGGCATTTAACGTTCCCGGCCGTCCTTAACGAATGAATGGGTGCTCTGCAGCCATGCCCAGAAGAAAATGATGCTTTTCTCTGAAAGTGCGTTTGCGCCGAAGGGTACTGTTCGGAGCTTGCAGGGGAAGTACTACTTGTTGAAGAGGTGCCCGCTCGCAAACGATGCAGTGCCGTCGATGTTACCGTGTGCTACAGCCCCCCAGCCATTCACAGCAGCCAAAAGAAACCGCCCGCTACCGGAACAACGCTCCGACATAGAAGCACAGCAGCCTAGTTTCCGAAATGAAATAAATTAGCAGCGAGTACGCTGTTTCTTCGTCGCAAATGATGTTGGATAACGTAAATGACGTTGGACGAAGCGATGTTGTCAGTCACTGCTGGTGTCCAATTTTCAGAGGTGCTGCGCACGTGTTTAAATGATCTTCGGATGTCCGAACTCTCGCAGCTGTTACAACAATGCAACAAATTGCGAGTTAAGATCACGGTGTGTGAGCTCGCATGGTGAGATCATGCAAACAACGTTGGTTTACACGCATGCCCCCGGTGCCTCCGAACCGCCTTGCTTTGCACAGTCGTCCGGCAAGCCACTTGAAGTCAAGGACGCTGTAAAGCCGAGCTAGGAGTTCTGCCTCCCGATGTCCTTTCAATCAAAGGTCTACGCGCGGCGCCACCAAGTTTATTTGACAGATTTTTGAGCCTCTGTGTCTACACCTAAAAGTGTTTCTTACATCGCAGACAATACTACCACTTTCACAATGCTTTCCTCTTTCGTTGCTGCTCGCTCTATCTTGCCTACCTTCGCCCCGCACGGGGCACCTTGAGTAATCACGGTGATGGTATTGGCGACACCGCGTACCCCGAGCCCCCAAACATAAGCTCAAAGCAACCATGGCGATGTGTTGTAAGGTGAAGGGCAGAAACCACAAATGGTGGCCGTCGGAGCCCAGGTCAAGCTCCGGTGGATGGGCTCCCTGCCTGTTTACCTCACAGGGAGGTTCGTAACCTCTTCAGCTATCAGGGCAAGGCTGACCAAGAAAGTACCCCCGTCTTTAATAAACTCTGAAACAGCGCTTTAAACGAAGAGAGTGAGAGAAGACACAGTCACGAGCCCTGATTATTAACTGAGCAATAGCACGAAACTCTTCACTCAAACCCACATGTTGGATCTGCAGGTCAAGGTCACACCCCACCGATTTCTTGACAGCTCTCATGGTGAGATCTCAGAGACGGATCTAGCAGACGAGATGGAAGCAAATCTTCTTGAAGGATTGAGAAGTCCGGGTGTCACCACAGTCAGGCGCATCCCCATAAGAAGAGACGATACAATAGTGCCCACTCGACACATAATCCTGACATTGGACCGCCCAGTTCTTCCAGAACACGCCAATGTCGCCTTCATCCGGTGCTCCGACCGAGTAGACAAACCGAATCCGCGGCGCTGTTTCAAGTGCCAACGGTTAGGGCATTATATTAACTCGTGTCATGGCAAATAACCTGTGGTAAGTGCGCCCAACATGATGACCGTACAGATAATTGTACCTCGCAACAACTTCTCTGCATTAATCATCAGGGCCCACACGTAGCCTACTCCAGGAAATGTGAAATGTTTCAGTTATAGAAGAAAATAATAAACGTAAAGGTAACAGTAAATATCACCTTCCCGAAGGTGCGAAAAAGGTTTTCCTCTTTTCCCCCGGGGAGGTGCGCCGACGCGGCTCGCCGGTGGGCTGAGCGGCGTCTGGTTTCACAAGGGACCCAGTACCCAAGTGGGACTTGGTCCCACCCCAGCCTCTGGTGGCTCGCTGAGCCAGCAGCGGCTGTGGTGGTAACCACGTCGGTTGCGGATGCTGCTGCATTGCGGATGCTGCTGGCCCAAAGCATATGCGAGGGCACGGAGCAGATGGAGACGGAGGCACCCGCGGCAGCTCCCACCCCGCCGCGCCACTTGTGCCATCCGAGGCGTTCCTGAAACCCTTGGCGGTTGCGGGCCAGGAAAAGCGTGCCCAGAGGCCGCCGGAGAGTCTGGTAAGCCGCTCCTATCCCTGCCTTAAGCACTACCTACAGCAGTCAAATAAAATGCGTGACCTACAACAGCTCTGCTGTTAAAAACAGGAGCAGCGAAAACCCTAGAACGCGTACACCGTCCATCTGAACGATGAAGCTCCCTTGCTGTGCACTCAGTGATAATTACTCTGTTTGAACCGCTTCGTGAACTAGTTGGGTGTGTAATTTAGTTGAATCAAAACTGAACTGCGACGACGTTATTACACCCGAAATCAAACCGCAACCGAGACGCTATTTACTCCGGGTCGGCACCCTGCCGGACAGGCTGAGTTAGAAGTTACAACTAAGTTACAAGTTCTAAGTTATAAGGGAAGGCCGCGTTTCTGTCTTTGTTGCGTATGCCGTGCTGGCTATGTAATTTATGAAAAGGCGTGTATCGCCTACCTTCCCGAAACAGAATGTTCGCCTTCCACCGCCAATGTTCTAGATATGAGTTGGTGGTTCTGGAATGAATAACGCTGAAGAATAAATGCCCTGCAGCATTCGATTCTGCAGTATTCCATTCAATTAGATTGCCGTCCCTATAATTACTGCTTTTATGTCGCTTGTATCTTTGTCTTTGTTTCTTTTGTTTCTTGGGGAAACTTGCTTCCGCTTTGGCTACGTGACAATATGTCGCACCTACTTGTTGACCAGATAATTGTGAAGTGCAGTGCTAAAAACGTCGTCATCCGCTCACGAGTATCGCAGCTGGAGCTTCCGAGAAAGGCGCTCAGTGACTGCTCACCCTCCCCACCGCCGTGCGCCTCCAGATCAGGTTCAGGTGCTCGCTCCAGATCAGGTTCAGGTATAGGTTCCCGGTGACCCTCTTGTACCTGTGGCTCCGTGTCTTCTTGCCTGCAGAGAGCAAATCTTTATGACTTCCCTAAATCCGGCAGCGGGAACACTCGAGCGCTTTGCGCTGCAATTTGCGACTGTCCAATCAATCCGAAGAAACCTATGCATAAAAGTGAACATTGTAAGGGCTCCTCTCAACCACCAGTCGGGAGGAGCGTGTTTTTGAGAGCACCCAGCAAACCCGCACAGAACTTCTTTTTCTACACAATATATTCTGCCAGTCTGCCGCTGTGCATGCTCGATTCAGTTTTCATTCGAAAGCAACTCTACAGTTATATGCAGCGAAGCTTCTCAGTCTCCGGGTGGAGAAAGGAGGTGGGAGCATAGAGAATTATTGTAGGCGACACCGCTACTCATGGCCCCTAGATAGCAAGAAACGAAAACAACAGGCCAAGAAGAGACTGAACACGACACGCCTCGCACACTCGCAGAGCCAGTGGAAGATCACATGGACACCCGTAGCAAATATGCGAACAATGCTGGGCGAACGCGTTTGCAGACGTGTTAAAGGGGCCATCACAGTCGAAAAAGCCATATCGTTGTGGGATAGGTAGTACCCGAGCCAATTGCCATGTACCACAGTGATCACGAGGCCACTAACTCTTCCAACTCTCGTTTTTTTATTATGCACTGATGTTCTCGCACGGTGATTTCTCCCACAGCTGGGGAGAGCAGAGTGGTTTGAGATGAGGGGCGAGGCAGTAGAAGTGCTAAGCGAATACATCTACTGTGGTAATCAGACAAGTAGGAGTGGTCAATCCCACGGGATGAATATGTCCCGGTGAAGACGATGTAGCGCGGGGCATGGGGTACATTAGAACACTACGGACAGTGCTGGACCAGCGGGACCTGCTAAGGAGCAGACCTTGGGGGAGCGGGGCTTCTAATAAAAGTGTGGTTTTCGGGGGACTCGGTGTCTTTCTGGGAAACCTAGTGGCCGGGTGCAAGTACCGCGCTACCACACTACTTAGGCCAAGTAATGACTTCGGACTCCAATTAATGGGCAGGGATATATAGTTCGAAGGACAAGGATAGGGCGGAGTGCATTTGGCAGGCTTTCTCAGATAATGAATGGCAGCCTACTATGGTCCCTGAATAGGAAAGTGAATAACACCTGCATCTCACAGGTACTTACCTACGGCGCAAAAACCTGTAGGCTCACTAAAAGGGTTCAACTTAAACTGAGGACAACTCAGCGAGTAATGGAACAAGAAGAGAGCGACAACAACAGAATGGAGTGGGTCAGGGAACAAACGTGTTCAGGACATATTAGTTGCAGTTAAGAAGAAGAAATGAGCGTGGGCAATCCAGACCCAAACACTAGTCTTAATGGCGTGTCCATTCCTGTGAACAAGGAGCACAAGTTTTTAGGTGTTGTGCTTGACCACAAATTCACGTTCAATCCCCACATCAAGGAACCTAAGGCGGCGGCGGCGAAGGAGGAGAAGAAAAGGAAGAGGAGAAGGCGGAGGAGGGCGGAGAAGAGAAGAGGAATTGATGCTACCATGGTAATTTCAGGGGCTTTAAGGCCGCTTGCTTGTGGGCAGAACCTTGGCAATGGAAATCAATGGCTCAACCGCAGTGACAGAAGCTTGGCCATGCAAATAAATGGCTGAACTGTAGTGACATACATTTCCCCCGCGACAACTCTCATGCATAATTCTGCTGTGTAAAGTGTAGAGGATGCGTTCTGATTAAAGCAACGATAGGCGGTCCAACTTCTCCACTATGCACTGGGAGTGTTTGTTCCCTCCCAAAGTCCACTATCAAGATTAAATGGTGTCATACGTGTGCCAGTGGCACGAAAATGTGCATTCAACCTAAATTAGTATGATATTGCGTAGGAATTGGCGCCTATCACGCCCTGTTTCGTATGAGGCTCCTTTTCTGCGTATAAGTGAATACTGCACAAGGCAAGGGGAGGACTTTGCGCCGCCCTACGTTATTTGCCGAACACACCACTGGCCATGCGTAGGAAAGCGGGACACACTGCATCGAAGTAGACAAGCGAAAAGCCATCTGCGCTTGTGCTATTCTTATGTTGTACTGGTATAATCTTCTTAGTTCAAACAACAATTTTGTCACTTATCCGCATAATCATTTACAGACAATGTGCTGCGTTGCGTTCATGTGTTGATATTTTTCAGTGAGTATTACACTTCTGAGAGATCTTTACTGGATCCCTTGTATAGGTCTCCCAAGAACAAATATTTGAACTGGTTTTAGATGGTCTCTCCTGGTCCCTGCTGGGCTGCTGCTGGTCCCAGCTGGGCTTCATTTGAGACCTGCAACGTGTTAGGTGGTCCCAACTAGGATGCTGTTGTAACCAGCAAGGCATCAGTTTGGATTAGCAGTGCTGCTGCTGCTACCAGCAGCTGGTCCCAGTACTTTTTGTACACAGATGGTATCTGCTATACTACTAGAACTAGGAAATCATTGATAGAAACAAGCTAGGACAAACTACAGCTCAAATTTCTGCGCGTAGCAGCACGACTAAATCCTGCGGCCGAAACAATATATCATACGGGAGCACCCTGTATGTGCCCACTTCCCTTCTTGAGGCCTGGTTTTTAGCTATTTCTAGGCATAACGTACTATGTACAGTTAAAACAGTATCTAGCGAATTCACTTGGAACGGTAAACTTTTAGTTCAATCGAGAACTTTGTAAAATGGGGACTGCCATTTTACAAGCAGTTGATCCATAAATTCGATGCCTATAGGAAGTTACCAGCAGCTACGATGACATCGTAATTGAAGCAGCCGCAGCGCGTGCCTGCCGATAATATCCACGATAAAATGGAAGGAACATTTCTAGCCAGAAATCATAATTTCCAGCTTCATTTCTCACTAGATTTATAGATTCTAGCTGGAAGCGACAGCCACTAACTAAAAAAATTCTTAGTGTAGCTAGAGGCGATTACTTCCAGCTTGCAGGTTTGTTTTCACAGCTGGATTGAGAAATGCTGGCTGGAAGTAATAGGTGCCAGCCAGAAAAAAATCTCAATCTAGCGAGGTGGAAACTGACTTTCTAGGAATATATCCGGATTATTTCTGGCCACGAATATTTCTAGGTAGAAGAAATGTGTGGTTCAATAATTCAGCTAGAAAAATATTATTTTTCCCTGGTAGTCGTTCGAGGGGAACCAGGCGGCAGACGCCGCTGCCAGCGTTCATACACACCAGGCCGTTCCTCACGAAGGCGAAGTCACGCAGCCCCTTCGTTCTCCCTGCCCGCTACTCTTAATTCATACGCGGACATCATAGCCCATTACCGCCACGAACGATGACGCTTCCCACCACCACATCCCCATTTATCCAGAGCAGAGACGGCTGCGTTTCAGCGACTTCAGAAAAATTCCTACCCTCACCCCACTATCCTCCATGGCATGTACCCCACCCTCTACTACTTTACGAGTAAGTTCGGTCCCCAACTCGACACCCTTTTATTCCTTTTAAAATTCCGTGTTCCCCCCCTCCCCCCAAGAATAAAGAAAAATAAAGTGGGGAACAATACCCGCTCCAGCAAGGCTATGGCAGGTTTAAAGCCAATATAAAATAAATGAGCGGGGCTAAAAGCCAAACTTTCTTTTTTTTTTGATTGAAGAAAAGCCAATTTGCAGGGTTTAAAAAAAAACTACTTTTTACGTTCTATATGCTCGGGCAGCAGGTACATAGAACGTGAGAAGAGAGTCGGCAATCAAGGATGTGATTGAAAGTAAACAAAGAAAACAGGTAGCAAAATGTCCTAATTGCGAAGTGCAGTTGAAAAATGTGGTAGCTAGCAGTGTGGAAAAAAAAAACCCGGATAGGCAGTAGAGGAGAAAAAAAAACACGAAAAAAAATACAAATACATATGGTGTTTCACTTATAAAGTTCGCCACAAATGTCCGTCTAGAAGTAGCTGTTTTAAAATGAAAGTCCTGTTCGGGTATTCCCGTTCACGAGAACATCTAACTGCGACGCCCTGCTGAAACACCGCATACATTATGCACAGTATCCACTAAATACAAAACGAAGCACCGCCGAGGCACTGTAAAGGTAATAAATAGAAAGTCACTGGGTCCAGCGTAAAGACTGCAGCACTCACTGCCACTCACTGTCACATGGTACACGCGATAAAAAAACAAAAAAAAAACGATACCACGCTGAAGAAAGGTACGAATTGTCCCAGGGAACAGTACTCCAGAGAGAACACGTGTTTCCTGTCATGTGCAAACAAAACACAACTTGAGGAAACAAAATTAAAAAAAAAAAGCACGCACTGGAGAGCCGCACAGATCACAGGTGACATGTTGGGCCGCAGGAATGCCCAGGCTTGTAGACGGTACGGCGCCGATGAAGGACCATTGGAGACACCGGCATCACACGTCGGGTAAGGAACGGGAAATGAAGTCGACGAGCTCGATTAGGATCTGGATGGCTTCAGAATTATCCAATAGATGCCGAAGGTGTGGCGGTTCAAGTGGTGGCCGCACAATGCGAAGCAGTCGTTGAATGTATGATGACGTTTTTGAACACTGCGTCAGATAGTGAAAGACGGAAGTGGCGGCTGCACCGCAAAAACACAGGCAGTCTGGCGTAAGTTCGAGACGGAAGAAATAGTGAGGGAATCGGCCATGCCCAGTTATAAGGTGAGTAAGTTTTTTAGACGGCGGAAAAGAAGCAGGCAGATTGAGAACACTCGGCGTCCAGCGGAATAATTCTGTGTCACTGTTGTTCGATGACCACACCTCCTGCCACAATAGGCGACCTGCTTTCAATAGCGACGAGCGGACCATATGTTTGGATATTTTCCCGCACACATCCTGTCCTCTCGTAGCAGCACTTCGCGCGACTGCGTCGGCGATTTCGTTTCCCCACACGTTAGAGTGCGCTGGCACATGGTACAAGGCCAAGAATACCGAGCTGGAGAGCAAGAGAATGTCATGTTTCAATTGGTGGATTTGGAGGACTTATTGAAAGGATTGTCGAGTGCCAGAAGTACAGAAAGACTGTCAGAGTATATATTGACAGGAGAGGAAGGCCTATTGTCCAGGAGGAACTCGATGAGTTTTTGCAGGGCTATCACTTCAGCGTCAAAGCATGTTGTGGGAGAAACTAAACGGAACCTTCTTACGGCGTGCACGCGGTCGGGCCCGTTCAGAATGACAAAGGCTGCTCCAGCCGCAGTGGGTGTGTGGAAACCGTCTGTGAAAGCGTGGAGAGCGGAGAGATGAAGTCGCTGGTTCGCCTCCGCGCTCGTCAGGCGGCCACTTCGGACACGAAGACGTCGCGCAGGGTGAGTGGCGAGACTGATGGGAAGGTCTACGTCAGCAGGTCTGAAGGAAACCGAATGGAATGCGATTGATTGTCGATGATTAAACAGTAAAAAGATGCGCGCAGCGATGTCAAGGTGAATGTGTAACGGGAGCGCATTGGCGATGACCTCAAGGGCTGCTGTCCTCGTCGTGGTGTAAGCTCCCGTGATCGCGAACAATGATGACCTAAGCAATGAGTGAACTCGAGCTTTTAGACAATGGTGTTGATTTAAGTGCCACCAAGCCGGAGCGGCGTAGGAAATTGCAGAAAGGACGACTAGATGATGCAGTTGACGCAGATGAGAACGGTTGACGAGGGTGTGCATGCGTGCAAATCTAGTGAGCGAAACAGCCATTTTCTCAACAATTGATTTTAAATGGTTGGTGTGGGCCACAAAGGTCAAGTAGTTGTCAAATACAACTCCTAGCAGTTTCATTTCGGTGACTTGCTTGAGGGTTACACCATGAAGTCTGATGGTAGGCTTCCGTATCGCACCTCGGTCACCTCTTGAAACGAGGAGGCAAGAACATTTGGAAGGGTTTAGCCTTAGCTTCGCCTTCTCTGCCCAAGTAGTAATCTTGGACAGCGCTTCATGGGCAAGGGCTTCTAGTTGACGGCGCGTGCGCGCGTGAATGACGATAATCGTGTCATCTGCGTAGGCCTGTAAATACGTGTCTTCCGGCATGGGAATGCAGAGCATGTCAAAAATATAGGCATTCCACAAAAGCGGGCTAATGGGAGAACCTTGAGGAGACCCCTTTGTTGTGAAGTGGGTATAGTTGCCTGAGAACGCCTCGTAACGAACGGTGCGCCCTTCAAGGAACGATTTTAGCAGCTCATAGATGTTTCGAGGGCACTTATATGTGCGAAAAAAGTACAAAAGTCGGGGGTGCCAAATAGTGTCAAATGCCCCAGCGAAATCAAGGGATATAACAAGAGACAGACCACCATGGTCTCGATGGTGTTGTAGACGGCTACGCAAATCAAACAAAGCGGTTGTTGTGTTGTGTCCCAAGGTAAAGCCATACTGATGTGGATGAAGGAGCCCGAAACGGTGTAGAAAATAGTAAAATCGTGAATTTAGCATTCGTTCTAGCAGCTTCCCAATCATCGACGTAATGCATATTGTCCTGTATGAAGAAGGCTCCGTCGGCGGACGTCCAGGTTTCAATAAAAATTTAACGTGGGCTTGCTTCCAGTGAGGAGGAAAATAGCCAAGAAGGCAAGAGTTGAACACGTGAAGCAGGTACGAAGAGATGTGGTGAACAAGAAGATGAACCATGGGAGTGGTGATGCTATCAGGTCCCGGAGCAGAACCCAAATTCAGTTTTCTGGAGGCCAATCGCAACTCATCAAGAGTAAAGAGCTCGTCGTGGACTTCCATGTGGTATCTAGTTGTGGCAATGACGACCCTCATTGCTTTGTGGGCCAGAGTGTCGTCTTCATGGCAATCAGAAGGGAAGTGAGTTTTCAGGAGGAGACCGGCCGATTCTAATGTGCTTGTTGTCGACGTATCATCCGGTAAGTGCAGAGGGGATAAAACAGAAGGCACTCGGTGCTTCCGAAACGCGGCTTTGAATGGTTGCCCGAACAAGCTCTTGCGGAACGCATCTGCACATGCCTGTCTTAGGGCGCTGTCTTTGGCGATCTGTATGTGCTCTCTGTAGGCGGCGAGACTCCTGTAATAAACAATACGATGATCTGCCCGAAAGAGTGGATCCCGGCACTGCTGGTACCGCCTCCGCAATACTCGCACCACCGATCTTTCCCTCGCCAGAGCGTCGCTCCACCACGCGTTTCCCCTGTGTTCCTTCAGGGGCCGTTCAAACTTATTGTTTAAACTGGCTAATTTGGAATAGAAAACGTCAAGAACTGTGTTGAGGGCGGACTTCGTACAGACATCTTGCGGGTTAAAATTTCGAATCCAATCATCTGCTGCCAATTCCTCAACCAAATATTGTAATGATGCCTTGGTAAGTCGTCTTTTCAAGGGCAGTGGAAACCGTTGCAGGCCGAATACTACATACTTGTGATCTGATAAAGTTGGCGTGTCATGTACATTCCACAAACAATCACCTTCCCAAACGGGACCGGAAACAAGGGTAAGGTCGATCCAAGACTCCGAGTAGGCATTTTGAAAGGTCGCTACCGAAGTTGGGTCATTCAGTATTTTGAGTCGGGTTGTGTGGATGAAGTGGGCGAGCTGGGCGCCGCGGGAGTTCAAAACATCGCCTCCCCAAATGGGATTCCGGGCGTTGAAATCTCCTGCCAATATCACATTCGTAGAACAGTATCGTTCGAGGACGTCATTAATCCGAGACAAAATAAAGTCCATCGGCACTGATGGCGCAGCATAAGTAGCGATGAGAAGCATGGTGGACTGCTGATTTTGAAGTCGCAGAGCCACAATATAAGGAGACACGGTGAGGGGAAAGACATCGAATTTACGCCGGGGTATGAGGACCATGCATCGGGGAGTGTCTTGATGCAGAAAACGAAGCCAATTGGGTGGCACTCCAAGCACGGTTGATCCGCTGGCATATGGATCACAAACAACAGCCACATCAATGTGCTCTGCTTCGACGAAATCAACAAGATGTGGAGTTGCCGCACGAGTGTGGTCTAGGTTTGTCTGAAGAAATTTTAAAGAATCCATGTGGAATTTTGAGTGGTCGGTTGGTTGGAGCTGGAGCTGTTGTGCTAGGCGGAAACGGTAGAGGGCGAGGTAGATGTCGGAGTGGTGTCATAAATAGTTTTTTGACGCATGCGGGCAACCCTCCATTCTATTGTAAAACAGCACTGTGCGTTGAAGGTGTGGTTGAAGCGTCGCCCTGCGGCGCGACACTCCCTGCACACGGCAAGGGTGCAGTCTTCTGCGAGGTGATCACCCGCACAGTACAAGCAGCAGACACTCTCCGAGTTGCATCGTAGAGCGACGTGGCCGTATGTGCAACAACGATTGCACGCCGCCACGTAGAAATTTTCTTTAATGGGACAGGACGTCCAGCCGATCAACAAGCGATCTTTCGCTTTGAGGACGTGGTAGACGGACGGCGAAACCTCCACAATATGGACGTTGTTGCCAGTACGGTCTTTAAAGTAGGTCCTCTGTTTAAACTCTTCATCGCGGATATTCAACCCATTGCGAGCATTGATGTTCGTGCGCAATATACCTGGAACGATGCTGGGGTCTACACCACTGATTTTAAACTGTGGCAAACGGCGTGGAGGACGGATGACTTTGATGGCTGTTTTTAGCTGAGTGTTTCCTTCGATGGCTTTTTCAAGATTGTCAATTGAAGCTCGGTCCGCAGACACTACCGTCAGCCCGGTGCGGTTGGGAATGAGTTTGTTTCACTCCGATTCCGGATGGATCGTTCCCAAAAGTTGATTTGAGCAGTGTAATAGTTTCAGGGCCAGGATGAGCAGATGGAAGAAGAGGCCTAATGTGCAAAACGTGGTTTGGGTCAGTTTCAAGCGGCCTAACTTCTTTGTCTGGGTGGTGCTGCACAGGCTGAAGGGGAGGATAGAGTGACGGTTCGGGGACGCGTGCATTGCACGCAGAGTCCCTGGGGTTACGCAGAGCATTCGCGAAGGACTGCCGCGGCACAGGTGGTGGATTATGTGGGATGACTTCTTCATGGCGGCACTCAGCTAGCTGCGATCGTAGCTCGTCGATTGTGGCTTCGGCGCGGGATAACTTCGTACGTAGGGACATGAACATTGTCTGCAAGTCGAAGAAGATGTCCATAATCCTTTCGTGCACTGGGTGCAATACTTTGTTTCTTCCATCACTGAGAACATTTAGGAGCTGCTTCCCTTTGTCGCAGAGAAGGGAGGTATCTTCTTTTCTTTCGACAGGCGATCCCTCAAAAGGGTGCATCGGACGCGCCACAGGGCTGGAAGCACGGACACTGTCACTGTGAGCGTGATCCCGCGGGGGATATCACCCCTCTGCATGATGATGACTACCTTGGGGATTTCCAGCTAGTAACGGCTCTTGATCTTGAATCTCTCGTTGAACATCGCCGTTCGGACCGTTAGCGCCGTCTGCAAGTGATCCACGAGATGTTTGGCGTAGCGCGACGGGTGGTTGATGTTCCATTGCGTCCCTATAGCGAGATCGCGTCGGGCGCTTCAATGCAGGTTTCCCTGTGGCCTATACACGATGGCTTGTAACCCACACTAAGCCTAACCGGCTAACCGGGCTCCTACAGTCAAACCCATTGCCTTGCGAGAAACATGCAGGCTCACCGGCACCACCGGAGACGCTCAGACGAAGGAACGTGCCGCTGGTTAATCACCTCGAGTTTCGTGGACTGGAAAATCACGCTGCGAATACAGAGCAGAAAAAATCGTGGCTTCGTCTTCCTCTGCCTCGGAAAAAATTCCGACACCCTGTAGCACATAGTATGAGAGTGTCAGAAAACCCCATCCTTTACCCCAAATGCTCACCCACCGTACGAGCAGTGGGTGGGCCAGCTGGCCAGCTCTGACCTCTCAGTCTAGCGTAGCCTGGTGGAGAGGGATAGGGCAGCCAGCGCGGACCAGGCCTTCCCGGACTAGAGGAGGCCTCCCACGAGGCCGGCGTACAACCATGAGCGCCGGAAGATCGCCTACATAAGGTTAGTTCACCTGGTAACAAAAAAGGAAGCTCACCCTAATCCGTAAGACTTCAAGGTAGCGAAGCTGTACGCAGCCTTCACGACCATGATTGCCGCCGATTTTCTCCTTCTTCGCTGCCGCAATGAGATTTCCTCCATAACTGTTGCTTTAAGTGTGAGCTTTCACGTTTTGGAAGAGTTAATTATTGGACAGCACCCTGGAGGGTCGTACACTATGACCTGTCTTCCTCATTCTGAGAAAGTGTTGCACGATTACGGTGAACGCTGCAGCCGTTTTCGTTTCGAGCAAGTGTTGCCACAACTACGGCAAACGATGGACCTTTTTTTGGGTAATCTTGGGCAATCTCCCTAAGTGGATATCTTGGCTTGACAGAAGTGCGCAGGGGACGCTGGGCAGTCGTCATAATTCCTCTCCTGCTGACGGTACTCCTCCATACGAGAAAGATACTTGGAAAACACGTTAGACCAATGGGCCCTCCCACTGTCTGTTCCTCTGATCTTATAGTTCGGGGCGAAAGCGCTGGGTTTTAGCAGCGCATATATTTGCTCCGCCATACACTTGTTCATTTCGGAATCGGGTCGTCCCCCGCGCTAACCCCAGACAATGCCAGGCATCCCTCAAAAAGATCCCAGCGTGTATGGTCACTGCTATAAGTGCCTTCCCGCTCACTCTCACCACTTCACCAACTTTCCTTCATGTTTTATTTCTCTACATACTTTACCTGTCTTTTTTTCTTTAGTTTTTTATTTTTATTTTTTTTAGGTTTCTACACCTCCTGCTGCTACGTCTCATGTTTGAGCAGTGTTTTTTTCTCTGTTTACATTTCCCACTAATCGCCTATTTTAATTTCATTCCTTAAATGTGTTTCTTCAATCGCTGAGTATGCGGCGGCGCCCCAGCGGCGATTGCGCTGGGGCTGAGTGACAACCAATGAGTGCGGGCCACGCGGTGCCGGCGCGCAAGCAGCCACGAAGGCCACGAGCGTGGAATAAAACGCGGCCCCAGTTTTTCTGGGTGCACGGCATAGTGTTCAGACGCGTCTCGGCTTGTCTCTCTGTCGCGATCGCGACATTGGTGACCCGGACGCTGCAGCGTAGTCAAGGACCCAGAATGGACTCTCCTCGCGACACCGGCGATAATTTTGCGTCCTCCGCTGCCTCTTCACATGAAATCTCCGCCATCGCCTGCCATTTGCCCACCTTCAGCACTCAGCACCCCGACGTGTGGTTCCTTCAAGCCGAGGCAAGTCTCCGAGTGAGCCACATCACGTCGCAAGACACCCGCTTTAACCATCTCCTACGGTCACTACCTATTGAGTTCGCGGTGGAAGTTGGCGACATCCTCGCAAACCCGCCTACCACGAATCCTCACGACACATTAAAGGCTTCCATCTTGAGCCGCACGAGGCCTTCGGAACGGCAGCGTTTCCGACGGCTGCTTTCTGCGGAGGAGTTGGGTGATCGTCGACCTTCGTAGCTCCTTCGCGAACTGCAATTCCTGCTCGGCGACACACCTTCTGCCACGGACTCCCGCTTGCTGAAGGAACTTTTACTACAACGGCTTCCTTCGTCTGTGCAAAGGATCCTCGCGACGGTTTCTGACCTTCTCTTGCCACAATTGGCCGCGCAGCACACCGACAAGATAATGGAAGTCGCCACATTACATTCGTCTCCAATCACGGTGCCATCCGCTCGATCTCCCGAACATACCACCATGCGGACTTCTACAATCTTGCCCTCACCGATATCCAACGACGCCACCGCTCTACAAGAGCGTATGCTAACCCTAGAGTAGCTTGTCGCGTCTGCTGGCTACCGCTCGTCGCAAGGGTGCAGCACTCGTCGGTTTCACCGTTCTCCCCGTCCCTCGTCGCCGCACGTTTACAGCTAGGAGTACACAACGCGCCAGCAGCCCCGTCACACTGATTCCTTGTGCTGGTACCATCGCCGCTTCGGTGCAGCGGCGCAACGTTCCACCCGTCCTTGCGGCTGGTCGGGAAACGCGACGAGGGATCGTTAGCAGCGGCGACCGACACCCCAGCTAGCGACAGCCGCCTCTTCTACATCACAGATGCAACGAGTGGTCAGCGTTTTCTAGTTGACACTGGCGCTGAAGTGAGTGTGCTCCCCGCTAATTCCTATGACCGCACTCAACCACCACTGTGCCATCATCTAGCTATTAACAAGTCCAGCATCCCCGTGTACAGGAAAAAATCCCTGATTGTAAACATCGACCTACGTCGTGCATTCTTCTGGATTTTCCTCGTGGCCAACGTGAGTCACGCCATTCTAGGAGCCGATTTCCCTTCGAGCTTCGGCCTCCTGGTTGACATGGCCCGAAAAAGAATCCTGGACGCCGAAACCTGCCTTTCTGTCCCAGGCCGATCGTGTACCCTCTACCAGTTGGGCTTTGCGCTTCTTTGCGACCTACCTTCTCGGTACCGTGAGTTGCTGAATGAGTTTCCTTCTTTGACTGCACCTCCTGACTGGACAAAGCCAGTGAAGCATGACGTCGTTCATCAGATCAACACAACCGGTCCCCCTACGCATGCCGTGGCGCATGGCCTTGTTCCCGATAAACATAAAATCCCGGAGCGGGAATTTCATCACATGGTTGAGATTGGCATTGCTCGCCCGTACTCGAGCAACTGGTCCTCGTCGTTACACATGGTGCCGAAGAAATCTGGTGACTGGAGACCCTGCGGTGATTACCGCTCCTTGAACTTGGCCAGTGTACCCGACAGTTACCCCCTATTAAATGCAGAGCATTTCAGTAACTCACGATGTCACCCGCGTTGACGTCCGTAGTCCGCACCGTCGTTGTCCCTACCAGAGGTCGGCGAACTCACTCATGAGTCCACTCACTCAGACTCATTTGGACTCAAACTCACGCGTGAGTTTGAGTTTGAGTGAGCGCGAGGATAGTGTGGCATGGTGAGTTTGAGCTTGAGTGAGTTTGAGCCGAGTGATCCCGACTGAGTTTGAGTCCGATTGAGTTTGAGTACGCCTGAGACCTAGTGAATTCTGAGTAAATTTTGAGTTCTGAGTACATTTTGAGTTTGAGTCCATTTTGAGTTCTGAGTAGATTTTGAGTTTGAGTCCATTTTGAGTTCTGAGTGCATTTTGAGTTTGAGTCCATTTTGAGTTGTAAGTGCACTTTGAGTTTGAGTCCATTTTGAGTTCTGAGTACATTTTGAGTTTGAGTCAATTTGAGTTTGAGTCCATTTTGAGTTCTGAGTACAATTTGAGTTTGAGTCCATTTTAAGTTCTGAATACATTTTGAGTTTGAGTCCATTTTGAGTTTGAGTCCATTTTGAGTTCTGAGTACATTTTGAGTTTGAGTCAATTTTGAGTTCTGAGTACATTTTGAGTTTGAGTACATTTTGAGTTTGATTACGTATTGAGTTTTGAGTGCATTTTGAGTTCTGAGTACGTATGAGTTTTGAGTCCATTTTGAGTTTGAGTACATATGAGTAGCCTAGCAGGCAGCTATGGTTGGCTGTTAAGTTTCGTGCGTCACTGTGGGTTCGGAATTCAGGTTACCTGCGGGTACGGCACCAATCGCGATCTGCATGATCGGTTGGGAGGGAGGGGGTGTCTGATTTTTTTAGTTTTTTGTTGAATTTTCATGGCCATAAGCACTTGCTGTATACCTACTTTTCGCGGGTGGGCGCGTGAGTGATAATTGACTGGTGAAGTCATAAAAAAGGGTTGTCTTAACTTTTCCTCCTGACGGATCCAATAAGAGCGTGGGAAAGGGTGCTGGGAAAGCACACGGCGGCGCTGGCGTGCTGGTTGTTCGCCTGCTACTGTTAACGGCTTGATATACAAGGGGTCACAAAGGAAGAGGTGAGAGCCGGGGGGAAATGGGGCCGGGGGCTGTCCTTTCTGCTGTTTCAAATGAATTAGCTGAATTGACTGGGCAGCGCCCCTTAAGACACAATATTGACCACATTAGATTGGGTGAAAAGGGAAACTGATAAGGCTAAAGCGTGTACGGTATCAAATGAAAGGTCCGGATTAACGGAATCAAACGGGGTAAATAAAAAAATGCTTCCTGATTGTAGTCATCAGGCAGTCATAATGAGTCATAGATTGGGTTAAAATTCAAAATGACGCTTCGAGGGCATGTGGGGAATCAAATTCAAGGTCTCGATGTGGGGAACCATTCGGGACGAAAATGAGTTATGGATATATATCATGACATAGTTATGGTAAGTCATAGATTCGGTTAAAATTCAAGTTCATGACGCTAGGGCGTGTGGCATATCAAATTAAATGTCTCGATGAGGGTAATCACGTGCTTCCTGATTATTATGATGACATAGTCAAAATGGGTCATAAATTAGGTTAAAATTCACAATGATGCCACTGGGTGTCCGGGGCATCAAATTGAAGGTTCCGATAAGGGAAATCACGTGGGACAAAAATGTGGTAGAGCTATATTATGAGATAGTCATGGTTAGTCATTGATTGGTTTAATTTCAAATTGTTTCCGCTAGGATGTGATGCGTATCAAATTAATGGTCTTGATGAGCGGAATCATGTGGGAGAAATACAAAAATGCTTCCTCGTTATAACAATTAGATTGTCATGGCGAGTCTTATATTGGGGTAAAACTCGAAGTGACCCCAACAGGGCGTGTAGGGTATCAAATTTACGGTCTTGACGAGGGGAATCACGTGGTACAAATAAAAAAAGGCTTCGTAGTTTGAATCATGAGATAGTCATTATGAGTCATAGATTGGGTTAAATTCAAGGTGAGGCCGCTGAAGCATGTGGGGCGTCAAATTGAAGGTCCCAGTTAGGGGAATCACGTCGGACCCCTAAATAATGCGTCCTGGTTACAGTCGTGTGAGTCATGGTTATTTTGACTGGTATGAATTCCAATGACCCTGCTAGGGTGTGTGGGGTATCAAATTGAAGGTCTCGTCGAAGGGGATCACGTGGAACAAATATAAAAATACTTTCTGGTTATAATTATGAGGATATAGCAAAAGGTATATAGCAAAATGTACACACTCACACTCACACGCTCACTCACTCACTCCCACTCACACTCCCACTATCGCACTCACTCTCACACTCACACAGTCACACTCTCACTCACACTCACACTCCCACTCACACTCCCACTCTCACACTCACTCTCACACTCTCACAAACTCACACTCTCACTCCACTCACACTCATACTCTCACTCCCACTCTCACTCAACTCACACTCACACTCACACTCTCACTCACACTCTCACTCTCACACTCAATCTCTCACTCTCCCTCATACTCTCTCACCCTCACTCTCACTCACACTCACAATCTCACTCTCACTCACACTCACACTCACTTAAACTCACACTCACACTCTCACTCACACTCTCACACTCACACTCACACTCACACTCTCACTCTTAGTCTCACTCTCACTCACACTCACACTCAACTCACACTCACAATCACACTCTCACTCTCACACTCTCACTCAAACACACTCACACTCTCACTCACACTCTCACTCACACTCTCACTCTCACTCACACTCTCACTGTCTCTCACACTCAACTCACACTCACACTCTCACACACACTCACCCTCTCACTCTCACTCCGCTTACACTCATACTCACACTCTCACTCACACTCTCACTCTCACTCTCGCTCTCGCTCTCACTCACACTCACACTCTCACTCGCACTCTCACACTCTCACACTCTCGCTCTCACTCTCACTCACTCACACTCACACTCTCACTCTCACTCTCACTCTCAATCTCACTCTCACACTCTCACTCTCACTCTCACACTCTCACTCTCACTCCACTCACACTCACACTCACTATCACTATCACTCTCACTCTCACACTCTCACTCACACTCTAACTTTCACTCTCACTCTCACTCACACTCTCACTCACACTCCCACTCACACTCCCACTCTCACACTCACTCTCACACTCTCACAAACTCACACTCACTCTCACTCCACTCACACTCATACTCTCACTCTCACTCAACTCACACTCACACTCACACTCTCACTCTCACACTCTCACTCATACTCTCTCACCCTCACTCTCACTCTCACTAACACACAATTTCACTCTTACTCTCACTCTCACTCACACTCACTTAAACTCACACTCACACTCTCACTCACACTCTCACACTCACACTCACACCCACACTCTCACTCTTACTCTCACTCTCACTCACACTCACACTCACAACTCACACTCAACTCACACTCACACTCTCACTCTCACTCTCACACTCTCACTCAAACACACTCACACTCTCACTCACACACTCTCACTCTCACTCACACTCTCACTGTCACTCACACTCTCACACACACTCACCCTCTCACTCTCACTCCACTCACACTCACACTCTCACTCACACTCTCACTCTCACTCTCGCTCTCACTCTCACTCACACTCTCACTCTCACTCTCACACTCTCGCTCTCGCTCTCACTCTCACTCTCACTCACGCTCTCACTCTCACTTTCACACTCACACTCTCACTCTCACTCACAGGCACATGCACACTCTCACTCTCACTCACAGGCACACTCATACTCTCGCTCTCACTCACTCCACTCTCACTCACGCTCTCACTCTCACTCACTCTCACACCCACACTCTAACTCTTACTCTCGATGATGATGATGATTTCTATTGGTGTCCCCTTTGTATCGGGGTGATGACTGTCATCTTACCAAAAACGACTAATATACATATGTTTTACACTTTTGGTTCAATACTAGCGCTGCTTAGGGCAGGCACAAAAAGCTTATTAGGCACAAAATACTTTTTTTTTTCTGTTACAGGTGGTAACTGTCCTAGGCAATATTCCCCTCTCTGCTTTTCGTCCAACAGCATTCTAATCTTCTTTTCGTCCCCTCGACAGCCTTGAAGGTAACTTCCTCTGTGATACCCTTAAATCCTAGGGCTTCTGAAAGCCCAATATTCCCTTCATGTAGATTTGGATGGATACCCTCAGATTCTAACACAATGTGCCGCATAGTTTTTGTTATTTTCCGCAGACCACGCATACCCCATCATTTTGTGAATACTTCCCCACAAAACTCTTAGTTCGCAGCAATAAGTTCAGAGCGCATAGAATATGTGCGTCTTTGCGCGTCGAATTTCAGGGCTCGACCTCTTGGAAGAGGTTTTTTCACCTTCTCTACTGAACTGCACGCAGCAGTCGCTGTGATGAATGCTGCAAAGGCGCGGCGTCCATGTAGTCATCTGAAGGCAAGGGGGGCCCAGCGGACTGGGCCCCCCTGACTTGGTACCCTTTTGGGTGTTCTTTGCCTGCACTGCCAGTGCCGAGGGTGTGGGGAGCACCAAAGATGACACAGGCAGTGAGGCAGCGGAGGGGGTCGCTGCGCCTGCCTCCGTCTCCATCTCTTCCATGCCCTCGCGTGTCCGTTGGGCCAGTGGAGAGGAAGCAGTGGATGCAGCGGCATCCTCAACCGACGTGGTTGCCACCACAGCCGCTGCTGGCGCAGCGAGCGGAGTTAGGGGCGGGACGAGCCGGCGGAGGCAACCCGATGAGGGGTGGCGGAGGGACCACATCCGACTCGCGCTACTGGGTACGCGCCGAAACCAGACGCCTCTCTGCCCCCCGTCGAGCCACGCCGAAGTACCTCCCCAGGGTGAAAGAGGCGAACCTCTTTCGCGCCTCCGGGAAGGTGATGTTTCCTGTTACCTTGATGTTTGTTATTTTCTTTTCAAGCTGAAACTTTTCACTTTTTCTGGAGTAAGCCGCGAGTGGGCCCTGAAAGTTAATGCAAAGGAGTTGTTGTAAACTACAATTATCTGTGGTATGGTCATGTTGGGCTCACTTCGCACAGGTTATTTGGCACTGATACGAGTTAGGACCATGCCCGAAACGCTGGCACTTGAAATAGCGCCGCGGGTTCGGGATGTATGTTCGGACAGAGCACCGGATGAAACCAGCATTTGTGGTCTGAAAGGCCGGAACGGTCAAATGTCAGGATGATATGTCAAGTTGGTACTACCTTATCGTCTCTTCTTATAGTTATGCGCCAGAGAGCCGTCACACTTTACCTTTTTAGTCCTTCAAGAAGATCGGCCTCGGTCTTGTTTGCTAGATCTGCCTCCGAGATGACGCCCTGCGAGCTGTTGAGGGCGTGGTGGGGCGTCACCTTGATGTCAAGATCGGCGATTCGGGTCTGCTGTAGGAGTTTAGTGGCCTGCTGTTGACTGTGTACCGTGACCAAGATCTCACCAGTCCTTTGCGTCTCAGCTTTATAGGATTCCCCTATAACACTTCCTAAAAACTTTGAAATCAAGAACACGGACTTGAAGCAATAGGCCTGGCTTGTTCAAGAGATTCAATGACCAAGGAGTGGGGGTATTTATCAGGTTTTGCGATTATCACAGTCAAAAGGGGTGGAAGCGATACCTCGGTGCGGCCCCTTTTAGTGGGCCGATCATTGGGTTTGGGTAATTTAGAAAAACGCATACAGTAAGTATAAAAGCAGGGGACCGCTGTACTTTCTTCGTCCGGGTCACCCTGATACCGAGAGAGGTCCCGGGTCTCCCTCCCTGGTAACAAATAGGGAGCCTATCCGTCGGAGCTGGACCTGGGCTCCGACGGCCACCGTTTGTGGTTTCGGTCCTTCACGTTACAACTCCTAGGCACGGTACAATTCAGCGTGATTAATGGTAAGTGGTGGTCGGCAATAGGGTACCAGCTGTTCTCGGCCGCTTTATAATGTCGCACATGACCATATTTAGGTGAAACAAGTTCGGGAGCCACCGCAGGAATTGCACGTAGGTGCAGATGAAAGGGGTGTGCTGCTGTGGTAACATTTGCGAACAATGTCCAGAGTGTAGGCGGCGTCCGCGCATGTCTTGTTAACAAAGATTTATCCCTGCCGAGAGAGGGATATCGAAGCAGGGAGAAAGCCTGGGGGGGTAGCTTCTTGGAGACGCCATTGATATTGTTGCCGCAGTTGTCGTCCAATAACTACCCAGGGGCTCAGGCCTATTTCTAAATAAAGTCGCATTTATCCAGGGTGAGTATGGGGGCTCGGGGTCGGCGGTGTCACCAATACCATCACCAAGATTACTCAAGGTGCCCTGCGCGGGGAATAGAAGCTCCTCGTAAGCCAAAAAAGGTTGCCTACAGAGACCAGACTAACTGTTTCCACATCAAGAGGAGCAAAATGAAGACAAACAACAAGGATCAAGCAAACACTCAAATTTCCAAACAAAGAAAAGTAACCCACAAAAGAAATTTCCCCGTCTTCCTGTAGGGAAACACTGAGTAGTATGCGAAGCAGCCATGGGGTTGACTCAAGTTCCCATTAGTTTTCAGCTCGATCGCGGAATTGCGGGAGGATAATGAGGGGAGCGGAAAGCGCGCGCTAATCATTTATTTCGCGGAACAACAGTGGCGCCCCCGGCGGAGTATGCCGCGGCTACCGTCGCGTCTCTGACCTTAAGCTGCTTCGCATTATCGCGCGCGGAGCCGCAGGTGCTACCACTCATTGCGCAACCCTGGAGAGGAGAGGACCTTCGTAGATGAGAGGAGAGTCGGAGAGGAGGAATTCCTGGCATACTACTCAAGGTTCCCCTACGGGAAGATGACGACGGTGGTTGAACGCGAAGCTATCTCGTGATGAATTCTTTGGTAGGCCAATCCTTAGGGGCATCCTGCCACAATCATCATCTACGGTGCCTGGCCAGGCATGCAAAGTGGGGGTGTGGACGTAGCACAACGGTGCGCACCCAAAGGCGGAAGGAACAGGCTCGACCATAAACTGCTTCGCATCTAAAACACCCTCAATCATTCAAAAGCTATATGGGACTTAGGAAAGCACAAGCAATGAGTAAGCAAACCGCTGACACAAACATGCTTAGGGGTCTAGGGCAGCCAACCCCTTCGCTGAAAAATTGGCTGCAGTGCGCGTAGAAAAAACATTACTCGGTAAGAAATTCCACTCCGCAATTGCCCGTGGCAAGAAAGACTATTTTTATAGATTTGTGCGGACTTTGTAAGAAGGAAAATTGTGCGAGTGGCGATGTTTGAACGCTCGAGACACGAACGGCTTGATGTGAGCGTTTGCGTTAAGCTCTAGGTGCACATGAAAAAAGGAAAATAAAAATTTTCAACGAGCTAGTTAACATCGTTGCTCTAAAGTTGAAATTCGATGTTGCACCCTCACCGAAGACAGGGAATCAGTGGATCTGTACTTGCTGAAAATAAAACGCACTGCTCGTCATTGCACCAGTTTAGCCTTTGCCCGTCTTTCTTCAAAAAGAGTCCCAAAAAATGTTGGCGTATTCAAGCTTAGATAACACTAAAGCCTTATAAGCCGACATTTTTGCTTCTGTAGGGGCAGCTTTAAGTTTGTGACTTATGAATCCAAGGTTGTGCATGGCAGCTGCGCAGATATTTTCATATTGCTTAGACCATGATACTGTATTTTTCATTATCATCCCTAGACATTTGTGTGCAGGTTTATTATTAGCCCCATCAATCCGATAAGAAATATAAATGGCTTTTTTTGTCATTCGAAGTGGAACAACCTGATCTGAGTTTATCTTCCTAGACCAGACGTGCCGCAATGGCCAATATGTGTCACGCTGTCATTTATGGGTTTTTGACCCTCAGGGCATGTAATGTTTCTGAAAATGATGCAGTCATCTGCAAATATTCGTATAAGTTCTGAACATCCCAGGAGACAGCGGAAGTTATACCATTCACATAAATTAAAAAGAGAATGGGGCACAAGACGCTCCTCTGTGGAACACCGCATAAGATAGGTAATGCGAGTGACGTGCACCCGAAGATCTCGACATATTGTGTCCTGTTCAAAAAGTAAGATATAATCCAAGTAACAAGAAAATTAAGTATACTAAGGTTTATTAGTTTGCCTAAAAATTGCTATGAGGAACCCGATCGAACGCATTACTGAAGTCGAGGAACACTAGAGCGACCTTTATGGTCGAATCAAGGGCTGACGCAATTTCGTGCACAGTAGCTATCAGCTGTGTGTGCGTCGATAGCCCTTTACAAAAACCGTGCTAGAATTCGGAAAATAAGCTTTTACGCTCGAGAAAGCCTGTTATAAAATGAGCAAGAATGTTTTCCATTATTTACAGCATGTAGACGTTAATGAGATTGGGCAATAGTTTTCCATCAGTGAACAGTCACCTTTCTTGTGTGCTGCCAATAGCCATCAGCCAATCATGAGGAAAAATTGAAGGCCCAAAAAAAAAGGAGAAATTTCAGTTAAAATGTGAGAGTTTGGATCGGAGTATCAGCGTAAGACTGCAGTGGGCATGCTATCTGGAAAACTAGATGACTTGTCTCATACATTCAGCTGCAACGATACTACGCTGTTTTGGCATACGACATCTGAAGGTTGATGATGATGGTTTGAGGTCTATTGCGCAAGGCCAACAAGGGCAAAGACCGCCAAAGGCAGTTATTTGATGGCACAGATGTACAGTTAAATACTAAATTGTCTCAGTAAAAATAAAAGTGAAGCGAATCTATAAAAATGGCTGGTGTATAGGGCCAGGATTATTATGTTTGATATGTAAGAAGCTGTAAAAACTTGACGTCTGATAAAAACTGAAAAACGCGCTTGTTAGAAAACATTCGGTTGTCGGCCAAGAAACGTGATGGGTGTAGCGGGATGTGTTGTCTGTACAGGTCAAGGAAATGTTTGCGTCGTGTGGTATCGAGCGCCTTGCATTTAATGAATACGTGAACTACGCATAGAGCCTCTCCGCACTTGCTGCACTGGGGTCTTAAAGATCGCGTGAGGAGATACGAGTGCGTTGCATGGGCGTGCCGTATCCGTTCACCTACAGAAAGCGACGTCCGTGTGTCTGTTGTGTGAGTCAGCTGTGTACCGCCCCAAGTGTGGCTTTATGACATGTAGTTTGTTGTCTGTCTGTTCATTCCAGTTTGTTTGCCATGTTCTACGCAAGCGCTGTCTTATACGTTGCTTGAGGTCTGTGTAGGGTATCGTTGTTATGTATACAGTGTTCCTGAGTGCAGCAGCAGGCACTATCTCGTATGCTAACTCGTTGCCAGGGATCCCAGCGTGTCCTGGGACTATGCGCAAAAGCTCATGCTTTTGCGCATAGATAGACATTATGGTGCTGAACACAAGATTAACTATGCGGTTTTTGAGGAGCTTCTGCGATGATAGTGCAGGAACAACACTCAAGGAATCTGTATAGATGACGTAATTGAGAATTTGATTTTCGAGAATGTGCTGCACGATATGTAAACCTCCATACGCTTCTGCTGAAAAAATGGTCGTTTGTATGCTAATAGTACTGGCTGCATTGAAAGTTGGAGCATAAGCAGCGCAGGACACCATAGTGGATGTTTTAGAAGCATCCCTGTAAAATTCTACGCATGGGTATTTAAACTGCAGAGACAGAAAGGGCTGCAGTATGACAGCTCGTGGTACTCGATTTTTGTCAAGTTTCATAAAAGAACGGTCACAGGATACAGGGCGAACTTGCAAAGTCTGTAAAATGTCTGAAAATGATGATCCGTACACATATAAAAACGAAGCACTTAGACCCGAGGCTCGCTCTCTCAATCTAAGCGAAAACGGCAGAGGAACGGATGGGCGATTTACAAACAGCAGAGATGTGGATGTATTGTAAAGACAGGATAAAAAGGATGGTTATCCAGCGATGATATTTTAAAAGCATAAAGCAAGTCTACGTACGTCCGTACGTCCTCAAGGCACCACTTGTTATACTCGACATACAAACTTTGGACAGGGCTCGTGCGAAAAGCACCCGACGCAAGACGAAGCCCCAAGTGTAGCACTGGGTCAAGCATTCGCAACGCTGTTTTAGTTTCCGACCCATATACCACACTGCCATAGTCCAAACGAGACCCAACCAAAGCAGTATACAGGCGTAGCAGAAGTTCTTTGTGGGAGCCATACGGTTGGTGTGATAGAACCTTAAGGATATTCATTGTCTTGAGACATTTATGCTTGAGTTTCTTTTTGTGGGGAATGAATGTGAGTTTGTGGTCAAACGCAACACCTAAAAACTTGTGCTCCTTGTTCACAGAAATGGACACGCCATTAAGACTAATGTCTAGGTCGGCGTGGATCCTACGCTTCCTGGAGAACACAACGCAAGAGCTTTTTCAAGGGTTAAGCCTAAAACCATTCTTATCTGCCCAGGCGACAACTTTCTTGACGCGCAGCTGGACTTGATGTTCGCAGATTGACATATTACATGATTTCAAGGAAATCTGGACGTTATCTACCTACATGGAATAAGAGATTGTAGGTGGCAATGCCTTCCTAAGAGAGGTCATCTTAATTATGAAAAGACTTCAGCTCAACACGCCACTTTGAAGGACGCCATTTTCTTGCACGTGAAACTTTGAGAGTGCACTACCGACACTCACTCGAAACGTGCTCTTCAACCAATAACTAATAAGGGTGTTTAGCATGTTACCCGAAACACCGAATGACTTGAGGTCACTAAGGATGCCGTAACGCCAAGCGGAGTCATAGGCCTTCTCGATGTCGAAAAACACCGTAACAGAGAACTGTTTGTGAACGAAGGCATCCTTTATATATGATTCAAGTTCCACGAGTTGGTCATTTGTAGATCGCCCCACCCTGAAACCTGCGTGGCAGCTCTCGAGAAGACCACTGTACTCCAAGAAGTACACGAGCCTTCTTTTGATCATCGTCTCGAGAAGCTTGCACAGGCAGCTTGTGAGGGCGATGGGTCGTCAGATAGCGGGAGAGGAAGGGTCCTTCCCCTCCTTCAGAAAAGCCACTAAAATGGCCTCCCTCCGAGAGCGTGGAATGTGATATTTTATTATTCATATCTTATTTTATTGTATAGATATTTGTGGTATATTTATTTAGATATTTATGTAGATATTTATGGCATAGATATAGATATGTATAGATAGTCATATTTTATTGTATAGAAGTGGAAGTGTTTCAAGGGTGTCTGAATGTAGGTGTTGTATCATGGTGTATGTAATTGTGTCTGCACCTGGAGCTGAAGGTTTACACGCAGTCAGAGCGGATTTCAGCTCATGAATTGAAAAGGGAGAATTGCAGGTAATGTGCGAATTGTTGCTATCACGCCGGGGCTTCTTATTCTGCTGATGTTTTATGTTGCATGAAAGTGTTTGTGTAGTGTGCTGAAAAGCACACGTGTTCGAAGTGTTGTGCAAATGTGTTAGGCTGGTCTTCGAATGTGTCCCCTGTTGTGCTAACCAGGCGCAGGCTGTGTTCATGTAGTCCTTTGAGCTTACGTATATGCGTCTAGAATTTGTGTGTGTCTGTGTATGAATTAATGGATGTCAAGAAGGTGTGCCAACTATCTAGTTTTGCGTCACAGGGCACACGTTTTCCTAAGGCCTTGGGGTACCAACGAAGGCTATACCCCACGCCTTGTTCTGGGTCTCTCGCGCCCGCCTAGTCTTTACTCCACCACGGCCTCCTCTGGTTGCGCAGGAGACCATAGGCGTGAAGAATGGACTTTTCGGTGATCGAGGATGTGCGCCATGAGTACTTTGGAAGCTTCTTCAATGTGTCGGTGTCTTATGGTTGTGTAGTGTAGTTTCGATGTCTCTGTATATGTATTCCAGTTAGCTCTGGCTTCATTGAACCTGTTAAGGGAAGATGGACTGCCTGGGACTTTACCTATATATGTTATTGAGGTTGGGAACTAGTGACTACCTTATGGGTCAGTGCGCACACCCCACTCGATAGAGAAAAGAGTACAGCGGAGCCAATAGCCAAGTCAAGATTTGGGTGTGTGTTGTGTCCTATATTAATGTATGTGGGCTTATTTTTGTTGAAGAGGCATGCTCCTGAAAATGTTAGAAATTTTTTGATCAGGCGATCTCGGGCATTTATGCAAGAACAGCCCCAAAAAGAATTGTGCCACTGAAGTGATTTGTAATCTTTGCGGGATTACTAGCGCTAATTGTAGTCCGGAGTCCATAGGCCATGTTTCGACCACTCTGAGCGCGTTTCCGCGAATTTATGTAGTAGAAAAATCACTTCGAAAATGCTGTTCTCCTCTCTGCACCCTCGCCCATTTTCTGTGGCATTTTCGTGAGACATCAGGAGCAGATGAGCCGGCAATTGGATGCGCTACTGCACGGCTCACCAAACTTCCGACAGAGTCAGTCGGCCCAGCGTTTAGTCCACCGGCCACCGACGGGTAGTCGCAATTCGCTCGCTCAGTTGAAACTAAGCCACAATACGGTTATGAATGGAAGAATGTGTCTTTGTTTACTTTGTTAGTTTCTACACTCCATCAAGCTTCGAGTCCAGGTCACTCCACATAAGCGCTGAACAAGTGCACATGCGACGCCTCGCTGACTCGTACGCTAGTAGGAAAACCTAAGGCCACTTGAAGGCGGGAGAAGCGTTAGCCATGTCAATAGAGGTACTAAGGAATTATATCAAATGAAACTTTTACTGTACAGCGCAAAACTAGGGCGAAGGAAGCACTTTTTTGCGCTGAGTGAACAAGCGCACCAGTCAGCAGCGCGACCACACATCTGCGAACGCTTTTCCGTATAAGAAATGCAATTGCTAGACGTGAGATAGTGTGGAATTTTGGGGGGCACTTACTGCACGAGCACTATAGAACAAAAGTTACCTAAGGTACCTGAAATGCTAAAACTAAATAAAAGTAAACTGGTTGTACATTATATACCCTACATATCCAACCTCAGCAGCGCTGGATCTTGGCCGAGTGGTCTGCAGCGCTACGATTATTGCTTAACACACCGCAAGGTCGAGTCTCCGAGGGTACATGCCTTTTTCGTAAGTTTATTTTTTGTTCGCGGCCGATAGTTTCTAAACTGAGTTCACTATTTTTGGGCCGTAACATTCACTGCTCCACGAGCGAGTTCGGAGAACGCGCGCAGAGTAACACTGACGCGCTAGCCAGTTCTCCCTGGCGTGTTGTTGCCACAAGCAGCGACTACTTGCGGGCAGTGGGCACAGCCCAGAATCAGCAGACCCTTGGCCTGGTGCAAACACGCTTTTTACGATACATGCTTGAGTGAGGCAAGCTCCGAACATGCGGGAAAAGTGCATGGCATTTGAGCGTCTGCGTTGACGCGGAGGACGTCTTGTGAGGCTCATCTTAGGCATTTTACAGCGGATAACATGGCAGAAGCGCGGTACGGCGAATACTAAGATATCGAGAATGCCCATCCAACGATGCCGTCGGATGTCAAGCATGTTGTATTACAGAACCGAAAGCGAAACTTGTTTGAATGCTAATCAAGGTGCATGTCGTCCAGTCGTGACAGCCGCCACAGACGGCGCATGGTAGTTTTTATTTTTTCCCACATTATAAAATTATCACCAACATATCAACCGGATAAACGACCAAAAGTATAGTAATTTAAGCCAGTCTACTCAGTGCAAGCAAAACTGGGAGCTTGAAAAATTCACTTGAGTGTCCATTTAAGGTCCCCTATTAGGATATATAGGTTCGGCCAGCTGGCCAACCAGCGCCTCGAAGTCAGTGCTCGAAAGTGAAAAATCAGGATGAATGTAAATGGAGCATACAGTTATCAACCTATTCAATATTATTGAGCAAATTGTTACAGCTTCAAGGACAATGTTCAAGGGAATAGGGTGGCATGGTAAGGATTTCCGCGCGATTATGGTCACACTGCCCGAAGAGTGTGTGCAGCCAAACCTATCCTTTCTGAATAACATATAGCTATTTAGGAAATTCGCACGATTGCCATTTAAATGTATTTCTTGGACACACATTACACTTGGCTGATTAGCATGCAGAATCTCGTACTCTGCACTTCCATTGAATGATATTTTCTCTTCCCATTATTAAGTGTTCAGTGCTACTGGAATGTGACTATTTCGGTAAGGTCTTTCGGGGCTTCGACTCTTGGAAGGGTTTTTTTTCTTATCTGGAGGTTTGGATGAATAGACCCCCCCACTTCCGCTGCAAAGCAGACAGGAAAGCTCCCACATTCATCTCGTCATCAGATTTGTTGGGAGTAGCCGGCGGCCCGGACCCTTGGACTTGAAGCCGCGACCACCGAGGGCGTCAGGAGCTCCCCGGGTGGCAGAGGCGCTGCGGCGGGGGTGGTAACTGCCGCGGTTGCCTCCGTCTCAATCTCCTCCGTGCCCTCGCGTGTGCTTTGGGCCGGTGGAGAGGAAGCAGTGGATGCAGCCGCATCCCCAACAGACGTGGTTGCCACCGTTGCCACTGCTGGCTCAGCGAGCGGTGCGGGGGCGGGGCAGGCCGCCAGAGGCAACCAGAGGGGGGGGGGGGGAGGGGACAGCTCCGACTCGCGGTACTGGGTCCCCACCGAAACCAGACGCCTCTGCACCCCCCGGCGAACTGCGTCGGCGTACTTCCCCCGAGGCAAAGAGGCGAACCTCATTCGCGCCTCTAGGAAGGTTATGTTCTCGTTGACTTTTAAGGCAAATATTTTTTGTTCTTGCTTGAACGTTTCACAACTCCTAGAATACGCCGCATGCTGTCCCTTTGAGTTCGCGCAGGTGAAGCTCTCGGATGCACAATTGTCAGTTAAGTGATCATGTGCTGCACATTTTGCGCACGTCAGTTTACCATGGCAAGAGCATGTGCCCTGCCCAAACCGTTGACATTTGAAGCAGCGGCGTGGGTTTGGCACGTAGGGTCGGATTGGACATCTCATGAAACCAGCGTTCACCGACTCCGGAAGTGTTGAGCGGTCAAACGTCGATAATGTGCTTAGTTGGAATTGTTTGATCATTTCGCCATATGTTGATTAGCCTCACTGCTGTCACGCCCTGATCTCGGAGGCACTCGAGCAGGTCCTATTCAGTCTCATTTATTAGATCCCGATCAGAGATCACGCCCTGGCAGCTATTGAGGCTGCGATGGGGCGTGATCTTGATGCCACCATCGACCATGCGCGTTTGCTTGAGGAGGTTAGAGGATTGTTGTTTGTTTTCTACTTGAATGAAAACTTCTCCCGTTGTGAGTTTCATAGCCTTGTATGCCTTTCCAATAGGTGTTTCGAGAAACTTGGAAATCAGAAAGACAGACTGCGTGGTGATGGGTTTTGACTTATCCACAGAATCTATTATCAAAAAGCGCAAGAAATCAGGCTTTGGAACAGACATCAAAGGCAAAAGAGGAAAAGAATCTTCGGTGCGGCCCTTTTCAGGAACCGATGATGTTTGGGCGGGGGGGTTTGAAAATACCATATGCTATAGTATAAAAGCAGGGGACTGGGGTACTTCCTTCGCTCGGGTTACCCTGATACCTAGAGAGGTCCCGGAACTCCCTGCCTGGTAAACAGACAGGGAGCCCATCCGCCGGAGCTTGACCTGGGCTCCGACGGCCACCGTTTGAGGTTTCTACCCTTCACCCTAAACATATCGCCACGGTTGGTTCCAGCTTATTTTGGGGGCTCGGGGTCCGCCGTGTCGCCAATACCGTCACCAAGACTACTCAAGGTGCCCTGTGCCGGGGACATCTGTAGGAGGGCATGATGCAGGAAGTAGGGGATAACTATCGTTGTAGCAAAAAAGAAACCAGCGGCAAGAACACGCAGGACAAAAGAAGGAGGGACACAAACACAACGCTGGACTACCAACTGATTTAATCGGGAAAAAAACGATACACTTATATGCAAAACCACGCGCACGCGCACACCTTGACAGCATGAAGAGACAACTTTATACAGCTAGGAAGTGAAATCCTGTATCTGTTAGAACCACCGAAGGAGCGCTAACACATGTCTCCTTGTTTTTTATGATAAAAAACGCCTCAAGTAACTCACGCTCACGTCTTGATTTGCCCCTCCCCACAGTTACGGCATGGTGAAATTTTGGAACAAAATCCTGGCAGCTTTTTGTATGTAAAACTAAATTGCTACCCGTGCCCAAACTCAAAGCTGCTCGGTGCTGCCTCAATCTTTCATTAATGCACCCGCCCGTTTGTCCAATATATATTTTTCCGCAGGACAGTGGGACGGAGTAAACAACACCCACCGCGCACTACGTAAACTTTGTTTGGTAGTTAGTCTTGCAAGGGTCGCCTTTCCGATGGCCCCAAGTAATTTGGGAACACAGCCCAGAAAGTTTTCGTGGTGCTGAAAATACCATGGTGACAACAAATCTTTGCGCTACTTTTTTCAGTCCATGCCATGTCCTTTGGAAGTAGGGAATCACTTCCACCTTTTTTCACGCATTCTTCTCTGGGCAGCAAGACTTTCCAGGAGGCTTGCTTAGTTTCCTACTCAAAGATTCCCCAACCGCCAGCAACATATGAGGGGGAAATCCAGACGCTTTCAGGCGTTTTACTTGTTCTTCAAGGCTCACCTGCATGACATGCGGGCAACTCTTGTTCAGGGCGTTCAAAAAACACAAGTTTGCAATCCCTGGCTTCACCAACTTTGAGTGTGCCGAACTGTACGGCAAAATCGCCTTCTTAGACCTTGGGCAATACTTCCAACAGACATCCTTGTCGGGCATGAAGTTAATTTCTAATTACTTGCAACACACCAGCATGTGTGTTGGAAGTATTGGTATTGGAAGTTGGTAAGGCGAGGGATTGCAAACCTGTGTTTTTTGAACGCCCTGAACAAGAGTTGCTCGCATGTCATGCAGGTGAGCCTTGAAGAACAAGTAAAACGCCTGAAAGCGTCTGGTTTTCCCCCTCGTATATTGCTAGCGGTTGGGGAATCTTTGAGTAGGAAATTAAGCAAGCCTCCTGGAAAGTCTTGCTGCCCAGAGAAGAACGCGAGAAAAAAGTGGAAGTGATTCCCTACTTCCACAGGACATCGCATGGACTGAAAAAAGTAGCGCAAAGATTTGTTGTCACCATGGTATTTTCAGCACCACGAAAACTTTCTGGGCTGTGTTTCCAAATTACTGGGGGCCATCGGAAAGGCGACCCTTGCAAGACTAACCACCAAACAAAGTTTACGTCGTGCGCGGTGGGTGTTGTTTACTCCGTGTCACTGTCCTGCGGAAAAATATATATTAGAAAACGGGCGGGTGCATTAATGAAAGATTGAGGCAGCACCGAGCAGCTTTGAGTTCGGGCACGGGAAGCAATTTAGGTTTACATACAAAAAGCTGCCAGGATTGTGTTCCAAAATTTCACCATGCCGTAACTGTGGGGAGGGGCAAATCAAGACGTGAGCGTGAGTTACTTGAGGCGTTTTTTATCATAAAAAACAAGGAGACATGTGTTAGCGCTCCTTCGGTGGTTCTAACAGATTAAGAATTTCACTTCCTAGCTGTATAAAGTTGTCTCTTCATGCTGTCAAGGTGTGCGCGGGCGCGTGGTTTTGCATATAAGTGTATCGTTTTTTCCCGATTAAATCAGCTGGTAGTCCAGCGTTGTGTTTGTGTCCCTCCTTCTCTTGTCCTGCGTGTTCTTGCCGCTGGTTTCTTTTTTGCTACATTATGAACCAACAAGCCCAGCATTTCACTCTCTATAACTATCGTTGCACGTTGCTGAAAATACTGAATGGAAATAGTCGTTTGCTCTCTCAGCTACTTTATGGGCATCATTGACAACAGCACCGTTTTGTTGCATTTGTTCCAGCTTACCACTCTTGGAGGCTAGATAACGCCAAAAAACTTTTCCAGACTTACTTTTGTGAAAATTGCCAGCGTTCTTCTAAAGTATTTATTTTTAGCAGTCGCGAGTGCTCCAGATATCTCAGTCTGCAGCGTATAGGTGGGCTGGACACTGAAAACCTCTTTCTTTCTTACACGTTTTAGGCTTCTTTTTAAGTGTAGTACATAGCGATCAATACAGGAAAATTTCCGCTGTGACTTGGTGCGCCGTAAGGGGACGTGCTTGATAATACAGTGCTTCACAGTTTTCTTGAATGTTTCCCAAAGCGGTCGCGGATCAGTATCAGAAATATTGTCGACAAGCTCCCACAATATCTCAAGCATGGATTAATCATCAGCATGCTTGAGTAGAGCATTGGTGATTAGTGATTGGGGAGAGCATTAGAGAGTAGAGCATTGGCAATTGGTGTGGTGGTGGTGGTGGTGGTGGATGTTGTGGGATCAGGCGGCGTTATCCTGGCTGGATATGCCGGAAATTGCTCCACCCAAGCTCCTCCTAATTAGCCAAAGGTAGTGTCGTTTTACCACAAGTTTGCCAGCTCTGTCTCCTCAAGGTCCTTAGTACAGTATCAGCATTGGTTTAAGTACGGGCTTATTAGGCATGCCTTTATCGACACCGCAAGAAAGAAGTACTTCTTTATGGTCTGATACTCCGGCCTCCAATCTAATTCATATTCGGGTAATGCATTGCTTAAGAAAACCAGGTTTGAACTTCAGCCGCCATCACCATGTTCATGCGTGATGGTGCGTACTACTCGCTGCAAATCGCATCCTAACATTATATCCAGCAGTGGGCGATCAAGTAAGTCAACAGCATTTTTGCATGACCAGTAGATGGACGGCAGAATAAAGTATCCCAACCATTAAAATGTTTTCATTCACCAGGGAAGACAGGTATCTGTAGAGAGAATATAGGAACACTGTAGAAACGTGGCTGGCCCCAGCAATTAGCTTCCAGAAATAAACTTTCATAATCAGCAATTTTGGGCAACAATGCAGCGGAAAACGTGTTTTTCAAATTATCGCCATTGCACTCCCGCGGGAAACGCAATGGCGGCGAAATATGTGGTGCGAGGTACTGATAAGTACATCATCCGTGATCCTCTCCTGTGGCCAAGTTTAGGTTTTGATTGTCATATAGGGATCGTATTTCAAAGGAAGATCTTCCAGCTTATCAATTTTGTTTACTAAACTGTGAAAATGTACGTTCAGGATACGCAGCTGTCTGGAGTAGCGCTGCTGTACTTCTCAATCTGTCTTTCATGACCTGGGAACATTAATAACCACGCGGCAGTTCTCGGATTCATCCCAGGCATAGAGGGTCAAATCAAGTTTCAGCTTATCATTCAAAAGATCCGCTTCCTTGCCATTAGCTTTGTCTTCCTTCGCCGTTTCCCACAAAAGCCTATGCTTGCGCAAAATGGCGTTGCTAAAATCGGTTTGTACAAATATGTTTGTACCCTTCAAGTTCTTCGCACGGCACAAAATTTCCGTCTCCTCAAGAAAATCTTGAAAGCAAACAATAACTGATCTTTTAGGAGCCCCAGGCCTTCCAATTGGATGAATTCTAGCGGACGAGTGGCATTTCTGTTTAGTTAGGCTGCTGTTCGAAAATGCCATCTACAGCCTTTTTCTTTAACTTTCATCGTTTTCATCCCTGTCTTCTTCAACACCAAAAACGACAAGGTAGGAACGGCGGCTTCGATCTTCGAGGTGAACAAGTTCTTTGGACTGTTGCTCAATTATCCATTTGAGATTTGACACCTTTGTCTGCAGTGTGTCAATCTTGAAGTTTTCTCCCGAGTCTCAAGGAGCAGTTTGTCAAGATCATTCCACCGAGTTCTGAAGTTTGAAACTCTATTTTGAGTCATTAATAGTCCTCATAGAATATCAGTGTGTTTCTTTAAAATGTGTTACTCGCCATTCTGAATTATCCAGAAAATGTACTCAACGATAAGACCTGGGTTCTCTTCCACGTCACCGCAGAGAAGCACACATGTACATAAACAATACTGAGCATATAAGACACTGACCGTGGGGCTAAACCTAGCCATTTTGGGGCTAAGCCTTATTTGGGGCTAAAACCTAACCGTAATGTACAATGACAATGTTTTTTCATTGCACAAAACAAAACTTATTGCTCCAGCTTTCGTAAAAAAAATAATTTTGTTGCACCTACGCCTTCTGTCTCTTTGTACCTGTGGCCTAGGAACGCTTGATGTCACTGGACACTTGTCGATCCAGTGATGTGACATATGCCGCTCTAAGGAATCCTTTTTTGTCGTTGTGGCTCTGAAAGCTGACCCATATCTTGTATTAATTGGCATGACGAAAAGTTCGTATTTTAGGAGCAACAAAGAAATTCCCACATACCGCGAAGAGCTTCAGCAAGGCGCGGTGCTGATGGACTGTCTCCACTTCCGAGCCCAACCGTCGCAGGGAGTCCATTTGTAGGGAGGCCAGCGCTAGCTCCTCCTGCAACGATACAAGGCAGCTGAGACAACAAAGGGTACGGGACGAAAGAACAAACACGACCACCAGATGTGCACCACGCGCGGCAAGATGTCCCATTAGACCACAAATATCCATCGAACATCCGTCGGACATCCGGAGAAAGCTGGCGAACGTCAGTGATATGGTCCGGTGCAAACGAATTGCTGATCCTACCAACGCCCGACAGGCATCCAAGCCACTTTCAGACATTTGGTGGATGTTCAAAATCAGACACTTCCGGACAGAAATGCGCAGGGGACATCCACGGGATAGCAAAATACGGATGCTGGGTGCCCGCTGATCATCCTGTTATAGTCATATTTTTTTCAAATCAGGGAGAACCTGTACTTGTTGCAAAGCTCAGTGCTTTTTTAATAACGTGCCTTGAAGCACTACTCCAGGTTTAAGAATACTTGATACAAAAGCACTTCTGTAGGTTGTTTTGAAACATCCCTAATTATAAATGCTCGTACCACGCACTGTGTGGACAGACCCTAATCATATTGTTCTTAGCAAGAGAGCAAACACTGATGTTTTCGGCCATATTACAGTGGAAAGTTAGAAGCCAATTATTGTCACCAATTTTTAATACAGAACTGTGCATACACTGCAGGCTCTCGTGGCGAAACATCCAAGTCACCAAGGTGGTAACTGCCTACTACAGCTAATTTATATTTATGTTGACACAAATAGCATCACTCAATAAATAACGCCGACATACTCACCCACTACCGGCACGGGAGCCAACAATGCCCATTACCGCACCCACACCTATCCGGAACCGAAGCTGGCATGTTACGAGCATACAAACTCTTACCCCAAAATACCCTACTCCATGCAATGCTCCTCACCCTCCACCGTGCCTCTTGCAAATACTGCCCCCACCCCGGCACGCTATATCATCTGGTCGTCCTACCTCCTTATCCCCGACCTACATACAAGTAGGGGGAAGCTTACCAACTCTGACCTCCCCTCCCAGGGTAGCCTGGTGGAGAGGGCCCAGGTTGCACCTCAGGGCAGGGCATCACAGCCTAGAAGACATCCCCCACCGGGCGGGTGCCCACACATCAGCCCTAACTAAGTTTACTCCTGCTTCCCTTCTCCTGCTGCAGTGGCGCCCTTTCCCCACTAACTTTATGTGCACACAAACTCGATAAGGATTACGTCTTAGTCATTCTTTTCTCTCTGCTATTTACTCTACTCTTTTCCAAATGGTATTATCAGAGTTCTTCAACAGTTTTACTGGTCACAAAACTTCGGCGTCCGTTTCACATAGGGACGGCACGCGCCACCACCGCTAAGGGGGCATCCAGAGGCCGCGCGAGCCGCAAGAGGGCGCGATGTTTGTGCGGTCTCGGCATGCGAGTTCTGACTGCATTTCGTCAACCCGCTGTGATTTAGCTCAGTGTTTTTTCCCTGGTCGTCCAATCCTCGGAAGTACACACTATTCATGGGCGGATTTGTTTTTCAATTTTCCTCATGCAATTTTCCTTCCGACGCGGCCGATGACTGCATCCGCATCCTTTGGGCTTAGCGCACCACGGAACTTATAGTTAGTTTCGGCGGATTTTCACGCAGTTATACCCATTATAAACGCAGGAGCTACTCAGGGGCTGCTACATGATAGTGGAACGAAAAAGGCAAATACACGTTCCGAGTCTGCAGCAAAAAATTTCGTTACCATCTGGAGAACATGCCAGATAGAGAATAATACTAAAAGTTACAGCCCAAAACAAGGAACGAAATCATGAAAAGACAGGCTGCACTGTCTGTCCACAGCGACGCTTTTAAGTCGTTGTGAATATAACGGCGCAAGACGAAAATTGAAACAACGTTTCTCACAAGTTGCGAAAAATAGGAAACGCAGGTCTACAAACGGTTGGCGAATCAGCGCCATCTAGGGTAAAAGCACTAAATTGTTTTCTTCTGTTACAGTGAGTAGCACACGGGGAAAACAGAATAGGGAAAGAAAGGGCTCAATGGAAACATTACAAACTTTCTTCACGTGCCAGCCTGTCACAAGGCAATGTCCATTTGCAAGCGAGTAATTAAACCATTCTACATTGTGCACCAAGCGAAATCATGGTTTAAGCTCACCTATTGCTGTTTGCGAAAGGTAGCGGACGCTCGCAAAATAGGCACTATTTTTGAGGCACTACTCGCCAGCTTGATTTTATCCCTTCACTATTTTGGGCATGTTGGTCCCCTCATCACACGCAAGTGCTCATTTTTTCTCGCGTGAAAAACTTCAGGCAGCATCGAAAAAACGGCAGCATCTCTACTCCATGGATGATGGCGAGGGTGTGGAGTACGGGGACTCAAAATTAAATCGAATTTGCGCCCCGAGTTACATGCGATTTGCGCCCCGACCGCCATTCGGTTTGAGCCATGATTTGCACTTTGATTATTCTTTAAATGAAGCTGCCCCTCACGGCTCAAATCGAATTCCGCTTGATTTTCGATTGATGGTGGTGTGCGCACGGATGGACGCGGATGGAAATTGTGAGGTCCTAAGGTACTCCGCATCGTTACAGGCGAGGGAATAAGCCGTTTGACCCTCGGGTACTAACTCACGGTCGTGGGTAAAACGACTGACGCTAACTTTGTCTGGTCTACCAGACATAGGCTCGAATCCTGCCGGCGCCTATGTGATTTTTTACGATTGTAAAGGCTATGCGTACGGATGCGACGGACATTGTGCTGTCCTAAGGTATCCGCACCTTAAAAAGTGAATCACTTCAAATGATCTTCCCGTAAAGTGGGTGCAACAACCCAAAGCAGCTCAAACTGTACGGCTATTAAGCAAAACCTGTCAAACAGCGCCCATGTAGACATGAGCACAAACAATTTTGTTTGGGGTTAATGGTGAAATTAGCTCTTCGAAAATTTGGAGCCCGCTCGGCGAAGTCGTGTATTTGGCGGCCTTGTGCATGCACGAGATGGCGGCTTGAAGATTGAAAACAGCCTGCAACGACGCTTGGGACGGTGCCAGGCTTGTCGCGCTGCAGTGACACCGAATCGAATTTGGCAGCAAAAGAATCGGCCCGGGTATTATCAGTGGCCTCGAAATTCTTTTCGGATACTCGTATACTTGAAGTCGAAGCTGAAGTCGTCCATTTCTTGCCAGGGTACGGTTTGCTTCCGTTTCCCATGCTTCCGCCGTCGTCGCTGGGCAAACACCACAGGAAAAATGTTTCCGTAGCGCTCTTGTGACAGAACAACCACCCGGGACACAACACCTACATTGCAATTCACATGCAGTGATGAAGTCGCAGAATAATAAGCAGCATCCCAGGCAGCACAAGACTGTTCACCCTCATACAAGCCGGTGTACTTTGGCCGGTGATTTTCTGTCCGGCCTTTTTACCGGCAGCCATGCTCGGCCCATGTCCAAATGTGGGCATTTTGGCCGTATGCAGCCGTACTCCCCTGGCTGTACAGCGGCCAGTGTCTGTCGGCCAGTCGACCGGCTTACGTTCATACGGCCAGATTCCAGCCGTAGGGCTCCGGCCATTCCAAAGCCCCCCGTGTACGGCCGAAGTACGGCCACCGGAGGACAGCCGAGATGCGGTCGTCGGACTCCAGCCGGACTAAAGCTGCCGGAAATACGGCCGTGTTACGGGCATTAGAGTTCAGCCGCAGTACGTTAACTGTACTGATGCCGGTCACTGCATGCATGTCGCGCAAGCAGATGACTCAGAGGCGCTGTGCAGCAGCAAAAACCCAGCATTCTTGGTCCAATGCAGCCACATCAAAGTGAGCCCGCGCGCAACCACCAGTCGTCCAGCCTTCAGCGCAGCCTTGCGTCAGTTGACACCAAAATTCATTTATTAAACAGTGCTCACAAATGGTCGTTCCTTTAATTGCTGTGCCTCTTTTACTTTCGAATACAGAAATTATTCAGTTCTTTGTAGAGCTGGAATAGATATGTCGTGATATTTTCTGTAGGGCGGCTTACCTGCAATAAACGGGGAAGGAGGGGGGCGGAAGACTGTTGAATTTCACAAAGATGAATGTGCCGCTTTTAGCCAATTTCATTTAGGAAAATCTTCCTGAGCACTTTCATGCTCTGACTAAATCAACTATTTTGACAACAGTTGCTTGACCAGTTTTGTTGTATATAAAACCGGCGCGAATGCCTTTACGAAGCGTTTTGGTATCACACAAAAACTGAGGATCATTCAATATAAATTCCTTCACACAAAAAGTATGTCCAGTATTTGCCCATTTTTCTTGCAAAGAAATTTTCTATTTGATCACGTTTTTTGATGATCTTTCACAGGGCTGATGGTAGGAGAGATCGAACAAGTGCTTTCATTTTCAATCCATTTTTGTGTTGTTTTCTTGAGTAACGTGCACACCACTTAATAGCACAAAATAACTTAATTTTCCTCTAATGTCGTACTACGCTAACACAAGTCTAGACTCGTTGCGAATGACGCCTTGCTTCAGGTGGCTGCAGTTGTATCCCTCTGTGTTCCCGCAAGGAAAGGCGTAAGACTAGTTTCATAATTTGCTTAATACCAATAACATAGCAGTGGTAGTATTCATACAACAACCCTTGCACACTGCAATGAATAAAACAATAAATATTTCATTGGTCAAGTTTGAATGCGTAAGGTTCTCAACCCGTCGTATGCGAACTTGCGGCTCCGCAAGTTTATTTATTTATTTATTTATTTATTTAGTTATTATTTATTTGTTTGTTTGTTTTATTGTTTATTTATTTAATTATTTATTTATTTATTTATTTATTTATTTATTTATTTATTTATTTATTTATTTATTTATTTATTTATTTGATACCAGCTAGCCTTGCCAGCATTACAGCAGGGAGATACATAACACTAAGCATTAAATATGAGACCAAATAACAAAATATTTCCACAAAGCGCGGTGAAAATCGTCATTATAGACAGTTGGTACAATCATACGTGGAAGATAATTACACTCTCGTATTGATCTAAAATACAATGCATCGCGCAAGGTGTCACCTTTAAAGGAAAGTCAATAATTTGCTTTGAGCTAGCGGTCCCACTTTGGGATATGTAGAATGGCGCTTGGATATACTTCTCCCCTTCTATTCCAGTTTTCGAATGATAGATGTTACGAAAAAATTTCAGCCTCACGTTTCGTCTATGATCTTTTCCGTCTTACCATTCAAGTTTACTTTTACTGTTCCTCATGCTAAGTTGACAGTGCCAATTACCTAATACGAATCGCACTGCCCTATTCTGTATATTTCGAGCGTATCAACCAGCTCTTTGGTGTAGGGATCCCAGAAAACACATGCGTACTCCAACATAGAGCGCACATGAGTAAAATACGGTTGTTCTTTTAAGGTAGATGGAGGTTCGCTGTAATTTTATCTCATAAAGCCAAAAACACGTGCAGAATTAATTTTTGTGTTGTGAACGTGCCAATTAACCCTCTAACCTCTCGTTAAATAAACTAGTTATTTATATTCCCCGGGCCGTTCTTAAAGCAGTGTAATTTACGGTATACGTATTCAATTGGAATGAAGGTTTTCTTGTAAAGGTGACGTTAACACACTTTTTAACATTCAATGACTTTTCTGAATCACCACACCAGGTTGTTATTAAATTAGAATCATGCTGCAGGTAGTCGGAATCACCTTCATTCGCTATAGTCCTGTAAAGTACACAGTTATTCGCGAACATTTTCAACAAACATTTGAGGCCCATAGTAATAACATTTATACATAACAGAAACAAAAGAGGGCCCGCAACTGACTCTTGGGAAATTCCTGAGGTCACGGGAATATATCCGTAGGAACAACCATTGAGAGCGACCGACTGCTGTCTTAGAGAGATACACTCGGCTATCCATGCAATGGCCGATTCATTCAGTTTATAGCCCGCAATGTTAATTCAGTTTATAGTCCTGAAAACAAGAAGCTGATATCGAACACCTCAAAATACTTTTTTTTGCAGTACAAGACAATACAGTCAACTACTTTAAGCTTATCTATTTCTAGAGCCAAATCGTGCGTGAACCCAACAAGCTGCGTTGAGCAAGAAAAACCCCACGAAATCCGTGTTTGCTAGGATGCTGGCGATTTTGTTTAATCAAACGAGTCATTTCCGAAGTGTAGCTAAGCTCACCTTCAAACACCGCAACTAAATTAACATCCAGGCTTCCTCATTCACAAAGGCTCTGTTGTTATGGCACATTTAAAATAACACGTGTTTTTAAATAGACATTCGTAAAATCTCACGAAGCAGGGCACAAAGTTGAGCCTACCAATGCACGAGCTTAGCCTCTTCTACGTTTATTCCCAACAAAATAGTGCAACATTGTTTTTCGCAGTGTTGTAGTAAGAAGAATAGCCGCAAACTTGCGCTTTTGCGCACTCTTGCCTTTCTTTGGTGGGGAGTCCTTGACATGGCGCCGGTTGAGCTCCTGCGTGGCGGCCGCTTGCTCGACGCCCTTTAAGGCCACTTATTTTGGTGAACCACCACCACGGTCGAACATGTGGAATATTGTGGAATATTGTGGAATATTGTTTGATGTCAGCAAAGCTTTCGATACCGTGTGTCATAACCTCCTTCTCACCAAACTACAAAGACTAGGTTCTCGGGGCAACTTTCTACTTGTACTTGAAAACGTCTTACTTCACAGAACTCAGGTTGTTTTCATTGGTAAATTTTCAAATAATGTTTCTTTTATTAAGTCAGCTTACCACATGGGTGTATACTGAGTTCACTGCTGTTTAACTTGTATGTTAACGACCTCGCCTCTGCTGCATCGTCTTCAATATTTCAATACGCCGATGACACCGTTCTTGTTTGTTATGCTTCTCATTATTCTAAAGCCATAAAGTCGCTTCAGGTTGACACAATGGAAACTATGAATTGGTTTACGGGGAATTCCATTGATGTTAATACCAAAAAAACACGGCTAATTTGCTTTTATTATCCGTTGAAAAAAGTTGACGTAACACAATCTCTATTTCTACACTCAACGGCCTGCCTTTCTTTTTCTTTTAGTCCTGTAAATTATGTGTCCACAGTGAAGTATTAAGGTATGTATTTCGACAGCGACCTTTCTTGGAATTCCGATCTAGCTTGTGTGTAAAAAGTCGTGCTGTACCATCTTTGTTGAATAAATTAAGAACATTTATGACGTTTTTGCTGCCAAAAGTCATTGTACATTTCCTTTGTTACAGTGTGGTTAGGTACGGTATTACAGTATATGGTCACTGTGCTTTACGTAGGATGGAGCGAGTCAATTCAATTTTGTGTTTTTTTGCTGCGTACCTTTGCATATGACTTGCGTATTGAGAAAGATGACAGTGTATTCAAAGCCTTGATGTTGCCCGATTTTACCTCGCTCCTAAACAAAACTGTTATCTTAAAACACTATTGGATTAGTACATTCAAAACGTTTTATACTCCTGCTCTGTCCCTGAGACCGAAGCAACGTTAAGCGATTTCTCGTTGTTCCATGAAGTACGGGAAAAGAACGCGCCATTTTTATGCGGCAGCTATATTTAACACTTTCGCGTCTGACCTTTTTGCGCATGGTTCGAAATATAAACTAAAAAAGGCTTTAAGGCGCATGCGTTAAACCTTTCCATAGATTTTTGAATAAAGCATGGTTACCTGTTCTTGGTTGGTATCTGTGTTGTAATGTTTTTTTTACAATAACGCTTGTCGCTTGCCAGGCTCTGCCAGACAAGCTCGTTGCGGCTTAGGTAGGCCTGATTATGTACATGACTTCTGTATGAGTATTATAGATTAATATCATTAATATTATTTTCGTGTTCGATGAAAAAAGGGACAGGCTTGGGAGAGCGCAGGGGCTGCCTGTCTTCGCCTACTTGAGAAACAGCCTGGTGGGTATGAATGCGGCAAGCGGCGTGTGCTGCCTCATTTCTTTCAAAGAACTCGTGCCCATGGGTCCACATTATGTGCACTTCCTTGAGGTAGTGCCCATTTTGCGAAAAGACCAGAGTCCAGAACCCGTCGAACATGAGGTGTTTATTGACACATACCCCAAGAAAAGAAGAAGTTTGTGCGTGCGTTCAGACTAATTTGGTAGGGAACCTGCTGTCCAATCTCTGCGTAGGTATGTGCCTGATTTGAAGCTACGAACCAGAATACATTTTCTAACATCCTCCCGCCGGCGAAAAGAGGAGCATTAACTCGAAGCTTCCAGGCGATACAGATGTTACACTGCACGTCGAATACGAGATCCGTCCGACTTCTTGAGAAGGCAAAGACGAACTCTGTTGTCAGAGCCCAGAAAAGTTTTTTCGATCACCGCCAGATCCCAAAGCGACCTTAATGTTTTCTCGTTCACAATGAGGACGACATCGCCAACTTTTGCGTCGCTTGACGATGCATTATGTACAGTGTGGGCGGATGGCAGCTGCAGTATGTATTCTCTACGCAACCTACTCCAAAAGGCATCTAGTAACTCTTTCCGTCGTCGTCAGCGTCCCCGAAATTCTTCTTCTGATGACTTCTTCCGGATCTCTAAGATTCCACCTTCCGGTACCGACAGCAGTCTTCTGCCGATCGAAAAATGTGCGGGAGTTAAGGGTTCCTCCTCTAGGGACGCTGAAAGGGTAGTCAGTGGCCGCGAGTTTACAATGGCTTGAACTTCTTTAAGTAAAGTGTACAGTGCATCACAAAACAATTAGCTTTTAAAACTTTTCTCAGTGATTCCTTGATGGTTCTTATAAGTCTTTCCCAAAATCCGCCCCACCAGGCGGCTCGTTCGGCTATGAATTTCCAGTGGATTTGGTTTTCCTTAAAGTACTTCAATGTTCCCTCGTCTCGTATCGTCCTCCAAATAGTTTTCAAATCTTTCGAAGCTCTTTTGAAAGTGAGGCTTTTGTCTGAATACACTGTCTTGCATATTCCTCTCCTGGCTGTAAAACGACGGAATGCATCTAAAAAGTCTTGCGTGCTGAGGCTTCGCACAAGCTCGAGGTGTACTGCTCGCACGACGGCACAAGTGAAGATGACAATGTAACTCTTCTTGGCTCCGTCTACTTCTCGGTGGTACAATGGCCCAGTAAAGTCAACTCCAATGATACTGAACGGTTCGCATTTGGTGACTCTATCCCTTGGGAGAGGGGCGAATGGCTCGCTCATTGTCTTCGCTGAATGTCTCTTGCATGTACTGCACTGACTGATCACTTTTTTAACCATTTGACGACCTCTGATGATCCAATATTGCTCACGTAACTGCACCAACGTATCTCGAACGCCGGCATGAAAAAGCCGTCTGTGCTCGTTCTCAATTATTAATCTTGTAAATTCGTCGTCTGGAGGAAGTACGATTGGGTGTTGCTCGCTGGTCGTGAAGTCAGAATTCTGTAGCCGTCCTCCCACTCTAATCAAACGATCCTCATCACGGTAGGGCAAAAATTTGCTGATCACTGGATGGGTCAAATATTTAGGACAAAACGCCCGTTCTTGAGCTTTGTAAATCCAAAATTTCTTGGCGTTTTCAGTTTCGCAAGTAATTAGGGGTCAAGTTATTTTTCCGCGAGGGTTACGAGAATTGTGGACAAACCGCATTATCCAAGCCGTGATGTTCAAGACCTTTGTCATGTTGTTGATCCTTGCGAGGTCAAAAAGCTCGGAAATATTCCTTTCAGTTACGGGTAAAACTTGTGTCCGTTCTTCTGTGGTTTCCGCATACGGTTCGCCGCGAAATGTTCTATTTGGCCATTTGTCACTTCCTTTGAGCAGCCAGTCAGGTCCTTCCCACCAAAGTTTGCTTTCTTGCAATTTCTTAGCCGATATTCCCCGCGTTAGTAAATCTGCAGGGTTCTGATCTGTCGGGCAGTAACGCCACTGTTCAATATCGGTTAGGGAATGGATCTCACTCACTCTGTTTGCCACGAACGTATTCCACTTTCCTGGGCTCGAGTTCAACCATCCTAGAACCGCAGATGAGTCTGTCCAGAACGAAACTTGGCCGCGGGTACCATACTCCTTCTGTACGGTTGACATCAGACGAACTGCTGTTAGAGCCCCAAGAAGTTCCAACCTTGGTAGGGTCTGCGTTTTCACGGGCGTGACTCTTGTCTTGGCGATGAGCAGTCTAGTCATTATGCCACTGGTAGTTTTGACTCGCACGTAGACCGCAGATCCATAAGCTGAGGTGCTTGCATCAGAGAACACGTGGAAGGTTGTTTTGCTGGGTTCATTTGACAGCACAAAGCGTGGTACCTGTATCACGTTAAGAAGACGGTCTTCGCACCACTTGTCCCATTCAGTTTTTAAGTCATCCGGCAAATTTCCGTCCCAGTTCACCTTCCTCTTCCAAGCCCTCTGAAAGAGTACCTTGGCCTTCACTGTGTACGGAGTAATAAAGCCGTATGGATCGTATATTTTGGCTGTGATTTTCAGCATATTCCTCTTCGTGTTTGGAATTGAGGCTACCAGTTGCATAATTTCAGACGTGTCGAACCCGTAGGTATCCTTGTCCGGGTGCCATAACACGCCTAGAACTTTCTTCTTTTGAGAGATCGTGAACTCAACATCAGAGTTAACGTTGTTGTCCCCTTCAGTAGCGGCCTTCAGTTGCGGTTCATTAGTCGTCTATTTTCTGAGGTGCATGCCTGCTTTGCTAATGACTTTGGCTGCATTGTCACATAACAACAAGGCATTCTTGGTAGAGTCGGCGCCTGTCACAAAATCGTCAACGTAAAATTGATTTTTCGTGGTCTTTGTAAGTTCATCATGCGGACCTGTCGAAGTTTCAAAATGGTAGTGCAGCGTGGCGCTCAGTAGAAATGGACTTGAGGTAGCACCAAAGGGAACACGGTTCATTCTCCAGACAAGTTGTTTCGGCAAGGTCTGTCCAGGAGTCGGCGGGTGTTCATACCAAAAGTACCGAAGTGCGTTACGGTCGTTCTCCGACAACAAAATTTGCAAGAATGCTTTCTCTATGTCGGCTGTTACGGCGACTCTGCACATCCTGAACTTCAGAAGCAGGGAAAGTACCGATGGATTCAGGTTCGGACCAGAGTGTAACACGTCATTCAGTGACAGTTTTCCAGGTGAACTAGATGACGCGTCAAAGACAATTCGAGTCTTGGTTGTTTCCCTGTCGTTGCGGATGACTGCTCGGTGCGGCAGGTAGTAGACTGGACCGGCTGCTTCTTGTGTCGTTGCGGGTTCGGCGAAGTTATTCTCAACATATTCGCGTATTGTCGCATCGTACCGAATGAGAAGCTCTGCGTTTTCTGAAGACGTCGCGTGAGCTTGGCAAGCCGATCTTTCGCTTCCTTTAGATTGCAATCAAGCTCCGGAGCGTTATCCTTCCAGGGAAGACAAACTTCGTACTTTTCATCCTTTCTCCTTATTTTTCTTCTGAATTCAGTGAGAACTGGATCCTCGACAGATTCTTCTTCCTTGTGGTTAAGGATACCCATGTGCTCAACCTCCCAAAAGGCTTGCAGCTGTTGAGACAGTTTTTTGTTATCGTCACTGAACTTCTGAGCCAATATCTTCATGACGCTAGTGGAAAACGTTCCTCGGATATTCTCCGTGCTTTTTACCGGGCCCTGTAGCGTCCACCCGAAAGACGTCTCAACGGCAGTTAAGCCATTTGTAAGCCGCCGAATTTTTCCAGTTGTGACTTTCCAGTAATAGTCGGATCCTATAAGTACCTGAATAGTGTCATCTGTTGGAGCATCAACATCATCGGCGAGTCGAAGATCCCGAACGTCCTCTCTCACGCAAGAAGTAGGAACTGAGAACGGAGTTCCACTGCATATTGTTGGTACTTCGAGGGCTTCGATCAGAATGGCCTCGGTGTCGTGACGGCTTGTAATCCACAGTTCCACGCGTCGTAGAGTCTGCTTAGATGGGCCCATTGCTCCGAACGTTTGCACATTCAGAGTCTCCTTTCCGACTTCCTTGCAGCTAAGGTTCTTGGCTGTGTCTTCCGTGACGAACGTTCGTTGACTACCACCGTCCAGAAGGCAGCGGACAAGTCGCGGCTGAGTGGAGCCACGTGCCCAAACTTTAGCTGTTTGTAGAAGAATAGTATCTTCGGCCTGAGTCACAGCACTGGTCACTTGAATTCCTTTCGTGACGAACTGCCTCTGAGTGTCAATTGCCGAAGGAGCAGCGTGCTTGGAGTCGCAGAGGAACGTGAAGTGTCGGCCTTGGCAGTTCTGACAATGCAGAAATCTCGAGTTTCGACAGTCCTTGGCTCGGTGGAATTTTTTGCAACACTTAAAGCATCGGCCGCTTCGCTTGAGGATGTTCTTCTTTTCCTCAAGGGTTAAAGTTTTATCACACGCAGTAAAGGAGTGTTCTTCAGAACTGCAGAAATAACACGGTTCTTTGTCTGATCCGGAAGTGGTGGTAAAGGTGGCTGCTGAAGGTACATAGTGGCGTCGCGCTTTGTCGTGGAGTTGCTTGTGGACTGTTGACACGTCCGATGCGATTTCTATGGCCTCCTCCCAGCTGCGAACTTCCTTCTTCAGGAAGTCTAGAAGTGCTAAAAATGTGCTATGAGTGTCAGCTTCCTCAGGCTTCTGTTGACAGTACCGAAGTACAAGCTCGAAAGGTAGCCGCTTCTCGATAGCCACCCTCAGCAGAGAACTGTACTGCTCCTGCTTCACCCCTAGTGCTTCAAGACTCCTGACGTTCTTTACCACTTATTCGTAAAGCTGTCGCAGTGCCCCAACGTTTTGCGCTGAATCAACAGCCTGCAGTTGTAGGAGGCGAGTCATGTGGTCGTTGATCGCAAGGTCCTTCCGTCCAAAGCGTTCCTCAAGTAGATCTATCGCTATCTGGTAGTTGCTTTCAGTCAGGGAAAGTCCATTGATCGTATCTTGCGCCGTACCAACAAGGTAGCCTTTGAGATATTTAAACTTGTCAATGGTCGACAGCTGCGAGTTCCGGTGTATGGTGGCCTCATACTGGTCCCAAAAGGAACGCCAGCCTTAAATGGTTCCATCAAATTTTCCTAGTTCCATTCGAGGGAGCTTAATAGAGGCGCTTGAGTGCACACGAACTACGCTCGATGGCTCTACGTTGTTCATTGGGCCGTTTGATGCTTGTGGGCGCTGAATTTCTTCGATTCTTCGGGAGAGCTTGGATTTTGCCACACATATCGAAACGTAATACCCTTCTGCAGCTTCCCACTCTTGTTCTAAATTCTGCTCATCAACGGTGTCTTCAATTTGTTTGTCTATGTCTCCAAGTGCTGATTCTTTCATCACGAGAACATTCAAAATGTCCTGCAGCTCACCGATAGACGCAGTCTCGGAGTCCAACAAAGCGTTGATGTCACTAATTGTCTTCGTCACGCCAGCTCGAAGGGTGGCCCGCTTGCGCTTGTGTCGATCCATTCTGTGGAGGGCTTTGGCGTGGAATCGACTCCGCGTAATCAGGAACGGCGTAGCACACCACTGCGTTGAGGCGGATGCGGCGTGAGGCTCGAGGGCAACTAGAAGCGTCGGGTCGGGACTAAACACATTGTAGAAGCGCCGTCTGTTGCTTCAGTCGTGCAGGCTGCTTCTTCAGTGGTCTTCAGGAGAGGTTTCGTCGAGTCTTCAGGGGGATTTCGGCACCAAACTTTTGCGAAAAGACCAGAGTCCAGAACCCGTCGAACAGTCCCATCGAACAGGAGGTGTTTATTAACACATACCCCAAGAAAAGAAGAAGTTTGTGCGTGCGTTCAGACTAATTTGGTAGGGAACCTGCTGTCCAATCTCTGCGTAGGTATGTGCCTGATTTGAAGCTACGAACCAGAATACATTTTCTAACAGCCCACATTGCAGTATTTTGAGGTCCGAATGTGGTATGCGACCTTGCAGGAAGTTGTGGCAGGCGGTTTGGGAAGGAAATTATTTACTCCTCCTTAACAAACTGCAAATGTTTAGAGTTACTGAAGTGTCAGTTTATGCGATATGAAGAAAAGAAGCAAGCTAAATGTGGAATCGGATGATAATTAGACTTGGCAGACGGAACATGTGTTCCGGAAAATTGATTCAGCTGTGTTAAGCCTTTGGGACTTTCACCACTTCACGTGGACTTTTAATTTTTGTTTGCTTCGTGAGCCATAATTTGCGCCAATACCAGAGGGAGGAGGAGGGATCTGAGCAACGTTTTTCCGACAACAGGAGATACGTGACTCTCGCCCTCATTCCAGTTCCCTTGCCAAAGTGATATATTCGTGTTGCGATGGAAAACTGGAGGCCCTGCATCCGCCAAGTTTTCCAAATGAGAGGGTTAAAACCGCATCTTCTCAGCCATGGCCACATCGAAGAACCCCATTCTGCATTGAAATATTTCCACAAATAACAGGTCCTCTGCGCCAGCACAATCTGCAAAGGCCACAGTAAAATATTGCGTTCGTAACTGCACCTCAGTTGAACAGAGACTATGGATGGATAAAACTATGGTGCACATTAGACCGTATACAACTAAACATCGCCTTTAAGAACCTTAATAAAACTAGTTATTTTAATGCACTTAACAATCTGTTCTGATGCCAACTGCTATGTTAGCTCTGTTATGGCATTACAAATGTTTTGCTAGCACACAATCAACATGTCAACAATGCAGCAATCACATTCATTGAGTACTCAATAAAATGAAGCAGCTTCGGTGATTACGTCATGAAATTACTGTTGTCAGAACAATTAAAAACACTTCGTTATGTTTAAGGGCCTAACTTCGCAAATATGCGAGAATTCATGTAGCAAATTGTGAATGCGGATAGGACATAAATATTTGATACATAATAGCTTTTATACCTTGGCACACTACTAGACAGACACAAACATGGACAGTTACTCCACGCTGCAGACCCAAGAACTGTTCAAGTACTGCTTATTCACGCCATACGTAATCGAGCGAAACCAGCTTTGTGGACGCCATCTTACTCAGAGCCACCCTCTACAGCCTTAACTTAACTTGTGTACATCAAGTGTACAAATCGTACGAATTCGCTTTAGTCTATTCTGGTACGCCTAGGCATTTGCTACTCAGCTTTTTTTCTTTCCTCACCATTTGTAGCTTCCAGCCAAATTTCCAAGTGAGATTGCAGTGTCAATAAATAAACAAAACGCGCGACTTCCTAGAGGCAACATCTAGCAAACCCAGCGTCTAGGCAAAGATTTCCACCTACCGACAACCCGTTGATCACGCACTAAGCAGAGTCAAAAATGGGCGCACTGTACCTCGACTTCGGCATGTCCGTTGTCCTCGACGGCGTTACGGAAGGGAAGAGAGAACTTCACCCTGTCCATTATTTTCGGTGGCGGCCACCGACGGCTCCGCAGGAACCTGCACCAGAGGCACCCTCGAGTCTCAGCTGGGGTGCTGGCAGTTCCGCGCTGGGAGTTCAGCGAAAACACTGCACTAGACAAGGTACGCGGGGTATGCGTTACTAAATAAGAAATCTGCTTAAGGACATACTGACTAACCTTTTCCCGCACGGGACACCTTGAGTAATCTTTGTAACAGTATTGGCGACCCCGCGGACCCCCACCCCCATACATAAGTTGTGACCAACCGTGAAGAACTGGTTGAAGGTGAAGGGTAGAAACCTCAAACGGTGGACGTCGGACGTCGGAGCCCAGGTCAAGCTCCGGCGCATGGGCTCCCTGTCTTTTTGCCAGGCAGGAAGCTGCGGGACCTCTTCAGCTATCAGGGTAAGGCTGACGAAGAAAGTACCCCCGTCCCCTGCTTATTTTACATGCCATATGGTAAATTGTAACCCCCCCCACCAAACACGATCGGCCCCTGAAAAGGGGCCGCACCGAAGGTTCATTTCCGCCACTCCCCCAGTTTTCCAAAGCTTATAGCTAGCCCGGTTTTTGGTGTTGGAATCCACTGAACAAGAAAAGCCTCTTGCATCACAGTCCGTATTCCTGATATCAAAATTTCTGCAGGGCATGGCATCATTGCTGACAAATATAGGCCAAAAAACAAAGAACTGAAGAAATCTTGGTTGAAGAACACAACCAACAGCACACCAAGATCCTCCTTGAACAACCACGCATAGCCAATCTTGAAATCAGGGTGACACCCCACCGGAGCCTGAACAGTACTCAAGCTGTCATTTCCGAACTAGACGTCATGAATGAGACAGATGCTGACCTGCTGGAGGGCCTGAGATATCAGGGTAAGACAGCTGTGATACGCATAACTATAAAAAGGGTTGACAAAGTAGTCTCGACAAAGCACATTATCCTTACTTTTGACCAGTACGCAGTCCCAGAGTACATAAATCCAGGTTTTGTACTTTTTAATGTCCGGCCCCACATTCCAAACCCGCGCCGTTGCTTTAAGTGCCAGCAATTCGGCCACGGAACCAACTCATGCCATGGCCGTCTGACCTGCGCAAAGTGTGCCCAGCATGATCACCCATCTGACAATTGTCCATCACAAGCCCTCAACTGCGCCCACTGCCACTGACCCCACGCCGCCTGCTCTCGAAAATGCGAGAAGTTTAAGCAGGAGAAGGAAATCCTAAATCTGAAGGCAACTGGAAACATCACCTTCCCAGAGGCGCGAAATAAGTTCGCCCCTTTCCCCGTGGGCAGGTACGCCGACGCAGCTCGCCAGGGGGCGGAGCGGCATCTGGTTTCGGCGGTGACCCAGTACCGCGAGTCGGACTTGGTCCCACCCCTGCCACCCAGGGTTGCCTCGGGAAGCCCAACCCGCCGGTGCGCCGTTCGCTCAGCAGGCAGCGATTGTGGTGGGAACCACGTCGGTTGGGGATGCCTCTGCATCCAATCGTTCCTCTGGACCGGTCCAAAGCACACGCGAGGGCACGGAGAAGGTCGAGGGGGAGGCACCGGCAGCAGTTCCTACCCCCGCCGCACCACCTGTGCCACCCGGGGACCTCCTGACGCCATCCGCGGTCGCCGCTCGAACGAAGGGCACCGGAAAGGGTGCCAAGTCCGAGGGGTCCGATCCGCCGGGTGCCCCTTCCCGATCTGATGATGACATAGATGTGGTACTTTTTCTGTCTGCTTCGCAGCGGAAGGAGCGGGTCCCTACATTTAAACCCCCAGAGAAGGTAAAAAAAAACGTCCCAAGAGTGCAAGCCCCGAAAGACCTTACGTAAATAGTCACACTCCAGTAGCTATAACACATCATAATGGGAAGAGAAAATATTGTTCAATGGAACTGCAGAGGCCTTCTTAAAAATCTTGATGATGATGATGGTTGCATTTTAATGGCGCAAGGCCAACTGGGGCAAAGAGCGCCAAAAAAAAGATGGTTAGCTACCACATATTAAAGTCAATACTAGAAGTGAATAGCACCAGAAGTAAAAACAAATAAAGACAATGAGGATGGCTGGTGTAGAGGGCCAGGTTGTGATTATGCATGATACGATATGAGATTCAGAAATTGAACTTCTGACAGATAATTAAAAACACGTTTGATAGTAAACATTGGTTCATCGCCTAAGAAGTGGGATGGGTGGAGTGGGATTTGTTGTCTGTAGATTTCTGGAAAGTGTTTGCGTCGTGTGGTGTGAAGTGCCTTGCATGTTATTAGTATGTGCACTACGGATAGGGCCTCTCCGCACCTGCCGCACTGGGGTCTAGGAGATCCCGTCAGCAGATACGAGTGAGTTGCATGCGTGTGCCCCATCCGTAGCCTAGGCAAGGCGACTTCTGTGTTTCTGTTGTGTGAGTCAGCTGTGTACCGTCCCAAGTGTGGCTTTATTACATGTAGTTTGTTGTCTGCCTGTTCGTCCCATTGTGTTTGCCATGTTCTGCGCAGGTGTTGTCTTATGTGTGGCTTGAGGTCTGTATATGGTACGCTTGTTATGTCTACAGTGTTCTACAGAGGAGCAGCCGATGCTTGTCCGCATACACCGACATGATAGTGTTGAATACAAGATTAACTATGTGGTTTTTGGGGGGTGTATGCGATGACAATGCGCGAAGAACACTCAAAGAATCTGTGTAGATGATAGAATTGGGAATTTGATTTTCAAGGATATGTCGTACAATCAGTAAAATTTCGTACGCTTCTGCTGAAAAAATTGTTGTGTGCACGCTCATGGTTATGGCTGCATTGAAATTCGGACCATGAGCAGCGCACGAAACCATAGTGGAGGTTTTAGAAGCGTCACTGTAGAATTCAGCACGTGGGTATTTGAACTGCAAAGAAAGAAAGTGCTGCAGTATTGCAGCTCGCGGTACACGATTTTTGTCAAGCTTTATAAAAGAAAGGTCACAGGACACAGGGCGAACTTGCCAAGGCGGTAAAATGTTTAAAGAGGATGACCTGTACACGTCTAAAAACGAAGCACTCAGATCCGAGGCTTGCTCTCTCGCTCGAAGTGAAAAAGGCGGAGTAACGGACGGGCGATTTACAAACAGCACAGATGTGGATGTATCGTTAAGGACAGGATAAAAAGGGTGGTTATTCTGAGATGAAATTTTAAAAGCATAAAGTAAGTCCATGTACGTTCACTGGTTCTCATGCTCCACTTATTACATTCAACATATAGACTCTCGACAGGGCTAGTGCGAAAAGCACCCGACGCAAGCCGTAGCCCCAAGTGTAGTACTGGGTCAAGCATTCGCAATGCTGTTTTACTCGCCGACCCATATACCACACTGCCATAGTCCAAACGAGACCCAACCAAAGCAGTATAGAGCCGTAGTAGGAGTTCTTTGTCGGAACCATACGAATTGTGGGAGAGAACCTTCAGGATATTCATTGTTTTAAGACATTTATGTTTAAGTTTCTTGATGTGTGGAATGAATGTGAGTTTCTGGTCAAACACAACACCTAAAAACTTGTGCTCCTTGTTCACAGGAAGCGACACGCCATTAAGGCTAATGTCTGGGTCTGGAAGGATCCCGCGCTTCCTAGAGAATACAACGCAGGAGCTTTTTGCAGGACTCAATTTAAAACCATTTTTGTCTGCCCAGCTGGCAAGTTTCTTGACGCCGAGCTGGACTTGACGTTCGCATATTGACATATTACAAGATTTAAACGATATCTGCACGTCATCTACATACATAGAGTAAGAAATTGTAGGCGGCAGTGCCTTCCCAAGGGAGTTCATCTTTACTATGAAGAGAGTGCAGCTTAGAACTCCACCTTGCGGCACGCCATTTTCCTGCACGTGTACCTTTGACAGTGCAGAACCAACTCTGACGCGAAAGGTTCTCTCTGACAAATAACTAATGACGGTATTTAACATGTTACCAGAGACACCGAACGACTTAAGGTCAGTAAGTATGCCATAACGCCATGTGGTGTCATAGGCCTTCTCTATGTCAAAAAACACCGTAAGACAGAATTGTTTGTGAATGAAGGCATCCTTAATGTATGACTCTAGTGCCACAAGTTGATCGTTTGTGGATCTCCCTGCCCTGAAGCCTGCCTGGCAGCTCTCAAGAAGACCGTTGTACTCCAAAAAGTACACAAGCCTCCGGTTTATCATCTTCTCGAGAAGCTTGCACAGGCAGCTGGTCAGGGCAATGGGTCGATAGCTAGCGGGAGAAGAAGGGTCCTTCCCTTCTTTCAAAAATGCTACAACTATGGCATCCCTCCAAGACTTTGGAATGTGCCCCGAAAGCCATATCTTGTTGAAAAGGTGAAGAAGTGTTACAAGAGTGTCTGTGTGTAAGTTCTGTATCATTGTATATGTAATGTTGTCCAGGCCTGGAGCTGAGGGTGTACACGTGCTCAGAGCAGCCCTCACCTCATGTAGTGAAAACAGGGAGTTGTAAGAAGTCTGTGATTTGTTGTTTTCGTGTAGGGACTTCTTTTCACAAGAGACTTTATACTTCAGGAAAGTGTTCGTGTAGTGTGCTGAACTGGACACGTGTTGGAAGTGTTGTGCGAGTGTGTCAGCCTGGTCTTCCAGTGTGTCCCCTGTTGTACTGACCAGGGGCAGGCTGTGTGTATGTTGTCCTTTGAGTTTGCGTATACGTGTCCATACCTTGCGTGTGTCTGTGTATGAGTTTATAGATGTTATGAATGAGCGCCAACTCAATCGTTTTGCCTCACGGCGCACACGTTTTCCGTATGCCTTGGCCCGTTTGAACAAGAGGAGGTTTCCCGACGTGGGGTACCGACGAAGGATACCCCACGCCTTGTTCTGGGCCTCTCGCGCCCGCCTACAGTCCTCATTCCACCACGGCCTCCGCTGGTTGCGCGGGGCACCAGAGGCGTGGGGAATGGACTTTTCGGCGGCGTCGAGGATGTGCGCCGTGAGGAGTTGTGCGGCTTCATCTACGTGTAGGTTTCGATGACTCTGTAAATGTGTTCCAGTTAGCTCGTGCTTCATTGAACCTATTATGGGAAGATGAACTGCTTGGGCCTTTACCTATATATCTAAGTGAGGTGGGGAAGTGGTCACTACCATATGGGTCAGTTCCCACACCCCACTCGAGAAGAGGAAAGAGAACTGCGGAGCCAATAGCCAAGTCAAGACATGAGTATGTGTTGTGTCCTATGTTATGATATCTAGGCTGTCTACTGTTGAAAAGGCATGCTCCTGAAGATGTAATGAATTTCTCTATGAGGCGACCTCGGGCATCCGTGCGAGAAGAGCCCCAAAGAGTGTTGTGAGCATTAAGGTCGCCTGTCAGGATGTATGGTTGGTCAGGATGTATGTAAGCTCGAAGTCAGAGCTTAAAAGTGAAACATCAGGAGGAATGTATATGGAGCATACCGTTATCAACCTATTAAATATTATCGTTCGAATTGCCACAGCCTCCAGGGTAGTGTTCAAGGTGACAGGGTGGCATGCTAAGGATTTGCGGGCGATTATGGCCACACCGCCAGAAGAGTGTGTGCAGCCAACCCTGTCCTTTCTGTATACCAGGTAACTATTCAAGAAATTTGTGTTCTTGGAATTCAGGTGTGTTTCCTGAACACACATTACACTTGGCTGATTAGCATGCAGAATCTCATAGACGTCGTCAAGATTATTTCTAAGGCCTCTGCAGTTCCATTGAACGATATTTTCTCTTCCCATTATTATGTATTAGAGCTACTGGAGTGTGACTATTTATGTAGGGTCTTTCGGGGCTTGGACTCTTGGACGGGGTTTCTTTACCTCCTCTAGAGGTTTAGATGGGGGGACCCGTTCCTTCCGCTGCGAAGCAGACAGGAAGGGTCCCACATCCAAGTCATCATCTGATTTGGAAGGGGTACCCGGCGTACCGGACCCCCCGGACCTGGCACCCTTTGCGGTGCCCTTCGTTTTGGCCGCGACCGCCGAGGGCGTCAGGAGCGCCCCGGGTGGCACAGGCGGTGTGGCGGAGGTAAGAACTGCTGCGGTTTCCTCCAGCTCCATCTCCTCCGGGCCCTCGCATGTGCTTCGGGCCGGTGGAGAGGAGGAAACAGAGGGTGCAGCAGCATCCCCAACGGACGTGGATGCCACCACAGCCGCTGCTGACTTAGCAGGCGGTGCGGTGGCGGGTTGCGCCGCCAGAGGCAACCCAGGGGGGGGGGGGGGCGGGGGCGGGACCAAGTCCGACTCGCGGTACTGGGTCCCCGCCGAAACCAGACGCCGCTCCGCCCCCCGGCGAGCTGCGTCGACGTACCTCCCCAGGGGAAAAGAGGCGAACCTCTTTCGCGCCTCGGGGAAGGTGATGTTTTCTGTTACCTTTATGTTAATGATTTTTTTCTCTTGTTGAAACTTTTCACAGGCGCGAGAGTATGCTGCATGTGGACCCTGGCAATTCGGGCAGGTAAGGTTGGTTGCAGTGCAGTTGTCAGATAGGTGATCATGCTGGCCACATTTGGCACATGTTGTTCTGCCACGACAGGAGTTGGTACCATGCCCGAACCTCTGGCACTTGAAACAGCGCCGCGGGTTCGGGATGTATGGCCGGACAGAACAACGGATGAAGCCTGCGTTGATATGCTCGGGCAGTGTGCAGCGGTCGAAAGTCAGAATCAGATGTTTGGTGGGTATTTCTTTGTTCTCTCTCCTGATGACGATGCGCCTTACTGCTCTCACGCCTTGTTCTTTTAGGCCTTCGAGCAGATCAGTCTCTGTCTCGGTTAGGAGATCTGCCTCAGAGATCACACCTTGACAACTGTTGAGGCTGCGGTGGGGTGTGAACCTGATCTCCAGATCTGCCATGCGGGTTTGTTTCAGGAGGATTGTGGATTGCTGCTTGGTTTTAACTTCAACTAGCACTTCACCAGTTCTGAGTTTTTTGGCGTCATATGTTTTTCCGATGATACCTTCAAGGTATTTAGAAACAAGAAATACCGATTGAGAAGAAACCGGCTTCGATTTGTCCACAGATTCCATGATCAAAAAACGAGGGTAGTTATCTTGCTTTGGGAGCGAGATAGAAGGCAAAGAAGGAAAAGATACTTCGGTGCGGCCCCTTTTAGGGGGCCGATCACGTCTGGGGGGGGGGGGGGGTTGATTTATCCATATAGCATAGGAAAAAGCAGGGAGACGGGGGTACTTTCTTCCTTGACCTTACCCTGGTAGTCAAAGAGGTCCCGGAGCTCCCTGCCTGATGAACAGACAGGGAGCCCATCCGCCGGAGCTTGACCTGGGCTCCGACGGCCACCGTTCGTGGTTTCTAACCCTCCACCTATAAACACATCGCCACGGTTGGATCCAGCTTATGTTTGGGGGCTCGGGGTCCGCGGTATCGCCAGTACCGTCACCAAGATTGCTCAAGGTGCCCCGTGCGGGGTTCTTAAAAATCTTGACAATGTTTACGAAATCCTGCATGCTAATCAGCCAAGATTAATGTGTGTTCAGGAAACACATTTGAATTCCAAGCACACAAAATTCTTGAATAGTTACCTGGTATACAGAAAAGACAGAGATGGCTGCACACACTCTGCTCTCGGTGTGGCCATAATCACCTGGAAATCCTTAACGTGCCACCCTGTCACTTTGAACACTGTGCTTGAGGCTGTACCAATTCGAATAATATTTGATAGGTTGATAACGGTATGCTCCATATGCATTCCTCCTGATCTTGCACTTTCCAGCTCTGACTTCGAGGCGCTCTTTGACCAGCTGCCCGAAGCATACATCCTGAAAGGCGACCTTAATGCACACAATACTCTTTGGTGCTCTTCTCGCACGGATGCCTGAAGTCGGCGATGATAGAGAAGTTTTTAACATCCTCTGGAGCACACATTTTCTACGATTAACAGCCTACATACCATAACATAGGACACAACACACACTCATTTCTTGACTTGGCTGTTAGCTCCACAGTTCTCTTTCCTTGTCTGGAGTGGGGTGTAGGCACTGACCCATACGGAAGTGGCCACTTCCCCACCTCGTAACATATTGTAGCGACAAGACGTTGCACGGGTGGATTACAATTAGTTTATTGAGGGGAACTTGTGCCCACAACGTAAAACGCCGACCATTTCGAACGTCTCCCCACGAACGTCTCCTCCAAAAAACTAGCCCCGCCGCACGAGTGCGCATTCCACGTGGCTTCGTGGAACAGCGCCACGAGAGCGTGCTCCCAGTGACGTAGAGGCCCATTGTTGGAAAGCTTTTTTCGCGGCATTGCTCCCCTCGTTAGCAGCATCGCCCCGATGCTGTGACACAAATAAGGTGCGGAAATTAAGCCAGAAATAAATAGAAACACAAAGGAAAAAATACAAGCAAAGGACGAAATGTAAACCCAAAGAAGAAAAAAACGAAGCTAGTCTAAAAAGATAGCACACCAGTGTCCTGTGCAATGAAGTCTTGGGTGGATCTACCGCGCATAGTATGGCTTCATGCGCACAACATGCACGACTTTTCCGGGTGATCGTCGGCGAGCTGTGGAGCGAGAACCGCAAGGTACAAGTTCATAGGTAACGTCACTGATTTGGCGGGTCACTTCATAAGGGCCAAAATACCGCCGGAGAAGTTTTTCTGAGAGTCCACGGCGGCGGATTGGCGTCCACACCAACACGATATCTCCTGACCTTGTAGCTCGGTGGCGGAGATTATACTGTCGCGCGTCGCTTTCCTGCTGGAGCAGAATGCGATGCCTGGCCAGCTGTCGTGCCTCCTCAGCCCGTTGGATAAACTCTTCAGGTCCGTTGTCGCCTGAGTCGCCATCATAGAGGGGGAGCATGGCATCGAGTGTGGTCGTTGCTTGACGTCCGTAGACCAGTTGGAAGGGTGTCCTCCGCGTCGCCTCTTGTACAGCCGTATTGTATGCGAATGTTACACATGGCAAAATTTCGTCCCATGATTTGTGCTCCACGTCGACGTACATGGATAACATGTCAGCCAATGCTCTGTTCAGACGTTCCGTAAGCCCGTTGGTTTGTGGGTGATATGCGGTGGCCTTCCGATGGTGGCTCCCGGTCAGCCTGAGGACGTCTTGCATCAAATCGGCGGTGAAAGCTGTTCCCCTATCTGTAATAATAAATCTGGGTGCGCCATGGCGTAAAACAATCTCGTGCACAAAAAACTTTGCCACTTCTGCTGCTGTTCCTCGAGGAAGAGCTTTGGTCTCGGCGTACCGTGTCAAATAGTCCGTTCCTACTACTATCCACTTGTTTCCAGAGAAAGACATCGGAAATGGTCCGAGCAGTTCCATGCCAACCTGGTAGAACGGCGTTTTTGGTGGTTCCAGCGGATGAAGTAGTCCGGCGGGCTTCAATGGCGGTGTTTTGCGCTGCTGGCAATCGTGACAGGTCTTCACGTAGTGTTGCACTGTGGGAAGAAGCCTCGGCCAGTAGTATTTTTGGTGAATTCTCGCGTACGTCCGGCTAACACCTAAGTGACCCGCTGTTGGCTCATGGTGGAAGGCCTGTAAGATTTCTTCGTGAAGCACTGAGGGTACGACAAGAAGGAAGGCCTCTTTGCTGCTGTCATGATTCTTTTTGTATAGCACGTTTTCGCGGAGGCAGTAGGATGACAATCCTTGAGCAAAGGCGCGCGGTACGTCAGTGCGTTTTCCTTGAAGGTATTTGATGAGTGGGCCTAGTTCCGGGTCCTCACATTGCAAGTCGGCCATTTGGGATGCGTGTTTTGCCCCCAAAAGTGTTAATTCTTCATCGTAATTGTACGACTCTGCAGATATCGGTGCTCGCAACAAGCAGTCAGCGTCGCTGTGCTTCCTTCCAGATTTATATACAACAGTGATGTCGTATTCCTGAAGTCGAAGGCTCCACCGAGCAATCTACCCGAGAGGTCTTTGAGGTTGGCGAGCCAGCACAGGGAGTGATGATCGCTGACTGCTTTAAAAGGCCTGCCGTAAAGGTAGGGCCTAAATTTGGTGATCGCCCAGACGATGGCCAAGCATTCCTTCTCCGTGGTGGAATAGTTTGCTTCGGCTTTTGAAAGGGTGCGACTCGCATACGCTACGACTCGTTCGGCGCCCTGTTGCGACTGAACAAGTACAGCTCCGAGGCCAACATTGCTAGCATCAGTGTGAATCTCCGTGTCAGCGGTTTCGCCGAAATGTGCGAGCACTGGAGCTTCCTGCAGCCGTCTCCGTAGTTCCTCAAAGGAGCACTCTTGCTCACTTGCCCATACAGATGGCACGTCTTCCCTTGTAAGCCGACTAAGAGGTTCAGCGATCCTCGAGAAACCTCCGACAAACCGTCTGTAGTACGCGCATAGGCCTAGGAAGCGTCGTACAGCCTTCTTATCGGTAGGTCTGGGGAACGAAGATACCGCGGATGTTTTGTCAGGGTCTGGGCGGATACCTTGTTGGCTGACTATGTGGCCGAGGAAATGTGGTCAAGATGACATTTTTCGGGCTTTATAGTGAGATCTGCGGATCGGATTGCTTGTAATACGCCTTTTAGTCGTGTGAGATGTTCTTCAAACGTGGCCGAGAACACCACCACGTCATCTAGGTAAACTAAACACGTTTGCGACTTCAAACCGGCGAGGACAGTGTCCATCATCCGTTGGAACGTTGCAGGGGCAGAACACAAGCCAAAGGGGAGAACTTTGAATTCATACAAGCCATCAGGTGTCACGAAGGCCGTTTTCTCCCGGTCCCGCTCATCGACTTCTATCTGCCAATATCCTGATTTGAGGTCCAATGATGAGAAGAATTTTGCATTCCGCAAGCGGTCTAGTGTGTCATCAATTCGAGGTAAAGGGTAAACGTCTCGTTTTGTCACACTTCATTTTACGGTAGTCCACACAGAAACGCAATGTGTTGTCCTTCTTTTTCTCCAGGACTACGGGTGAAGCCCACGGGCTTTTCGATGGCTGGATGACGTCATCCATGAGCATTTCCCGTACTTGTTGGTTGATTGCCTCCCTTTCTTTTGGTGGTACTCTGTATTTATGCTGGCGGGTTGGTCTCGCAGCCTCGTCGGTAATGATGCGGTGTTTCGCCACGGATGTGCGGCGCACACGGGATGATGATGCGAAACTCTCAGAAAACTCTCTCACCAGTTCCAGCAACAGCTCCTTCTGCGAGGAGTTCAAGTTGGGGTTGACTTCTACTGGTGGCAGCAGCGCACCTCCGACCAGGTGATCTGACTCTGTTTCTTTCAGCATACAAATATTCGTTACGTCAGCAACATCCTCAATGAAAGCTATGGTCGTGCCTTTTGCGACATGTTGACACTCTGTGCCGAAGTTTGTCAGCAGCACTGTTGTGCATCGCTTTTGTAGCTTGACGAGCCCCCTTGCAATGCAAATGCCCCTGTCGAGCAAGAGACCGACGTTTCCTTCTGCAATTCTTTCGTAGTCCTGAAAAGCGTCGTTCTTGATAGGAATAAGCATACTGGTTCGGGGAGGCAGCGTTATGGTTGTCGTCGATCACGCGCAAGGCAGTGTCCGGTCGGTCGTCAATATCCTTAGCTACCGCTCTCTTCGTCGAGAAGCTTACACTGGGTTTCTGTAAATCGATGACAGCACCATTCTCTTGTAAAAAGTCCATGCCGAGGATTAAGTCCTTCGAGCATACGGGAAGCACGATAAAATGTCCGACGTATGTGAAGCCCCTAATTTTAACGCGTGCTGTGCACCTTCCGGACGGAGTAATCAAGTGGCCGCCAGCGGTGCGAACCGGTGGTCCTCTCCACTGCGTTAGTACCTTTTTCAGGGTAGTAGCCAATGACTTGCTCATAACTGAACGATCTGCTCCGGTGTCCACCAATGCTACTAGCTCGTTGTCAACCTGCACAGGTATATCGGAACAAACCACAGCGTCACCGGTTGGTCGTCGACGTTTCATTGGAGGGTCTTCAGCGCTTCGATGGTCAGCGGCCCCACCCCCGAGGTCGCTGCCCTTAGTTTTCCCGGACGGATGGGCTCGGAGAACGGCGCCGCGAATATTGTGACGGGCTTGGACTCGAAGAGCGGCGTCGCATCAGTGACGGTGATCGGTTTTCGCGCCGTCGCTGCTGAAACTCATTTCGACGTTCGGCCAGGTTTATATGTGGCTTGCCTCGCCGCAATGGAAACATAGAGGTAGCTGATCCGGCGTGCGCCACTCGTCGTTCTTGCGAGGCCGCCGTGCCTCATCAACAGTCAGCATGGCGCGGGGTCGGAGGCCCACTGTCGTTTGCGGTGTTGCGGCGGCAAGTGTTGGGGCAACGTAGCGATCTGACTCCCTCAGGGCTGCCGCATATGAGACAACCTGGGTCTGTTGTTGCGGGACCCCGTACGGCTCCTGCGGCACACCATACTGCCTTTGTGGTGCTTCATACGTTTCGGGCGCTCCAACAGCTTGCCTGACTTCGCGGCATATAGCCTCCGCGAGGGGCATGGAGGCTTGAAGCTGCTGGACTCCATGCAGCTTTTGGAGTTCCTCTCGGACGATCGACCTGACCAACTCCCGGAGTTCGCCGTTTCCTTGCTCCACTGAAGGGCCGTCGCTCTACATAAAAGTGATGTCCCGGTACTGCCTCGCTCTATAGAGTAGTGGCCTTTGAATTGCTGTGGCCCCAGCCAGAAATGCGCTGACACACTGCGGAGGATTGCGCACCAACCCAGCAAATACATCCTGCTTTACACCTCGCATAAGGTGTCTCAACTTTTCCTCAGACATAGCCGGGTCTGCGCACCGGAAGAAGCGAGCCATGTCTTCTACGTACATGGTGACGCTTTCATTTGGCCGTTGGTTTCTAGCTTGACGCGCCGACTCAGCGTTTTCCCGACGATCCGTGCAGGCGTACGTGGCCAAAAACCGGCGGCGGAACTCGTTCCACGGCGTCAACGTGGCCTCGTGGTTTTCAAACCACGTGCGAGCTGACTCTTCTAAGGCATAGTACACGTTGTGCAGCTTGTGTTGCTCGTTCCATCCATTAAAGTTCGCAACGCGTTCAAGTTGGTCGAGCCAATCTTCTCCGTCCTCGAAAGAGTCCCCATAGAAAACTTTTGGTGTGCGGGGCTGGTGTACCACGAAGTAGTAAGGTGCCGTACCGGTACCGGAGGTCACAGTGCTGGCGTCCAGCGCGGCCATCCTTGTTGGTCTGCTGGTCATAGGCTGGAATTCTACCGGTAACCCTCGCAGTCGCCGGCTGGTGCGTTCGTGGACGGGTGTCAACTCCGTGGCTGAGCTTGTTGCCGGGCCTGGGGGGTGGATGTAGAGCGCAATTGTTCGTACCCAGCACCTCCACCAGTTTTGTAGCGACAAGACGTTGCACGGGTGGATTACAATGAGTTTATTGAGGCGAACGTGTGCCCACAACGTAAAACGCCGACCGTTTCGAACGTCTCCCCACCAGCGTCTCCTCCAAAAAACTAGCCCCGCCACACGAGCGCGCATTCCACGTGGCTTCGTGGAACAGCGCCACGAGAGCGTGCTCCCAGTGACGTAGAGGCCCATTGTGGGAAAGCTTTCTTCGCGGCAATATATAGGTAAAGGCCCATGCAGTCTATCTGCCCAGAAAGGTTCAATAAAGCAAGAGCTAACTGGAATACATTTAGAGAGACATCCAAACTACACCGCACATCCTTAGGACACCTAAACGTCGAAGACGCTACCTGACGAAATAATTTAGTGCTGTTAGAGGTATGATTCCTTGCTGCGATTACCATCTTTCATTTTTTTCAAGAGTATAAATAAGAGGTGACTATATTGTGAATTAATTACTATCCTCATCATACGCGTCAAGCGTATTCTTATCTTGTGCACAGTTCCGTTATGATAGAAATATTTTTTGGGTTTTTATTTTTTGTTTCATCTTGTACCCTCACATTATTTGTTATTTATATATTCCTTATTTTTCTCTCTTGCTTGTTGCCGTATGTGCATATATAGCGTGTGTGATTTCATGGGATATGTATAACTATATAATTAATTATTTATTTATTTACTCTCAAGGCCAAAGCATTACAGAGAGGAGCGGGTACACATCGTACAAAAAAACAAGAAATACAGCAGATCAAAATTATATGCACACAATGGCAGTCTGAAAAGTTTCATAAAAAGGACTGCGTGATGTGAAAAAGAGGCAGGGTGGTTGTAACAACAATGTTCAACATTGTTGCGTCTTTGAAAGACGCACACACACACACAAAGAAAAGCTAACAAGAGAAAACACAGCGTAACTGAAATGGCGAATTTACGCGAAATGGTTGCGCGGGGAATTTTTAAACAAAGTGACGTCAGTGATAGCAGCGATAGGGGCTGATAGGTGGTTCTTCTCATTTGCAGTTTTCGGGATGAATGCTTCAAAGTACAAATTTGTGTGGGCGCTGGGAACGCCCACTTTAAACTGATGGTCGTGGCGTTAGGAAACGTAAAATGGGGGCTGGAAAAGAATATTGCTAAGAGACGGGATACAATGGAAGATCTTTTGGAACAGGCAAAGGCAAGAGATTTTACGCCGCAATGACAGAGTGGGTAAGTGAAGATTGGCTTTCATCGAGTAACACTGGACGTACGATGGAAGTTTGACATGATAAAACGGGCACTGCGATTTTGAATCGCCTCGATGCTGTCAGCTAGGCAATTAGTATGTGGATCCCAGACTGATGACGCGTACTCGAGTTTGGGTCTGACTAATGTTTGATAAAGAAAAAGTTCAAGGTTAGTCGGAGCCAAAAAAAAGTTTCTGCGCAGATAACCTAAAGTGCAATTCGCGTTATTTGTAATCTAGTCGGCATGTGAATTCCAAGAGAGATTGTTAGACATATACACGCCAAGGTACTTGTAGGACGAAACCAGATCGAGATTGGTTTGGTTAATTGTGTAGTCGCACGGTACGTTGTGAGAAATACGACGGGAAATTCGCATAGCCTTACATTTAGTAACGCTTAGCTTCATTAAACATGCGTCGCATCATGATGAAATGTGATGCAAGTCTGTCTTAAGGGCAAGATTGTCTGCGCTAGTCCGGATTTCCCGGTAAATTACAGTCAACAGCAAATATTTTGATAGATGACGAAATGTCATTAGGTAAGTCGCTGATGTAAATAAGAAACAGTAAGGGACCAAGAACTGAACTTTGCGAAACGCCGGACGTTACAGGGCTAGTCGTGGAACAGTTTTTGTTAGCAGTTACAAACTGGGTGCGGTTAGATAAAAAACATTCAATCCACTTTAAGACGTTAGCATCGATATTTAGCATGTTTTGTTTCAGAAGAAGTAACTTGTGGCAGACGGTACCAAAGGCCTTTGAAAAATCTACAAAGATACAATCAACAGTAGGTGAACGATCAGCGGCAGACAATAAATCGTTAGTGAAGGCCAGAAGCTGTGTCTCACATAAATAACATGTCGTAAACCCGTGTTGTTGAATGCTATAGAAAGCTTTACTTTCAAGAAAACTTACGACGTGAGTGAAAATTACGTGTTCGAGAAATTTGCTTGGTACACTGGTTAGTGAAATTGGGGCGAAAATTGATGATGATGATGGTTGGATGTTTATGGCGCAAGGCCAACTGGGGCAAAGAGCGCCAAAACAATAATCATATATGAGGGGTGAAACCTTAAACACTAAGAAAAGTCAGCAAAAACAAAAGTAAAATTACAAAACGACAATGAGCATGGCTGGTGTATAGGGCCAGGGAGTGATCACGCGTGGTATGAAATGAGGTCTAAAAATTGAACTTCCTCTAAATATTTAAAAACGCACTTGATAGAAAACACGGATCGTCAGACAGGAAAAACGCTGGGTGTAGTGGGACGTGTAGTCTGTATAGCTGTTGGAAGTGTTTGCGTCGTGTTGTGTGAAGTATGTATGTGTGTTTACATTTATTGGCGCAAGGGTAACTAACCCCCGTATTCTGAGTCCCTCCTCCACTCGAGCCTCCACTCGAGAGGACCCTTGAAAGCGAGTTTCGGTTTCATAAACTGACCTCCACTCGACTGGCTCCTCCGCTGGAGGCGCCACTCGGCGATTTGGAGGAGCCACTCCAAGGTGGCGTCTGTGCTACCTTGAAGCGGCCCTCCAGTACTGTTTTCAAGATGGCCGACTACGACCCTCTCAGTTCAAGCCGGCTGTGCTCGCTCGCCTCTTTCGCGGAGTTCGCGGAGTGGGTACTCCGCGTTGACGAGGAATTGCACGAAGGCTTGGAGGTTTTCCGCTCCGTGAATGTGCCCTGCCAGCGTATGCGAGACCGGTCGAATCCCCTGGAGCACTTTACCGAGGGTGAATTTATGTCGCGGTATCGCTTTACGAAAGAGACCGTGGTGGAACTGCTGAGATGCCTCCCCTTCGAAGAAAACACCAACAACCGCGGCCACCCACTACCTCCTGCACTGCAGCTACTGGTGGCGCTACGGTTTTATGGTGCTGGGACCTTCCAAGTGGTGTCGGGGGACCTCGTGAACGTGTCACAGCCAACAGTCAGCCGTGTAGTGAAGCGTGTGTCGGAGCTAATAGCGGGGCACGTATTTCGGTGCACCGTGAAGTTTCCTGCGACAGCCGATGAACTGCGAGATGTCTGCGCAGAATTTTATCGCATCGCGAAGTTTCCGGGGGTAACGGGGTGCATTGACTGCACCCACGTTCGTATCAATTCACCTGGTGGCCCGAACGCTGAAGTGTACAGAAACCGGAAAGGATACTTCTCTATAAACGTGCAGGTATGTGGTTCTTTATTGTCTTTATCTTCACCGTTCGTTGTCATGTATCGCAAGCCATCACCTTTTTATTAAGATGCCACACGTATTGATGACACGGCTAGCGTAATCTCCTCACGTACAGTGTGTCGTAGCAGACGATCGCCGCAGTGAAGCGAGCGCGCGTCGTCTGCTCCAAAAGGCCGTTTTTTTTTTTTTTTATTACTATCCGACTCGCGCTGCGAAGCTCCGCCCCTCTCCAAGTGCCTGTCGCTTCGTGCTCGTCTGCTACCTCCCGCATGCGTTCGGCCAAGCGGGCTCATTTGTACCGCGTTTGCCGTGGTGGCATTGCACTTACATACGCAACACTTTGTAAAATGAACGCTATGTCGGCTTTGAGCTGCCGAAGAGCGACGAACAAATATTTAAGCGCTCACTGTGGCGGCAATTCAAGGAGATGATATGCATTTGAGACAGCGCATGCAGACTCCCGCTACGCATCATAAGTATCACCACGTAATGCGTAATACTGGTACCCGCGTAATTTTAGTGACAAGGAGATGTTCATGAGCGAAGCGAAATATCCCCCTATTTCATAGATACACGAAGCTAGCTGTCGTGTACTATAGCGGCACAACCTATGCGCGACGCCAGCCAGCGCCTGCCTTGTGTGGCGAAGACGGCGCACAGTGTCTTTTTTGCGTGTGCTGGGACCGTGTCCATGTGGAAACTCATGCTTTCGCTGCTATCCTGTCATCCGTCACCATAACGCACATTTGTTTCCACAATCCGTGTTAGGCGTCGTCGTTTCTAAAGCTAGCATGTTTATCGCATCAATGCGTTGCGGTGAAACGGACCCGTAGGCTGCTCAGCAAAAGGCAACTGTTGTGGCCTTCCGTTTGAAGTGGCCACGGCCTGTCGTTTTTTTCCGTAAACACCCACCTATCTTCCTTGCAGTCTCTGCTATTAAACTTTCACACTTCATGCTCATCTTCTGCTTCGGAATATCTTACGAAAACAAAATCACAGCCCGCTGGAGAAAGTCCGGCACAAAGCGTGGTCTTTTTTGATTCGTATGTCCTTTACAAACCTTGTATTATTTTTGCGCGTGTTGCCATGTCATTTTACTGGACAGAAATTATCCCTGTGCTTAGCACTCGTAGACTTTAAGGGGTGGCATGAATGCTGTGGAATAAGTCAAATAACTGTAGCACTTTTTCCATAAACAGGGACGGAATCAGGGTACTTGTGTGGTGCCCTGTCGAATAATATTGAATATCGAATACATGCTAAAAGATAGTGAATGTGCGCGGCATATATTCTTCTGAACAGTTGTGCTGGGTGGAGGAGGAGTAAACTGTATTTGTCGACTTTTTTTCAGGCCATCACTGGGCCCAAGCTGCAATTTTTTTATTTGATTGCCAGCTGGCCCGGTTCCGTGCACGACAGTCGAATTTTCGACAACAGCCGCGCACGTGTGCAGTTTGAGACCAAGCGGCTGCCTGGTGTCCTCCTTGGTGATGCGGGCTATGCTTGCATGCCATTCCTGCTGACACCTCTGGCCAATGCAGGCCCGGCTAACAGCCCAGAAGGCAGGTGCGTGTATTCAGATACAGTGTAAAGAAACGCAGCATTACGTCAACATCCCCACTTATGTGTGCGCATTTATAAATTCGAATATCAGTTAGGTAGCTGTACCTTCAAGTTGTTTTTTATAACATTGTACAACTCCCGGCGACACTCCTATCAACAAATTATTTTTATCTCTCAGCATCCCCATAGCTGGTTTTGTACCGGTAATTATATCCACCCAAGATTTGTCCCTGAAGCAAACTTTTGTGCACAAAACTGCATAACATACATGACGCACATGAACCACACAGTCATTCCAGGAATTTCTTGGAAAAACAGCCGAACCACTAACCAAAGTTAGCATTCCAGCATGTACTGTAATAAACAAGTAATCTCGCGGTTTTTACGCTTGGTGCCTTAAAATGTCAAGACAGCATTGAGCCAAGCACAACTTCAACTACTGGTGGATAAACTTTGCAAAATACAAGCTTATCAGATATGTGTGTGTCACAGGTACCAGGCATCCCACATCCGGACCCGCAACAGCATCGAGAGGGCGTTTGGAGTGTGGAAGCGCCGATTTCCGTGCCTAAACATGGGACTACAACTGAAGAAAGAAACCTCCGTGACAGTGATGACCGCCTGCGCAGCTCTGCACAACCTTGCCATTCTGCGGAAGGACCCTGAGCCACCTACTGCACCTGCGCAGCAGCACCAAAGGTGGCAGCAGCCAGAAAGTACGCCTCAAGGGGACACTGTCAACGGGGCTCGTGCTAGGGCGAGGCTCATAGACAGGGCCTTCCGCTGAGCCTCCTAATTTTGAGCCTGCAAGAGTGCGAAATGCAGCAAGAATTTTCATTGACAAACACATTTGTGCACATCTTCCATATTTTATTGTATACATTTGCTGCTGTGTTTTATACTTTCACGTGTGACAAAAAATAAAGTGTTTCAAACCCAGAATTGTGTTACGACAAAGTGAGGTGAAACGTTCGAGACAGTCACGAAAGGTGTGCCTGTATACACTTGCATGGACAAATCGCTGTTGTGCCCAATATTCATTCACCACTGTGCACAACAGCCGATAAAAACTTTGGCACAACGTGCTATAATCATAGGTTCACTATGACTTGTGTACACCAGAAACGCTTACTATTTAAAAACATGAATGAGTGTATCTTTGCATCGTTCATAACAATGTGCCTACACCTGGCCGGGAGTTTACAAAAAACGTTTTGGGAAAGAATCAGCAGTACTTTGTTGTATAATAAATGCTGCTCAGGGTAGCCTTTCGTAGTAGTCAACATTTACACTAAGCAATCACCCTTCACTCAGACAACGCTGGAACCTTGCTTTCACTACAGACATAAATGGCACAGAAACTGGTTTAGTGGGGTAACAAATACGTTTACACGTTTTCCTTGACCTCATTCTACCTGCTAATGAATACGATTCACACGGCATCTCCTCTAAACAAGCCAAACGGGCAGCATATCTAACTGCCACAAATACTGTGTGGTATCCTCACTCTTAAACAAAAACTTTGTGCCAGAATGGTGGTTTACGTATGCAGAGGCAAAATGCCATGCCTGAAAAGTCAAATGAGCACCACAGCCAAGCAGCCACTAGCAAAAAAAAATTAGTGCATGCTAGAAATTGGGGCACGTGTTTCATGAAACCTAACGCAATTCTCCACATCACTATCACCATCATCAGCCTGCTGAGGTCCTCTTCAGAATGAGGACCTCTCCCGTTGACCATCAGAAGTGGACACAAAATTAACAGTTCGCAAATGCGATGAAAATGCAATGTCAAACGTAGCAAACACAGATGTAGCAGAGAACTCTTTCTACAAGCAAAAAAAACGCAGTGTACCAGAAGAAAGTGGCAAAGAACAGCATAGTTCAATGTAACGGCAAAAGAAGTGCAACTCGCAACTCAGCAGAAGGCAAAAGAGTGCAATTCACAGCCTAAAAAAAGGAAAAAAGAAGTGAAACTCGCACTTGCACAGATAATTGTAGCAGGCGTCCAGGCCCTCGTCAGTGTAATGAACCATTGCGACAGCCCCACGGCAGTACAACTATATGAAGCAACCTATGTGGAACAGGTAACGGCGACAAGAAAGTAAGCGAAGTTTGGCACTAAAACGTAACAAAAAAAAAATGCAATGTACTGCATAACGAGAACAAATTACGACACGTGGTACACTGTCAAGAATGCAAGAGCCAGCCAGGCCTCTGTCCATGAAATGCTAGTGCAGTAAATCATTGTGTCAACTTTACAGTGCTGTACGAAATGAAAACAAAAGGCTAAATGAGGGCTCAACTGAAACAAGACAGGGTTCAATTAGCCGTCCAACTGCCTGTTTAGGGCTGCCAGCTGCGTCTGTTTGATTTTAAGTTCAAGGCGGGCTGTCTTCCGCTCAATTGTCTGTTTCCACTCTTCGTGATGCATTTGCCGCTTCAGTCTTGCCACCTCCAAGTCATGCAGCTCCTGCCGTCGCTCCTGCTCCTTCTCGATTCCCCGAGCGCGGGCCTGCGCCTCTTCCTGAAGCACCCTTTCCATGGCTGCAATGCGGTTTTCAGCCGCACTCGACCGAGCAGCTCGAGCGGAAAAGGGCTCAGCAATGTCCAGCACTGCTGCTTGTGCTCGGGGAACAGATGGCTCAGCCAGGGGAGGAGGAGCCACTGCGGTTGAAGGAGTGGCCTGGGACGCAGGCACTGCGAAGAGATCACGCCTTGAGCTCGGTCCAGGCAAAGGCGCTGTTGCCTCAGTTGGAGCTTGTGCAAAGTCTGCATCTGCAAAGTCGAAACACAAAAACCATGGCCTCTGTAGTGGCAGGCGAACGGCACGGTCAGGTAAGACTGCACAAGGTACCAGCTTGCTGCGTAAAGCAAAAGCTCAGCCTACGTCAGGTTACACAACCATGCAAATGACAAGTCTCATTGCATTAGCAAAACCGCAGGTATTTTAAAGAGCTGACACAAAAACTTTCAGCCATGGGGTAGAAACAAAAAATTCTGGGAGACATACCTCCCTTTGTGGCTTAGCGATGGCAAAAGCATTATGGCCGAATTATGAAACTGATCTAGCACTACTGTGTGTGCTTCCATTCTTTCGCAGCTGTGGTTGCTGTAGATGATGCAGAGTGTATGTTTGCATACACCGTACTGATTGCTTTGTAAAACAGGCGTCGCATGGAAGGCAGGATGCATTTTGTGCGAAGTAATAACATAAAGCCTCCTGCACTGACACATGGCCAATAGTGCGCTTGTGTCGTTTCATTGCCGCCATCCCCATCTTCCTTCTGCGACAATTTCTCTCTTTTGTTTGCTTCGGCATTCAATCTTGTTGTTTGTACAGATTCTCAATTAGTGGGAGTGTGCTTTGCTACTGATGTAATTCCTACTTGTGGAATTACTGTGCTCTGAAGTGCCTCCAGTATTACTGCATGTATGTGAGAGAAATGTACCTTAGTTGAAGGCCTGGAACCCTTTGGTACATATAGGTTCATTCGTTAAAAAGTATCCACGCATGGTGGTTCACAGCTTCGGGGTCCATCTCACATTCCAAAAGACCCCGGTAGAAGTCACGAACAAGCTCAAAATGAACAGTTTTATTTTTGAACTCGAACAATTACTTCAGTTACAGTTCTTGAGGAATGTGGTTTTAAGTCGAGCTTTTCTTAAATCCCTTTTTAATTGTTTCGCCACTAAGACCTATTTTTTGAGCCCCATGGGAGAACGATTTTCTAGCAACATAGAGCACTTATTTGTTCTGCAATAACATGCAGAGAGCAAAAGCCATCACAAGGTGATACCAGCGAAGCTGCAAACCTGATTAACTCTTTCGCTGCCGCGCCTATCGAAATCGATAAATTTGATTGCTACTTTTGGGAGAGCCATTTCATAGCGTTCCACGCGTTTCTCGAACAAGTAAAGCTGTTTGGAGTTACATCAGAAAATGGCCTTTCAAAATCAGTTTTGTTTTCATTTTTGCTACGGAAACGTGATTTTTGACACGCTTTTGAATCACCTGGGTGTGGAAAAGGAGCGTGGTCATCGCGCGTCACTGCTACAAACGAAGAATGCGTGCAGCTCGTAATTACTCTGCTGCTTGTTTTTTGCTACCAGGCCGTGAATGGGGAACTAGCAAACGATTTTCAAGCGTCCAGTTCGCGCTCTGACAGTAATAATCCCAGAAGTCGTCTGAAAATGTCAAGCAGTGCCTGGTTGCAAAGCTACTTTATGGTTTTAGGCATTTTATTTCCTTTGCGCACGTTGTTCTAAGTACTGTGGTAGTTCTACTTACCCCAGGACCATTCGCAAACAGCTTACAACAGTTTCGGTTTCGTTTCTGCATCACGAAATTCCTATTTAGCGCTACTACGCAGTTACCCAACCTCAAGGCTACCTGCCATGGCGCCTGAAGCGTCCGCGACTGATCCTCGAACAAAGCACGGCGCTCCTGCTTTCCCCCACCCTAACCCCATTTCTGCGATAAGAAATTCAGATGCAAGTCAAAAGGTCACACCCAGTCGCCAGATATCTGTTCCACTGAGGACAGCGCTCCAAACCGGCCTTACACTGCCAGCTGTTGGCCTTCCAGTTTCGTTTCCATGGAAGTTCCGGGTGTCTAATGTTGCTGCTTAGTTGAACTGTCTATTCCGACGGAGTCTCCAAGAAGTTGCTGTACTGCTTCATTTGAAAATGTTAGGTGGCGCTGCAATAGAGGAGGCTCGTTGTGCTGATCTTTTTCATTGCGCAACTGCTACTCGGCCAAAGATCGCAGGGCACGATTCTAGCTCACCGTACCCCATTTTTGCGAGCAAGGCTACAATTGTGAGTAAGAAGATGATAATAAAGCTCAGCTTTATGTTTTGAGAGATAACTGACCGCGAACGACAACAAGCATCAGCCACGGCGTTCCGTTTTCAACTTCATGCATGTTTTTTTCCACATCGCGTGCTAGTCCCAAATATTGTGCTCGCTGTAAATGAAAAGTCAGCCATTGACATGATGTTGTTACGTTATGTGGGGGCAAATTGGTGCCTCTGATAATGACAAACCGCCAGGTTTATTCCAGGAAACCACCCGAAAGTGCACATTCTGAATTGGAGGTTTGGCTTCACTGCATGCCACGAGCACCGTGCATGCTAACATTTTTTTTTAAATCTGACAAACTGTTCCGCGCAAGTCGACATTTTTTTCTAGGGCGTGTTTTTTAACTGTTTCCCTACAAAATGCATAGTCTAATTTTTTTTCTTCTACCGGTGGTTTGATAAACACAATTTCTTTTTTTAGCATTTTTTTCGACAACGTGACAAAAATTTTGATTTTGATATTTTTTTTTAAACTATGATTATAAAAACTTTTAAAAAACTGCTGTTTTTTAAGGCCGTTAAATAATTTGCATTTTGTGTTCCTGCAATTAGTGCCTAACCAATTTTTTAGCAGGCAAAAACATGTTTCCTTGGACCCCTAAAATTAGTCAATTTTCCGGCGATAGCGAAAGAGTTGAGCTAAGCTGTACCACACACCTATTCGGAAGGCCATTCAGCAGTGTAGGCAGACGCAATCTTTTTCCCATACCACCAGGAAGCCCCACCTTCAACTAATACTTCTTGCAAAGCTTCTGTATCCCAGAATTACAACTGTACCTTTGTTCGTCCAAGCATACTACAATTGTGACTGCAAAGGTGCACATAAATTGTTCGCCGTTCTGAACGACGCAAAGCATGAATTATTATACCACTTCGTGGGTGAAGCACTTATCAGAATGAGGCTACATGAAATTATAGATGCTTCTAACCTGCCTCAACTTGTGCTTTAGGGGTCCATATATACTCAATTCTGCTATGCTGAAATACTGTAGTTACAACAGCGCCGTTTCATGAACGCCTTCTCTCCCAAACAGCGTGTTTGCAAACACAGCTGGGGCAAGGTTAGGAAAAGCAAGGCAGCAACTCCAACGAAATGTACTTGCGCAAGGGCTTTGCTTACATTTGTAACGGTATGCAAGTGGCTAGTGAATGCAACACAAAAGGTGACTCCTTTGACGGTACGTGCATTTTTTAAACTCTGAAGAACTTTGGTGCCACTGCTATGAGATTTCTGCTACAGTCAGATACTGAGCTGGTGTAGGTTAGCTTGCAGCCCATTATTACAGCCCATTTTGCAGTCAAGGCAAAGGTGTGCTTCATCAAACTGTTAAACTTGGTAAAAAATATTTTATAAGTTTACTTTTGTTTAAAACAACTCCAGTACTGGCTCGCAAGCACCAGCTTGTCCGCCAGAAGTAGGGTGAAGACCATGCTAGAGAGGGAAGCGCTCTGAACCTCTTACCCATAAAAATGCACAACTCCCCAAAATCTGTTCACAGTAGCACCAGAGGTGGATTTTCCTTGCACGTATTTAAGATTTTGCCCTGAAGAGCACTGCAGGTGCATTTTTTCTCAGGCGACGCAAAACAGTGTACACGTGAACGTATCGAAAGTGCATCTCTTTTACAGCGTACAATCTCGGGCAGTTCATTATGATGGATAAAAGGGTTCTTTTACACAGTCGCTCACTCACAAATATCACACTTACACCGCATGCACACGATAAATGCACAGCTCTTAAACCGGTACACTCCAAGCGAAACTTGGCTATGCATTTTAGAGATAATTCTAAAGGGGGAATGGACAAAGCATGAGCAAGGCCTAGGTTTTCAGAGTGAGCAATTCGCGAACCTTAGGTGTTAGTGCCACAGACAGTTCCTGATAAACAGTGACGAAGTTAACCGGTTATGAATTATGTTCTTTTCACCTCCAGGCTTAAGTACTCAGGGAGCGTTTAGCTGTTTTCATTCAATGTGAGCGCCGAAACAACCTGTGGCACTTACGTAGTACATGTTGACGTGTAAGTTTCACTAATTTCTTACAATCCTTAACAGATACTGCTTCCAAGTTAGTGCTATGGATGTAGCTTTCCTTCATGATCACAACCACTGCAGCGCTTCTTCATGTAACCTAAGCCACTGAAGTTCACCTTTTGCACATGAAGTAAAGTGGCACTAAAGCACCGCAGCTAATGTCAGTGAGTAACAATGCAACTTCAGATGTCCAAGTTTCTGGGCATGTATTAGAATATGAGGCAGCAAAGCTTTCAGTGAGCACAGATTGCTCATTTTTACACTTTGCAGTTGTGCACGCACATGATCAGTGGGTGGAAGCGAATTCCTTTTGATTTTTTCATTACACATACACAATTCGTCGGCCATAAAAACAAGCTCTGCTCTTGATCTGCTAGCCACAGTGTTGTTCCTTGTAGCACGCAGACTCAAGTGCAATCAGTACGTAGTCTTTCCATGAACACAGCTTGTGTTGAAACTGAACACTTGCCCTTTGACCTTTGTTTCGGTTAGTCGTACTGTCCCTCCTACAGTTTATGCCACACATTTGCGAAGAAAACACCTTCGCAAAACAGCACCTTTATTATCCACCCTCCATTAGCAGCGTGCACAACTTTCTACAACTTCTGCTAGTAAAACTTTAAAACTTCCTTTGACCCCTGCACTCACCTGAACTGGCATGTCCGTCGGCAACCATCGTTTCAAAAATGGCAGCAGGTGGCAGTGAGAGCACTGCCTCACCCCGAAAACCACCATCACTGTCATTTTGGTTTTCCACTCGTGTGTCGAGGTGCGCAGCAGCAGCCCCAACTTGCGCCAAACCGGGGCTTACTGGCCGGCAGGTCCGAGGGAGATTGCCTGCAGATGTAATGAGTGCATGTGAATTATCACTAATGCATAGAAATTTCCTTACAAAAGCAAGTGTGCTAGACAAACATAGTTTTCTACACTTGTACACACGGCATTCTTTTAGCTTGCCGAGTTCATGCAATAAGTGCACTATTCACATATGTATGCGCATTTCTAAAAAAACATTTTAAATTTTGCCTGCTGCCCTCAAGGAGTGCTCGCTCACTGGTGTAGGAGCAACTAGCTGCAATACCAATGCAATTTATGTTGACAGGGCAACGCAGAAGACCCCTCACTATAATTAAATAAACGAAAAAAAAACTTATTGGGCGGCAAGTGTCCATTACACAAGAGGCACATAGTGCTTCCATTCACATTTGATTCAGCATCATCCCGCTTTATGTCCAAAAAAGCTAAGTGGAGTTGCCCTGATGCCCAGGCGCAACCAATTGAGCGTGATTGTTGGCACAACCATTCTTTCACTTTTCCCCCCATTGTTTATGCTGCCGCTTGTGACATAACAAGAGAGGGCTTGTTTTTTGGTGTCAGCTTTCATTACACCTCTCGACGTATTTTTTATACCCACACAACCTTTATCTTTGGGTTGTTTTTTTTTATTTTAAAGTAACTGCTTGATGGAGGTAAATTCAAATACATTTTTGCAGTGGTTTGGTGAAGCAATGATGCGTTTTTGTAAAGTTGTTACACTATTCTCTTCTTTCATTTTCATTTATTGGCATTTTAATGTGGTTTTTGTTTGTCTAAGATTAGTTCGAACATTTTATGTATTCTGATGTATGCTTTAATTGCTTTTATGCCTGCGCGTGTGTAGTCCTTGCAGTTAAGGGACAACATTTCACCATTGTGCATGAAGCATAGAGGTTACGCTGGCCACAGAAATCTACACTTCGTAGGTATTAGCTACTATGGTGCCTGTTGGTCTCACCTGACAATGCGGTGCTAATTTACACTCAATACATATCCACGTAACGACGTTCGTCACAATTACGTTGTCATCCTTATCTCGGCTGCTTAGCCCTTAACGGCTGTTGGGACAGTCAGTGCCTTATCACTGCGACAAGCGGAGGAATGAGCGAGAGTAGTTCTGATGCGCAGAACGATCCCACCAGCTCCAGTCATCTGCTAGGCCGTCCCCGCAATGAAGATATACGAGGCTGAGCATTAGCGGAAAGGTGTTGCGTCGCGCTTGCGGGAATAGCCTTCCTAGCAAAAATTCCGATAGAGATTCTTATACGCGTATATGCTTGTTGCCACTGATAAACCTCTCACTCTGTATTAGTCTAGTAGGTCTAACAGTGTGTATTATTAGTCTGTCAGGTCTATTAGATTGTATTAGTCTGATAGGTCTACCACAGTGTACTAGTTCTACCATAACCAGTGGCAAGTTCGAACACAGCAATGAAACATGGCAACACATTTCATTATCACGGTACGCAGGCAAATTCCCCTGGCTGACAGAAATCTGGCTAAATAATTTATCGATACACAAGTGCGTAACCTGATTACGAACGAACGAATAAATTGCAATGCGAATCCTCAAAATAGCCACAACATGCAATCAGAAAAGCTCAAGTCAAACCTGTATGGTCCAGCCATAGGTACACATCGAGCGCATTAACAGCCGATTGAACACCACTCCCATTGTAATGCAACTTCAAAACGGCATTCACCCTTCCGCAGCACGCGATTAGAATGGAGTCTCTTCTTCGTGAGGCATTCCCAAGAGAATGAACAAAGGCGTCCCAAACGGCGAGGTGACGGATCACAGATGGGTCGGGCGGCGGCACGGATCATATTTGTCAATGTTAGGCGGGCGCTAGACACATCGCCAACACTTCTCCATGACGTGATGCGCACGTTTTCTTCGATGTCAAGCGTACGTTACACAGCATGGCAGAAGGCGCAATGACGTCCGAAGCGGCGCGGTGCCGGGTCCAAGATGGGTCGCGCTGCGGCCTAGTCCATGCTTTCCAAAGTCATGCGGGAGTTAGACACATCTCCAGCACTTCTCGATGACGCGATGCGCACGCGTCAGTTGCGAAATAACGCTACAAGCCGTTTGCTTCTAGCCGTATTCTTCCCGAACGTACACACACACCAACCCCGCTTTCATGATGTCGCCATATTGGCTACCCATCCAAGAGCAGGGCATGGCTTGGCTTGACTTCGCTGCAGTTTTTCCGGTTTAGATTTCGTGCTCATCTTGCGGCCTCGCAGGCGCACAACTCGTAGCTCCCATCAGTTCTCTTCATTTCTGATAGCAGCGCATTTTTTAGGAACGAAAGTGAACAAAAAAAATGTTGACCTATTTTGCATCATAATTTGGTTAAAGATTTACGGATATGTGCCAGTGAACAAAACACCGGCGCCGTGAACAATTTTTTCTAAATGTTATTGGCAAAGACAATACATGCTACCAGAGATTGCATTAATATTGACAGCAGGGTATCCAACTGCATGCAAGCCTCGATCTTATATACGCGTACACAAACACTTGCCGCTCTCACTAGTGCCCCATATACTACCCTGTTGTCGAAGAAGTTTGCCTTGGTTTTCTTCCCCACTCCTCTGTCCATGGGCAGCGCGCAGTGTTTAGTCGAATTTCGCAAATAGAGAAAACGACGAGGTACTTACCAGTGGCGAATCGTTCTCGGTTCTCTCCTGCCTGCCTCTTCTTCCAGCGCGTCTTCTCGTTGTCCCACAGTTTTCTCAGTTGGATTACTGTTACTCGCCTGACTCCCTCTTGCGCATTGTATTCCTGTGCTATTCTCTCCCACGCTTGCTCCTTCAGCCTGTTCGCGAAGTTTGTCGACTCCTTGGACTCGACAATGGCGCGGTACCGTACAACCAGTGTGCGGCACATTTCGCGCTCGTCAGGCGTGAACATAAACCGCCTTACAGTACCAGCATTTTCCCTATCGCTTCCTTCGAAATCGCGGCTCGCATCCGGAGTGGGGGCGTTGACATTCATGATAATCTTGTCAAGAGACAGGGGCACTCGACGAAATCGGCGGAGCAGCCGAGGCACTAAAGCAGACGACACGAAAACGAAACAGAATTGTGCAGTGTGGCCAGACCAGAAACAGTTCTCTAGTTGTGTCATTCTTGTGCTCCGCTTAATCAAAGAAAGTAATATCGCTTGACGTGCCTGTTTATTTCTGTAAAAGAATATAAAAACGTTGTAAAGCTACATTTTTGAGGCGTAATTTCATGTCTTCAATAGAAATTTTCAATAACCTCGGCCCCAGATGCCTTTCGCTGCTCCTCCGAAAGTGCGATCTCGAGGGTCCCTCCAAACGAAGGATTTCCTCGAAGGGTCGGCGTCACCGCGTTTATGAAATGCGTGGAGACCTCGAGTGGAGGTGTTGCCGTATCCTCCACTCTGTCGAGTGGAGGAAGAGCTTTGAGTGGAGGAGGGATTCAGAATATGGGGGTAAGACCAAAGAGCGCCAAAACTATGTCGCGTCGTTTTTCATAGTGAGGTTTGTGCTTAAAATATGTATGAAATGAGTATGATATATCTTAAAATATTGTATATATGTGTGTAGACGGCCCGAAGACTAAAACATGGAGATGTTCATGATAGCAGATGAAGGGGACTATGGATAGAACATGACTGTATCTTGAGCCGAAGAGCTTGGTACATGAACGGGCCCCTCTTAGGAAACGTCAGGGCCTTGCTCAATGCTCGTACGCTCTGAGGTCACGCACTGTATGAGATGAGCTTTAAAAACTTGACTTCTGCAAGATAACTTAAAAGAGATTTGATTGCGAACATAGGTTCATCTCCTAAAAACAGTGAACGGTGTAGTGGAATGTTGAAGGTATATATTTTTGGGAAATGCCGTTTTCTGTGCACTCAATTAACACATGGAGGACGGAGAGCCGGTCTCCACACTTGTCGCAAACTGGTGGGAGTGCACCATTCAAGAGATATGCGTGGGTAGCGTAAGTGTGACCTATGCGTAGTCTGCAAATCGATACTTTAATGAATCCGTTTAGTTTTTCTGTTGCATACCTTCCTAGGTGTGGTTTTACTGAGTGGAGTTTGTTGTCTGTGTATGTGTCGCATGTGTTCTGCCAGCATTTACGGATTCCCCTTCGGATCACTGGCTTCAAATCAAGGTAAGGGACCTGCGCTACATCAACACCACTACGGTGGGCCGCCAAAGTGGCGTTCTGGTCGGCAATTTCATTGCCCAGAATGCCACTGTGTCCAGGGATCCAGCAAACAAGTATTTTTAGTTTTAATTTATAAGCAGTCACAAGAGCTATAAAACGGTGATTGAGGACAACATTTTTTACAGGGTTGAAAGGAATCTAGTGCTGTAACCACACTTAGACAGTCTGTGTAGATAATTGATTCTTGTATTTCGTTCTGTGTAATGTGCTCCACTGTGATTAAAATACCATAAGCCTCTGCTGTAAAGATACTGGTATTTCTGTTCAAGGTCCTTGTGCTGGCGAAATCCGGGCCATGTGCAGCACACGACAAAGCGGAAGCAGACTTCGAGGCATCATTGTAAAAGGAGGCGTACGGATATGTGTGTTGTAAATGTAAAAAATGCTGTAAGATCAATTCACGAGGTGCACGGCGCTTATCAATGAGTTTAAAGGATGAGTCGCAACAAATCGCTGACATTTCCCAAGGCGGGACTACATCGGCGATGGAGGTCTTCATGCCCTCATCAAAAGGTACACCCATTTCCTCTGCAAGGCCTTTGACACGCAAGGACATAGGGGCAGGTATCGAGGGGCGTGCTAGATATAAACGGGCAGGCGAAGCGTCGTTCAGAATAGAACTGCACGGGTGATTTTCCATAGACATTGTTCTTATAGCATAAAGCAGTGCTGTATAAGTACGCTGGTGCTCTAGGCACCAGTGGTCACATTCGACATAGAGACTTTGAAGCGGACTTGTTCTGAATGCTCCCGAAGCAAGGCGAAGGCCCAAATGCAGCACTGGGTCTAACATTTTTAGGGCAGTTTTAGACGCGGACCCATAAATTATGCTTCTGTGGTCCATACGTGACCTAACAAAACTGACAAATAGGCGTAGAAGGCAGTCTTTATCAGCACCATCAAACTGATGCGAATAAACTTTTAAAATGTTCATAGTGTTTAAGCATTTTTGTTTGAGCGTCGTTATGTGCGGTATGAATGTAAACTTTTGGTCAAGTATAAAACCTGAAAACTTTTGTTCTTTCTTGACAGGAATTCGTTCTCTGTTCAGTGTGATTTCAGGTTCTGGATGAATTCCACGCTTTCTTGAGAATAAAACACACGTACTTTTATGAGGATTCAGTTTAAAACAATTTTTTTCTGTCCATTTCGCAAGCCTGTTTACGCCTAACTGTATCTGCCGTTCGCATATGGACAGGTTGCATGATCTAAAGCTAATATGGACGTCGTCAACGTACATTGAGTAGGACATTGTGGGTGGCAATGATTTCCCAAGCGAATTCATTTTAACTATAAAGAGAGTACAGCTTAACACTCCACCTTGAGGAACACCATTTTCTTGTGTGTACGTTGCAGATACCACTGTCCCTACTCTTACTCTAAAGGTTTGCTGTGACAAATAACTTTCAATAGTGTTTAACATGTGCCCAGACACACCGAATGCCTTGAGATCAAGCAGTATGCCGTGGCGCCAAGTTGTGTCATATGCTTTTTCCAAGTCAAAGAAAACAGAAAGACAGTGCTGTTTGTGGATGAAAGCATCTTTGACATAACTCTCAAAGGCTACTAGCTGGTCAGTTGTGCTTCGACCTGAACTATAACCTGCCTGACAACTGTCCAGGATGCCGTTATATTCAAGAAAGTGCATTAGCCTTTTATTTACTATTTTTTCAAAAAGCTTTCCCCGGCAACTTGTCGGAGCTATTGGTCGGTAACTGGTAGGTAGTGAGGCATATTTTCCTTCTTTTATATGACAACTATAATAGCTTCAATCCAAGCTCTTGGAAAGTATCCTGCTGCCCAACTTTTATTGAATAGGTGCAGGAGTGTTTGGAGAGTTTCTGTGTGCAGATGTTGAATCATTGTATATGATATCCTGTCTGCTCCCGGCGCTGAAGCTTTACATGTTCCTACGGAAACCAAAAGCACTGTTAGAGAAAATTCAGAGTTGTATGGTTCGTCAGATGTTTTGTTATCCCTAATAGGTTTTTTCTCCATGGATGATTTACACCGCAGGAAAGTATTCGTGTAGTGAGTAGAACTTGAAATATATTGAAAGTGTTTTGCTAGTGCGTTTGCCTGGTCCTCCAGGGTGCCACCCGCACTGCTAACTAAGGGTAGGCTGTGTGTTTTCCGTCCATTAGGCTTTTTAACTCTATTCCATACTTTGCCTGTATCTGTGTACGAATTTATAGACGTCACAAAAGGTTGCCAGCTCTCCTTTTTGGCTTGCTGGCGAATGCGCCTTTCTTGTGCCTTCGCACGTTTGAAGGAAATGAGGTTTTGGGAAGTGGGATACCTGCGAAGGATGCCCCATGCCTTATTTTGAGCCTGCCGTGCATGCCGACACTCCTCATTCCACCACGGCCTCCTAGTGTTAGGTGTGGCACCAGATGTTTGCGGAATTGAGCACTCGGCGATGAAATATATGGGCCGTTATCACTTCACAGGCTTCATTATTGCCCAAATGGCTTAAAGATGTGTATGAAAGCTGAGATAACTGTTTAAATTTCAGCCAATCTGCACCAGATTCCTTAAACCTTTTATGTCAGATGGAACTGTTAGGTCTTTTGTCTATGCCTTTCAGGATGACTGGGAAGTGGTCGCTCCCATAAGGATTATCGTCCGCTCCCCATTCAACAGACGGAACGAGGACAGAAGATCCGATTGCCAAGTCTATGTGTGAGTATGTGTTGTGTGTAGTGTTGTAGTATGTCATCATCATCATCATCATCACCAGCCTATCTACGCCCACTGCAGGGCAAAGGCCTCTCCCATTATTCTCCAATTACCCCGGTCCTGTGCCAACTGTGACCAATTTATCCCCGCAAACTTCTTGATCTCATCTGCCCATCTAACTTTCTGCCGCCCCCTGCAACGCTTGCCTTCTCTAGGGATCCACTCTGTTACCCTTAATGACCAGCGGTTATCTTGCCTTCGCATTACATGCCCTGCCCACGTCCATTTCTTCTTCTTAATTTCTTCTAATATGTCTTTAACACCAGTTTGCTCTCTGACCCTCTCCGCTGTCTTCTTGTCCCTTAATGTTACACCTATCATTTTCCGCTCCATTGCCCGCTGAGTCGTTCTCAATTTAAGTTGAGCCCTCTTAGTGAGCCTCCAAGTTTCTGCCCCGTAGGTGAGTACCGGTAAGATGCAGCTGTCATACACTTTCTTCTTCAGTGACAATGGTACGCTGCTATTCATTATCTGAGAATGTCTGCCATATGCACCCCACCCCATTCTGATCCTTCTAATTATCTCTGCCTCATGGTTGGGATCTGGGGTCACAACTTGGCCTAAGTAGATATATTCGCTTACCACTTCCACTGCCTCGCCACCTGTCTCAAACTGCTGTGCTGTCCCGAGGTTATTGATCATTACTTTAGTTTTCTGCATAATAATTTTCAGGCCAACGGTTCTACTCTGTTCGCCAAGTGCGGAAAGCATGCTTTGCAATTCGTCCCCCGAGTTACTTAGCAAGGCAACGTCATCAGCAAATCTGAGGTTACTGAGGTGTTCTCCATTAACCCTTACTCCCACCTGTTCCCAATCCAATGTTCTGAATACTTCTTGTAAGCATGCTGTGAATAACATTGGAGAGGTTGTGTCTCCTTGTCTGACACCCTTCCTTATAGGTATTTTACTGCTCTCCCTATGGAGGATGATGGTAGCTGTAGACCCACTGTAGATATCCTCTAGTATTCTTACATAATGCTCATCTACCCCCTGGTTCCGTAATGCCTGAATGACTGCTAGGGTTTCGACCGAGTCAAATGCTTTCTCATAATCTATGAAGGCTATATATAGGGGTTCAGTATACTCAGCGCACTTCTCTATCACCTGATTGATCGCGTGAATATGGTCCATTGTTGAATAACCTTTACGGAACCCTGCTTGTTCTTTAGGTTGACTGAAATCTAAGGTTGCAGAGATTCGGTTAGCGATTACCTTGGTAAATACCTTGTAGACGACTGACAGTAAGCTGATCGGCCTGTAATTTTTCAAGTCCTTCATGTCGCCTTTCTTATGGATTAGGATGATGTTCGCGTTCTTCCAAGATTCCGGTACCATTGCGGTCATTAGGCATTGCGTATACAGGTTTGCCAGTTTTTCAAGTACAATTTCTCCGCCATCCTTCAAGAGGTCTGCTGTTATCTGATCCTCACCAGGTGCTTTGCCCCCCTTCATTTCTTTCAAAGCCTTCCTTACTTCTTCGGTCGTTACTGGTGGGATGTCTATCTCCTCTGAACTACTGTCTCGTTCGGCATTATCCTGTATGTACCGGCTACTGTACAGATCCCTATAGAACTCCTCGGCCACTGTGACTATTTTATCCCTATTTGTGATGACATTGCCTTGCTTATCCTTAAGTGCATACATCTGATTTTTCCCCACGCCAAGACGTCTCTTCACTGCTTTCAGGCTACCTCCGTTCTTTACAGAGTATTCGATCCTCTCCATATTATACTTCCGTATGTCAGCTGTCTTACGCTTATTGATTAACTTCGAGAGCTCGGCTAGTTCTATTCTGTCAGCTGCGGTAAAGATTCTCATGGTTTGCTGTTTCCTGATTAGATCTTTCGTCTCCTGTGAAAGTTTACCAGTATCCTGTCTAGCCATAGTGCTCCCGACTTCTATTGCACACTCCGTGATGATGCGTGTAAGGTTGTCGCTGGCTTCCTGCGTCGTAGGCTCGGCTTCCTCTTTAAGGGCGGAATATCGGTTCTGCAGCGCCATCCTGAATTCTTCTACTTTACGTCTTATTGTTAGTTCGTTTATCGGCTTCTTTCGTACTAGCTTGTTGCGGTCCCTCCTCAAATCTAGCCTAATTCGAGATCTTACCATACGGTGGTCACTACACCTTACCCTTCCGAGCACTTCCACATCCTGCACGACGCCAGGGTTATCGCATAATATGAAGTCTATTTCATTTTTCTGCACCCCATTCGGGCTCCTCCAGGTCCACTTCCGACTCTCCCGTTTACAGAAGAAGGTATTCATTATGCGGAGGTTATTCCGTTCTGCAAACTCAACTAGTTGGTCCCCCCTGCTATCTCTACAGCCCAGACCATAGTTCCCAATTGCCTTGTCTCCAGCCTGATTCTTGCCTACTTTAGCATTGAAGTCCCCCATAACTACGGCATACTGTGTTTTTACTTTAGCCATTGCCGATTCCACATCTTCATAGAAGCGTTCCACTACTTGGTCGTCGTAGCTGGATGTGGGCGCGTAGCCCTGTACCACCTTTAGCTTGTACCTCTTATTGAGCCTAATTACAGGACCTGCTGCCGTTCGTTAATGCTATAGTATTCGTCTATGTTGCCAGCTATGCTTTTATTGACTAGAAATCCCACTCCCAGTTCTCTTCTGTCCTCTAGACCACGGTAACATAGGACGTGTCCATTTTTCAGCGCCGTAAAGGCTTCGCCTGCCCTCCTAACCTCGCTAAGCCCTATTACATCCCATTTAATGCCCTCTAGTTCCTCGAACAACACCTCTAGACTTGCTTCGCTAGATAAGGTTCGCGCGTTAAACGTTGCCAGGTTCAGATTCCATTGGCGGCCTGTCCGGATCCAGGGATTCTTAGCACCCTCTGCTGCGTCACAGGTCTGACCGCCGCCGTGGTCAGTTGCTTCGCAGCCGCTGGGGACTGGGGGCCGAGGGTTAGTTGGCGTATTCATGGGATGTTGTGGCCATTACTACACCAGGGTGGCCAATCCTGCTCTGGTGAGGGAGTGCATTACCGGCAATGGTCGCCGGGGTCAGGCCGCACCCCAGGCCCCTTTGTGCAATTCCATCAATACGCGGATTTTTTTTAATCCGGCGGCAATTGTCCGGCACCGGGATTCGAACCACGGTCCTTCTGCACGCGAGACGGGTGTTCTACCTCTACGCCATCGCTGTCGGCTGTTTGTGATTGAGTAGACAAGCTCCGGAAGAAAATAAAAACTTTTCTAGCAAGCGGCCTCGGGCATCTGTCTGTTGAGACCCCCATAGTTCACTGTGAGCATTAAGGTCGCCCACTAATAAGAAGGGTTCCGGGAGCTCATCTATCAGGGACTCGAATTCTGAGCTCGATAGACGGTAATCCGGGGGAATGTACAAAGAGCAAACTGTTATTAACCTATTAAAGAGGATGGCTCGGACTGCCACAGCTTCGAGGGCAGTGAGCAACCGAAGAGGTTGGCAGGGGACAGACTTTTGCAAGACAATCGCTACACCACCAGAGGAGTGAGGAGGAGGGACAGCTGTCCCTGTCTCTCCTGAATACCGAGTATCGTTTGAGAAAGTTAGTTTGTGTAGATTTTAAGTGTGTTTCTTGTAGGCATAGGATATTTGGATGGTACTTATGAAGGATTTCGTAGATGTCATCGAGGTTTCTAATTAGTCCCCTACAGTTCCATTGGATAATGCTTTGAACTGCCATAAAAAAATAGAACAAAGACATTGAGCGTATGTTTTTCTCGGACGGAGATTCCTATGTCCCTGAGCACGAATCAGGACCAGTGACTCGGGGGGCTTGTGGTTTTGTCCCGCGGCCAAGACTGCCGCGCTGTTCTTTTGACGACTGCGATGCAGGCCGAGATGGCCCGACATCCATGTCCTCATCTGAGTTGAGGGCGTTGGCGGAATGGAGGATTTACAGCGCCCGCTCCGCAACGCGTTTGAAGGAATGGCCGAAGATTCAGCCACTACCTTTGTCGATGTGCTGGACATGGCTGCAGAAGAGGGGCCTTCTCTACCCACATGCATCGCCACCGGAGTTTCGGCGGCCGGAGTCTGTGGAGTACCGACAGCAACGCCACTCCCAGTGCAATTCTGGTCAGGTGCAAGGCCTGCGAGCACCGCTGGCGATGCCTGAGTTGTTCGGCCTGCCAAGGGAAGCACCCCGGGGGGTAGGTGCGCCCCCAAGTCAGTTTCACTGACCTGAGTGGCCGCAGAAACCAGACGCCGCCCCACCCCGCGGCGGGCCGCGCTGGCGTAGCTCCCTGAAGGAAGCAGCGCATACCTTTTACGGGCTTCTGGAAATGAGAGATTTTGTGTCACTTTTAGGTTGATGATTTCTTTTCCTGTCTTAAACTCCTGGCAAGAGCGAGAGTATGCCCCGTGGGGTCCTCCACAGTTGCTGCACTTGAGTTGGGTGCTTTTGCAGTCGTCAGCAGAATGGTCCTGCTCAGAGCACTTTGCACACGTTTGTTTTCCTCGGCACGAATTGCTGCCGTGCCCATATCACTGGCAGATGAAACAACGTCGCGGGTTTGGTATGTATACTCTGGTCTTACAGTGCAGAAACCCTGCGTTTACATACTCTGGCAAAGTGCATCGATCAAAGGTCAGTATTATGTGCTTCGTCTTAATTTCGTTTCCGTCCCGTCTAATGGTGATGCGTCGCACAGCGGTTACTCCCTGCTCGCGCAAACCTTCAAGCAGGTCAGAGTCTGTTTTGTTGATCAGTTCTGATTCGGAAATGACACGTTGGCAGCTGTTGAGGGTACGGTTGGGAGTTACTGTGATCTCAAGGTCGGCTAGCTTGGTTTGCTTCAAAAGGGTGTTGGACTGCTCTCTACTCGTGACTTCGATCAGCAGGTCTCCGAAAGTGAGCTTTTTCGCTTCATAGTTTTTTCCTATCAAACCTTCAATGAACTTTGCAACCAAAAACACAGATTTGCTGGTAAGTGGAGTTGCTTTATCAACTGACTGCATCATTAGGAAGCGTGGGAAGTTGTCAGGGTGGTTGAAGACGAGGTTAGAAATTGGTTTGAAAAGTTCTTCGGTGCGGCCTCGTTTCGGAGGCCGATCAGTTCGTTTGGGTGGAATGGAGAAGGAAGCCATAAAATATGGAATAAATTCGGTGGCAAGGCTAGTCACCCACCACGGAGCCCCACAAGAGAACGTGGCTTTGCAGCCCACGCTAGCTGTACGTTGCCACTATAACCCTATGCTCGGGATCTAGGTTGAAGCCTTCGCACAGGGTTAACCCTCGCCGCCTGAAGAAAACGGAGAAATAAAGAAAAGAGAAGATGACAGGACAGGGCTGGGAAGGACAATAGGAAAGCAAAAGAATGAAGAAGAGGACAGGAAAAGGCGACTGGCTGATTCCCCCCAGGTCGGGTCAGACTGGGGGCACCGTCTACGGAAAGCGGGGCCCGAAGTGGAGTGTTGCCTCTGCCAGGGGGCCATAAAGGTCCAAACCTACCCTGGGTTTGGCTCAACCACCAGGATGCCCTTTTCCCCGGACACGGCAAAGCCACGCACAGCCGAGGGCGGGGGTGGGTCCAACCCACATGGGCTCGGGGTCCGCGGTGTCGCCACTACCGTCACGTTAAATAGACAAGGCGCCCCTGCGGGCTGTTGCGTGAAGTGCTTTGCATTGGATGAGTATGTGAACTACGGATAGGCATCTCCACACCTGCCACACTGGGGTCTTGAAGACCCCGTGAAGAGATATGAGTGTGTGGCATGTGTGTGCCCTATCCATAACCTAGCAAGGGCAACTTCTGTGTATCTGTTGCGTGTGTCAGTGGTGTATGGCCCCAAGCGTGGTTTTATAACGTGTACCTTGTTATCTGTTTGTTCAGTCCAGTGTGTTTGCCATCTGTTGCGAAGTTGGAGTCTGATGTGTGGCTTCATGTCCGTGTATGGCACTGTTGCTATGTCCATTGTATTCAAGAGTGTAGCTGCAGTGGCCATTCGATCTGCGGTTTTGTTCCCGGCAATTCCAGAGTGCCCTGGAACCCAACAGAAAGTTATTTGAAGGTTTGATGCATATGCAGACATGATAGCCTTAAAAACGTGATTGATGACAAAGTATTTAGAATGCTTTCCTGATGCAAGTGCTTGTACAACGCTAAGAGAGTCCGTGTACACGATGGATTTTAGGATTTGATGTTGGACTATGTGATTCATTACCAATAAAATACCGTATGCTTCCGCTGTGCATATACTGCTGCAAAGGTTCATTGCTTTACTAACGTGAAAGTTTGCCCCATGCGCAGCACAAGCCACAGCAGTTGCAGTCTTGGACGCATCACTGTAAAACTCTTCGCAGCGGTACTTATGCTGCACAAACAAGAAATGCTGCAGAATTGCAATCCTTGTGACCTGTTCTTGTTAAATTGCATAAAATACAGGTCACATGACACAGGGCGGAGATGCCATGGTAGAATTGAATCAATGGTGGGCGTCTTGTGAATGCCTGAAAACGAGACTTCTAGCTCAGAAGCTTCTTCTCGCACTCTTGGAGGAAACGGCATGGAGATTGATGAACGATTTAAAAACAGTTGCTGTGAGGATGCATCATTATTGGTCGGAGTAAAAGAATGATTTGTCATAGACATGATTTTTGAGGCATATAAAACGTGCATGTACACCCTCTGGTGATATAGGTACCATTTATTGCATTCTACAGAGACTTTCGACAGGGCTAGTGCGAAAAGCACCGCATGCGAGGCGTAGCCTAAATGCAGCACCGGGTCCAGCATTTTTAGTGCCGTTTTTGTTGCGCACCCATATACAACACTGCCGTAGTCCAAGCGGGATCCCACTAGGGCGCTATAAACCCGCATTAGGAGTTGCCTGTCTGCACCATACGACTGGTGGGAGAGAAGGTTGAGAATATTCATAGTTTTTAGGCATTTTTGCTTAAGATGTTTCAAGTGTGGAACAAATGTTAGTTTGTTATCGAATATTATGCCTAAAAACTTGTGTTTCTTTTTAACAGGAATTGAAACGTCATTCAGTGTAATATCTGGGTCTGGATGGATCCCGTGCTTTCTGGAGAACACAACACAAGAACTAATTTCTGGATTGAGTTTAAAACCATCCTTGTCTGCCCAGCTGTCAAGTTATTTTAACACCAAGCTGGACCTGACGTTCACAGATTGACTATTGACAAGATTTAAAAGATATCTGTATGTCGTCTACCTACATAGAGTAAGAAATGGTAGGTGGCAATGCCTTACCAAGACTGTTCATTTTAATTATAAAAAGAGTACAGCTTAGAACTCCACCTTGCGGCACGATGTTTTCTTGCACATGACTCCTTGACAGTGCGTTACCTATTCTCAAGCGAAACGTTCTTTCGGACAAATAACTAGCAAGAGTGTTGAGAATATGGCCCGAAACACCGAAAGACTTCGGGTCACTGAGGATCCCGTAGCGCCAGGCGGTGTCATAGGCCTTTTCAAGGTAAAAAAACTTCATTGTGCAAACTGTTTGTGAATAAAAGCTTCCATTATATATGATTCAAGGGCAACAAGTTGGTCATTTGTAGATCGCTCCGCCCTGAAGCCTGCCTGGCAGCCCTCGAGAAGACCGTTGTACTTAAGAAAGTACACAAGTCTCCTGTTTATCATTTTCTCGAGGAGCTTGCACAGGCAGCTTGTAAGGCCGATGGGCCGATAGCTAGCGGGAGAGTAAGGGTCCTTCCCTTCCTTCAGGAAAGCCACTACTATGGCCTCCCTCCAAGAGCGAGGAATGTGCCCCGAAAGCCATATGGAATTGTATAGATGTAGAAGTGTTTCAAGGGTGTCTGAGTGTAGGTCTTGTATCATGGTGTATGTGATTTTGTCTGCACCTGGAGCTGAAGGCTTACATGTTGTCAGGGCTGCCTTGAGCTCATGAATTGAAAAAGGATAATTGTAAGAAGTGTGCGACTTGTTGCTATCACGCAGTGACCTGCTATCACGCAGTTGCTATCACGCAGTGCCAACTCTCTCGTTCTCCGAAGATGTTTTCTGTTTCATGAAAGTGTTTGTGTAGTGTGCCTAATTGGACACGTGTTCGAAGTGTTGTGGAAGTGTGTTAGCCTGGTCTTCCACTGTGTCTCCTGTTGTACTAACCAGGGGCAGACTGTGTGTCTGTTGTCCTTTGAGCTTACGTGAGTCCAGACTTTGTGTGTGTCTGTGTACGAGTTAATGGATGTCAACAAGGAGTGCCAACTCTCTCGTTTTGCCCCACGGCGCACACGTTTTCCAAACGCCTTGGCCCGTTTGAACAAGAGGAGGTTACTCGACGTGGGGCACCGAAGAAGGATACCCCACGCCTTGTTCTGGGCCTCTCGCACTCGCCTACAGTCCTCATTCCACCACGGCCTTCTCTGGTGGCGCGGGGCACCAGAGGCGTGGGGAATGGACTTTTCGGCGGCGTCCAGGATGTGCGCCGTAAGGAGTTGGGTAGCTTCTTCAACGCGTAGGTGTCCTATGGATGTGTGGTGTAGTTTGGATGTCTCTGTAAATGTATTCCAGTTAGCTCGTGCTTCGTTGAACCTATTATGGGAAGATGAAATGCATGGGCCTTTACCTATGTATGTTAGTGAGGCGGGAAAGTGGCCACTGCCATATGGGTCAGTGCCCACACCCCACTCGAGAAGAGGAAAGAGAACTGCAGAGGCAATAGCCAAGTCAAGATATGAGTATGTGTTGTGTTCTATGTTGTGGTATGTAGGCTGTTTGTTGTTGAAAAGGCATTCTCCAGAGGATGTAAGAAACCTCTCTATTAGGCGACCCCGGGAATCTGTACGAGAAGAGCCCCATAGAGAATTGTGAGCATTAAGGTCGCCTGTTAGATGCATGGTTCGGGCAGCTGGTCAACCAACGCCTCGAAGTCAGAAAAGTGCAAGATCAGGAGGAATATATATGGAGCATACCGTTATAAACATATTAAATATTATTGTTCGAATTGCTACAGCCTCAAGGACAGTGTTCAGAGTGACAGGGTGGCAGGCTAAGGATTTCCGGGCAATTATGGCCACACCGCCAGAAGAGTGTGTGCAGCCATCCCTGTCCTTTCTGAAGATCATGTAACTATTCAAGAAATTTCTGTGCTTGAAATTCAAATGTGTTTCCTGAACACACATTAGACTTGGCTGATTAGCATGGAGTATTTCGTATACATCGTCAAGATTAATACGAAGGCCTCTACAGTTCCATTGAATTATGTTTCCTCTTCCCATTATTTAGTGTGACAGCTACTGGAGTGTGTATGTCTGCTTATGTGTCGTCTTTCGGGGCTGTGACTCTCGCGTTTTTTGGCTTGTCGGGAGGCTTTGGCGTCGGGACGCGTTCCTTGCGGTGCACAGGCAAGAATGGTTTGACGTTCATTTCATCCTCGGATGTCCTCGGAGCACCTGAGGGATCAGGCTCCTTGGACCGCGATTTCTTTGGGGTGCGCTTTTCTTTGCCCGCAACCGATGAGGGTTTCAAAAACGCCTCTGATGGCGGAGGCGATGCAGTGGGGGTGGGAGCTGCCGCTGGCTCCCCCCTTTCCATGTCCGTGCCCTCGCATGTGGTTTGGGACGGTGGAGCGGAAGTGGAGGATGCAGCATCAATCCCACCGAATGTGGATGCCACCACAGCCGCCGCTGGCCCAGCGAGCGGTGCGGAGGCGGGTTGGGCTGCAAGACGCAACGCAGGGGGGGGGGGGGGCTGGACCAAGTCCAACTCTTGGTACTGGGTCCCCGCCAAAACAAGACGCCGCTCCGCCCCCCGCCGCGCTGCGTCGACGTACCTCCCCAGGGGGAAAGAGACGAACCTCTTTCGCGCCTCTGGGAAGGTGATGTTTTCGTTGACTTTCAAGGCAATGATCTGTTTTTCTTGTTTGAACTTTTCATGGCTTCTAGAATAGGCAGCGTGTGGTCCGTGGCAGTCCGTGGCAATCGCACATCCGAGGTGAAGTTCTCGGATGTACGATTGTCAGTTAGATGATCATGTGCTGCACATTTTGCGCACGTCAATTTACCACGACAAGAGGTTGTGCCGTGCCCAAACCGCTGACACTTGAAACAGCGGCGTTGGTTCGGCACGTAGGGTCGGATTGGACATCTAAAAAAACCTTGCGTTGACCGACTCAGGAAGGTTTGAGCGGTCAAGTGTCAAGATTATGTGCTTGGTAGGAATTATGTCATCATTTCGGCGCATGGTGATTCGCCTCACTGCTGTCACGCCCTGATCTCGGAGGTCCTCGAGCAGATCTGCTTCAGTCTCATTCATTAGATCCCGATCAGAGATCACGCCCTGGCAGCTATTGAGGCTGCGATGGGGCGTGATCTTGATGTCAACATCTGAGATGCGCGTTTGCTTGAGGAGGTTAGAGGATTGTTGTTTGTTTTCTACTTCTATCAAAACTTCTCCTGTTGTGTGTTTCTTAGCCTTGTACGACTTTCCGATAAGGTTTTCAAGAAACTTGGAGATTAGAAACACTGACTGGGAAGTGAAGGGCTTTGTCTTGTCAAGAGATTCCATGATCAAAAACCACGAGAAATTATCAGGCATTGGGAGAGAAATTGATTGCAACGGAGGAAAAGAAACTTCGGTGCGGCCCCTTTTCGGGGGCCGATCAGGTTTGGGGGGGGGGGGGTTTAGAAAATGCCATATATCATAGTATAGAAGCAGGTGACGGGGGTACTTTCTTCTTTGACTTTACCCTGATGGTCAAAGAGGTCCCCGAGCTCCCTGCTTGGTGAACAGAGAGGGAGCCCATCCGGCGGAGCTTGACCTGGGCTCCGACGGCCACCGTTTGAAGTTTCTACCCTTCACCTTAAAACCCATTACCACGGTCGGCTACAGCGTGAGTGTGGGGGCTCGGGGTCGGCGGTGTCGCCAACACCGTCACCAAGATTACTCAAGGTGCCCTGTGTGGGGGGAGGGGGGGGGGACAATTCCCGGGACTATGAGCGCTCCCTGATTTAAACAAGGGAACCACCTTTCTCACCTTCCAGTCCTCTGGGAGAACACCTTCTTCTACTGACTGCTCGAAAAGTCTCGACAGTATAATTGAGATAAAAACTTCAGTGTTTTTCAAAAATTTAGATGAAACACCATTGACGCCTGGTGACGACGAAATTTTTAAATTTTGGATCAACTTGCGTATGCCGGCCCACTCAACGTGTACAGAATTTATCACAATGAAGTCGTGAGCTTGAACGCCTGGAAGGACGGTCGGAGTAGTGCTCATAAAGAATAGAGGAAATGCTTGGTTAAGGGCGATACAAACGTGCTCACTGGAAATTACTTCGTCCGTGGCTGTGGTAAGTTCAATCTGTTTCTTATCGCCCCGTTTACGTCCTGCCAAAATTTGTGGGGATTGTTTTGCAGAATTGACAGTAGCGTGTGCTGAAAAAAGGACTCCTTTGGCGCGGATAAAGTCCACCCGTATTCATCGGCTACATTTTTGTAAACCTCCCATCTTTCAGATGAATTAAAACGCTTGGCTTGGCGGAAAACACGCTTTTTTTGTTGGACAAGCGTTTCAATGTTGGCGTAAACCACGGTGATTGACAGTTACTTGCAATTTCGCGCAGTGGTATGTATTTGGTAACAAGTTCAGCAACGTTATTTTTAAACAGCATCCAGTTATCGTTGGGAGATCTTTGGGGAAAGTCTTTTAGAAAAACGGAAGTGAAATGTTCAAGTTCTGTGTTCATGGCTCCGTAATCATCTCTGTTGCAGTCCCTGAATCGGTTTTTTCTTTTTTGTTTACGGGGCGATGTGCAGGGGAGGTTGAAAACGATTGCTTCGTGATCACTGAGGCCTGGAAAAACAGAAAGCGATTGCACGAGATGCGCGTGAGAAGTTAGAACTAAGTCTAAAGTTGAAGCACTTGAATGTGTAATGCGATTGGGGCACATAACAAGCTGCGTTAAATTGAATTGCGCGCATGTGTTACGGAAGCAGGCGCTTTCAGAGGAGGAGCCAGAGCCAGGAGATAAATGGGAGCTGTTCCACGAAATATCAGGAAAGTTAGTCACCTAAAATTAGAATTGGTGTGGCGGGGAACCTCACGTGCAAGTTGCTTAAGACGTCATGAAAATCATTGGAAAAACCAGATGGCGCATTCGGAGGGCGATAACATGCACAAACAATGACATCTTTGTGATTTCCGCGGATTCGAACGCACACCAACTCAAGGAAACATACAATGGGAATTTCAAAAGACACGAATTCCTCTGCAACAACGATCAAGACACCGCCACCAGAACGCGAGCTACGGTCACACCTAAAAAAGGGAAAATTTTTGTCGCACTGCAGGATCTCACCGGTTTCAACTTTTGACGACAGCCAGGTTTCGGTCAAAACAACCACATCAGAGAGGCACGTGTTTATTAACTAAGACAAAGATCCCACTTGTTGATACCCCTTCTGATATTACAAACCAAAAAACAACAGTCGGGATTATAGGTATTACAACTTGTGTTGGCATCTAGCTACAGTGGAGAAGATGGGCCGCTGATGACAGGATATCGCGATTAGGACGATTTGAGGGGTCAACTGCGTCCGTTTGCATTTCGCACACGCGACCTGAAGATGAACAGTAGGTGTATATGTATTGCCAATAACAACTTCATTGTATTTCGGAGAAAATTTGTGACCAGTCGCCCTGGCGAAGTCGATTAGTTTTTTTCGGGTGGCGCGTGTAGCCTCGCAGAAATACCCGCCGCGGTGGCTCAGTGGCTAAGGCGTTGCGCTGCTGAGCACGGGGTCGCGGGTTCGATTCCCGGCCGCGGCGGCCGCTTTTCTGTTGGAGGCGAAAAGCAAAAACGCCCGTGTGTACGAGATTTCGGCGCACGATAAAGATCCCCAGGTGGTCAAAATTAATCCAGAGCCCTCCACTACGGCGCGCCTCATCGCCTGCGTTGCGTCGGCGCGTTAAACCCTACAATCAATCAATCAATCAGCCTCGCAGAAATCCTCACTGTTGTCACGAAACTTACACTTTAGGGACAAAACACTATCTTTAGTTTTGAAAGAAGTAAAACGTGCTATCACGGGCCGAGTTTTTTCCCGCGAAAACGTTCCTAGCCTGTGAGCACGCGCAATGGCCCCGTCAGGTTGCTGCAAGTTTAACGTAGAGGTAAGAATTGACCGGACTTTTTATTCAGAATCCGCCCACGTTTCTGACGCTGAATCTTCAATTCCGTAGAAAATCAAGTTCTCACGGCGAGACCTATCGTCGTAGTCATCTAGACGCGCTTGTAGTGAAGCGTGTTCACTTCGAGCGGCGGTGGCTACCATTTCCTGCACATGAGGGCCGTCTTGAAATTCCTGAAACGAATCGACTCGTTTTTCTAGATCAGTTAACCGAGTTGTCAAATCTAACACTTTGGACTCAAGTAACTTTTCGTTTTCTTTCACTTTGTCTATGGATTTAATGAGCGTGTCATGCCGTTGGTCAAGGTGTTTTGTTAAATCTTGAATAGCCGGGAGAGCGTCACTGTTCTGTTTGCTAGTGTCTTTTTTCGGGGGACTAGGGTTGAGCTCAACGTCTCCGCCTACCAACAACATTTTAGTAACAAAAACGCACTCCCCAACGGTGCAGGCAAGAACACTTGGGCATGGGATGGGCATGGAATGAAGCGGGTGCGAGAGGCCCAGAACAAGGCGTGGGGTATCCTTCGTCGGTACCCCACGTCGGGTAACCTTGTATTGCTCAAAAGGGCCAAGGCGATGGGAAAACCACGGCCGCTCGATGGGAACTAGGTCCGGCCTGCCCATTCACGCGCTGCCAATGGGCAGGCGCGTGACCGTGGAGTTGTCAGTTGCCAACGCTACTTTCGGCGGGGGCGCCACACATCGGTGACGGCTCCCGTGGCCCTAGCTTCGGGGTGCCTACGGAATATCGACGATTATTGTTCCGTTAAACGTTGTTCAATCGCGTTCCACCGCACGTATCTGGAAAATATTAACACCACAATTTACGGCAAAGATATGTATTCAATGTCTAAGAACTTCATCTGTTTGATGACGGTAACTCTTATTCGCGGTGTAAAAAGACGAGTGCGATGCGGCTGCTCCCGCAACCCAGTTCCCTCGATGTTCAGGATTGTGACTGGTCAACATGTTACAATGCTAATGGTTTAGCACTGCAGCCCATTAGTGCTGGAAAATAAAACTCCATTACTGCTGCCATTCACCATGATAATTGAAGGACAATTTTAAACCGGCCGTCTAACAAATTTAAAACGGCCAGGGCTGTCTCATGCTTGAATTCTGGCACGGTAATTTCACTCCAAACCAAATGTCCCCACATGCCTAAAAATTGTAGCAGGTCACATTTCTTAGTTAATCGATTATTTACTCGTTAAACAGGGACGTAAAACGCATGCGCTGCGTACCTGATTGGTTTGCGTGAGAGAAACACCTGTGTACTATCGGTAATGTGTTTGTGATTTGCTTTCTTCTTTCCGTATTTCATTTGAATTGTTGTTTGATTTCGCATGCGCGGTCGAGTTGCCCGTATGTGTCAAATGTGATGTGTGAAGTCTAATAGGCCGCTTGGGAGGATATTCGTATATTTATTAAAAACTGCTTGGCAGTGAGAACTTGTGTATTTTTGCGTGATTTTATGTTGTCTAGCATTTACGATGCTTGTCATTTTTCATTTTGAACAGCACAAAATTAGCTCTGCTTCCAGTTTTAATAATCTGTACATGTTAACTTCAGGAGGGTGAAACCGAAATGAGCGCGGGCAAAGCAACACGGTAGGAAGGAATGCAGCATCGCGCGTCGGCGACGGGCGAGGGCATGGAAGCGAAGTTTACGGTCGCCACTTGTACTGGCGGCTGCTCGCGGTGGGGTGCCACGTAACCGCGCAGACTCTGGTTTGGGTGCGAAAAGCAGCAGCAGCGGCGGGAGTGTTGAAGCTTGCGTAAACGCTTTGAGCTTTTCGTTTCGGAGACTTCCGCGCACTGCGCGTGTAATATAGCGTACTAGTGTGCTCCTGGCCTTATAATGCCCAAAACTGCTGCGTGGCGCACTGCAAGTCCAATTCTTCGGAAACACCGGACGTCTGCTACCACAAGTTTTCCGCCGAAGAGTGACTCAAAGATGCCTGGCTGCACATCACCTCCCGTCAAGGGATCGACAAGGGCAGCCAGTGGAAGCCAAGCTCCAGATTGGTCGTTTGCTCGCTGTACTTCAAAGAGGATGACTACACGGTGGGATTGAAGCGCAAGGTGTTGCTGACAACAGCTGTGTCGACAAGAATTCCGTCGTACACAAAGTACATGCAGCCGGGAAGCCCAAAAAGGAGGAGGTCGCTTGTTAATTTGGCCGTTGCTCGGGGCGTGTGCGTCGGCATGTCAAGTACGCAATCAAGGGCAAGTAAGCGCAATGGTCGCAGAAAATGCAACGATTGAACGTTCAATTCTGGGCCTAACTGGGGATGAAGAAAGAGATAAACCGCACACACCGACAGAGGCAGAGCCAATCCTGTACGCCCTCACGGACATGCAATCATGCGGCCAACGTAATTTTGAGCCTAGAGAATGCCGAACTTCGTTCGATCTGACAGGCTTTTTCGATAACACCAGGAGAAATGCCCGCCGCCTTAACATGAAAGCAAACAGGCTAAACGAAAAACTACAAAAAGTGCAAGAACACTGCGACGAATTCCGCGAACAAGTGAAGAAGTATTCGAGGAGGATCACGCTGTACAGGCAGTTCGACACAGCGAACAGATTTGTAAGCTCCTTTCAAACACCGTATTCCCACACCTCGCAGACTGTTCCCTGATGTGGTGCGCCAGCAACAGGGGCCCGTACCACTGTCAAGAGTGGTGCGAAATGGTATTGACAAAACCTATTGAGGCCGCTTCTGGCCAACTGGGATGGCGACGTTAATAGCTCTTTGGAGAACCTACAGAAGCTTTCAGGAAAGCGTTTCTCGCCAAAAATTTTCCGTTCGTAAAGCTTATTGCCGGTGAACCGTAGGCGAAGAGAATTTACGTATTTTCTGACAAACCCAATACGTCCCCTTTTAAATGTTGTAATATATTTAGATTTTTATGTCCCAGCGATTTAATGCAGTTTAATTTAACTTCAAACTTATTACGTTGTGCAGCTAGTGTAAATCAAATAACGACTGCCGGTGTTTTACACCATTCCAACTGCATTCTGTACACATTTCCGTGTTTTGTTTCCCATGTAAATAGTGTTGTTGTTGCAATAAAGTAGTTCATAGTTGCGTTCGCTCTGTACACTTCGTTCGTACACATATTTTGTTGGACGGTCTGGCTCCACTTCTCGGCCACAGCACCGTAGTACTGAAGGAAGCTGTTAACAGCGTACAAGCGCTTCTCCTCGTCAGCAATGTCGAGCATGCAGTCGACTTCCCCGCCAAAACTTGTCACTGAGGCGTTGGTCCATTGGCTTAACAGTACCTTCAGGCACACAGCAAGTAGGGAATAAACCTCATGTACCAATGTAGCTTCTTTATTGATTATTGATTCAGATTCAGCTTGATTATTGGGAGCACTTGGTTCGTGTTTTTTTTTTAATCTGAGCTTAACAAGCAGGTCATGCAGATAAAGGAATCAAAAATAGGACACGAATATCGAGCATAATCAAATAAGATTGGGAATGTAGGCCACATTTTGATAAGACCAGCATCGTAGGCCGACGCGAGGATCAGCTAACAAGAGAAATCATCGAGCCCGACCAGATTGTTTCATTGAAAGACAAATGCGCTAGCACAGCTTCCATAACACTGACAAAGACGCAGCTGAAATTCTTATCGAATCACTAGTTTTTGCCTTCCTAAAGTGCGTTTTTAAGCGGGTGTTTGAATTGTCATTCTCCCATTTTTTTTAGTTTTTATTGTATTTGCTTGTGCTCCTCCCCTTTCCTTCTTATCTTGCGTTCGCAGTTTACCGTCCCGTATAAAATCTGGCGTCACAGTGCAAATAAACGAATTGATAGCAGCGCTGTGTCCCGTCCATTTCGTTCGTCCTTGTTCCTTTGCGCTTACTCAAACGTTCAATCTTTAGTGAAGTGTAGTCAGAGAACGGCGAATGAAATTCTAGGAAATAAACATATCAGGGAAAAAGGTCTGAAGTGGAGTGGCATGGTAGGTGAGAAGTGTTTGACCTTGGTTCGATTATTGTTGTGAGGAGATATCTGGTTTCTCATAATAAAGGTCCGAAGCGACTCCCTCTGTGAAGTTGTGGAACGTAAGTGGAACCAACAAAAGTGGAAACACGAAAATAGAACAAAAAACTTTTTTCGAGGATGCTAGGAAAAGATAAAGGGTTGTCTTGTTTTCACAGGTGGCGGTCCCTGAATTCGAAGTTTTTCGGATAAATACGAATTCGCAAAATTTTTACAGGGCAGTGTTTTTCTGATTTTATCGGATTTATCCGAAAACGCAGAACCCTACTTGTAAGCTAACGTGCAGTTTAACAAATTTATAAAGCAAATTAATCAATTGACCCTACAAGTTATTAAGTTTATTCCAGTTTTCTTGGAAAACGCAGTTAAAGCAAGGTCTGAAAACATCCAGTCACATTTGTCAAACGCGCGTTGAGTAGTGAGGATGTACGACACAGCATGAAAAGTTTGTGATTTTTACGTACGCGCAAGTTATAAGCTGTTACGTAATAAACAGAAATGCGGTTGCTCAGACTAGCTTGACACGCCAAATATTATTCCTGAAAGCCTTGGGAAAGTCTTTAGAAACAAATCGGCCTATTGCGCTCGACGTTAGCAATGCGCCACCTGCTAACGTCGCATTCGGTGCGCTAAAACGAAAACAAATGCAGCGCTGTGCCTACTTTGGAAATACTAGTTATTCAGTGACGCCTGTGTCATGAGTTTCCGCCTCCGTGTCACCGCATAATATTATAAATTATGAAAATGCTCACTTCGGCCGTCGGTGCACACATGAACAACTTGCACCGCATTAAAACCGTGACCGCGGCCGGCAGCCGCTGCTCTTCTTTCACCGATGATTTTTTGCGGTAGTTGCGAAAATTTTGTTGTTTGGGATTTTTTTTCTGCTATTGTGTTGCACACACACGTTTTATACTGATATCATTTAAAAGCGCATTTATTTGTCTACATTTTGGTATATTACAATACACATAAAAAATTTTATGTAACAAAAATTTTTTTCCTCCACCTTGTGAAAACGGGTGCTTTCTTGGCGGCAAGGAAAGAGTTAATTCACACAATTTTCGAGGCCAGTTTTAGTACAAATCTTGTTTTAAGTGGAGAGGTATCTACCTAGCAGTTGTTTCTGAGTGATGGGAACGGTTTTCAAACCTCAACAACTGGTTTAATTAACTGTAAAATCAAAACCTCGATTTTACCAAATTCTCGATTTAACAAAATTTCTGCCCGCAAGTACTACTTCGTTATATTGAGGTTTAACTGTAATTGTATCTTCAAGCACCTTCCTTCAAAATATTAACACTAATCGGGAAATACTCTAAAATCGTGTTTTGAAACGCCTCGGGGGCGACGAAATGCCCCGAATCGGGCAAAAGTTGTTTCAAATTCCCACGCGTGCCGCAGGCGAAGCAGCCAACCGATCGCCGCTATCTTGGTCTTGCTTAGAAGCGTGTTTCTTTGTGCGCATTTTGCGGCATCTCAAAATGGTGTCGCTTGAGTAGAACGACCGCCCTTGCTAGTTTTCCAAAGGTGCCTTCTGGGCCGCCGATTGGCGGCAGCACGCGCGCATGGTTTCAGTTCGTCGTCTGACGCCTCCCATTAGTCGGCGTGACGACTACGTCAGTTTTTTTTTTTGCCATCAAGGCGCCTGCTTTGCGCGTCTGACGGAGTCTGCTCTTCTGGCACAGCGCTCCCTTAGAGTAGTTTTGCTAGACATTTCCGCGGTTTCTTCGGATTCTTTCATCGCACACATTCGTGATTGATGCCAGGAGACGTACGTTTGAGGAGGACGACCCGCCATGCTAACGGGAAGCGAAAGCGTCGTCCGCCCGCGTAGTGCTACTTCGGGCCGCTCAACTCAGCCGGATGAAAATTGTTCGCTGCCTCGAATTGTTTCGCCTGTCCCATCGCCTGACCAACTACTTCGGGAATCCAGACCTGGTCCAAGCACGTCTTGTCGACTTGACACAAGGTATTACACGGCGGAGGAGATCGCCGCGCGTACGGAACACACAGGCGAGGTCAAGCGCGGCATGGAGACCAAATCACTAACGCAGCGGAAATTCGACCTCCTTGAAGTGGATCTGGCGCATTCGGAGGTAGAATCCGGCACAGATTTTGTCTTAGTGGATATGGCAATGCTGATAGGCCTTTTTGCGCACGTTGAAAGTGGCAAGTGCGGGCTGCCGGCGCCGGATTTGAGACGGCTGACAGGCAGTACAGACTTGCCGTGAGGCTCCAGGTGATGTACTCGGTTTACGGACATCGTGTAGGGTGTTTTTCGTCACCAAGAACCAAAGGATCTGGCAACATCACTCCTTTAGAGGTAAACATAACGGCCTTGAAAAGTATTCAAAGCATCGGAAAGGGGGTGTCTGCTCTGTCGGATTTTCGTGCTGGGATGAACCTATCCAACAGAGGCTAGCCTACACCTCAAGACGTTCCAAGCGCACTTGAAAAGTTTTGCGAGGACACTGCAGCAGCCTCTGAAGGAGAGAGATAGCTAGTGTGTGTGTCGTCAAGGGCTTGTACAGGGACCTTGCTCAGCCGCCAAACAACATTGATGTGATGTTTGAAGGCACGTGGATGACCAGGGGACGGTCTTCACACATTGGAGTGGTACAGCAAGCCTTCTGCATCTTGTGAACCCCCCCCCCCCCGCACTTAAAACTTCAGTGTTGCGAAATCAAAGCTCAGTGTTTTGTCACAGGATCGCCTGAACGTTTCCTGCCATACTGCCATGTAGGACAACAACGCTTGCTTTTCGGCTACTTTTTTTTTTCCCGAAAACATCACGTCGTTTGACCCCTGTATCCTCTCTGCCCTGCATTTGACCCCTGTATCCTCTTAAACTTCCTGAGCAAAAACCACGACTAAAATATTCTGACCAAAGAACAAAAAGAGAGGGCATCTGAAGCAAGTTTCACCCCTCCCCCCTCCGCCGTACCCAATATTCTGGGTACCAAAGTGCACTGTAGTGAATGATGCCAGTTTACGAAGGACTGTTGCAGTTTTCACAACGCCAGTGAGACGACACCAAATTTCACAACGCCAGCGAGACGACACCAAATTTCACAACGCCAGCAAGACGCCAACCGATTTGAAGGCGATAAGTTTTGCTGAATTCCTGATGATGTACGTTACTTGGCCTCTGGTATCTCCAGTTGTAGTTGACATTTTTGGAATCCAAAGACAGATTTGGGAATGGGAAGAACATGTCTTTGTTATAGGGAAATACTGGAGTTACACTACTGACCGTTCATTTCATAACACATGGCCAAACTTCAAATGCAGTTTTCTCAGTTTCATATTTTTGGTCGTTTACGTCAGCCTTACGCAGCTTTTTGGAAACTTTTTGCTTCATAAGGTTAATCTTTGTACCGTTTCTTTCAGTACAACTTGAGGTACCCAATGACATTCTTCGTTGTTCTATTTAGGTCATGTATAAATAATGACTTGCAGTTATTTTGATGAGCCAAAATATTGAATACTGCCATCTTTTATTCTTGACATATTTTTTTTTGGGGTGCCATGACTTTAGGGAAAAACGAAGAATGTCATCGGGTATGAGAACTCTCTGGCTATAAATTCATGTAATAAAAAGCTACAAAATGCAATGCGAAAGTTCATTAAAGCTGCGTAAGAAATTACCTAATTATGGTTTAGACTTTGCATGATAACTTTCAAACTAACAGCAGCAGCTCAAATATAATTGCATACTTGAAGAGAACAATACATTTGTGTGCAAATTTTTATAAGTTTCTACCCATAAATAAAAAAGTTAGTTTTAAGACCCTCGTCCCCCCTTAAACTTTTGACTGTTTTTACTGTGACGTCAGTGCTAGTTGCGCTGCCGACTGGTGATGTGCGCATAGTCGCTTATGCTGCACCCCAAAACAAGAATTTAGAAAGTGACTCCTAATTTCCAGAAGCAATGAATTGTGAAAATATTTTGGATTTATGTTCTTAAAAGGTCACATTCAAGTGGACAAAATTAAGCAAAGACAAGTGGATTTTCTCTTTAGCGACCCCTTTACATTTCCGTGAGCTTCACATTTGAAGACATTGGATTTGAAACCAAACTTCCCTTTCTTTCACTGTGCCCTAATCCTGCCTTTTCATGTACACAGAATCCTGTTAGTGCCCACGCTTTATATGAACAATGCTGCCTATGAATATTTGCATTAGCTGTGTCTACCAATGAGCGCAAAAGTGGCTTGAAACAACACTTGTAAACACGGCAAAATATTGACAACCACAGAGAGTGAGTAGCTAGAACCAACTATTATGCAATGCAAGAACACAACCAGAGGTACATGGATGCACATGCACAAAAGAAATGTGATAAGGCAAGTCTCCACTCTTCTTAATAAATACGCTCTTCTGCATGCTTCATCTCTCCGGTAAACAGGCCTCTTGACCCAATAATATTTTTTCTTATGGGGCAAGCCTCCTGCGTTTGCCTCAAATGTTTGTCGCTGCACTAACACCATATTTTGTCTAGCGCAAAGGGGTACTGGACTCCATATCTTCGCCAACCAGTGCAAGTCATGCCTCCACAAAGTTAAGGACCGCTTCGGCGTGCATATTGTCAGGAAAAAAGAACTGCAATTCCCGCAGTCATTTGTGCTAGCGGCAGCGCATAGAGTACTAAAAAAGAGAACCGAAAATGCAAACAGTAACACTGAAAGGGAGCGAGAAAATAAAAACCGTAAAGTTGTGTCACAGCTTCAAAATATGACCCATACCATAAGAATGGTAATGAATGACAGGAGTCAAGGTGCTGTTTTCACCACCCACCAAGTATGCAGGAATGTGCGCCTGCAGTAAGCAAGACGAAAGGGACCCTGCAACTTGCTTTGAGCAGTAAACAACCTACGCCATGTTTTGATTACACTGCGAAGAATACCTGAGCCACATATTACACGTGCACATGAAGCAGCAGGGACGCAAATCACTGTAAAAGACGCCGAAATACCAACCGCACTCTCTTCAATTTTTCTCATTAATTTATGCACCACGGGCAGCACCAACATTACGTCATTTCTGCCATGGCTGTCCTATTGGTTGTTTGTAACGCTCTGCCGCCATCGGCGCTGTGTACCAACCTCTTCTAAGCCTGAACCTGTACGAACAGTCTCAGCGTTTCTTTTGCTTTGAGTGTGCACGAAGTGTGAGTGGCAAACTCAATACTTCCCTTTCAATCAGACCCCCTGAAAGCAAACTTTTATTGCTTCAAAAAGCCTGAGTGTGCTCTTGCGCGCAGGTAGCCCTGCCTGCTTTTTCTGTTGCTCCAGACCGGAAATACACCCCTCCACGTTATGAAGAAAAGGAGAAAACTCCCCAGCCTGTGATATATCGAAGGCCCCCCAAAAGAACACCGCCAGCCCCCCCTTCTCCGGGAGAAAGCATGCAGCTTTCATCGTGTTGTCCCACTTGTCCGCAATGAGTTGAGAGGGAATGATTATGTGCGATCTCCATCGCACGTAACTTCCATCATAGCGAACAGATTTTCATGATTCTTGTGGGAGGTGATTGCCGGGACAATAGACTTTACCCCAAAATACATTCAGAGTAGTCGAGGGTAAGTGCTGCGGGTCCCTTTGATAGGCAAGTGTGCGACAAAAAGCCCACCAATGCCTACGCAAGTTGCTATGTAGGGACATTGCTTATGAGATACCTCTTTCATGTGGAAATGTCTACACATGGCACACTGGAAGGTCTGTAAACGTGCCATTGCGTGAACAGGAACATAACCTCTCAGTTGAGAACTGCACAAGTGGGCATCACCCCATCCATAGCTCTGCAAGCGCATGGATGGGGTGATGCCCCATCCATGCGCTTGACGAGATAAATGTCCAAACACTTAAAATGAGAATTTATTACATAAACACGTTTATCGAAGGAACGCGCAACAATAACTAGCGAGAAGCAGCGATACAGTGCCGAGTCGCCGAGTACCACCATCACGCAGTTCGACGATTGATGATGGTTGGATGTTAATGGCGCAAGGCCAACTGGGGCAAAGAGCACCAAAACAGTGGTTAAATATGAGAGGTGAGAACGTAGACACTGAAATCAGTAAGCAAGAACAAAAGTAAAATCAATAAAAGACAGTGAGGATGGCTGGTGTAAAAGGCCAGGTTGTGATGGTGCGCGGCATGAAATAAAGCTTTAAAAAACTACGCGTGATAGGAAATGAGATGTAAAAACTTGATGTCACTGAGAAACTTAAAAGTGCGTTGCACAGGAATCACGGGATCATCCGCTAGAAAGAGTGCTGGGTGTAGTGGAATGTGTTGTCTGAGAAGTTGAGGGAAGTGCTAGCGTCTTGTTGTCTGGAGTGCTTTGCATGTAATGAGGGCAGTTCGACGATTGCTTTCCTGTGTCCTGCAATAAACAATGCTGCTAAAGCTGTTTCGTTGGTTGTACACGCTCCCCTTTGGCTTACTGCAGAAGTGTTCAACAGTAAGTTGGTGGTTAAAGCTCTGGGCTGATTAGAATTTATGAAAACACGACAGACTTCTGGGTTACAGATGTGAAGAGGCTTTTATGCCGCAGTTTTTCGCCGTGCACGCTCCTCATGCCGGTAGTGCAGAGGATAAAGTATCCGACTGGGCTGTCGTAACGTTGGGCTGGCCCAGAGGCCACAAGTTCGAATCGCATATGGTGCTTTTTTTTTTTGCTTGAGTGGTTTTGTGCCATTTCAGACAAAAAAGGCAAGATTCCGAAGAGAATTCGGCAAAAGAACGTGAGATTCAGCGCTACAAACTGTACAAACAGCCAGTAGGTCTGAGTTCTGCTGGAATGGTTGCCAGACAACTGAAGCAGCCTTGACACCGCTCACGTGGACAGAAAACTGTCTTTTTGGCAACGAATAAAGGATGCATTATTTTTAAAATATAGGGTTTGCAGCTTTGCAGAACAATATAGACAAAGAATGTTGAACGTGACGTCACTCTAGTTGCGCTGCCGACCGACGATGCGCGCATGGTCGCTTGCGATGCACCTCAAAACGAGAATTTCAAAGGCCCCTCCTAAATTTCAGAAGCAATGAGTGGTGAAAATATTCGGAAGTTCTGTTCTTAAAAGGTCGTTCAAGCAGACAAAATTAAGCAAACACAAATGCATTTTCTCCTGACGACACCTTTAACTTTTTCGAGCATGCACATATTGCCGCGAACCATACATTGGGTTTGTTTATTGGTGTTTTGCTTTTGCCGCCCGGCTGCGCCGGTCTGTGTTATCTCTGCGCCAAGGGAAGGGCGTGTTCCATTCTTTCTTTCTGTGCCGCATGTGTTATCTGTTGTGATAGGGAGAGCATTCCGATCTAACGTGAACAGCCCAGAATAATCTTCTTGGATCTACTATGTTCTCGATGCGAATCGACGTTTCGAGAACCACGCGCGCCAAAAGATAAAAAGCCTGCAGTGCGGACGCCGCGGCATTCGATTCGACGACACTCGCCTGTGCAAGTCACTTTGTTGACCGCTGCTTCGCCGCCTCTGTATTCTTTTGAGTTGTTAGGGGAGCACAAGTTCGCTCCAATAAACGTGTTTCTCATTCAACACAACTGCATCGTCCTTGTCTTCGTGACAATATTAAAACTGACAAAATATGCTCTACAGAACAGTTACAGGTTAACCTTCCTGAGGGGCATGATCATTTACAAAAAAAGCTTTTTATGTAGTCATCTGTGCTTTTAAATTTTGTGCCAGCACTCCTTTAAGGGGCAGATTGAAGTTTTCACTATTCCCCACACTATATTGTGGCAAGGGCCCTGTGACACACTGGAAGGCAGCAGCAAACAAATGGGCAGTCAGCAAACTAGATTCCACACCATTGTGATGAAACCAAATCTTTGGAATCGCTGATCAAACCTTGCGGACCTTATCAGTGTTTTATGTGTTAAATGATATAGCCATGGTGCTCGTTCTTGCTTTAGGTGCTGACTCTGAGTAGAAGCAGGCAACTGAAGCTCACCTGAACCCTCAAGGAGTTCCAAGGAAATGCCAGGCATGATTTACATGATTTGCCGATAATTCTTTCAACTTTAAAAGCTGCCATTCTGTTGAAGAGCCATCCAAAGAATGGTGCAACATTTCACCATTTGCAAAACAGCTTTCCTTCATTTTATGCTGCTCTCCTTATGCAACTGCATTGTAGCTGTTTGTCCTTCATGTTATCATTAGAAAATATTGTTAATTTTGACATGAAGCCCTAGAAGTTCTGGCAAGAAGTCAACACAACGGTTTTAATATGGAAATATTTTGGTTGTCGCCTCACCATCCCTTAATTGAGATTAATACCCTAGTTACACGGCAGAAGTAACCGCAGTTGCGTTTAACTGTGGTTTATAAATTTTAACTGCAGGTATCGCACACTGCGGTTTTGGCTGTTACATGCGAAATTCCAAGTGTGTCGACAGCGGTCACTTGGTTGTGAGCGTAACAAAAATAAAGTAACAAACTTTTAACCTCCCGATAAAAACCAAAGGCGAAGCAGTGTAGACAAAAGAAAATATCGTTGAACACTTGGTTCAAACGCAAACGCGACGCACTCGCACACGGCGAAAAAGGGGCTCCCCAGCAGCTCGAGACCGTCTTGTTCTCAAGTCGGTTCGGTGTTGGGAACCGGTGTTGGGATATTTGACCGGCGCTATCTCTACAACTGCGAATTACAATCCATAGCAGAATTTTCAACCACACTAACATCCACTTTCTTGCAGGTGGAAGTTCTTTCCCGCGATCAGATTGATTTCGAAGAGCGGTGACAAGGTGTTGCTGCCGTGGTCTGGGCCGGTTCGAGCCGCTTTGAGTGCCATGCGGGCAGACGCGTCGGCGTGTTTCCAGGCACGGCCGACGTGCACGCGGATCGTTTCCGAGTGCTGAAAACGCCTCACAATTGCCTGCTTTGTCTATTTTTTTTTGGCAAACAATGAGCGGAATTTACAAATTTAGGCTTTTCTCATAGTTGATCGGGTGGACCGGGAAACGAGCTGCTGCTCACGGGCGGTCGTGCCAACTGCGAGGGCGACGCAAACAGCACAAGCTCCTCTTGGGGGCAGCTTCGGGGTTCCCGCTATCTGAGGCCTTCGTCTCCTGCGAACGCAAGGTGATTTTTTTCGCCTCCGTTTTTTCACTTGCGTCCAAACTGACTTGTGCAATTTTTGAACACTGCGGCAGCGGCAACTGCAGTTAGCGTAACCAAACTGAGGTGACCAAGCTCAGCTTGCGTTAACCATAGTTAGCGGGGTAACTGTGCCCGTGTAACTAGGGCATAAGTCTCCCAGTCCACCGTGGGAAACTAGCAGGCGAGTTTTACTCATTACATAACCAACTGAAGTGTGTGTTAAAATAGGTCATTTCAATCTCAGTTGGAAAAACAAAGCCTATGAAATGTGTATTTTGAGAACACTTATTGATACAGTTCTGTCATTAGGCATCATACTACATTTCCCCATAGCAGCCACGAGTAAAAAGGTTTGTGCGAATGACGGGAAAGGAATGCTTCTATCATGAAAATACAAAACCTGGTCCTCGTACTTATATTATTGCACTTTTTACGGCCTGCATACCGTTGGCTTTATTTCAGTTGTTTCAATTACGGCATAGTACCGCATTTCCTCTTTAGTGTTGTGTAATAAAGTAAGGGTATTGCAAGAAGCAAACGCCGCAAAATTCTGCGCATACGTGCCCTCGCAATGTTGAACCTCAAAAAAAAAGCACACGCAATAAGAAACAAACAGGCCCAATTTTTTTTGCACTACAGCTATGAATGGTCAGTTGCCTAGATTGTAAAACTCTGCTGCCCCAATATTGTTGAGGCCACGGACATGGCAGGGAACAAACTCAGTACACTCGCACAAGCTTTGCAGCCACAGAAATTGCAGCGTGCAGTTGTAGTTGACAAATAAAGATGCCAAAAAAGGTGTGCATGTGTATGTAGGGGGGGGAGATGGGCCATCAGTAGTTGCTCACTAAAGCCATTAGCGGTTGTGTTACAACTAAAGGTAGAAAAACTATTTTCTGCCCAAAAAATGCATGAATGCATTCGACTACTCATTGTTTAGCAGTACAGCACTTTCCAAGCTCACTGACGACTTATTTTTACGAGGTTCACAGCACTGTAGAAAGACACGGCTTCTTTCTTAATAACTACGACTGCTCTAAAATTACAGTTAGCTGCATTCTGAACTTCTCTACCAGAAATACTGTTTTGCGAAGAACAAACTATTCGCCGCAGTGTTTCACTGAGAATCATCTTTACTGCCTTCAAAACAGCAGTTCATCTGTACTGCAGAAACATGGCTTGCTCGAATGTTTCTTTTTTTATATTAGCTTTCTAAGTAAGGTTTTCAACCTCCATTTTGAAGGCTAGCAGTGTACCATGTTCGCAATGGAAAAAAAAAAGAAAAACCAACCAGCCGGCAATATTCACGTCTCTGCTGCGGTGCTCACAGGATAGCAGCGGCCCATGCCCTACCCCAAAGCTGGGAAGCATGCACGCACCACCATTCGCAAGCAAAATGCCTACAAGCTCCTAGAGCAAGATCTTCCGAGAAATGTCATCACATCTAAAAATACACTTTTTTCATTTCGTGCAAGAAAATGCGCTACAATTTCCTACTATTTTAACTGGACCTTTACAAACCTGTACTGGAACTTCTTAGAAGCTCTTGATCGAGGTCTGTATTGTGATAATTGCTTAACGTTTTCTACCTCAGCACTGATTCATTACTTCAGGCACCCCACTGACTCCAGGGACCTGCCAGGAGAAATGCACACATGGCTTTTTCCTCATTGGCATAGCGAATGGCAAAAAAGCCGCTGCCTTTCGAGCTAGTGCCGCAGCACTGACAGGAACATTGTCAGCTTGTTCTATCACACCGTTATTAACACAGTAAGCTACTAGCGAACAACAGAGGCTAGAAACTTGCGCAGGAAAGGATACTAAAAAAACTGAGCAAACTTTGTCTACACAGTACAAGAACTTCTGAACTTGTGCTGAGTTTCTGAGGAAGCATAAATAAATGCTGTTGGGTGTGTGTTGTGTTGTGTTTTATGGCACATAAGAACTTAGGCTATCATGCGCCAAACAGAAAGTTTTGTGTATTTTGTGGATAATAACGGTTACATCACGTCACAGCTTTACAGCTTGCTTAGAATCCCTGCTTCTTTGACAAAACTAAAAACGGAGGAAATTTTAACAAGTGCGTTTTCTCCTAAAAGTAGACTGGGGTGAAATGGAATGTGTTCGTCGTAGAACAGCCTAAAATGCTTTTTCTCAGGACGTCAAATTTCGTACATGAGAGTAACATGTGGTTTACGGTTAGCTCTTGGTCGCATTCCTCACATCTCGGTTTATCTTCTTTCATTAGAAGGAAGTTATGTGTCAGGTGTGTATGTCCGATGCGGAGACGACATAAGATGACTTCTATGTAGCGTTCCTCATGTTTGCTTGATTCCCACTCTGCTATAGTGGGTTTAACTATGTCAAGTTTGTTGTTTGTTTCGTTATCCCATGAGGACTGCCATGTTTCTATGAGTTTACTCCGTATAAATTTCATACAGTCGCTACGAGGAATACGTACTTGGGTTACTGTTTTACTACCAGCCTGTGCAGCACATGCACAGGCTGGTAGCAAAAGCTCTCTCATTACCATTGATCCCAACATGGCTAGGAACCCAGCACAACTTAATTTCCTGTCTCTGTGTTTTTGCTGTCACAAAATTGTGTATTATGTCTCCTATTATGGGTTGAGCTGCATTTTTGTAATGTAGGGCTGTGATCGCGCTGAGCGAGTCTGTGTAGATAACACTTTTCGGAATGCTTTCCTTCCTTATTCTTTCCACAGCCACAGCAATTGCATAAGACTCGAGCTGTGAAAACCGCGGCGCACTAAGGCCGAGTTAGGGCCCGTTGCTTTCGAAGCTCGTCGAAGCTCTGACACAAACGTACGACGTCGGATATCGTTTGGGGATCCTTAGACAGCAGCATCTGGAACGCGTCATCGTCCACTCCTTTAAAAACGTGCCTGACCTTGTCCGTTTCCGTCATCGTCGGGTCGACCCGCTTGCACAAGTCAACCACGTCCTCGATGTAGCTGGTGGATGTTTCCCCAGCTTGTTGGCCGCGTACACGCAACTGCTGCTCGGCATGGAGCTTGCGTACAGCTGGGCGGCCGAATTCTGCCACAAAGAGGGTGCAGAAGGCAGACCAGGTAGTAATGTCTGATTCATTGTTCGCGTACCACCGCCGGGCGAGCTAATCAAGGGCGTAAAACACGTTATGCAGCTTAGTCGGATCATTTCATTTGTTGTAGGCACTCACACGCTCATAGGACGACAGCCAGTCTTCGCCAGTGGATATGGTTGGGTCCCGCTGTCGCATCGCGCAAGAGCAGATCACGGGTGCGCCTGACGGCGCAGGGTGCTGGCTGGTCTCTCAGTGGTTCATCTCGGGCCGTGTCCGGTTGCGAAGCTCCAGGGTGGAACCGAGACCCTTGACCTCCACCACTTGTAAAAGGGAATAGCAGTCACAATGGTAGTTGATCGTGGGGGTTTATTTAAGGCGTAGCGTAAGACAACGCGCTGAGCGTAGGTCCAGCCGGTATGAGCTCGTGAGCGTGAACGTCCGAGTCGGGCCTTCGTCGTCTTCATGATAATCCTCAGGGCATACCCGATTGGGCAAATAACGCTTCGGCATCTAATATTGTTGTGCAGCGTTAACTCTTCTCGTTACAGTATATTTAATATGATAGGAAGCAGTCCCCCCACTCTCCTCAATGATTGAAAGGAGGCTGGGCATGCTAGTTGCCGGTGGGACCTCACCAACAAGCGAGCAATAACGTTTTATTTCTCACTTCTGCTATTATATATATAGGAAACCTATTTTAGATTATAAATTTTGCTTTCGTAGTGTTGCAATTGACCTAACATGCACCACAGTTAGCGAACACTTTGCTTGGTGCAAGGGTTCTGCATTAGGCTCTTGGCACGGCTTCGGTGTCATGCAGAAACACCAACCCGCAAGGTCTTACCATGTACTGAAGCTTGAAAGTTTGCACGGCTTCAGATAGAGCAAACATTCGTTCCTCTACTATTTGTAAATGTGAAATATTTGAAACAGAGCTGCAAATTGAATATCAAAAAGTACTCGCACAGTATTCTATGTTGCGAATGTTCATACACCTTCAAATATACTGCCTGGTCACTTCAGTATGACTGTATAATTTATACAAATAATTTCATGAATGAAAGTTAAAAATGCAGTAAGGTGTTTCATGCAAGTTTGACACATTTATTTGAAATCACAGATAAGCATTCGGTGCAGTTGATTAGATGGGGAACCTCTCTGTCTTCCCTGTACTATCTCCTACATCCCCTCAAACTCAACGGGAATGGCTTCATTTCTCCTACTCCCTTCTTTAGACACTGCTATTCTTTCCTTTCTTTCTCCACCGGACTTGACCTCCCTCGAAGAATCGCCATTGCCCTAGCAATAGAGCACGCTACTCTTAATGTTCCTACCACCACGCCAGTATATATCTTCTCCGACGGTCAGTCGGCCCTTTGTAATTTCGCTAACCATGAGACCCACCCACATACCACTGATTTCGTCACTCCGATACTTGAATCGAATCCTCGGCCACGCTTCACACTGGTTTGGGTTCCTGGCCACGCTGGCATATGCGGAAACGCTTTAGCAGACGTGCTCACCCGAGTACCTTTCCCGGGTTCGCCCATGTCCTGGCGAACCTTGTACCACCCGCCGACGGTTCGTACTCAACACCGCGCTTCCCGCCATTACCAATTACGCGCCCAACGCCTATCACGCACCCTGTACCAAACCCCCAGTTCCCCTCTAACTCGTGAGCCTGCGTGCCTCATTCGACACGCTCAAACCTCTTCACTCCCCTCCAATCACATTCTTCACCGCATCATCGGCGCCCTGGCCATCCATCCTGCCCCAGGTGTTTTCCTACCCATCCATCCCTCATTCTAATTGGGACTTCACCCCACCATCTCTTACCCAACCCCTCGCTTTCATCACTTCTGGGCTGTCTCCCCCGCCGACAGTGAACATCCAGGCTGCTAAGGAAGCTCTCTACAAACACGTGCACCGGATCCGCACAGGCACTAAGTGTACTACGTGGATCCAGTCAATTGAACTTTCAAATTAGGACCTGGACTTAGAAATAAGTGTTTGTTCTCTCTCTCTCTCTCCTTCCTTCCTTTATAGGGGCACGTGTTGGGTAATATGTTGTGTTGTAGTATCTGTGGGTTTGTAGGCATCTGCACAACGGCTTTGGAATTAGAGGTCGGTGAGGGAATCCGGCAGGTCTATGAATCCGTGGCTAGTAAATTTGAGGGCAGCAGTGCGTGCCGCCTCATTCCCTTGTAGAAAGGCGTGATGTCCAAATCAGGTAGATGATTGCTAGCTTTTGTATGCGCTGTAGTGTATTTGAGGTGGGATGCATCCTTTTTGATAAGGGGACATGCTTACTGGGAAGCACGGTGGAATCTGTCATGGCTGTGTTTGCATCTGTTTTTCGCAACGTTGTGGAAGTGGTAGTGGTGAGTGTGGCGGGCATCAAGGGTTTCTTATGAGTGTATAATGGCAGACGTCCCAGGGTTTCGTGGTTAAATATGCATCAAAACAGTGAACTGAATAAAGGTGGCTACGAAAGCTAGTTGAGACTTCATCGTGGAAACTTTGGTCAAATGTGAGGCATGACTCAAGGAAAGGGTAGAGACAGGAATGAGTTTCATCAACGAAGCTTCATTTCCCTCTGAGAGTGAATACAAAGTAAACAAAACCCTCATGTGACACTCCTATAACGCCACATGTAAAAAGCAATTGCAGCTGCTGCACACTTCACACAAATTATTCAGTATTCTATAGTGCATCTGTCTCCCACCTTTATCACATAGGCCTCAAAGATTTCTCGTTCCTTTTTTGTGCCATACAATTTCAGCACTCTCGTCGTATCAAATTCTGGCATGCAGCAATCTGGCGTGCATTGAGTCTTTGAGTGGAGCACCAAATCGGTTTCTGTTCCAGTCGTCAGCAATGCGGCATGCTCCCACCACCGCCTGTTAGGGCCTTGTCTGCCCTATGTACCATCAAGATACATTGAAATAGGAACAACAAAGCATGTGACTTTCAGTACATGCTGTGCATCATGGTGACGGGCTGTGTAGCCACAGGAGGAACAAAGGTACAAGAATTCGTGTCCAACAGTGTTATGGAAATAGCATTTGAGAATGTTAATTTGGCCCACTGCCGCATGTAGTGCGGGGTCCCGCTACGGTTATCAAACTTTCTCACTGTGTAGGATCAAGCAGAACACGACGAAGGCTGATAGCAGAAGCACAACCGGGCCCCAACTCTGGTGATAGGCGAAATAAACACTTTCACAGACCGAACAGTGCCCTCTCGACACCCACGTGCAAGCTGGCCGAACTGGAAGTCCATAATACCTTAGATAAACTGCACGAAGCTTACCATCACTCCCAAACCTCCCGCCTCAACCACCTACCAGACGAGACACCCTTGAACTCCTCGTATATACAGCGCCCCAAGAACAGCTACAAAGTGTGTTCCTCCACATCGGTCAACACATTTGTACAGCTCCCAAACCGCGATACACGCATCAATACGCTCGTCAGGAAAGCAACCGTCTGGAGACCAACGAAACTAACGTGGATAATTACAAACTTTTCATTTGTACGCGCCTAGAGGCCTCTGCAATGATTTAACAAGAATATGAAGCAGGGCCATGAACTCCTGAATATAATGTCCCGGAGCTTATGACAGCAGGCAGCGATTACAAGACACGGGGTTCGACGAACCAAAGCGACGCGCCGGAATCACCTTTGTAGGTCGCAATAGTCTTGTCTTGTTATTTATTAGTCAACGACCGTGTGGTGAGCAAAAAGAGTTTCGTGCGAACAATTGTTCGTGGCTGGCCGGTCGCAATAGTCTTGTCTTGATATTTCTTAGTCAATTACCGTGTGGTGAGCGACAAGAGTTTCGTGCGAACGATCGTTCGCGGCTGGCCATGATAAAACCGCTGTTTGAAGTTGAAGGCATACGCGCACTCGCACGTCGGAGACGAAACGCTCAGCGGCCTCAACACGGTGCTCTAATGAAATTAAGCGCAGAAGCTTGTCGCGAGCGCACTCATTACTCTCGCAAAATCGAGGCGGCATAACTGATGCAGAACGCCCGTGTTCACCGTCGTAACGCCCTGCGCGCAAATAAGGCGGCCGCACACACTCAGTGTACCAATCACACGCTGCACACCACCGTGAGTGCTCTTCATAAGTTCTGCGAGAGCGCCCTTATCACAATCGCAAGTCGCACACCTATGCACCGCTGCAACGGCCGACAAAAATCACGGCGAGAAGATCGCAGCGAGGTAACCGTACAACAGCTGCCATTTGTTTAAACCATGACGTCATGTCCGGCAAAAAAAGTCGCTTTCTTTGTTTTTTCATGTATAGTTGGCGCATGCGCAGTAGGGCACGTCCACCGTTCCTGGACGTCAGGTCTGTGGCCCCTGGTGTAAACTGGCAGCATGGAGGAAAGAATACTCAGGAGAGGCCCCTAGCATCCCAATGCATTGCGAAAAGTATGGAGGAAGTCACGTGATTTTTCTTGAGCCCATAGACACTGTTGCTTACTTGTTTACAACAGCGGCGGCCAAATTTGGGCGAATAGAACGGCGCTTGGTATGTGGCTGCCTCGCTACGCTAGCAAACCAGCGCCGTCGCTACGACAAACGTTGTTAGATTAGGCCAGTTTGAAAACTCCGCCGTTGGAGGCGGCCTTAACTCGTACCCCGGCCGCAGCGGTGCTTACGTCGCGTCGAGATCGGCGGAGCCGGCGGAGCGAGCCGCTGCCGCCGCCGGCGACCTGCCGGGAAAATCCCCTTCGCTCAGCGTTGGCGAGAGCCACAGTTCGTTCTTTCTGAACTTTGTGTTTCTTCGTAATGAAGTGAACTGAAATTTATCGCTGCTGAGACGTAGCGCGCAAAGACCGCAGTGCTGTACGACCCCAAACAATGCTCCCGTCGTCTGCGTTCGCCATCCCGCGAGCCTGTTGCTATGACGACGACAAACGCTACTTTGCCAGTCTTAATAGCTGAAAAATCGTCCTTCTATCTCAAAAACGAAGGCCGTTTTTCGATTTAAACTTTAGGTGAGGGTTAGAATGGGCAAATTGAAGGCGAAATCAACAGCTTAGTACATGACATCGCACCGACGAATTAGCGACGCAGCTGTTTTCGCTTCGAAGCGGGAGGGCAGGGCGACGCCATGTTAGTGAAATCAAACCGGAGGCAGCAAAGGATGATGGGAAAGAGTGCCGGGCTCAGTGTGCTCAAGTCATGGCGGGACTCGGCTTCACAAATGTGACGTCAGGGCCTCTCCTAACCTTTCTCTTTCCTCCATGACTGGCAGTTTTTCCGCAATCATACTACCACACGTGGGAGTGCCGCCTGCCGTGAGGAGTTTAAAAGACGTATTCCAGCCAAGAAACTCCCATTCAGGCAAACTTGTGTTTTGTGTGTGCGCGCGCGGGAAGGGCGAGAAGACGCACCCCACCGTGACAAATGCGCGGCCACGGCGAGGCCGGCTCGCGAAACTAATCCACCCTATGCCCAGATAGGTCCCGGTCAACACGGTAAGGCGGTACAACACGGAACCTACGGAGAGCTACAACGCTGATGTCTCCACGTTCCCGAGCATGGTGGAAAGAACGTTCCAGAGTGGAGCAGTTTTTCGCACTTGATCACACCCCAAGTGCTCTCTGCGCGTGCGCGTCGTTGATATAGCAACGGAGGCGCGTTGTCTGCTTCCAGGCCGCCGCTTTCGTGCGCCGCGGCGGCGAAGGTGAACTGGGGGACGCGGCACTCCGCTCGTCGATAGGGCGCCTCGTTCCTTGCGCCGCCGTACGGCGGACGCGCGTGAATGAAGGCACCCTGCTCGTGGAACGGCGCCGTCGTCAAGCAGAAGCGTTGCCAGCGCATATACGATGGTGATTTTAAAATTTCCACCGTCAAGCGTCACGCATTAGGCGCATTTTTCTCAACCCAGTGACGAACAGCCGATCTGATAATTGTGTCCTATTTTGACATGCGCACGCTGTAGTTAGGCTAATCGGCACTAACATGGGCTCTCATCGCGATCGTCGCTCGGTATCATTGACGTCCTTGGAAGTGCACCACGTCCTTGCAGCGCAGACTTCAGAAACCGACTCCCCTATGCAAGCACGGTATTGTTCATGGAAATGGTGTACAGTCGGTAACAGAGATTTCTACTTCAGCTGGCTGTATTCGCAAAGTTCTGACGATACTCTTCAAACAAGTGGTGTGTACTGAAGTGGTCGGAATAGATTTCAGAGTGGTGCACTTATTTTCTCTAAAATATTTAAAGCCAACACCGCAAAACGATGGAAGTACAAGAAGCCTTGTTATAGACAAGCATTTCACCGACTCTAAACTGATGTATAATTGTACTTGGAAAACTGGCAAACCTGTACACGCAATGCCTAATTACAGCAAGCGTACTGGAATCTTGGAAGAACGCGAACATCATCCTAATCAAAAAAAAGGGGACATGAAGGACCTGAAGAATTACAGGCCGATCAGCTTACTGTCAGTCGTCTACAAGGTACTTACCAAGGTAATTGCTAACAGAATTTCTGCCACCTTAGATTTCAGACAACCTAAAGAACAAGCAGGGTTCCGTAAAGGTTATTCAACAATAGACCATATTCACACGATCAATCAGGTGATAGAGAAGTGAACCCCTATATATAGCCTTCACAGATTATGAGAAAGCATTCTACTCGGTCGATATCCTAGCAGTTATTCAGGCATTACGGAACCAGGGAGTAGATGAGCATTATGTAAAAATACTAGAGAATATCTACAATGGGTCCACAGCTACCATCATCCTCCATAAGGAGAGCAGTAAAATACCTATACGGAAGGGCGTCAGACAAGGAGACACAATCTCTCCAATGTTATTCACAGCATGTTTACAAGAAGTATTCAGAACGTTGGATTGGGAACAGGTGGGAGTAGGGGTTAATGGAGAATACCTCAGTAACCTCAGATTTGCTGATGACGTTGCCTTGCTAAGTAACTCGGGGGACGAATTGCAAAGCATGCTTTTCGCACTAGACGAACGGAGTAGAACCGTGGGCATGAAAATTAATATGCAGCAAACTAAAGTAATGATCAATAATCTGGGCACAGCACAACAGTTTGGGATAGGGGCGAGGTAGTAGAAGCGGTAAAAGAATATATCTACTTAGGCCAAGTTGTGACCCCGGATCCCAACCACGACGCAGAGATAATTAGAAGGATCAGAATGGGGTGGAGTGCATACGGCAGACATCCTCAGATAATGAATAGCAGCCTACCATTGTTCCTGAAGAAGAAAGTGTATGACAGCTGCATCTTACCGGTACTCACCCACGGGGCAGAAATGTGGAGGCTCACTAGGAGAGTTCAACTTAAATTGAGAACGACTCAGCGTGCAATGAAGCGGAAAATGACAGGTGTAACATTAATTAAGGGACAAGAAGAGAGCGGAGTGGGTCAGGGAACAAACACGTGTTAAGGACATATTTGTAGAGATTAAGAAAAAGAAATGGACGTGGGCAGGGCATGTAATGCGAAGGCAAGATAACCGCTGGTCATTAAGGGTAACAGAGTGGATCCCTAGAGAAGGCAAGCGTTGCAGGGGGCGGCAGAAAGTTAGATGGGCAGAAGAGATCAACAAGTTTGCGGGGATAACTTGGTCGCAGTTGGCAGAGGACCGAGGTAATTGGAGAATAATTGGGAGAGGCCTTTGCCCTGCATTGGGCGTAGATAGGCTGATGATGATGATGACTGTAGTAGTTTATATATCATTTAGAATGCACATTACCAGCTACGTTTGAGAGTTTAGTTTCGTACCTGCGGCTCATCGGACGCTGTTAATCCCAGCGAGTGGAGAAAGTCGATTCGTCTGTGAATATAACTTCCTTCCACTCGTCCGTTGTCCACTGCTCCACTGCCCGGGCGAACTCCAGGCTTTCCAGCCTCTGGCGGTCCGTCACACGCGGTTTCTGCGCTGCCCCGCAACTCTCGAGTCCCGCCTCCTTCAGTCGTCTTCGTATTGTATCGCAAGAGACATTCAATGACAGCTCCTGTCGAATTTCTTTTGCAGACAGGAGGGGATCTGCCACAGCGGCTGCGACAATCAGTAGTTCCTGCTCCTCACTGGTGACTTTAGGCCACCCGCTGCGCTCTGCGTCAATGAGTCTGCCCTGATCATCGCGGTAAGCTTGAATAATGCGGCTTACAGAAGTCCTAGACCTCCCGGTGAGGTGGCAACTTTCCCACTGACTAGTCCCTTCGATGAAAAGTCGCACGATGTGCCTCCGTTGCTCGATGGGGACGCGGGAAGGCATTCTGCACGAATATGACCATGCAGGACGAGTTACGTGCTTTATACGCTTCATAGCTATCACTGTCCAATGGGTGACATGGAAGGAAACGCCTCATTGCTTTTCGATAGCAATTCACTCACACCGACAGCTGTGTATTTCGGTCTATTTTTCCGAAGCGAATAAACTCTTTCCTTCCTACTTTCTTCCCTCCTCCCATCTTTAAACCGCCTCTGCCGCACGGGAAAAACTCGAACTTAAAAAAAAACATCGCTGTTTTTAGTTCTATCAACTGTGTGTTTGTCGCATAACGACCAGCACTGGTTCAGTCATGTGTGAGTGTTTATCGCAGCCTTTCTTCAACGCCAGTTTGCGTTTCAGTCAATAAAATGATAAAAAGAGCGCCGAACGAACATTCTCAGATGAACGCACAGTTACGCGGCATCAGCGCATGGCGCACGCTGCCGGCTGCTGACATGCATCACGCCCGGTCGGTAGGCCCGCCGTGCAAGGCGCCGCCGCGCGTCGCATTGGAGAGGATCAAAGTGCTGCAGCCGAAATAAAGGAAACTGACATGCACGAACTCTAGGGAGGGACACGCATGCGCCCTCCGCTATCTCGACAGCAGGCGCAGGGCCGGAAGGTGTCGCGCCGATAGTATTCGCGCACCGCTCGCTTGGTCCGGTTTATTCTGTGACGGCCTGTACATGGTTCGCGTTAATATCATGGACTAAAGTTGGCTGTTCCCTCGTGCAGACGGTCGTTTTATTTAGATAAGCGTGACCGTGCCTTACATGCACATTATCTGGGTCGCATCGAAATGGCAAGCGCAACAAAAGCGCGCGAGCAGACGATGTCGCGACATTTCCTGCGCGGACCGCCGGGCGGCTACCACCGGCGCACAAACGCGCTCCTGAGCACCAGGCCCGCAGCGCACTGCTGTCGCTACGGGGAACCACAGCCCCGCTTATCGGCAACCGGAAGCAGCAAACTTACGGTCAAAACGCTCTCGTCCTCGTGGTATACCACAATGCAACACCTAGCTTCCACGGGCGTCCACTAACGGCGCTGCATGTACCGCAGGCCACGCGCTTGCAGTGTCGGGTTTCAATCGGTGAGCACTGTACACTGTACCTAGCTCCAAGTCAAGGTCACTTCAACGAAGCGCTGCACAAGCGCACATGCGACGCTTCGCTGACTAGTACGTTAGTAGGAAAATATAAGGCCACTTGAAAGCGGGAGACGAGTAAGCGAAGTCAATATGAGTACTAAGGACATATAATCAACTGAAAATTTTACCGTACAGCGTAAAACAAGGGTGCAGGAAGCACTTTTTTTGCGCTCGGCGAACAAGCACAGCGGTCAGCAGCACGACTACAAATCTGCTAACGCTTTTAAATGCAGAGCATTTCAGTAACTTACGATCTCATCCGTGTTGACGTCCGTTGACCGCACCGCACTTCTCCCTACTATAAAAAAAATACTATCCGGCGCCCGGTTTCGGTCCCTCGACCCTGCGAGCGGAACGCAATGTACATGGTGCTCTACCCACTGCGCCACAAAGCCGACACAGAATGGGACGCTACGAACGCGCCTTATATCGTTGATTCATTCAAATTACTGCTGACAAGCGCTCTCTCGTCAGCAGTTGCCACAAGTGCAATAACCTTAACGTAACGCAAACTACTTAACGTCGTGCGTCCCCGGAAATGCTCTGTATTTGATCGTGCCCCTCGCGAGGGGGATGTTTTACTGCGTCTTCTCTTGGTCGCGGGACCCGTGGCGCCATCTGGCGGAGGCGGGCACAACTCGTAGCACTTTCTTTGAAAAAGCGCCTCGTAAGCGCGGCAAATATGAAATAGGGATGACGCGCTTTCGAAGCAATCCGCCGACGCGGCTGCTTTGTGTACAGACTCGGCGGCGAGCGTCCCGGGATTCTGGTGCCGACCCAATTTTTTTATTCGTGGATGAAGCTCGCAACAGCTAGCACTATCTAGCTGACACGTTAACTTACGTGAGATGTGAGATCCAGGCGAACGACTTCTCTCATCTTTTTATTGAGACCCGCCGAGGTGGCTCAGGGGCTATGGCGTTGCGCTGCTGAGCACGAGGTCGCGGGTTCGATTCCCGGCCGCGGCGGCCGCTTTTCTGATTGAGGCGAAAAGCAAAAAAATTCCCCCGCATTTCCCCGAAGGGGAGTATGAGGAAGTGCGAAGCACGGGGTGATGCTATCAGGGGGAGTTTGTTGAAGTTTGGTGGCATTTTGCACGCCGCAGCTCGCTTCGCCCGCTTGCGTTCGGCATCGCGAGCCTTCATTTCGGGATCGGCCGCCATCGAGACTGCAGGACTAGACGACGGCTCTCGACGAAGACGCGCGCGCGACTAACTGCAGAGCCGAGCCGAGCGAGGAGACTGTAGCGAGAGAGCACGCGCGCGCCGACCCACGGAGGTCTGGTCGTTTATTGCTGTATATATTCGCCGCGAGCTCGACATGTAGGTGGCGCCAGCGTCGCGCTGCTAGTGTGGATGCTCCGCTGAGCGGCCCGTAAGAATGCACACTGTGGGCGCGCTTCGTGCCTTTTTCTCGCCGTATGTGCGCACGAAAGGTGCAAACAAGAGTGGTATGCTGTAGTTCGGTTACTCAACGTTCAATGTATAGCATGGAACCGGCCGTAAGTTTTCATTATTACGCCAAAAAACGCGACGACTCATCGGGAATTTCAGAATGGCCGTAATTGTGACAATGATCTTGTACGCTGTGGCTCGTAGCAAGCTCGATTTTTCCAGACTGTGGCTTTGAGCCTTCAATAAAAGCATAAATAGAAACAAATCAGGAAGCCTCGATCTCTGAAATTCTGTTTACAACGGCAATCTCAATTCCTTTCACTGGTAGCATGACGCATTCTTGAATTTGTGGGGTGCTCTGAAATGGTAACACTACTTAACTGCCCCGACATTCTTTCTAAGAGCTTACGATATTTTTGTGTGTTCAAAAGGCAACATAAAATTGCTGAATTTTGATCAGCGCAGAGATATAAATGTAACCGCTTTAACGGGTCTTTTAAATGAAATTCTAGCGACTCTGAAGGAAGGTTTCATGAATAACGGTTTCGGATCACTTATTTAAAGCTTTCGTCGCAAGTGAACTTGCGAATTGAATTGTCAACGCACGCAGTACAATCCACATCTCATGTTTAGCTAGGTTTTCGCAAAGTGACAAGCAGGTTTACAGTGTGCAAACCACGCTTCTGGGACCTCAAAGTGAGCACAAATTTTCTGTGACGGCTGCTCTGTTGACCATTTGATTTCCTTTTAAAATCTAACAGGTGCCTGCAACAGCGAGATGTGTTTGCATTCTTGCGTATAAGGTCGCTTACGAACCCTAAAGATGGCAATAAACGAAGTTGCGCTGTTGCAGATGTAGTAAAACATTCCCTTTTTATTTCTCGTTGCAAATCAGCGTAACGGGTTCCATCGCCTTTGTCTTGGCATTTAATTCTTGAGGATTGGTTAAAAAATGAAATTCTGCGCATTTCAAGGGGGAGGGGGGTCCTGCCAACGTTGCAAGAGCAGCGAGAAGAGAACGCATGTAACGCGCGCGAAAAGCCAAACTATGGTTATCAGTATTACTTACAATCGAAACTACACTAGGCGTCGTGTTCTGTAGCGGTGAAAAAGCAGTACACGTATTTTCCAAAATGATTAACCTCCCTTTGGTCCGAGATTTTCCAGGAATGGTGGGACGCCTTTTTCAAAATTGCATTGAAAGCAAGCATTGTGGGAAAAAAATTAAAAAAAAAAAACGGCGAGTCATGGCGCACACCCCACACACATGTGGGCAACAACGTGCATTATATTACGCGTTTTCTCCTCTTTCTTTAAACTTAGGTCCACCTTAAGAGGTTAAGACGTGAACAAATTAGGCATTTTGTTATGCTGAGTGAGACACGTTTCTGGACAAGGAGATTCATGTCGGATTTGAAAATGATATATATGAAAATGACACACGAAATGCCATATGACTGACGCAAACTCACAACGGCTTAATTTTACCGAAAAATTCCCCCTAATACTCTTGCGCATACATAGAAACGTATTTTAAATAATACGTAAAATTAGCAACTCGATACAGTTTGATAAATGTTTATTCCTCCTCCAGAGTGTAACCAAGGACTGTCCAAAAATGGTATTTATTTTAGAAAAGGTACGGGAAGGACACGATCACACAGGCGCTTGCGGGTGTAAAATACGTGTAAAATGTATGGGCGATAGCGCACGGGTCGTGTGCAGTGTAAATGTTTTTGTTTGTTTCTTCTTTCTATAAGGACACAGCGCAATTTTACAAGGGTGTGGAATTTGCACGCGTATGCACAGGTCTTGTCGCTTCTTACCCGTTTCGTGTACTAAACTTTTATCCTTGAAATAATCGCCACGCCAGCTTCAAAGATCACCCTTCGACGTTCCCGAAACGGCAGACGACTGTACTCAACAATAAAAAAAGTGCAATGTGTGGAAGCAATATTTATAACACGTTTGACACTCAACCGGTGACCACAGCGAAGATGTTTCGTGGAATTAAACCAGCCCATTAACCCGCAACGGCCGCTGATTATTGCGTTGTAGAGGAAACGAGCACGCAGAGGTTACTATGTCATTGCTTACTGCCAAACGAGCACATATATTGGTTGTTTTGTCGCGTGCAGCACGCGTCTTTCGCCGCACGCAACGTGAAAAAGCAGACGACGCGAGAGCGCCATCCACACTAGGAGCGGTTCGCCCCGCCGCCGCCAGGGGCCGACTGTGTTCGCGCTCGGGGCGAATAGGGGAGTGTGCCGCGCCGAGCCAGGTGGCTGAGAGAGAGGAGGCGCGGGCGAGCGCGACGAGCGAAGGGGAGAGGGCAGCGAACGCGCGCAACGGCGCAGCGGCAGCCGAGCGAGGGGAGAGGAGGCGCGAGCGCGTGACGTCACGGCGCGCGGAAGGGGAGGGAGGCGCGAGCGCGTGACGTCACGGCGAGAGCGCGCGCCATCACATGGTGTAGTGACGTCACTGCGCCGTTGCTATGGACGCCTTCCCTCCGCTACCGCGCCGTTGCTAAGGAGAGGAGGGCGCGATAACACCTGCGGGCGACGGACGGCGGTGGAAGGAGTAGGTCCGGCTAAGAAGTGCTTCGCACTTAAAACGCCCGTGTGTACGAGATTTCGGCACACGATAAAGATCCCCAGGTGGTCAAAATTAATCCGGGGCCCTCCACTACGGCGCGCCTCGTCGCCTGCGTTGCGTCGGCGCGTTAAAACCCCCCAATCAATCAATCTTTTTATTGAGAGAATGGTACGTATCATTCGTTTTTGTCTAAGAAATAGAATTGCTAGACGTCAGATATTGTGGAAGCTTCGGGGACGCTTACTGCACAAGCGCAATACAACAAATAGTCAGATAAGCTGCTTGAAATGCTAAAACTATATGAAAGTGCGAAAAGGTTACACATTATATACCTTATATTTCCAAGGTCAGCAGCGCTGGCCCGTGGCCAGGTGGTGTGGAGCGCTAGGTATTGTGCTGCAACTGTTTTGCAAGTCACCAGTTCGAATTCCCGTAGGTACGTTCTTTTTTATATTTAAGTTGACGTTTTCATTTTCTGCCGATGTTTTCTATACCAAGTTCACCTTTTTTGTGCCGTAACGTTCAGTGCTCCACGAACTAGTTCACAGAACGCGCGCAGGGTGACAGTGGCGCGCTAGTGAGTTCTCGTTGGCGTGCTGTTTCCATAAGCACCAACTACTTGCGGGCAGTGGACACAGGCCAAAATCCACAGAGCCTTGGCCCGGTGCGAACACGCTTTTTACGGTACAGGCATGAGTGAGGCAAGCTCCAAATATGGGGGGAAAGCGCATGGCATTTGAGCGTCTTCTGGGACGCGGAGGGCGTTCATTCCCTGCGGAGGCCTCGGCTAGTGATTGCTACGATTTCAAGCCGTCCTGGGAGGCTTATCTTATGCATTTTACAGGCCGACAACATGGCAGAAGTGCGGTACGACGATTACTGAGATATCCAAAATGCACATCCAACGATGCCGTCGGATGTCAAGCATGTTGTTTTACAGAACCGAAACCGAAACTTGTTTGAATGCTAACCAATCACGGTGCGTCTCCTCCCGTCGTCATAGCCTTTAGTTGGTGTAGCCGCTACGAACCGCGCATGGTAGTTTTTCTTCTTTCGCGCGACGGCCACCAGGGGGCCATTCGGAGTAAGACGCGCCTCGCATGGGCTCCGCACCAAATCCTTTTTTGGTGGCATAGTTTGCTCTTACCCTCGAATGTCGGTGTGTGTGAATCTCCTAGCACACCGAGCCGACGATCTATCAGGCCTCAACTGTGTCACCCCAGCGGTTGCACCGTGGAAACGCTGCAATGTCTACATCGACGCGGCGCCTGGGCTAAGCCTAACGCCTTTTCGATTTCATCGACTCATCCCTGCGACGCCGTTGGCTTGTCGGGACAACCAAGGCCCGGTTCCTCCCGACGTCTATGAACACCGTCACAGTGCAAGGTTGGACATCTCGCCTACGGACATTACTCCCGAAAAGGGCTGGTTGGAATGATACCGGCGACGCTGCAATCGGGCCCTGCAATCCTTTCGTGAATCTGCCCCGTATAACAACCAGGTCAACACGTTTGCTAGTCGCTCTCTCTCACGCACACTTCCACGCCTGCCTCCCCCTCCCCGAGAGCACATCAAGAATATTTTTGGGTCCCACGGTGGCATGAACGTTGCCCGAACGCGCTCCGCCGACGTCGAGACGCCATTCTCACCGCTGCTAATATCTCGGCGGCCAAAGCATCGGCAGACATCTTCCGCCTCAACTTCGAAAAGAACATTCTCGTGCTGAGTACGCTCAGTATAACCAGGGAAGGCCAATGCAATGTTATCACGGTAATTCACATCAACTCGCAGGGCTTCCAGCTGTCTCCTTATGTCGGCACCCCCGAGGGTACCTCTAAAAGAGTCATACATGGCATACCCGCCTACGATACGCCGGAAGCGATCACAGCCAGTATCGTCACACCAGCCAACCCCAAAGCCCTCCAGGCGCGCCGCATGGGCACAACCAGCATAGCCATAATCGTCTTCGACGGCTACAAGTTGCCTCCATACATTTATTACCGTGGTTCCAAATACAGATGCTACATCCATCGTCAGAAGATGGAGGCACGCCTCGCCTGTGGTGACAAGGGACACCGCGCCGACGTTTGCCCACGTCCCAACCCCACGCGCTGCAGGAGATGTGGGGACCATCTCGTCGAAACCTCCTCTCACACGTGTGAACCCAAATGCGCCCTGTGCGGCGGCGCACATCCTCTTGGAGATCGTTCGGGCAAGCAACGCTTCAAGGCGACCCCTGCCCGTGGAAAGACCACCAGCCTCCGCAAACAATGGCGAGAAGATGGCGCTGCACTGTCATCACCACCACAAGTCACCACCAAGTCTCCACGTGCTTCCCATGAACAGCACCCACCTGCCTCCCAAGAACGACATGCCTCTGCAGCTTCTGCAGCAGCCACACCAGGAGACACCACCCAAGGGAAAAAGGCATCCTCCCGACCTTCCAAGTGGGTAAACTGGGCCGCCGCGGCGGCCTCCAACTCATCTTCCCCATCAAATGAATGAGTTGAGTTAAAGCAGTTACTTAATCAGGTTCTCGAAGAAAATGAGAAATTCAGAGCCGAGGTCAAACAGCTCGAAACATATCCCCCACCACCCAGTGAATCCGATAACTAAGCAGTGATGGGCAGTGATAACCCGCCTTCTTTTCACTCAACCCCTCCTAACCCTCCCCAAATTGGTTCTTCTACACCCTACATCCCCAAACACGATTTAGAGCATTGTATTCAAAACATCAGAGAAACTATCACCTCCAAGCTCGCTACAGAATATGAACCGTTCATCAACCTTGTGACGAAACTGACCTCCCAGGTAGCTGCCTTCGAAGAGCGGTTATTGACAGTAGAGTGACGCCCTACTACCAAAAAAGCTTCCAAGCCTTACGACAGGCCGTCCACCTCCCAAATACCTGATGATGGCAACTGCTAGTTATACCATTTGGCAGTGGAACTGTCGTGGGTACCGACGTAAGCTCGGCAACCTACAACAAACCATTGATAATCGAATTCTAGGTCCGCCCCCGGATGTGTTGTCCTTCAGGAGACAGGTGTCGTGGCTAAACTATCGGGATATAAATCCTTCCCCGACTCACATCCCATTGCTACAGAAACAACTATTTTTGTTCATCGCAATATCCCTGCTGTACAACACACTCTTGAAAACGAGATAGACCACGTCTTTGTGGAAATCATCCCCCCAAGAAAAGACGCCCTCAGTTTCTTTATTCTCAACGTTTACAGCAGCCCTCGCTTTCATAGGCATCGTTTTCACTCTCTCTTCAAAAAGGCTGCTCTTGTTTCACGGAAAAACCAAATCGTCATAACAGGTGACTTTAATGCGCGCCATCCAGCGTGGGGCTACAGAAAGGGCACTATCAAAGGCAGATCATTATGGGAAGCAGCACGACAGGAACACCTTACCCTCCTTACAGATCCCGCCTACCCAACCAGGCTGGGCAACAATGTTAGCGTAGACACTATCCCCGACCTAACCTTCAGCAGATATGTCAACCCCCAAGCCCAGTGGGTAAACACGCAACAGGATCTAGGCAGTGACCACAAAATAATGCATATCACAGTCCCCCTTAAGCACATGTCCCGGCAGGTGAAATCTGCGACCATCGTCGATTGGGACGCCTTTAGACATACCGAACAATCTCCTCGTCTCACTAAGGACACCCTTTCTGAGTGGGAGGACGGTCTGCTCAATCGCGTTAAATCGTGCAAATCGGCCACACGTGAATTAGAAATCAATGCGGATCTCCCCCAGCCAGATTCACGCCTCGCTCATATGTGGCAAGCTAAATCTAGCATGCAAAAACGCCTCTCCCTACAGAAACACAACCGGAACCTCCCAAGAAGGATCGCTCGAGTCAATCGAGAAATAGAAAATTACTCGTTTAAACTTGTGGCTCAAAACTGGGAGGCCACATGCGAATCTATTGACGCCAATTTCAATTCGAAAAAAACGTGGAACATCCTCCGCTATCTAATTGATCCCAGTACCACTAAAACAGCTCAACCCCAACCCATACAATACTTAATTCACAACTTTGAAGGATCAGAGCAAGACCTTCTGAACTACATCACTAAGAAATATGTCCAACAGAGACCACCCATACAACACCCCTCATACAGAGGCAATTCAAACGACGGATTGGATGCCCCCATAACTGAGGCCGAGGTAAATGCGGCCATACAGCGGCTGAACACCAGATCGGCCGCCGGACGAGATCTTATAACAAATAAAATGTTACGTAGTCTAGACGATTTATCAGTGGAGGATGTCACACGACTCTTCAACGAATGCTGGGAGTACGGTTCTATCCCGGAACGATGGCGTACTGCCAAAACGATCCTAATTCCTAAACCCGGCAAACGACCACACGTAGATCCCCTTCGCCCCATATCACTGACATCATGTTTAGGTAAACTCTTCGAACATTTTATCCTTTCCAGATTAACTATAGGTTTGCCGAACGGACACATCTCTTTCCGCCCTCCATGTTTGGCTTTCGCCCTAACTTATCCACCCAGGATGTTATGCTCCAACTCCAGCACCATATTATTGACCCGCCTTTGCTCCTGTACGAACAACCAAGGCTATCCTCGGATTCGACCTTACACGAGCACTCGACACCATCTCCCATTCGGCAATTGTCGCGGGTATAATGAACTCACATTTGGGAGAGCGGACTTACAACTATATTTGTTCTTTTTTATCGGACAGACCGCTCACTCTGCACCTGGGTCCCATTAAAACGTCCTCAATCTGTTTGGAAAGCACTGGCACTCCCCAGGGGTCGGTGCTATCACCCTTTCTTTTCAATATCGCCATGAAAGACCTTTTTCCTTTACTATCGACTCTACCGGACCTCCACCACGCCCTATACGCAGATGACATCACTCTTTGGATCTCCAAGGGTTTGGACGAACACATTCAGGACACCCTTCAAACAGCTACCTAAATTATCGAAACATACACATCTGGCCACGGCCTCTCCTGCTCGCCACAAAAGTTCGAGTTTGTTTTCTTTCGGCGGTACGCACATGACCCCCCGCCCCAACATCTCGATTACCACCCAATCAGGCCACATCATACCTATCGTGGACACCATCAGGGTCCTTGGTTTGCGCCTTCATAGCAAGGTACACAACCTGGACTCCGAAAACTTGAACGTGGGGTATATCAAACTACGAGACTAATATCTCGAATAGCTTCGAAGCATAAGGGTGTCAAGGAGGGCAACCTCATCGACTCATACAAGCCTTTGTCCTGTCCCGAATAGCATACTCGACCCCCTTCCTAACCATGAAGCTAAGCGAACGAATCAAAATTGATGGCTTGATACGTAAATGTTTCAGGGTAGTCCTCGGACTCGCTCCAAAAACCTCCAACGACCGCCTCCTTGCACTGGGTGTCCACATCTCCCTTGACGAGATAGTTGAGGCGCAACGCACCGCCCAATTAGAAAGTCTCACTAAGAGTCACACCGGTCGGCACTTGCTTGCTTCCTTAGGCCTTTCACCACCCACCTCCAACTATCAGCAATTGGTAGACATCCCCCCTTCCATCCGCCAGACGCTCCGAATCAAACCTCTTCCGCGAAATATGCTTCCCGTACACAATGAGGATCGCAGACTGGCTCGCGCGAAAGTTTGAAAAGGCGTACCCTCCAGGCTCCCCCACGCTATACACAGATGCAGCAAACTATCCTACCAGAGCGGCTGCTGTAGCCACGGTGGTTTATTCGAAACTAGTCCAGCTCGTTTCCGCCTCCTTACTTAAGACATCCCCCACGGCCGGAGAAGAGATCGCCATCGTGTTGGCTATGACCCACAGTCCCCACCTTCAAAGAACTATTATCAGTGACTCCAAATCAGCCATCCTAAATTTCCTTTACGCAAGAGTTTCCCCAGCACCTTTATCAGTCCTTTTGAAGGCACAGAATATTCGATCCCGCTCTTTCACTCTCGTCTGGGCTCCCGCCCATACCGCGCTACCTGGAAACTCAGCGGCCCACGAAGCTGCTCGAGCTTTGGTCTTCCGAGGGCTCGATGGCACCGCCAATGATAGTGAGGTATTCACTCTACTGGACAGGCTGCACACATACGGGGACATCCTCGCCCATTACCGCTTGGAGCGTGCCATGCTTCCTCCTCCTCACACATCTCTATCCCGATCCTTGACGGTCATCTATCGGCAGCTCCAGACCCGCTGCTTCCCCACCCCTTCCATCATGTCTGCCCTTCCCCGACACCTACGTATATGCATGTCCATATTGTTCGGTCCCTCACGCATCGTTATCCCATATCATATGGGCCTGTGATAGCATCCCACTATCCAGACACCGAACCCATCCCATTCTCCTTACCATCACCAGCGAGGAGCGCTGGGAGGCCGCCCTGCGTGATCAGGCCACGTGATCGACACCAAGGTACGTTGGCTGCGTTGTGGCACTTCGTTTGCGAGGCAGCCATGGCCGGACATTATTAACCCCCTCCCTTTACACTGCGGCCTCGAGCCATCCAAATAAAAACATTTGTCTCTCTGTCTGTCCCTGCGTGACCCAAACCCCCAAATTAAAGAAGACCTGGCCCGCTTGGCCGAAGGCACCGGACCCCTGCCCAAAAGGGGCGTTGCTCCCCGACGGACGACGGAGAAGACGTCGACGACCCAATCGTCCCAGCTGTGGCCAAATAAAGTTATTCTGTCTGTCTGTCTTGCGCGCTTTGTAAAATATTTACCGACTTGTTAACGGGATAAACGATGAAAAGTGTGCTAATTTGAGCCAGTCTACGCAGTACAAGCAAAAACGGGAGCTTGACAACTTCACTTCAGTGCCCCTTTGACGCGAACGCTCTCAAGCAGACGCATCCACACACCGAACAATGCGCGTTTACGTCGGAAATTTGAAGTTCCCAAAAGCACAGCAGTCATAAAAAATACAGCTCTTGTTACTATTGTAAACAAAACACTGATGGGTCTTAAGCGCCTCTTTTTGGGGCAGGCACTCAGTGACTGATCAGGATTAGGGTAATTAATAAGAAAATGCTCGAATAAAAATAATGGCTGGGTATGGCCAGAGTCCTTCAATGCTTTACCGGTCACGAAACTGCTCCGTAACTCAATGGGAGAGCTTCATATGCTGCGTTTGGCCGCCGCGCGGTGGCGCCACCCTCTCAATGAGGTCACTTCTCGGGCGGCGTTGCGCTGGCTCGAACGGCGGAGCCGCGGCGAGTTGTGTTTGTTTAGTGCGGGAAAAAAATCTAACGTGCATATCGCGCTCTCGTGATGCGAATTAAATAGTGCAACAACGATGCCTAACATGTGTTGCGTCCCGGGATGTCGTTACTTGTACAACGATACCACAGAAAATGTTTCCTTGTTCTGTTGATCGAGCGACGGGCAGCTGCGTGAGAATTGGAGGCGCGCTATTCCAAGGCAAGCAACGGGAGATTTCAGCTTCGATTATAAGTGTGCGACAGTGTGTGGAAATGTACTGTGTGTGAGAATTTAAAAAGCGATGTACCATTTTGAGAGCATCGTGGACCTAGAATTGTACAAGGATAACTTAAAGCCGGATTTTTGTCATATAAGTCAAGTTGTAGCGGTGCTTCATTACCTGTTTGCAAACTTGTATTACCTTGCGCTCAGACTCGCGTGCAAAAAAGCTTTGGGACGTCCTTGTGCTTTTACTTTTCATATTTCCGGGAATTATCCCTTAGGGTTCGTTTTGTTTGTTTTGTAACCGCGCGAGGCCGATTCCGGTTTCTTATCTGGCGTTTCAACCGGAGCGCCCATTTGCTCTGTTTGTCATACGTCCCGCAGGGCAATATTGTTTGATATGGAAAGGGTGCCACCTTGTCGCTAACTTAATTTTTTGTTTCTTCGATGAGTTCTCGATCCTATTTCCATGGATCTGAAATTAATAACGTTCCGAGAGTAATGCATGCATAGCAAACACCGCGCAACTCACTTTATCGACGTTCATCTGTGCACGTCACACTGCGGTCTGCTTCTTCAACGTTTGTGTTTCATTCTAGTCTTTTGTAGTGCAGGAGATCGCTGGCTCGTTGCGTTCAGAAAAGCTTTGCTTCGTTCTTGGCTACGTGGAAATATTCTGTTTTCTCCGTGTGCTGCACATCGCAGCGCGAAAAAATAAATTTTTGTACGCTAGACCACGCTCTTTTGTCTCCCTCCGTAACATTGAAATTTTTTGTTGCGTGTGATAAAATCAATTTTATTGTTCTTTTTTCTCTTCCTGTTTTTACAAGTATTGCAAAGCGTGGATGCAGAAAGACACACGGTGCAACATGTTTTGTTCCTTCGCGTTTCTGCAGCGTGTTCAGATGTTCCCAAGTATGTACCCACTCATCGAAACGATAATACTATTGGGCTATCTCTTTTACGTTCTGTGCATTCCAGAGCAATCAACGAATTCATTAAGCATAGCCTGAACGACGCGTACTTGGTTTGTTTCAGCTTTTTTATTGTATTATCGATAGGCCCGCAGCAGTCCGTGACTACACAGCTACCGTATATGTGGTAATTACAACTTTGCGTTAAGAAAAGAAGCAATATATATTTAAAAATCCGTAAACACGACGGCGCAGCGCTTGTGCCAGAGCACACAGAAGCCGTTGCCGTTCGCGGCCGAAGTCTACGGTAATTTACTTCGAAAAATAAAACCCCATTGAAGGCAGATGATATACACAATGACTGGACTATTCATCGTTATCTACTACGAAAAAAAACACACTTAATCGGCGCGCAGACACCAAAAGCAGCAAGCGTTTGCACGCCAAGAGCTGGCCAATACGCCGCACGCGCGGCTGGACGATCTTCGTGCGGCGGTGGCGCCTGTAGTGGCGCGCGCGGTCCCTATATGAAACGAGCGCCGACGTTTCGTGACCAGTAAAGCATTGAAGGACTCTGGTATGGCCCAGGATTCATGAACTCTCCATTTGATCTGAAAATGTGTTTACGCAAGCCTGTGATGTGGCGTCTGGTAGTGTATTTCAAATATCAGACGTCATGCAATTGATGATTACCTAAGTTCATATAATATTGCTCATCCATACGCATGGGGTACTGATGCAGGGTATCCAAAAATGTATATTCTGTACTGCTTGATGGATCCAGAAATGTCAAGCAAGAAAAATGCAGCAAGAATAAAATCGCTTATTAAATTTAATTCAAGTTTCAAGTTTCAAGTTTATTTCCAACATTACATTGTTGGGGGTCCACCAGGCGAAAATGCGGTCAGTGACCACTTGAAGGGTGCTTGGCAGCCCGTAAACACAGCAGCTGTTTGGCAACGGTAAAAAGGATACACATGCTAATATAGTATACGTGAAATTAACAGATATATACAGATGCATAAGTGTACATGCAACAACAATGCATAAGTGTTGTGGGGATTCTCCCCTGTGAGCGCCCACGTTAGGCCGTTTCAAACTGCCGCGCGCCACCTCTCCTGCCATCTGGGAACACACGGCAGAAAGACTGTGCGATGGAGGGGGGGCGTGGCACATCTTTGGGCACGCTAGATAAGGGCAGCGGTGCTTGGTAGCGGGGGGAGTTGCTGGCGGGGAGCGCCGCCGGTGACAAGAGAGAAGCCACCGCCGTCAGCCACCTCGAAGAAGACGCACGTCAGCAAGGCCCGCCGTTCGTCCCGCCGTACCGTAAGCCCTGGGACCCTGAAGTGCTTTTGTTATGTGCTTGGTTGATTGTATCCCCTGTTCCATTTATATTTCATTTTCCACTGCTTGAGTAAAGCGCAATTGTTCCTCTTGCAATGTTCTGTGCGTGATGTTTTGACGAGGCCGTTGCCTGAACCCCCCTCGGTAGGCAGACCTACCTACAGTGCACATACTCTTAGATAATACTAATCATGACATACATTAAGTAACAATAGAAAAAAATGCATGGACACAATAAACACAATTCTGAAATATAACAGAACCAGATATACCTTATCCAAGACATGTGACACTTCACTGTGTAAAAGAAAAAATTCCCCGCATTTCTCCGAGGAGAAGAATGTGCAAGTGCGAATGAACGAGTTGAATTTGCGCGGTTCGGTAATGTTCACGAAAGAGAGATCACACACACACACACACAACTACAAAGAAAGAAAGATGCATTTATTCACAGACACCTATTTGTGTTGTCGTTGTACTTGATTGCTAGAGCGGATCTCAGTTTTGAAATTTCGTGTCAGTACTCCTTTAAGCGTGTGCATTAGCCCTTCTCACGCCCGATTCTTGGCCAATCCCCCACGTGGGTATGTGCCATGTCAGCGGCCAGGCAGCGCGCGCCCATCTCCCCCCGTTGCCAAGGAAGACGAGGAGATTCCTGGCCAATCCCCTACGTGGGTATGTGCCATGTCAGCGGCCAGGCAGCGCGCGCCCATCTCCCCCCGTTGACAAGGAAGACGAGGAGATTCCTGGCCAATCCCCCACGTGGGTATGTGCCATGTCAGCGGCCAGGCAGCGCGCGCCCATCTCCCCCCGTTGCCAAGGAAGACGAGGAGATTCCTGGCCAATGCCCTACGTGGGTATGTGCCATGTCAGCGGCGAGGCAGCGCGCGCCCATCTCCCCCCGTTGCCAAGGAAGACGAGGAGATTCCTGGCCAATCCCCTACGTGGGTATGTGCCATGTCAGCGGCCAGGCAGCGCGCGCCCATCTCCCCCCGTTGACAAGGAAGACGAGGAGATTCCTGGCCAATCCCCCACGTGGGTATGTGCCATGTCAGCGGCCAGGCAGCGCGCGCCCATCTCCCCCCGTTGCCAAGGAAGACGAGGAGATTCCTGGCCAATCCCCTACGTGGGTATGTGCCATGTCAGCGGCCAGGCAGCGCGCGCCCATCTCCCCCCGTTGCCAAGGAAGACGAGGAGATTCCTGGCCAATCCCCTACGTGGGTATGTGCCATGTCAGCGGCCAGGCAGCGCGCGCCCATCTCCCCCCGTTGCCAAGGAAGACGAGGAGATTCCTGGCCAATGCCCTACGTGGGTATGTGCCATGTCAGCGGCCAGGCAGCGCGCGCCCATCTCCCCCCGTTGCCAAGGAAGACGAGGAGATTCCTGGCCAATCCCCTACGTGGGTATGTGCCATGTCAGCGGCCAGGCAGCGCGCGCCCATCTCCCCCCGTTGACAAGGAAGACGAGGAGATTCCTGGCCAATCCCCCACGTGGGTATGTGCCACGTCAGCGGCCAGGCAGCGCGCGCCCATCTCCCCCCGTTGCCAAGGAAGACGAGGAGCGCGCGCACCCGCAGCTGTTGCTATGCGGACGGCGGCGGACGCTTCAGGCTCGCTTAAGAAGTGCATTTGCACTTAAAAGAAACCAGAACAAACAATAAAAGCCAATTCATACCATAGAGGGCGATTTCACCAGAAACAATTTCTGTCTGCATGTTGCATTTCTCGCAGTGCATTTATTTACTAAAAAGTTTCCAAAACAATACCCCAAACCAGTTCAGCAACTTGTACTCTTCAAGAAAATCTGAAAAAAAGAATCTGAGGCGTCTACCAGCCCAACTTGTTAAAAAAATTCATACATTTGAGTTAGTATTAGAATCACGGAAAGCTGGGCGAGCTAAACGGATTGACGGAAAAATTAAAGCCGTTCCACTCAACGTGAAAGTGGTCGGAAGTGCAGAACAGTGATTCGCCATAATGGGCTGTACCGCAGTTATCCGCTTAATTACGGCTACCACACCATGCAATTGAAATTTCCCGCCTTCGTAGTGCTCGCGCTCCCCCTGCCTGAAACTACGACAGCGGCAGTACTGTTCTATTTGCGGTTTTCTTCCCGCACTCGCCTGCCTGGCACTGCCACGTTTCGCGTTTAATATCGTAAAAACCCACCCAACGGGCATCCTTAACTAAAGGAACGCGGGCGCTGCCGGTTAATTACGTATATTTTTACTGAAATGTACCTATAGATTTCTTTGAGCTAAACAACGGGAACATGTATGACAAGCGCCAGCGTTTCACGAGTTTCGAACGTTTATGACTATATAAACCATTTGGCTCTAGAAGCCCCTGGGGTAGGCCATGAACAACAGGGTTACCCCTGGACGCCGCCTTGGTGCTCTATATACTTGGGTCGAGCGAGCGAGCTAGGACGACAAGGTGAGCGCCTAAAGTGCTCTGCACTTAATAAGTTCTAACTGCGCAAATGGATGAAGTCACGAGAGGGCACAAACGCTCGTTTGTGCCCTGTTTTGTTTTTGTCCCGTTCCGCAGTTAGAACTTAATCTTGAATTACATGAGTACATGCAGGTACACCCCACAGGTATAGGACCTATGCAGAAGCACGACCTGTATTTACAATATCCACATGACTAAATAATGGTGCTCACAGCAAACAAGAAATTCCATTAAGACCGTTTCGTGTGAATCCAGGCACGCAGCACAAAGGAAAACTAACCTGACATACACAATATTAAAAAAATGAAAGTAATACACTATTACCTGAGCTATTACAATGCATAGCTGCTTTTACTGACTTTCTCATCAAAACGCCAATAGACTATATGTTTCCAAGGGTATGTGCACTTTCTTCAGTGACACCACGACATCGCCTACACTGAAAGCCCGCTTTTTCAACTTACCAGAACGGCCTCTCTAGTGTGACGCCAGTTTCTGAGATACAAGAGGGTTGTACCAAAATTTATGACAGATAAAATTGCAAATAGCAAAGCCCGGCACATATGAAAACATGTGGCAAATACAAAAAGTCTTGTTGGATATGCAAGAGTAGAGTGCACAGTTCATGAAAATGTATCACACAGGAAGCTGCTTCTTGTAACTCGCTAATGACTGTACCAGAACAGACACGGGCATGTAAATTGTTGTCTTTGGTAACTCCACGACCACCGACCACACCTACAAACCTGCTTGTTGAGCAAGTTACCACAACTCTCTTTTTCTTAAAAAACTCCCGTGTAAAAGAAATATCTGCATGATAGAAAAACAAGACAAGCAAAACAAAGCATACATCCTAGCCAATGGCAATATCATGCTTGCATTGTGGAGTCGCCAGGATAGAGTGGAAAGTCGACGGTATCAAGCGACCATTGTGATAAAAAATAGAGGTGTGCGAGTGATACATTACCATACCAATTGATCGATTAGTGCAGTAATCGCGATGGAACTTTTTGCCATTTATTCGGTCGAGCGCATTAAACCAGAAAGCAAGCTTCCAGATTATCTCACACTCTCACCTTACATAATAACAGCGCAACGTATAATGTCATAATTAAAACCAAACGTACGAGGTGGCATTGACGAGAGGCTCCGGGTTTGCTTCTGTGAGAAATACCTACACTAAGCACGCGTTCCAGCCACCATATGCCAGTCACATTTACTACGCGATGACGATGATTATTATTTTTATAGGCTCTCCCTTTGTATTGAGACATCGGTTGTCACCAACCGACTTGCCTGTGTCGTTCTACTTATTGGCCCTAACCTTGACTAACCTCATGGTTTGCCCCCCTTTCCCCCCCTTTAAACTGTCATCGCTCCCCCCCCCCATTCGTGCCCTTGCACACCTGCTTATCCCCTCTTTATGTTCTAAATTCTAATTCGGTATATTACTCTTCCCACGTTCCACTGTCTTCCCTACTTTTCTTCTACCACCCCTTCAGCCACCTCTTCGTCACCTCTATGGCCCTAAGGTCACCTCACTGGGTCCCCTTCACAACAAATCCTGAAGCCCCCGTCAACATCGTTTCCCCACCATCCCGCCGCGGTTGTATCTCTGCGCAGTCTTTGACAATATGCTCTACGGTTTCCCTATCCTTGCCGCAGCATGCACAAGCTTCGTCCTGTTGCCTGTAGTTAGCCGTGTACGCCCGTGTTCTCAGACACCCTGCCGGTGCTTCAAGAAGCAATGCACTGCCTCGCGTATTGTCATAGAAAGCTTCCTTTCTGATTTCTAGGTTGTCTGTTCTATAAGTCTCCAGGGTTGTCTTCACTCCCCGTCTCTGTACCCAATTCGTTTTCTCTGCTGCGTTTACCTGCTTTTTGAAGAAATACTGACACGGAATTTTCGTGTTACGTTTTTTTAGCTGTTATAGGTGCCTACCTGCCCACTAATAATAAAATGCCGCACTAGATGGTCGATCGCCGCGTAAACAAACATTTACGGCGTCATTTATTAGCGTAAGTTTCGGTTTGGACAAAACGAACGTCGAGTGACCGCCATGACAGAAGGTCTTCCTTGACGTCACCATTCTTGTCACACCGCTGCCGATCTGGACGCGCGCGCACAGACCGGCCGAGCTTTCACCATCACCACGCGCCTGGGCAGAGGGACGTCAGTCCCAAAACTATGACGTGTACACACGACGTACCAGCGCGCGTCAACCACAGCCAGGGCATCGGGTATGTCATGGGAGCCCCGACGTCGGTAGTTTGGGGCACGGATGATGATGGTTGGATGCTTATAGCGCAAGGCCAACTAGGGCAAAGAGCACCAGAACAATGGTTATGCATGACGGATGAGGATGTAAACTCTAAAATTGGTCAACAAAAACAAAATTAAAATCATTAAACAACAATGAGGATGGCTGGTGTAAAAGGCCAGCGTGTGTTAGTGCATGACATCAAATTAGGTGCGAAAACTACGTGAAAGTGCAAAAAAACTAGTGGAACGTGGGAAAGAGGGCGTAAAAATTTGATTTCACAAAGAAACCTAAAAGTGCTCGGTAGAGGAATCATGGGATCATCCGCTAAAACATTGCTGGGTGTAGTGGGATGTGTTGTCTGTATAGTTGTGGGAAATGTCTGCGCATTGTTGTGTGTACTGCTTTGCATGTAATTAGAATGTGAATTACGGATAGACCTGCACCTGTTACACAAGGGTCTTGGAGATCCAGTGAGCAGATGGGAAAGCGTCGCGTGTGTGTGGCCTATACGCAATCTAGCTGGGGAACTTCAATGAATCAGTAGTGTAACGTCGTAAGTGTGGTTTGACCGTGTGTAACTTGTTATCTGTCTGTTTACTCCAGTCGGCTTGCCATGTTTTGCGAAGGTGTTTTCTTATGTGTGGCTTGAGGTCGGTATAAGGTATTAGTGTTATGTCCGCTGTATTTGTAAGTGCAGCAGCGGCGGCTATTCAATCTGCGGTCTCGTTCCCCGCGATTCCCGCATGGCCTGGAACCCAGCACAGGACTATTTAAAAAAATGTTTGCATATGCAGACATTATGGCACGAAAAACTAGATTGACAATGTAGTTTTTTCTACGTCTGTGTGATGACAATTCACGCACAACGCTCAAAGAGTCTGTAAAGATGAGTGACTTAGGAATTTTTCTTTTAAGAATGTGCTGTGCGATCAATAGCATGCCGTATGCGTCTGTTAAAGACGATAGTGGTGCGTACGGCTATGGTTCTGCAAGAATTAAAGTTAGGACCATGAGCGGCACACGACACCATAGTACAGTTTTCGGGGCATCACTGTGAAATTCAGCACATTTATATTTATCCTGCAGGGACAAGAAGTGATGCAAAATCGCAATTTTCGGTACCCTGTTTTCATCTATTTTTATAAATGATAAATCACATGATACAGGTTGAGGTTGCCATGGTGGCAAAATGTCCTTAATTGATGATGGTAAAAGTCTAAAAATGAGATGGTGAGAGCCGATCCTTCCTCTCTCACTCTGTGTGAAAAAGGCAGAGAAACAGATGGGCGATTTATAAAAAGTTTGGACAGGGATGTATCTTAAAAAGAAGGCCTAAACCGGTGACTATTTATTGATAAGATCTTAAAAGCGTACAGTAAATTCATGTAGTAAATCCATGTCTAGGCACAATTTGTTGCATTCCACGTATAGGCTCTGCGCTGGGCTTGTACGGAAAGCCCCGGAGGCAAGACGAAGCCCGGCGTCTAGCACTGGATCAGGCATCTTCAGTGCTGTTTTCCCGGCCGACCCGTACACAACACTGCCTTAGTCCAGCCGAAAACCCTCGAAGGCAGGATAGATACGCAGGAGAAGGTTTTTGTCTGCACCATAGCACTGGTGTGACAGGACCTTCAAGATGTTCATAGTTTGTAAGCATTTGTGGTTAAGTTCTTTCATGTGTGGAATGAATGTGAGCTTTTTATCAAAAATAACACCTAAAAACGTGTGGTCCTGTTTTACCGGAATGAAGTCACCATGCAATTTTAGCTCAGGGCTGGGGCTGATTCCTCGCCTCTTGGAGAATACAACACAGGTACTCTTTAGAAGATTCACTTTAAAACCATCTTTTTCTTCCCAGACAGCGAGTTTGGTGACCCCAAGCTGAACTTATCGTTCACTTAAGGACATATTGCAAGATTAGAGAGAGACTTGCACATCATCCAGATAAACTGCACAAGAGAGTGGTGGTGGCAATGCCTTCGGAAGCGAATTCATCTTCACTACAGACAACGCGCCACTCAAGACACCACCTTGAGGAACACCATTCTCCTGCACATGAACGTGTGACAGTGCTCACCCAACTCTGACGCGGAATGTACTTTGACAAATAACTGGCAAGGGTGTTTATGTTGCCATACATACCGAATGATTCAGGTCGCTGAGGACCCATAACGCCAAGTGGTGTCATACGCCTTCTCGGGGTCAAAAAACACTGGTACACAAAACTGCTTATGAACGAAGGCATCCTCAATGTACGTTTCAAGGGCCGCGCGTTGATCAGTCATGGATCGCCCCTGCCTAAAGACTGCCTGGCAGCCCTCAAGAACACAATTGTACTCAAGCAAGCACATAAGTGTCACTTTTGTTATCTTCTCGCAGAATCTTGCACAGGCAGGTCATCAGGGCGACTGGACGGTAACTTGAGCAGGACGACAGGTTCTTTCCCTCCTTGATGAAAGCCACTCCTCCCGCCATGACCTAGGAATGTGCCACGAAAGCCATATCTTATTGTATAGGTGGAGGAGGGTGGGAAGAGTGTCTGCGTGTAGGTGTTGTATCTTTGTATATGTGTTGTTGTCAGAGCCTGGAGCTGAGGGCGCACACGTGCTCAGAGCAGCCCTCAGCTCATGTAGTGAAAACAGGGAGCTGTAAGAAGTCTGTGATTTGTTGTCGCGTAGGAACTTCTCTTCACAAAAGGCTTTATGTTTCAGGAAAGTTTTTGTCTAGTGTGCAGAGAAAGTGTTGTGCATGTGTGTTAGCCTGATCTTCGAGTGTGTTCCCTGACTGCTGACCAAGGGCAGGCTATGTGTATGTTGTCCGTTAAGTTTGCGTATTCGTTTCAATACCTGGCTATGCCTATGTATGAATTTATGGACCTGATGAAGGAGGCCAACTATGCCGTTTTCCCCCCCGGCGCTTTCCCACAGGCTTTGCCCTTTTGGAAGACATTAGGTTAGCCGACGTGGGGTACCTGCGAAGGACACCCCGCGTCTTGTTCTGGGCCCGTCTTGCTCGCCTGAAGTCCTCATTCTATCATGGCCTCTTTGGGTTGCGCGGGGCACCGGACACCTGGGAAGTGGCCTTTCCGGCGGCGTGGAGGATGCGTGCCGTGATCAGTTGGGTACGTTTTTCAATGTGTAGGTGTGTTATGGATGTGCGGCGTAGTTTGGATGTTTCTTAAAATGTACTCCAGTTTGCTCTAGCTTCATTGAACCTGTATGGGAAGTTGAACTGTTCGGGCCTTTACCTATGTATGGTAATGTGGTTGGGAAGTGGTCCCTACCATATGGGTCAGTTCCCACACCCCACTGGAAAGAGTACTGCAGAGCCAATAGCCAAGTCGAGGTGTGTATAGGTGTTGTGCCCTATATTATGATATGTAGGCTTGTTTTTATTGAGGAGGCATGCTCTTGAAGATGCTAGACATTTTTCGATAGGGCGACCTCGGGCATCCGTGAGAGCAGGCCCCAAACACAGTTAAGTGCGTTGAGGTCGCCTAAAAGAATGAAAGGTGCGGGTAGCTGATCTACAATTCCCTCGAAATGTGAGTTCGAGAGCTGGAAATCAGGAGGGGTACAAACGGAGCATAGTGGCATTAGCCTATTAAACTTTTTGGTAGGAATAGCAACAGCCTCAAGGACGGCCTGTAATTGGATAGTGTGGCACGCCAAGGACTTTCGGACAATGATGGCCACTCTCGGAAGATGTACCACCACCATCTCTGTCCTTCCGAAATATCAGGTAAATATTCAAAAAATTTGTATGTCTGGAATTCAAATCGTTCTTGTAGACAACTGACACTTGGCTGATCGGAGTGAGTATCTCGTACACGTGGTCAAGATTTTTAAGAAGGCCTCTACAGTTTCATTGAATTGCGTTCTCTCTTCCCATAAATTACTGTGAGAGCTACTGGAATGTGCATGTTTAGTGTCGTCTTTCGGGGCTGTGACTCTCGTCTTATTGTGGTTGTCGGGAGGCTTTGGTGCGGGAAGATGTTCTTTGTGGTGCGCCTCAGACAAGCAAGCTACCATATTCATTTCGTCGTCGGATGTCCACGGAGTGCCTGAGTGATCAGGCTCATTGGACTGCGCACCCTTTTGGGCCCGCTTTGCCTGGCCCGCAACCACCGAGGGCTTCAAGAACGCCTCGGATGGCGCAGGCGGTGCGGCGGAGGTGGGAGCTACCAATGGTGCTTCCGCCTCCATCTCCACTTTGCCCTCACGTGTGGTTTGGGATGGTGGAGCAAAAGTGGTGGATGCAGCATCACTCCCAAAATCATCAAAATCCTTTGCATCCCATGACACGTTCTTGGTCGAGTAAAGGGCGGCGAAATGTCCCACGAGTACCTCGGTTATATCTTCAGCCATCGTGCTAACCGACCCATATGCGAGTGTAACCTCTGGAACAGTAGCCAACCCAGACTCATCAAGCGAGCCAGCGTTAATATGCCGGGGTACGGAGGGGTCCGAGACGGGCCGGCCCAAAGTCTGGGCACGGCTCGCCGCTTGTGATGATGGCTGCAAGAGGGACTTGTAGCGTGCCTTTAGCAGGTTGGCACGGGGCCGCATCGCCAAGATTAAAGTGCCCCCTCTCTGCACGGTGCGAATTCTTCACGTGTCGTTAAGCGCGGCCGTGATGCGCGCCTTGCTCATAACCCTCTTTTACGCGCCATTGGTCCTTCAGGTCATCCCAAGGGTGGTAACTGAACTCGCACAGCACAATCAACAAAGCATTGAGTGATGCCGAAGTGATCCTGAAGGTTAGACGATGGTGGTCCATCCGTCACATCTGGTGGCGAGGCGTACAGTTGCCAACGTTATGGGTCGCTAATATAGGCCGGTGATCGGACACGCCACGAGCCCCAGCCGGGAAGGAGAGGACACCACAGCATTTCACGTAGCAGCTCAGCTCAGGTAGAAAATAAAACTTGCATAGCCGACTGCCAGATTTTCCTCTTTCTCAAGTAGCGACAAACCTGTCACCATAAAGCTGCACCCACGCGTGGGAGAGATGGAAGTGACCGATCAGGTCCTTCAACGCCCGGAAATCTCCGTAGGGCCGACCATGCCCACCTCCCTGTACATTACGCTGATGGTCGGCAACACAATTAAAATCGCCCACCAAAACTATGTCGGGTAAGGTTCGAGAACGAACGCATCGAGGGATGCGAGAAAAGAGGACGACTCAGAGCGCTGTGCTGGTGCTTACACAGCAGATAGTACGTGACGAGCAAGCAAGGAAAAAATCAACTGCAAGCACGTGGCCTCCGATCCCTTCGGCACAATAAGACTTGCGGCGCAAGCTTTTAAATGCGGAGCATTTCTTAGGCTCGCCTGGTCCTCCGTCGTTGATGGCGGCGCCGTCCACACGTTCACTGCGCATGCGCAACTCTCCTCCTTACACCCACAGCTCCGCGATACTACACTATAAAAAAAAGAAATAGTTAGCGGCACCAGGTCTCGATCCCAGGACTCTCTGTCCGCAACGGGAGGTACGCGGTGCTCTTCCCACTACGCTACAAATCCGGGACAGGAGCAAGTGCTACGAACGCGCCTTATGTCCTTGACTCATTCAAACTACGTCAAGAAGCTACTGATACAACGAAGGCCCGCGAAGCTGAACGTCAACGGAAACGACGAACTGAACACTTTAGAGAGGGATGCTGAATTTCCCGTGGAAAAGCTGTGGCGGGAAGCGCCACGCGCCTTGCAGCTCAACCAGCCCCATCCGCAGCGCCTCTGATGCTGATTGTGGCAGGATGCCCCTAGGGATTGGCCAACCCAAGAATCCATCACGAGATAGGTTCGCGTTCAACCACCGTCGCCATCTTCCCGTAGGAAAACCGCCCAAGAAGAAGAAGAACGAGAAGACAAAGCTGCGAAGAGGAGGGCGTGTACATTGCTCTCAGCCGGTGCACCAATGTCAACAACCTTTACCTGAACAAAGCTGACGGAAACTACTGATTCTACCACAGAGACAACATCGACAAGAACATGATGAACGAGTTTCGGCGCCTCGAGAACCACCGCCTACTCACTGTAACACAACAGCACTTGCTTGCCTTTGCCACCGGTGTAGACCCGGACGCGGAGTTCCCTCTGGCGCTAGTAAAAACCGGATCACTCAACATAACGGCAACACAATGGAACCACACGGAACCGCCACGATGCTTCGCATCCTCATCAGGGTTCCCCACGGGAAGATGGTGTAATTTTTTAGGAGAAATACAGCGCCTACGCCCGAAGCTATCCTGTCTGACAGGGTGAAAAGGGTTTGCGTAGAAAAACGGTCGTGAAACAAAAGAACGTCGCGTGGAGTACGACATTTGCACTCCTGGAAGAACAGAAGGTCAACGTGTTGCGCTCGAGCATAGTGCACCACCTCCCTCTGTTTGTCCAAGTGCTGAAAGCCCCGTGCATTCACCGCAAGAAAACGCGCCAGCATAAAGTGCACAAACCACGTTAACCGTCTCATCTTCAGAACTCGCTATCGCAGGAAGGCACGTCGACTTCGACGCACAGTTCCTTGTTGTCTTCGGCATGATCGGTGTCCACTGAAGACGACGGAAACGGCCGCTTGGACGCATCTAGGCAGTCCGTTGGAGAGGGTCCCGGAGACATCAAGTCACCCACCCTGTTGATCGGGTTGACGAGGCGAGGGTCAGTCACAACAAGGAAGGGGCCAGCAGTGCGAGGGCCATCGCTGCCGCCCGCATTACCCGAGTTCGCCCAGGAAGGCAGGCTTTGCTTAATGAGATGGGAACCCAGCAGATCGGGGACCTGGATGACAGGATTGACCAATTGACCAATCCTGGATTGACCTGGATTGACCTGGATGGACCAATTGACCAATCCTGGCATAGCCGATCTAAGCCACTGCTAATTTTTACTATAGTTATCGAAAAAAAATTAGAGATGTTTAACTCAACGTGAAAGCTGTCGGAAGTGCAGAGCAGTGATTCGCCCTAATGGGCTCTACCACCGTGCTACGCTCACTGCTACCACCCTATGCAGCTCAAATTTCCAGCCTTTACTGTGCTAACGCGCGCCCCCTGCCTGAAACTGCGCCAGCGGGAGTTCTGGACTTTTTGTGCTTGCTTTAATTTCGTATGCTGAAGCTGGTTTGCGTAATTTCGAACGCTTAATTTGTTTCTTGCGTGGCTGGAGCCTGTTTGCGTCATTTCGAACGCGCCATTTTTTTTGCGCGGCTGGAGCCTTTGTGCAGCGTTTCGGACGCGCCATTTTTTTCTTGCGTGTGTAGGCTTTTTGCGACATTTCGAACGCTCTATTTTTTTCTTGTGCGGCCACTGTTTTCACTTACTATTGTAAAAACTAGCCCAACGAGCATACCTTGCTAAATGAAGGCGGGTGCTACCGGTTAATTATGTATATTTTGCCTCAAATGTACCTATAATTTTGTAGGGGAGATGTAGGACAAGCGCCAGCGGGTCACGAGTTCTGAACGCTTATGACTGTATAAACCGCTTGGCTTTTAACGCCTCTGAGGTGCGCCGTGACGACAGCGCTACAACGGAACGCCCTCCCAATCGGCAGAAATGGCCAAGACAAAGCAGGACAAATTATCGGTGGCCAATGTGTCCCAGCTTGACAATACCTCGGCCACCATTATTGGCTTGTGTTTGGGAAAGGTGACAAGCCAACAATTGGCCAAGCTCTGGAAGGGCAATATTGGAGAATACTTGGCAAAGCATGTTGCCTTAATAAGGCCTATACCTGGACGCCATGCCATTTTCACGCACGTTTTTGGCTTTCTGTCCAATTATTATGGTCAATGCCTATTCTATGAGTTAGCTTGCGGCCTGATTTTCACTTTATACATGCATAAATGTATTTAACGCTAGTAATAAAATAATATATTGCACGCTATAAATAATTTTTTGTGCACCGGCATGTTAAAAACAAAAATTACACGGCAAGCCAATTTGTAGAGTACGAACTGACAAAAATGGTAACGGCATGCATTAAACAAGTTTCTGAACAATATTTGCAATGATATGAAGTAGAGGCGTTTTTAAATTTTTTACGCGAAGGCTTCAGAAACATTTGTACCTCAAGTCAATGAAAAGTTCTCACAAATTCGATTATGAGTGGAATTTCTTGCATTAGGTAAAATTTATTTTCAAGGAGGCTACACCACGTAGCATAATAAAAATAAATTTCAAAGGGTCTAATTACTGCCTAAAATAAATCCTACTGACAATTCCCTGGAGCGTCGATGTACATATTTATCGCAATTGTATCAGTGGGCACAATAAACGAATTCTCAGGGAAGAGATCACGTGACTTCCCTAAAAGAAGAGCAGAACCCACCAGATCTATTTCCTTACTCTTTTATAATGCGCATCACACATTTACACAAGGCTAACAATTGCCAGAATAGAAAATAATGTTCCTCACTGAAAACTTCAACATGAAAGCAAAACGCAAAAATAGACAGAAGAAAGGATCATACATCGCCAACCAATCACTGCTGTGTGTAGCAACTTCAGATCATTAGAAAACGGCAAAATTGAAGTAGATGTAAAGAATAACTTCTTTTGCAATAACGCACCACCAGCCATTAAGAAAATATGTAGTACAACAGCTGTATTCTTAGAATTTCTAGTTTGGGAGAGATGCTTCCTTTGCTGCATCTACCCCTTCCCCACGGGAAGCACTCTTACGTGGTTGCGCCTGTTAAGCTCAAGATGATTACTAAGTGCAGTATTACCTACACCGTCCGTAAAACATGCGCGTGTGAAAATATTCAACGTAAGCTTCCCGCTTCTTAATACTAGCTCTCAAATGAAACGCACTCCAAATACTGCCCCTAGATTTTCAGTATTATGTTTTCGGACAGCAGCACTTGGTTCGTTCAGCAAAAAACAGAACTGCATGTCACTGAAAATCTGTTTCACACAGTAGCAGAACTTAAGGCTTGCGCCTCAAGTCGTGAAATTATCCCCAACGCCCCCCATTCAAGTCTTCGTTGTTTACGCGTGCCGTACTCTTGAAGGTCGACAACAAAATCGGGCGTCAGGAAATTTCCCTACTCGCTCTCTGGCACGCGCGCCTTCTCGCGGCCCGATCTTCCCCTCCAACACAGTTCTAGGTTTCCTGCCCTTACACATTACTGTGTTGCATAGCGTACTTTTCTTTGAGCATAACTCGCGCTAATCCGGCCCTCCACCATCACCGGGTGGACGCGTACTCTATCTGGGTGCGTCGGCGAGCGAATGCGGCACTTTCACGACGCCTGACTTTGTTGCCGAGCTACACGAGTACGGCACGCAATCGCGACGCGTGTCTTCGGGCCGCCAGGCGAAGGGTCGCGACGGCCGCTGCCGCTCCCGCGAGCAGAACAGCTGCGAGGCGCACTGCAACGAATTCATGGAGCATCGGGTAGAGGGTGGGGAGCGGCGGTGTCACGACTCTTGCGAGGCGGCAGCCGAAGACAGATAGAATTGGGGTCGCACAAATAGAAGCAAAGTATGTGACAGCTTACTTCTTTGCAAAAACCCACAACACGAAGCAGCATTCGAAAAATTGAGGCGTTATAAAAGACATCGCAAGTTTAGGAGGGAACGAGCGCAAGCTCTTGTGCCGCAGACAAACGGCGCTTTTCCACCGGCAATTTGCTTCAAACACACGTCACCAACAACTAAACACACGTCACAGGCACCGACATGAGTACTACGGTGGTTGAAAGGCTAAAAAACAGACACCCAGGACCGCGACACGTCTAACACGGACGTCATAAAGCAACAAAGAGCGGAAGGACACAAGCGTTAGCAGTGCTACTAGTCCGTCGGCCAGCGTTGCGTTAGGACACACAAACGTCCCATGCATAAAGAACGGGACAAAACCCCGCACGGTATTTCAAATACCCTGCTGCCTAGTTCAAATAGACCTTGTTTCGCGACACAGTGCTGCAACCAGTTTGAAAACAACTCTTTTCTGCGCTGTTGCCTGTTTACCTCTTACCGACATGTCGTAACGCGACAGGCACAGTTGTTTGGCGGCATGCTTTTATCGCTGGCCTAAAGCTCGGCCTCCAATGCGCTTTCCGTGTTACGCTGATACCGGTCACCGTTCGTTTGGCGTCTGATGAATGTTATGCTGCGCCTACGAAGATGAACTTTTCCTTTCTGCTTCCTTTGTGTTTACTCTGTGTTTCCTGAGTTTCCCTTCTGTTGACTTTTACTTTGAATTGACCAAAGGAAATAAAAAGTCTATAGCCTATGCATGAACTGTAGGAAACAGGAATGTATAAATTACCTCTCTTTTTCCTCAGGGTCTATATAAAGTAAATTGGTGTCGAACTAGTCTGAATAGGTGCTGCTAAAAAGCAAACTGAACTCTTGTCTCTGGGCCGCCGCATATGGTATGTAAGAAGGGGCACACGTTCTCATTACTTAAGCATTTCACAGCCTTTGTAGAGGAGTCCTCATAGTGTAACAAGAGGTATTTAGTGACACATATGTATAGAATGTTTGCAATCCTTTCTTAACCTGAGTGGCATCACAGATTAAATAGTACAGTATGCATTTTGAAAGCAATCGTTATAATTAATGTGACCCACCATTATACTTAATTAGAGCACCGTAAAACATTTCCTTCTGGTTTTCCTTTCAATAAATTACAAGAAATTAAGATTGAATAGACTCTGTATAGACCGTAGGAAACAGAAAGTCATGAACTGCCTCTGTTTTTCATTCAGTATATATAAAATAAAGCGATGCCAGATCACGCTAAGTCACAACTCTGGAAAAGTAAACTGCACTTTTTTTCTGTAACTACGCACATAACGACCAAAAGTGTATACCCATTCTTGATATTGTTACGAGGATAGAAGAAGGAACACAAAGAATTCACACTATTCTTAGTATTACTGCAGATAGCAAAGCAAGCCGGAATCTGCCGTGATGCCCGTCTTCCTTCCCGAGCACAAAAACGTCCCTCCTCGTCGTCGTTGTAAGTCACGACACCGACGGGTAACATAACCCCCCGGAACGAGGAGCCGTCCCGGTGCACTTTACAGAGCTGTTAGGATAGTGCAAACATATGGCTTGAGCCGTACAGCGTGTACAATGCCTGTTGGGGGCTGGGCAGGCGAAGGCTGGAGTGGGCATATCTCGTAAGTCACGTCAGTGACTTGGCGCACGACTCGATAAGGGTCAGAGTAGCGAGGAAAGAGTTTAGCGGAGAGGCCCACACGACGCGTGGCGCGTGGGTGTCCACAGAAGCACGAGGGTACCTGGATAAAATTTGGCTGTGGAACGGTGGTTATCGTAGCGAAGCTTGCTGGAGGCCTGGGATGTCGTAAGACGGGTGCGTGTAATTTGACGAGCCGCGTCGGCCTTGGCGATGACATCGCGGGCATATTCTGTAGGGCTTGACGCAGACGGAACCCAAGTGTCCAATGGCACATTGGGGTGTCGACCGTAGAGTAGGTAAAACGGAGAATACCCCGCAGTGTGGTGGAAAGAGGAATTTTACGTGAAGGTTACGTACGGCAGAGCAACGTCCCAATCACGGTGGTCGGGGGAGACGTACATAGATAACATGTTGGTCAGGGTTTGATTGAGTCGCTCTGTTAAGCCATTTGTTTGGGGATGGTAAGCTGTAGCCAATTTATATTTAGCCGAGCACGAGCAGAGAATGTCATCGATCACTTTGGAAAGGAAGTAGCGGCCACGATCAGTAAGCAGCTGCTTAGGGGCTCCGTGGATGAGAATGACGTCGTTGAGCAGAAAGTCTGCGACGTCGGTGGCGCAGCTGGTAGGAACAGCACGGGTGGTGGCATACCGGGTGGCATAATCAGTGGCCGCCGCAACCCACTTGTTACCTGCGGTCGACGTAGGGAATGGCCCCAAGAGGTCGAGGCCAACTCGGAAGAATGGTTCGGACGGAACGTCCAATGGTTGAAGGGGCCCAGCTGGGAAAGAAGTTGGTGTTTTGCGGCGTTGGCAGGTGTTGCGGGCGTTAACGTAACGTTTCACAGCACGGTATAAACCAGGCCAAAAGAAATGACGCTTGATACAGTCGTAGGTGCGAGCTACACCAAGATGTCCAGCGGTTGCATGATCTTGGAACTGTTGAAGCATGTCTAGGCTAAGGTGTTTTGCACGACTGGTAACAGCTCAGGTCCGTCGCAGGAGAGATTTCGGCGATATAAAGAACCGTCTTGGAGGTGATAAAGGCGGCACGATGGATCCCAGAGGGTAGATGAGATAGTGTCGATTACGGACCGTAAGGAGTCGTCGCGGCATGGTTCATCGGCTAAATGGTGCAAATCGGAGATGGCCAAAATGGACGGCGTCGGTGTCATGGCAGATGATGTCGGGCTGATCGACGTGATAACGGGACAAGCAGTCTTTGTCTTGGTGTAATTTTCCTGGTCTGTGCACAACAGAGATTTCTGGAGACGCAGAACCCACTGTCCGAGGCGGCCAGTAAGATCTGGTAACGACGAAAGCCAGCAAAGTGCATGGTGGTCAGTGACCCAAAAAAAGTCACGGCCGTATAGGTATTGGCGGAATTTAGCTACAGCCTACGCGAGAGCCAGTCATTCACGTTCAGTTATTGAATAGTTGCACTCCGAGACAGAGAGAAGCCGGGTGGCATAGGAAATCACTCAAGTGTGACCCTCCTGTTGTTGAGCGAGGACAGCTCAAATAGCGTAGCCGCCTGCGTCTGTGCGGAGCTCCGTAGGGGCAGAAGGCTCAAAATGTGCCAAGATGGAGGTGTGGTTAGCAGGGTGATAAGAGTAGAGAAAGCTTCTGCTTGCAGAGGTACACAAGAAAAGGGAACGTTCTGTTTCAGTAGGTCCGTTAGGGGTCGGGCAACATCAGCGAAGTCCTTATTGAGGCGCCGAAAGTAAGACCACAGCCCGACGAAGCTGCGGACATCTGTCGCAGACATAGGTTGGAGAAAGCCTTTGACGGCACGGATTTTAGCAGGGTCGGGCTGAATACCAGTGGCGTCAACGAGATGACCAAGGATCGTAAGCTGTCGCCGCCCGAAATGGCACTTTGATGCGTCAAGTTGAAGGCCGGCGGAACGAAAAATCTGGAGAATGGCAGAGATGCGCTGAAGATGGCTTTCGAATATTGGGGAAAAAACGATACCATCATCAATAGCGCACAAGCACGTATGCCACTTAAGGCCAAGAAGCAGCGAGTCCATCATGCGCCTGAAGGTTGCTGGCGCATTGCATAACCCGAGAGGCATGAATTTAAACTGGTAAAGTCCGTATGGCGTGATAAAAACGGTTTTCTCGCGCACTATATTGTCCACAATAATTGCTAATAACCTTAACGCAGGTCGATCGATGAGAAATATTGAGCACCGGGAAGGGAATCGAGGGCATCATCGATGCGGGGCAATGGGTATACGTCTTTTTTGGTTATCTCATTCAGGTGCCGATAATCCACTCAGAATCTCCAGGTGGTTTCCTTTTTCTTCACTAAGAGGACGGGCGACGCAAACGGGCTAAACGAGGGCTCGATAATGTCCTTAGCGAGCATTTTGTCCACTTCCTGTTGAATAACTCTGCATTCGCTTAGAGACACACTGTATGGGCGTCGCCAGATAGCGGTTGCGTCGCCGGTGTTAATGCGGTGTCTCACTAGGGTGGTCTGGCCTAAGGGACGGTTGCCGAGATCGAAAATGTCACGATAACTGGTCAACACGCGGCGAAGGTCTACCGCTTGTGCAGGCGGGAGATCTGCGGCGATCATGTGGTAAAAAGGGTCTTCAGGTGAACCAGAAGGGTGTGGACCATAGGAAGATGACGGGGACGCGGACGCAGACTAACTGAAGATATCTGAGCGTTTCAATGGAGAAAGAGCCGCAAGAAATATTCCAATTGGGAGGATTTGGGGAATGTGGCCGAAATTGAGAATGGGGATACAGATTTGGTTGCTTTGAACTATCCCGACGGTATGAGAAATGGTCACGTCACGTGAGAGCAAACTGTTCGCGACAGGTGAGATGATGTAATCCCCGTCGTCAACTGGAGGGCAAGACGACAAAGGGACGCATGTGGCAGCTCGTGGCCATAACCTAATGAATTTCGTGAAGCGGAGACGGCAGGGCATGTAGTCGACCGTTGTAGCTGCTTGTGGAAGTTCAAGGCGTTCGAAACCTGAGGCACAGTCAATGAGGGCAGCGTGTTCGCCCAAAACGTCCAGGCCCAGTATGAGGTCATGGGGACATTGCGGCAGAACATGAAACAAAACTGAAATGGGACGATCGTCTATTGTTACGCGTGCAGTACACATGCCAAGTATAGTAGGGACTCTTCCATCGGCGACACGCACCAGGCGAGGTGGAGCAGGCGTCATAACTTTCTTAAGTTCATTGCGAAGCCCTGCACTCATGACAGATATGTGCGCGCCTGTGTCAACTAATGCTTGAATCGGGAGGTCATCGACTTTTGCATTGATAAGATTGGGCAGGGCAGGCTCAGTGGACAGAGGATTTGAGGGCGGGGTCGTCCATGCAGCGCTACCTCTCGGCGCTGCATCATTTAGTTTTCCGACGATGGGGGCTGTTATAGGCGGCAGAAGGCGAGCGACGAGCTTGTGGCGAAGGCGACTGGCGGCGGTGAGGGGAAGGGGAGCGTCTAGGTCGGGACGTGGAGGAATCGGCGGGGAACGTGTCTTGCGCCTCGAAGGACGGAAATCGATGGGAGGGGGTTCCAAAAGGCCGATAAGTGGGAAAACCCGGTCGTGGAGGTCAGGACCAGCGGTTCCGACAGTAGCGGGAGACATGCCCGACGCCGCGGCAGCGGAAGCAGATTGGTCGGTCGTCAGGTGTGCCCCATTTTGCGGGGTTTCGAGCAAGAGGAGACGAATACTGACGCCTAGCAGGTTGGGCGGGGCAAGGGTTGCAGTTGCCGGTATGATGTTTTCATCATACCGGCACATAGACCGGGCGCCCAAGTTCTCGATTTCTTGAAGGACGACCGGTTGAATGAGTGAGACAGTAGCGGCGTCAGGTACAGCCAGATACGGTGGCAAAGTAGCAGGGGACATGGCTTCGACCTCTCGGCGGATAAGTCGTGTTAACGATGGAGACAGGGGTGCTTCGGGATGTCGTGAGGGCTGGTCCTCACACGTCGATGTCGCGGCAGTATTCGGCAGCCAAGTGAAGTGCCGACCGATCCGGCGGATTTTTGGCTCCTCCAAGCGTCGGCATTCAGCAATCATTGTTCCTAAAGACAAGCAAATTGAAAGCACCATCGGCGATACCTTTAAGCACATGGCTGACATTTTCTGACTCGGGCATGTTGCGATCATCCTTCTGGCATAGAGACAGCACGTCTTGGATGTACGAAACGTAGGGTTCCGTTGCAGACTGGGCTAGGGATGCGAGTTCGTTTTTTGCGCGAATCTAGCGAACCGTAGACTGGCCGAACAATTTCCTCAGCTTATCTTTGAACTCGTCCAAGCTTGTGATGGCCGCTTTATTTGTCATATACCAGACAAGTGCGGGCTCTTTTAAGTAGTAATTCACATTGGCTAACATGACCGTCTGGTCCCACCGGTTGTGGGACCAGACATCCGTCCAGACATACATCTTCAGCCAGTCGTCAATGTACCGGTGCCGGAGAACTTACCGTGGTCACGCGGCTGGGAGATGACGATGGGAGGAAGAGCAATTGGCGGGGATGTTTGAGGGCCTTGCTGCATGGTTGTCACAGAATACGTGCGCCCACTGCGTAGCTCCTTAATGGTTGGGAGAGCTTGGAACCCGAACTGGACCCTTTGGTCCAAGGAGCAACGATGCAGATCAGGGGCGCCGGAGGAAAACGAGTCCGCACACTTCACCAAAAAATGTTACGAGGACAGAAGAGGGAACACAAAGTATTCACACTATTCCCAGTATATACTGTAGACAGCAAAGCAAGCCGGAATGTGATGCGATCCTTGTCTTCCTTTCCGAGCACAAAAATGTCCCTCGTCGTCGTCGTCATTCTCGACACCGAAGGGTAACAATATTTGTTTCATTGTAATATGTCTTCTGCCCCATCCGCATTTATTTTCAGTCATATCCTAACAACTATGTAAGCATTTTAAGCACCTTTATATGCCTTGCAGGGTGGTCATACAACCATCTGACATCATCGCTGTTAATTAGTTAAGCGAGCACTATTTTCCTGCATTTTCGCTCGCTCGGCGGCAGTCAAAGTCTCTTCGCTATCTTTCAACTTTGATGTAATTAGATTAAAGTATGTAACTGCAAACCACCGGTCATATTGAGCTTTCATCAACAATCAGCTCATTACATTGTAATGACAGGCATATTTTTCGAAGTTGCAATATCCGTTACAAAAATGGATTTTGATTTTCAATTGAGTTCATGGTGAGTTTTTATTGAGCCAATAGAAACTTAATTCAAACTCATTTGACTATTGAGATGTGTCAGTAGGAAGTCAAAAGGAGTTGCATTGAGAAAACGCAGCACAAAACCTATTGAAACCAGTCTATTGAAACTCTTTTGAGAACGAATTGACAAAACTCATTTGGCTGAAACATATAACTTTGAAGGGCAGTTTTTGTCCGCGCTGCTCACTGTATCTAGGGAATTCGATAATATTAAGACTAATAGGTTACTTTTATGCTCTTTTATTTTACGTTCATATTTCTACGAAGTACAGTCAATAAAAAGTCAACAAAATTTCAATAAAACAAACTCAACAGACTATCCCATTACGTCGTTTATTTAGAATTCAATAGAGTTGCTATTGATAAAACTCAAGTAAAATTAAGAGTCAAGAGAGTTGGTGAACGCACATTGTTGAAAATTATACCGGTGTCCTTCTTTCTGGTCCGCGTTTTACGGTTCGCGCTTAATTTTCAACAATGGTAAAACTCCTCAGGGTAATCCAGTAGCCTTCACCAGCAGCGTCTTTGCACAAATATTAATTATACCTCGTTTAGTGGGGAAATCAATTATATTCGACAATTTTTGAATGCATTTCCTCAAATACTGCCGCAGCCGAGGAAATAAACATCGAGAAAACTTTAGTGGCTCATCTCTTCTGGCCCGTTACTCCTGCAGAATCGTTTTCTTGCTGTAGCAGCTCATTTTCTTCTTTATACCTTAGCACGCATTGACATAATGGGTGAGTAATCTGCACTACTAGTGCTAAGCTGCCACTTTCGCGCGATTTAGCGACAGTGGAGATATTCGAAGTCAGTCTTCCAGAAAAGTTGGAGCGGAAGCATGCAGATCTCGGCCGAAAAAAAACCGGAAAGGCTGGGGGAGGGGACGCGGGGGGCTACACATATCTCGGGTTTCAGTTTTGGGGGCAACAAAAATTACCATTAGCCCTACCTCTTTTCAAACATAAAATGCTGTGATACGTTGTGTTCTGTGGTGGCGGAGGGGGGGGGGTGATTTAAAAAGCGATTTCATCTGCTACATTTACAAAAGGAATATCTGCCATCGCATCCTAGTGCGATGATTCAGTGTTCCTCTTGGCTCATCGTCGTTCGCTCCTGAACTTCATTAGAGTAGCCAGAAGTCTAGTTATGCCTCGTATACCCCGCCACACTCGCTCAGTGGCTAAGGTGCGGTGCTGGTGAGTCCAAAGACGCGAGTTCTAAGGCCGCCACCTTATGAGGCGGGCAGCCGTGCACCTGCAGCGTGCAGCGTGCACCTGCAGCCGTGCCCGCCAGACACGCTCTGCATGGGCTCTGTATGTTTTCATTGTTTTAGTGAAATTATTTCTCAGTGTGTCCGCAATTGTTGGTGCAGAGGACCGTGAACACACCGGAAGTGAGTGGACATTGTTCTTTCTGGGCCATTCACCGAATTTTTCGGAAGAACGTTTGCTTCACTTCGGCGGGCGAATTCGAGCCACGCGTAGGCTGAGCTGGTGTACGGCCGCGACGGCCGGTGATTGGCCTAGGCGCAGTGCAAATATGGACGCGATAAGCACCCCTTCACCCATCGCGGCCCTACATCAGCCTTTCAAGCTCTCCACAGCAGCAGGCACGGCTTCTCAACGCGTGAAACCACAGTGGACCATCGGGATATCAACACAGCTGCCAATACACATGTAGGGGCGGCCGGCTCGCCGCCCCCGACGGCGCCATTCATGATGACGAGCACAGAGGATAGCATGGAAGATGAAGACGAGGACCCATCAGAGTAGAAAACCGTTACGTACGGAGGATATACTACGAAACGACTTCAGGGCGAACTGCGGGCGGAACGTGTAAATAGGCCTCACTTTCTCGCGCTCGTCAGGCCGCTCAACCGAATGTCCGTTCAAGCAATCCCCAAGGCAGTTATCACTCGCCTCATTGAACACACTGCTCCCAACAGTGTTGCAGCTGAACACTCAGCATTTAGGTACATCGCTAAAGCCAATGCAGTTCGGCTTTCCATTAGGGATCAACAACACTTGGACAATTTATTAGCCGAGCCAGAACTCACTCTGCCCCCGGCATCGGCAGGTGAGGCGCGCAGGATTCTTGTTGAGATTGTGGACGCAACCTAGCCTACTGAGGTCACTAGCAAAGAAGTCGTGAAGATTAGGCCAGAGCACACCAAGGCATACATTGCTAATCACATTCGGTGTGAATCAGCTAACACCCTGTGTTTTCGAATCATGGGAAAGTCACGGATGCTTCTATTCACCTTTGATACAACACGTCCCCCCAAGAGACTTTCCTTGGACTAGGAAACTGTCCCTGTGTATGAGCATCGGCCTAGGCCCCTGGCATGCTTACGATGTCACGCACATGGTCACATGGATAAATTCTGCCCTTCAAGGACTGTTTGTGGTCACTGTGGTCGCATGCATGAGGAAGATAAGCAATGTGAAGAGACTCCATTCTGCGTAGCCTGCCAAGCGGCAGGTCACATTTCGCTGGATCCCAACGGTCGATGCGGCTGCCGGAAACAGGCGGCGCAGTGCGATGGCCGACCCAAGTAGAGCTTTCTGCGCCGGCGTCAGAGAGTCATGGTGGGGCTTCGAAAATGATGCTATTTTTATAGTCATAACCGTTCACACATCGTGAACCGCTGGCACTTGTCATACATCTCCCTGTTATTCAGCGCACTGAAAAGTGCAGGTATATTTCAGGCAAAATCTGTGTATGTAACCAGCAGCCCCCGCGTTCCTTTAACTAGGAACATTGGTTCGGATGGTTTTTGCCAGTAAGCTAAAAAAGCGGCCGCGCAAGCAAGAAATGCGCGTTCGAAACATCGCAGAAAGGTTCGAGTCACGCAAGAAAAACATGCCGCGTTCGAAATGCGGCAGAAAGCCTCCAGCCGCGCAAGAAAAAAATCGCGCGTTCGAAATGCCGCAGAGAGGCTCTAGCCGCGCAAGAAAAAATGGCGCGTTCGAAACGATGCAAAAGAGCTCCAGCATGCGTAAATAAAGCAAGCGCAAAAAAATTAGCAGTGGATTAGCTCGGCTATGCCAGGGTATACATACAGTGAGCTAAGGTTCAGCAATCCAATCCAGTCCAGTCCAGACCAGTCACTGCTCCTCGCGCATGGGCAGCACGTCTCTCCTGGAGCCACGCGAAACGGCTATCAAGCGGTTCCGGCGCAGCGTCAGACTTGGCTACTCGCAACGGAGGAGCACAGCTGGGCACGCGTCGGCGCCAGTGCGTCCGCCGCGGCTATGACGTCACTCCTCTGGAATGCAGAGACCGGCGAATGTGCAGACCTAATTCTCTACACACCGGTAATCCAATCCAAATTATTCCAATTCAAGCCAATCCAATCCAATGCTCCTCGAGCTTGCCCCGCACGGCCCTTCAAGATCCACGCGAAACTGCTCAACCTCGGCCAGTGTAGCTCGCTACAAAAGAACAGAACTGCCGCTGGCGCAGTTTCAGGCAGGGGGCACGTAAGCACTGCAAAGGTGGGAAATTTGAAATGCACTGGGTGGCAGCAGTGAGCGTATAACGGCGGTGCAGCCCATTATGGTGAATCGCTGCTCTGCACTTCCGACAGCTTTCACATTGAGTGGACCAGCTTTCATTTTTGTTCTTTTGGAAGCGGTGTCTTTCGCAATGTCGCGAACTCCGCCTTTGCGACGACGTGGCGGAAAACTCCAGCAAATGGAAAACTCGCCTGTAGGTGAGCGATGGCTGCTTTTCGCCTTTCCCACGGCGGTGGTCCGGTGGGTCAGTGCTCGTGCCTGCTAGTTGGAAAAGTTGCCGCTGCTCGTCGCCGCTTGCGCTGGAACCCACTCTGTTTGTGCTTCTTAGGAGGCGTCTTTGATCGTACGAGGTGCTAAGTAGGACACCCCGCGGTGACCCTGGAAGCTTCTGTAAGCTTGCGGACCACTAATACAGGACCACTTTGGTCTAAACAGGCACTGCTTTTCGGCCTCGATGGCGAAGGGGAAAAGTTACGCTAACCGCCTGGGTTCCAGCCCCCGTGAATAGCTTTTTCACATATGACCCAGTGCCAAGGGCGTCCGCAGAACTTTTTGCAAGGGGGGGGCATCCTTTAGCGGGGGGGGGGGGGGCGTGTGTACGGTTGGATAGCACCAAAAAGGCGCTATTTGTGGTTACAAAAATTACAAACAGCGAATTAGAACCAGACTTGGAGAATATACATTGGATTTTATTACCGAACAAAGAAATAGAGTTAATAAAGAAAATGCGAAAAGTTACTGTCACTTTGTAAAGAGAGTGGCCAGCCTCGCTGCGTGAGGGTTCTTGACTTACGCCAACTGATCGCCAGCACACAGCAAAATACGTTCACATACATACAACTGCACTCCGTCAATGTTCTTTGAATAGCAGCTGCAGACCCCTCGAGTTTTTCTGGGCAAATTGCGGGATGGCATGTGTGGTGAAGTCTGTTGAAATGGCTCACACAATAAAGATACTAGTGGCCTCCCTCACTTTCAATGCAATAAAGGCGTACAAGCGTTTTGAGGGGCTGATTTACAGGTTTTGTTTCGGGGCTTGGGTTGTACAGACATTTCGCCATTTCGAAGGAAAGGGTGTACAAGGTGATGGGTCGGGACGGGACATGGAGGAAAGAGAAGGTTCTCCTCCGTGGCCCGGGAGGATGTTACACTCTCCCTGTAGCGGTGAAGATTTTAAGCTAGATATAGCTGCAAATTTGTCCGAAAATTGATGTTCTTGCGCTAAGACTGCATAAATCGAGAGCTAAGAGAAAAAAAAAGTCAAGCCTTTCAGAATTGTTCGCTATCTTAAATAGCCAGCACAGGCAGTCTGTTTCACTGCCGTCACATGACCGGCAATGTCAGTCAGTGGGGCTCTTAGATTTACAGTCTCGGACTCACCGTGGAGAGTCCGCGGGTAGCCCGAGGATTCCCCGAAGCCATAGGTATGCATGGGAAAATCTAATGCCGGACTGCTTCTCAGGGAGTCGGTGGCGAGTCCGAGACTGTAAATCGAAGAGTCCCACCGTCTAAAGTGCAATGTTGACCGCAGTCCTGAAGGGCGTTCCATGCCGATACGCAGGACCTGAGTGTACTAATCATTTGAGTAGCATGGATTGCTGGGCAAGTTGGTACACGTGCATAATTGAAACAAACTTTGGGCTAAAGGGCGGAACAAAGGAGATAACGTCGGCGTCGTTCTCTCTTCTCTTCCGCCCTTCAGGGCAAAGTTTTTTTAATTATGGGCCAACCAAGCTGTGCAGCTTTTTTGTAGTGCATAAAAATATCCGAATCTCCAAGGGGGGGCAGTTGCCCCCCTTTGCCCCCCCTTCCGGACGCCCATGGGACCGACAGTTTTTTCTGCTGCAACATGTTCGTTTAGTCGAAATGTACGCATTCTTGTCAGAACCAAGGGCACTTTGGAATCTTCTAGGCCGGTTTGGCCCACCAACATGTTTATCAGCCGTTCGATTCGTCTAATAGGACGCAAGAAGAGGGCGAACGCGGTGTGTGCTTTGGCGGCCAGGCTTGTCAAATACGCGGCCAGGCGGCGAGAGCACCTTATGGATTCCTTCTAAACAGGGAACTGCGTTCGCCCAGAGTAGAGGACGCACTCAAAGCCTCTCAATTATTCTCTCCCTCTTGAATGCCCCGCCTAGGTAATAAATACGGAACGCTGTTTTCAAGGCTATATGACTTTATTCACAAAAATTGTACAGCACACGCTATACGGCTGAAAAACTTTCACAACATATAACGGCGCAGCCATGACTGTTTCATACATTGCGGCAATACAAAAACTGTTTAGCTTCCGCTTTAGAACGGCATTACACGAGAAAGTTAAACAGGCCCTAACTCTGGCACACAGGAGATAGCGCAGAATGATCCCATTAAATCAAAGGTATTCGGCACGGAATTATAAAGAACACTAGGTACGCACACCGATTTCAATGGCAGGCTTTCCCAGCAGCATACTCTTAACTGAGTGCTTTAAGGCTATTGCAGCACAAGTATTCACGCCTCCAACAGCGTTCGCAATACTAACAAGGAGCAGTGAGAGCTTTACACGACAATGAATGGGAAATAGCGTGTGGTAAAATTTCCGTGCCACATACTATCAGTGTCAAAAAACAGTCAATCAGCGCAAACAGGAGGGACAAGGAGCGAGCCGCCAGGATGTCGCGTCTGTTCCATTCGTCTCTTGGGAAGCACAGACTCTTCGGAATTTCGCCATTAACGTTGCTCAAAACAATTTTTCCTGCACTTGCCACTCCCTTCCATAACGCAAAGTGTGGCATCGTTTATTGCCACACAGAATCAATCAATCAATCAATCAATCAATCAATCAATCAATCAATCAATCAATCAATCAATCAATCAATCAATCAATCAATCAATCAATCAATCAATCAATCAATCAATCAATCAATCAATCAATCAATCAATCAATCAATCAAAGTTTTATTTCCCACCAATGTTCTTACACAGGTGAAAAAAGCGGACGGCGAAAAAGCTGCAACAATGCAGCTTGACAGGGCACCGTCCGCCGACGCGGCAATGACAGCAATGACGACACAGCAATTTCCGGTCACTTACGACGTACATTGAAAAAATGATTATACAACATGAATAAAACAGTGAAAATTTACAAGCAAAAACCTACAAAAAAATATCTAATATGCGGGCATCATTACCAGTCAGAATGTCAAATTCCTGTCTGTGCAAGTGATTAAGTGTATTTGGAAGTGTATGCTTAAGTAGCTGCTGTGTATGATGAGTCCGTGATGATGGGATCTTCTAAGGTGGCTTATATTGGTGTGAATATACATTTACGGTTTCCTGTAAATGTGCTAGGTCCAGAAAAGTGTCTATTTTGCCTCGTTTAGCAGACCTATATGTGCGGATAAGTTTATATTGATATATGTATTCTGCCTTTACTATTTGGTGTTTTGAAAATACGTCCTTAGTGCGTGCTAGAAAACCCCGCACGGGGCACCTTGAGTATTCATGGTGACGGTGAGCAGCGACACCGCGGACCCCGAGCTCCCATACATAAGCCGTCTCCAACCGTGGCGAGGTGTTTAAAGGTGAAGGGTAGAAGCCGTAAACGGTGGCCGTCGGAGCCTTGGTCAAGCTCCGGCCGATGGGCTCCCTGCCTGTCTACCAGGCAGGGAGCTCCGGGACCTCTTTGACTACCAGGGTAAGGTCAAAGGAGAAAGTACCCCCGTCTCCCTGCTTTTATACTATGCCGTATGGGATTTTCAAACCACTCCCCCAACCGTGATCGGCCCCCTAAAAGGGGCCGCACCGAAGTATCGTTTCCCCCATTGCCATCTTTGACATTTCCTGAACCAGATCATTACTCTCGATTTCTTGTCATGGAGTCCCTGAATCCAACCCACCCCCTTGCATCTCAGTCAGTCTTCTTGATCGCCAAGTATCTTGAAGCCACAATAGGAAAATTATATCAGGCCAAAAAACAAAGAACTGGTGAACTCCTCATCGAAATAAATGACGAGTAGCAGTCCACGAAGCTTCTAGCTCAGACTAGACTGGCGGATCTAGACATCAGGTTCACACCCAATCGGAGCCTCAACAGCTCGCAAGGTTTGATATCCGACACGCATCTCTTGAACGAAACGGATGCGGATCTCCTTGCCGGCTTAAAGGATCAGGGCGTCACTGCCGTGAGACGCATCACTATCCGCAGAGACGACAAGGAGATTCCCACCAAGCACATTATATTGACTTTTGACCGTGCACTTCTTCCACAACACATAAATGCGGGTTTTATCCGTTGCTCCAAGGGGGACCTAAATCCCGAACCCGCGGCGCTGTTTTAAGTGCCAGCGGTTCGGGCACGGTACAAACTCTTGCCGTGGCCGAATGACGTGTGCAAAGTGCACGTCGCATGACCATCCGAGCGACAACTGTCCATCCGACACCCTCTCTTGTGTGAACTGTGGGGAGGGGGGGGGGGGGGCACATGCAGCCTACTCCCGCAAGTGCGAAAAATTTCAAATTGAAAAAAATATAAGCAACATCAAGGTACCTGAGAACATCACCTTCCCAGAGTCGCGGAAGAGGTTCGCCTCCTTCCCCCTAGGCAGGTACGCCGACGCAGCTCGCCGGGGGGCTGAGCGGTGTCTGGTTTCCACAGGGACCCAGTTCAGCGAGTCTGACCTGGTCCCTGTTACGCCCCCTCCCCCCCCCCCCCCCTGGGTTGCCTCAGGCAGCCCAACCCGCCACCACGCCGCTTGCTGAGACAGCAGCGGTTGTGGTGCCAACCTCTTCCGTTGGGACCGGTGCCGCTCCCGCCGCTTCCTCCCCGTCCTCCAGTGCTTTGGAGGGTGTCGAGGGGATGGACATCGGGGGCCCCGCATCGGCTCCCACCGTCACCGCACCGCCCGTGCCGCTTCTGGCGTCACCGACGTCCGCGGTGGTGGCGGCTCAAACGAAGGGCTCCCGAAGGGGGACCAAGTCCGGGGGGCCCGGTTTGACGGGCACCCCCAGGACATCTGATGACGAAATGGACGTCGCGCCATTCCTGCCTGCAACGCAGCACAAGGAGCGGCCTCCGACGGCCAAGCCAGTAGAAAGGCCTAAAAAGCCTAATGCACGAGTAACAGCCCCAAAAGACGACACATGAACACACACGAACACACACACTCCAGTCATTCTTAAATTGAAATAATGGGAACAGAAAACATCATCCAATGGAACTGCAGAGGCCTCCTTAAAAATCTTGACGATGTGTATGAGATTCTGCGGGCCAGTCAGCCAAGTATCATGCGTCGCTAGGAAACCCACCTGAATTCTAAACAAACACATTTTTTAAAATAGGTACATGGTATTCAGAAAGGACAGGGTTGGCTGAACCCACTCTTCAGGAGGTGTGGCCATTATCGCCCGGAAATCATTAGCATGCCACCCTCTCTCTTTAAATACTGTCCTCGAGGCTGTAGCGATGCATACAATATTTAATAGATTGATAACGGTATGCTCCATTTACATATCTCCTGATGTTGCACTTCTGAGCTCTGATTTCGAGGCACTGGTTGACCAGCTGCCCGAACCATACATACTAACAGGCGACCTTAATGCGCACAACTCTCTTTGGGGCTCCTCCAGAACGGATGCCCGAGCATGCCTTTTCAACAAACATACCATAACTTAGGAAGGACACAATACATACTCGCATCTTGACTTGGCGATTGGTTCCGCAGTTCTCTTTCCATGTCTTGAGTAGGGTGTGGGCACAGACCAATATGGTAGTGACCATTTCCACACTTCATTAACGTATATAGGTATAGGCCCGAGCAATCCATCTTCCCATAAAAAGTTTAATGAATCAAAAGCAAACTGGAGCACATTCACACAAATATATCAACTACACCACTCATCCATAAAACCCCTACACGTGGAGGAAGCCGCCCAACTCGTCACGGCGCACATCCTCGACGCCGCCGAAAAGTCCATTCCCCAGGCCTCCAGTGGGTCCCGCTCCCCAAGGAGGCCCTGCTGGAACGAGGATTACAGGCGGGCGAGAGAGGCCCAGAACAAGGCGTGGGGTGTCCTTCACCGGTACCCCACGTCAAATAACCTCATTTCTTTTAAACGGGCAAAGGCTTTTGGGAAGCGAGTGCGTCGTGAGGCGAAAAGGGAGAGTTGGCGCACCTTCCTCACTTCCATCAACTCATACACTGATACACACAAAGTCTGTACACGAATACGACAACTAAAAGGACAACAGACACACAGCCTGCCTCTGGTTAGTACAACGGGGGACACACTGGAAGACCAGGCTAACACACTTGCAGAACACTTCGAACACGTGTCAAGTTCAGCACACTACACAAACACTTTCATGAAACACAAAACATCTGTAGAAAAGAAGTCCCTGCGTGATAACAACAAGTCGCACACTTCTTACAATTCTCCTTTTTCAATTCATGAGCTGAAGGTTGCTCTGAGCACATTTAAGCCTTCAGCTCCAGGTGCAGACAAAATCACATACACCATGATACAACACCTACACCCAGACACTCTTGAAACACTCCTACATCTATACAACAACATATGGCTTTCGGGGCACATTCCTCGCTTTTGGAGGGAGGCCATAGTAGTGGCTTTCCTGAAGGAAGGAAAGGACCCTTCCTCTCCCGCTAGCTATCAGCCCATCACCCTCACAAGCTGCCTGTGCAAGCTCCTCGAGAAGATGATAAACAGGAGACTCGTGTACTTTCTTGAGTACAATGGTCTTCTCGAAAGCTGCCAGGGAGGCTTCAGGGCGGGGCGGTACACCAACGACCAACTCGTCGCGCTCGAGTCCTATATAAAGGATGCTTTCCTCCACAAACAATATTGTATGACGGTATTCTTTGATCTGATTGATTGATTTGATTGTTGGGTTTTAACGCACCGACGCAACGCAGGCGATGAGGCACGCCGTAGTGGAGGGCTCCGGATTAATTTTGACCACCTGGGGATCTTTATCGTGCGCCGAAATATCGTACACACGGGCGTTTTTGCTTTTCGCCTCCATCAGAAAAGCGGCCGCCGCGGCCGCCGCGGCTATTCTTTGATCTGGAAAAAGCGTACGATACCGCGTGGCGGTATGGCATCCTAAGCGACCTCAAGTCCTTCGGCATAACAGGTAACATAATGAACACACTTGCCAGCTACTTGTCTCCAAGAACCTTTCGTGTGCGAGTTGGAACTGCATTCTCTAGGGTTCATGTGCAGGAAACGGGAGTGCCGCAATGTGGACTTTTAAGTTGCACCCTTTTTATTATGAAAATGAATTCCCTTAGGAAGGCGCTGCCACCGTCGATTTCCTGTTCAATCTATGTAGACGACGTTCAACTCTCCTTTAAATCCTGTAACTTGTCTGTCTGTGAGCGCCAGGTCCAGCTTGGTGTTAACAAGCTAGCTTGCCGGGCAGATAGCAATGGTTCCAGGAGGCAACCACGCCTCCTGGAAAACAAAACTTGTGTTTTGTTTTCCAGGAGGCGTGGCATCTGGCCGGATCCAGACATTCAACTCAATGGTGTCTCGATTCCTGTAAAAAAGGTACACAAGTTTTTAGGTATAATCTTCGACGAAAAGCTCACATTTATCTCAAACATAAAACAACTAAAACATAAATGCTTAAAGACAATGACTACCCTGAAGGTTCTCTCGCACATTTCTTTTGGCGCTGACAAACAACTGCTTTTACGTGTTTTTACCAGCTTGATAGGTTCACGATTGGACTATGGTAGCGTTGTTTATGGGTCAGCAAGTAAAACATCCCTCAAAATGCTCGACCCGGTGCTCCATCTCGGGCTTCGCATGGTGTGTGGCGCCTTCCGCACTAGCCGGGTCGAAAGCCTCTATGTGGGGTGCAACAAATGGAACCTACAACGTCACACGAGCATACACAGATCTCCTTTATGCCTTTAAAATTTCATCCATGCCACACCATCCTTTTATATCAGTTTTTCATGATACATCCATGACTGAACTCCTTTTAAATCGACCATCGTTCTCTGCGCCCTTTTCTTACAGAGTTAGAGAGGAAGTGTCAGAGCTTGCTGTCTCGTTTTTAGATACAATCCAAAGTTCTCTAACAGATTTTATAGCACCATAGCATCTGCGCCCTGTATCATGCGACACATCTTTCACACATGTAGTTAAAAACCGAGCTCCCACGTGTGCAATTCTGCAGCACTTCTTGTATTTGCAGCAGAAGTATCAGTGTTCTGAATTTTATACGGACGCCTCTAGAACTGCCACCTCTGTGTCCTGCGCGGCGCATGGGCCCGGCCTTAATGTCACTAGAACTCTGAATAGTCATACTAGTATCTTTACGGCAGAGGCTTACGGTGTACTTCTTGTCGTCAATCATATACTTTAAAGCCACATCCCACAATACATTATATTTACAGATTCTCTTAGAGTTCTGCGGGCATTGTCGTCAACAAAGTCTTCGAAAAATCACATTGTAAATCTGATTGTCAAGGGTATTATGTCTGTGTATGTCCGCAAATTTGAACTGGTCCTTTGCTGGGTCCCTGGCCACTGTGATATAGCGGGGAACGAAGCCGCGGATGGAATGGCTGCTGCTGCTACACTCACGAATGCAGTAGACATAACCACATTACCCTACACCGACGTTAAGCCACACATCAAACAACAACTTCGCAAAACATGGCAAACACATTGGAGTGGACAAAGAGACATGTTACATGTAATAAAACCGCACTTGGGACCGTACACCTCCGATACACGCAACAGATACATAGAAGTCGCCTTGGCTAGATTACGGATAGGCAACACGCACGCAACGCACTCGCACCTGCTCACTGGATCTCCAAGACCTCTGTGCAGCAGGTGCGGAGAGGCCCTAACCGTGATCCACATCCTCATACAATGTAAGGCACTCGACATTACACGACGCAAACACTTCCCACAACTACACACTAAACTGTTTAACACCCTTTAAGGTGCTAAAAGGGTGCACTCAACATTTTGCACCCTTTTTGCACCTTTTATGGACCAAAACATTGCTCCGGCACCCGAAAATGAGGGTGCCACAAATTAAGGGGTGTAACTCTTATCATTTTTACACCCTTTAAGGTGCTAGAAGGGTCTACTGAACATTTTGCACCCTTTTTGCACCTTTCAAGCGCCCAAATATTGCTCGGGCACCCCATCTCGAGGGTGCCAAAATTCAGGGGTGTAATAAACAGTTTCAAAGAGTGCTACGACCGGTAAAGGGGTGCTAAACAGTATTTCTTCTCGATTGGGGTGTTACCACGGCACCCTATCGTTAGGGTGCCTAAAAGAACGGTGTGTGAATGCAAGCATGCAAAAGTGCACAAAAACAGGCTGAATGTTTAAACCGCACATTGCACAATTTCACCTCCCGTTGAGAGGTTTAAATATGAACTCTCCACATAGACCAGGGGAAATGCTCTAAAATTGCTGTTCGTAAATTGCACAAAACGTGCTGAATGTTTAAATTCCACTCTGCACTAATCTACTTCTTCGAGTGTATCACAATGTTGGTTTCGATGTCTGGGTGTACGGGAAGGGAAGGCTACAAAATGCCTCTTGTAGTCCTATAAATAAAACTTTTACGCGAGGCATCGGTGTCCTCAACGAAATCTAATTTAGCTAAGAATTTTGTCCCTTATTATTATGCGGTAACACTGCTGACGCGAATCTGCGGAGCGTTCGAATGAGGGTTTCGCATTTTATGAGAAACAAACAAGCGTCGAATTGTTTTTTTACTGTTGATCAACATCTTGTCGCACGAATGAAAAAAAAAAATAAACGAAACAGTTTAAAACCGAGAATGAAGGCGCTTACGATGGGATCTCTCTTCGCCAAATCCAATATATTGCAGAGCGGCATCGACGTTAAACAGAACAAAAAAATCAGGCCTTGGTTATTACGAACCTCGACACAATAGCCCGCCCCTTCCCACTTTTTTTACAGTGTTTCACGGACCACAGGCACAACCTTGCACTGTGACCATTTGAAAATTCTGTCGCTCTCTGTTCCTCTTCTGTCCCAACAGTGCAATCATGCCCCCCCCCCCCTTCTGACAACAGTCCTTCTCTTCGCTCAGTGGAGTTATAACGTACTAGCAATCACAATTTTATTACAGCATTATTGTTCGCGACCATCAATAATTTGCACAAATGCAAGAGACTGACCACCTCGGTCTCTCCTGCACAAACAACGCTGGAGAACAAGTCAGATATCAAAAGAAAACAAAAGATGGCGGGGGGGGGGGAAGCATAAAATGGGGCGCTAAATAAACGGGCGCCAAATAATACTACGATTACTTACACATAAAACAACCAAATGCCATTGCAAAGTATTATCCTACCATCTCCCGGACAAAACGTCCAACAAGACTTTCTTGTTGGGCTGACAGCACCCCTGTGGGGCCAATAAGAAGTTCTGTCGGCACTCTATCGTCCCAATAGCTTAGTCTTTCAACAGGGAGTTTAACCGTGATGACGTTTAACGGCTCGCCAACACGATCAGTGAACGCCAACAGACGCCTTGTTCGTAATCAGCGGCTCTCACTTTTTGTGTGTTTTTTCATGGCGTTTTGTGCCGAGTGATTGCTGGCGTGATTTGATCAGTTTTATCTATTTCAAGCTTAAATCATAGTTATAAAAGCTTTATGGGTGATGTCTACCCTTCCAACCTACGCCTGTGTTGAACATGGGGACCCCGGAAGTACGGTCATCGCCGCGTAAGATACTGCGCGTCAAAAGTGAATGACGTTGCATCCGAACAAAGCGTGGTGTCCGCGAGATGAAGACGACAGTGAAGGGGAATTGTACGTTGGAAACATCGTTTTCGCTCGGGTAAGCACGCATTTTTTATTATTCTGTATTTGGTTGGAACGAGTTCTGGTGTTTATGGGTCAGTGATTCGCTAGACCCCCATCTCATTTGCTCTGAGAGCCTACGTTATTTAGCATACTTGCTTGCCGCCCAGTCCACCGTTTCCGCAGACGTCAGACTCAATTTACGCTTAAGCTAGACCTTGACTACGATGCTCGCGCTATAGTACACGGCTGCTAATAATTTCACATCACGCAAGGCTCTTTAACACCGGGGCGTTTGTTTGTGTCTCTCAAACAGTGCCTTTGCGGCTGCAGATCGCAGTCGCAATTTCGCGTGAGTGGCACGACGCTGTAATTAGTCCGCCGTCGTGAGTACCCGCGGTATACCAAGAAATAACATGAACAGAAGGTTCCCTGGAAGTGCATGCGAAAAAGCGTACACTTGATTCCGTGGCTGGCGTCTCGTAGGTGTTGTGAAGTCTCCCCCCCCCCCCCCCCCCCCCTACCCGAATTCCGTGCAGTGCGCTTCGCAGCTATTGCGCTCGCGAGACCGGCTGCCGCCGTTGCGACCGTACTTCTCGTGGTCTTCGGGCCGCAATATGCGTGCCGTTCTCGTGAAGCTCGGCAAAAGCGTCGGGAAATTGCCGTACCCGCTCGCCAACGCGCCCCGACAGCGTACGCGTCGACCGGGTGCTGGCGGAGTTGTGCTGGAAGAAAAGCAGGCAAGAGATGAGGACGCAGGAGGTGTAGTTAAAGAGATGAGAATTTACAAAGTGCAAGGTGGAGAAAATAGTATGCAAGGGCCTGAAATGGTGAGAGAGTTCGGGCCGCGTTAAACAGATGAAAATTTACACAGTGCAAGGGGGAGAAAATAGTATGCAAGGGCAGGAAACGGTGAGAGAGTTCGGCCCGCGCGCCAGCGAGCAAGCACGGCAATTTCACGACGTCTGGCGTTGCCGAGCTTCACGAGTCTGGCACGAATATGACGACGCCCGTCTGAGAGTTCATAGAGGTATAGAATTCACATACGTGCGAATTGAAGGTGAAATGCGCGCTTGTGGCCTCGCAGGGAGTTAGCATAGCCTCGGGGAAGTGAAGGGGATTTCACAACGCCTACGAGGCGCCTGCCGATTCCGTCTGAGTGGCTCTCGGGAAGTCTGGGGCTTGATATCAGAAACATATGTATTGTTTAAATTAGTGCAGAAAATTGAGCGAATTCGCAAGTTGTTATTTTCGCAAAACCGCAGGCCATATACAGACTAACAAGAAAGCTGTAGGCACTCACTCAACTCGATTTATATTGGAGAATTGAACGTGCAGATACAAGTCAGACATTGAAATAGAGGAGCCTTAACTATCACACACCAGTTCCGATTGAAAGCAAGGGATACAGATGAGCTGCTAGCATGCGTTCCATGCAAATTAGCTCAGCAGTGAGCTTTGCATATATCATGCATACCAGACACACAGTACCTGCGGGTCTAATAAATACATTCTTACTGTGACCTAAATTTCACTTGGGGTGTTCAGGGAATGTTCTTATTAGTGCCTTGGAGGTTACGGTCTTTAAACGATTAAAAATCTACTTGATGTAAGCATTCGTGTTTTGTGTGTGCTCTTCTTGTATTTCAACAAGTGTCAGCACACTCACAGATTATGCACCTGCAGGTGCTGCTGCTGGCTGTCCTGGGTCGGCTGCCTTCCAGTCCAGTTTCCAAGGCTTTGCCAGGGTCTCCCTTGGCCAACCGACACTGCACCTGCTGTACCCAAGTACTGCCTGGCCTTTCGTTGGTGCTCCGTACACTTTGCCGCCAGGAATGGTCATTCCTTCATCCATCATCTGGCCGCTTGGACCACCCGTTCAGAAGCCAGCGCATTTGCTCGACACATCGGTCCAGGCACTGCTGCCATATCGGTGCACCCACCGATTATGTACTTTTAGGTTAGTTATTGCACGTTGTGGAACCTGCCATGATGTATACCTGTTAGCAGTGCTGTGGCCTCTGAATATTTGAAACATTTTCATGAAGCAGTGCTGTGCGTTTGGAGCGTGTCATTTCTTAGCAGAGATATTGAAGAGAATCTGGGGCCGATGACTAAAGGGCAAAAAGAGAAATTGAACTGACTTTGAAGCAGGTATTCGTATGTAATCAAGCGAAGCAAACATTTAGGATCTTTCGATATGGTTTTGAACTTGCAATACAAGCCGGTGTGGAACTACTTTTCATTTTAAGTAAGCTAACAATTTTATCTACTTGAGATCATACTGGTATTAATCATACTATACCGAAAAGTACATCCCGCAGTCTGTAGAATTCCGACAGCGCTTTTTTCGCAGTCTCATGACAGGCACTATTCTCAATGATTGGAAGATAGTCGAGGTAGCACCAACCTTGAAAGCATTCAATCGCATTGCACACCACAGACTACTTCTCAAACTTCACCCTAAAGTCCTCACTTGAGCGAAAAATTTTCATTCTTCTCAAATGCAGTTTACTTCTCCTAATAACTATATACTTCTTTTGCTCGTGCCACTTTGTTGTCCCCCCAGGCAGGCTGCTTGGTCCTGTCTATCTTCCATGTTGCATATCCTCCCATGTAGGTCTATTTGCAGATGATGTTGTAATTTATCACACAATTTCTTTCAACTACTACCGTCAATGCTTTCAATCTGATCTTAACACAATTAACTCCTCGTGCTGCAAATGGCTAATGTCGCTTATCTCTAAAACAAAGTGCAGGACTTTAACGGTGGCAAGTCTCGATTTGTAAATACTTACTTCATTAACAACAGCCTGATTACCTCTTGAGACAAAGGTGTTTTGGTAGGCCGGTAGGGGAGGGGGGATTGCATGGTGGGTTTCAAAAGGTAGATCGATTGGGAAAATAAGACGTGTGATTAATATTTTCATTTGTACTCCAAAACTCGCTTTATTTCATATGTTTGACCCACTGCAGTGGCTAGGGTGGTGTGCTGTGGAGGCGAATGTTGGTTAGATACCGCCTTTTGTGGCCGCTTTTCAGATGGAGGCAACACGTAAAGACGCCCGTGTTTTGAGATTTCGGTGCGCACAAAAATACCGAGGTGGTCAAAATTAATGCGAAGCCTTCCCCCACAGTGCTCCCCAAATCCTAAGTGTAGCTTTGGCGTGTTAAACCACCGTTTTATTTATGTTTTTGGTATAATACCTGCTGCTGTAGCAGGTGCAACATAAAGGTGAAATTATACATGTTTCCAATAGCTAAATATAAAGGCCATATTGAAGTGCGTTTATGGGTCTATCTCATAGCAGTAGTGAAAGGTTGTATACTCTGGTTATATACACCGCCGAGCACAGCAGCTCGCGGTCAGTCCGTCAGTCACCGTCACCACGAGCTCGCTGCACGTCGTCACTCGGCTGGAGGGTACCCTTACCCTCCCAGGTTCACGAACGCGGGACGAAATCGTGAAAATAGGAGAGCTTGAACTCAACCCACTTGCCCGCAATGAGTTTTCAGAGCCCTCCACCAGCTGAAGGTACTGAAGTGAGTTGTAAGCTTTGCCTGAAAACCATAACAGATGAGGTTAAATATAAAGCATAGTTTACGTTATGAGTCTTTCTGTCCTATTTACATGTTTTGAACGAAAAAAGTGCCATTTAAAGGTGCCACCTCCTTCCTTGCCGATTTCTGATGCCTGATTGTTCAGTTTGTGGGGATAACTTTAGCAGATTGCTCACATGTCTAACCTGTATTTGTGCTTGAGCAGTCAAACGCTGATGTTAGCAGTGAAGTAGGTGAAAATAGTAGTTTGATTGTAGTTGTGTGCAGATTACCTACATTGTGTTAATTCGTAGAAAAGCAAAATTAAGGTAACCCTGCTAACTGTTCTGCTTCAAGAAAATTAAAAGAACGCAAAGGACGAGGACAAAGAAACACAGTAGACGGGACGCGCGCTCTTGTCCTCGTCCTTTGCGCTCTTTTAATTTTCTTGAAGCCATGAACCAACTCGCCCAACAATCCATTTTATTAACTGTTCTGCATTGCAGAATTTTATTATGCGAACGTTACGGAGTTGAGCTGCTTGTTAAAGGTGAAATAAACAGTGGTACAAAAAGAAGAGCATCTACGAAAAAGAAATATCTTCACAATCGCAGGATGCCAACGGTCCGCCTACCAACTTGTGTCCTGCATCGTTTCTGCTGGCTGGAGCGGCTCATGGAGCATTTTCCAGCTTCTCAAAGTTTGTGGTCAAGCGCCCCTCCAAGTGAAAGATGCCGCAGACGGATCTTTTGTTTTAATGCCACAATTTCACGTGCTCAGCAGCTAATTTACTCATAAGGCTTTTTAAATATTCATCACCCAAGAAGGCATGTTACCTTCGTCTTCGGTAGAATTTGTCTACAATCAGGTTATTGGCGACAGAAACAAGTGGACCACGTCGTGAGAGTCATTGAGGCCTTGTTGATTGTGCATGCTTCTGAAATGACATTTTCATTCGGCTGAATACTTTCCCAATATTGCGATTTGTGAACAAATTATGGTAAAAGTCATGATTAGTTGTACTACAGTGCAGGAAGGAAATGCCAACATACGTTTTAAGCACCTCTGATATTTCGGATCGTTGGCTGGTGAGCAATAAAACAAAACTAAAATTTTTTTAAAGTAAAATCAAATATTCGTTGTCACCAGTGCATGGCCATAGTAAAAGCTATCTAGTCACCAAATTTAGAATTAGACACGAAATGCCAAGAAACATATGGAAATAAACTAGACAACTCGCTACAATAAACCAATTCGTAAAATTCCTCAATGTTTATAAAGTGATGATTCAGGCGGGTTAGTTAAGGTGTCAGTGGGTTTACACACCCAACTTGCAGGGAAGCACATGAGCTCTCAATATTAACATGTTTTAAGTGGAGCCCGTCTTCCTTTATTAAACTGCTTTGCACATTGATGCCAGTCTGATAAATGTAGTCCGGAATTTTTGTTATGATCAATCTTTTTATGGGAACCATATATTTTTATATGATGTCGCTGTGTATTTCTGAAACAATCTAGTCACCAATTCCAATTTGTTGTGGTCAGGTTTTTCCAACTAATTCGTACCTTTTGTAACAATTATGGTATGTTTTTTGGGGCCTAAAGGAATGCCTCATTGCATGTTTGACCTATGTAGTGTTGAAAGTGGACATTTTCCTGCAAAGTGGAATGTCGGGCTAGCAACATGGTACTTCGCGTGCTGCTCACTTTCATTCATGCCATTATTTTATATATTATCATTTAAAATTAAAAGCCAACCATTTTGCTGTCGTTTTAATTTTGTCACCTACTTTATACTTTCTTTTTTTTTTCAGCTTTCTGTAAGGGTTGACTATCCATATTTTTATGATACCAAGGCATTGGACTGGGCTAGCTGGTACATGTTTGAATGGATGAAAAACCAAAGGAAAACCCTGGACACAGAAGAGAACGACGGGACAAACTTGTGCCGTCATTCTGTTTTAACTGTTTCCTGTGTTTACCACTGGTTTTTTATGAATTCAAACATTTTTTATGAGTTTGTTGAACAGTGATTAGTTTAGGTGCTCAAACAATTTTTGGGTACAATAATTTGGATAAGTGCTCTCTGTACAATTTTTGGATAAGTGCTCTCTGCTCTTTTTTGTTAGCCAATACCCCCTCACCAGTCTTATGAGGTAGTCTTTTGTAGAAATGAAGTTGAAATAAATATTTGTTTGCATTGCTTTACATGTTTTGAAAAAATGTCTTGTTCATTCTTGTTTCTTTCAACCCTGTTTCAGAATCCTGCTTAAGGCATTTCCTCTGTTATTTTTTTTCAGAACCAGGAAGGGTGCTCATCCTCCATTCTTGCTGAAGCAGCAGTATCCATACTTCACACTTGAGCTCTGAACGCACAGTAATTATGGTATGAAACATTCTACCACTATAAGCTTGCTTTGTAGAGGTCATTGTAGATGTCAAAGCTCTTGACAGTGTAGTCCAATGTCTGGTGTAATGCGCAATGTCTACAACTTGTAAAAATTAATTTTGTGGCTATAATGTTTGAGATTATTTTAAAATGCACGTCAACTACTATTAAGAATCGCTGTCTAAATTGGCAGCCATTTTTCTGGTGGATACAGAAAGTGAAAAAGCGCATGTGTAGAGATTTCAGTGCACCTTAAATGTCCCAAATTAGCTAAAGCTAATCCAGAGCCCTCCCTGCGGTGCAATTCATATCTCATTCCTGGTGCATACAGAAAGTGAAAAAGCGCATGTGTAGAGATTTCAGTGCACCTTAAAGTCCCAAATTAGCTAAAGCTAATCAAGAGCCCTCCATGCGGTGCACTTCATAGCCCATGTGCAGTTTTGCGTAAAAACAGCTAAAAATTTATGATCAATTTAAATTTATTTTAATGTTTTCAAATACAAATATTCTCAGCTTAAGCTGCCATATTTAGAGTAAAATATTTTGTAACAATTGTATAGCTACAAAAGGTTTACAGAAAAGCTTTTTGCTTTTGGTTATGCACCTTCCTATCAAAAGAAAAATGTTATTAAGAAAGGCAGACGAAACCCAAATATGGAAATTGGCAAACCCTAAAGCTGCGGATAGACTGAATGTTTTGTAGAGAATCTTTTGCTCTTTTCAGTTCTAGTCAACTCAAAATTTCTATAGATGTAGAATGCTTGCCGTGAGGCACCTCGTAATACTAGCCAAAACGACTGGGCCCTCGCTGTTGGCTTTTCATTTGCAATAGTGACAAATGACCCCGCATCCACCGGCAGGGACATATTGCAAGGCACCATGTACAAGCTAGCCTCATGATAAAATAATGTTTTAGGAACAATGACATTACATTTCAACTATGGGCTTCACCAGGAAAATTGTATGCATTGTTCTGTGATGTTTGCAGTTCTTGTTATTGCTATGTGGGGTCATTTAGTCTAAATGTATGCTTATAAAACTCGATATACCACCAAACCGTACAAGTGCTGTACCTTATGAATATTTTTTCGTAAAGCAAAAAGAATAATGAAAAAGAAAATAAATGGCTTGGGTACCCACTTTTATGAGTAGATTATGAGCCGCAGTACGGAGGAAACTATAGATTTTGCATTTGGTCTTCCTCGGCTCAAGAATAAGGCACTAAACATTGCAGGTAGCTACCGTGATTGGACGTTTGATGCAATACTGAGAAGCCAAGGGTTTTAAGGTTCAAGGAAGTTTTGTGTGGTTCAAGTGTTGCACACCTAATTGCTTTCACTGCATAGCATGGTTATGCTGTGCAGTGAAGCTCGAAGGATGTGTACTGCAGTTCGGCAAAGTGCACATATAATTGGTTTTTTACGACGTTTTGAATAATCAACTACCTCTAAAGTTATAACTCTGTACTGAGATGTGGCTCCTGACTCTAAAATGATGTTTTAACAATCGGTGACACAAGTTCAAGGAAATTATCAGCTGACGTTGAGCTTCAATGGAATGTCTCACAGAACCGAGCTTGGAAAGCACGAATGTTTCATATCATAATCGTGTGTCATATTGTGCAATATGTGGTTTCACACCTGCTGCGCCATTGATGAACCGAGGATGAAGCACCCTTTTTGTACCCCTTTAGGTGGGTGCTTTCGCAGAAGATGCTCCTACAGATTGGGGGGCTAAGTAGCACCCTAGGATACTTCTAGGCCAAAAAGGGTGTTATAAGCCTTCACAAAGGGTGCTCCTACGGCGACAGAATCCAAACACCCTAAAGGGTGTAAAATATTGTTTGTAGGGTGCTCCTGCGGCGACAAGCTGAAGCACCCTTTTGGGCGTAAATATTTTTAGTGTGTACACACACGACATATTCCACCACACCCGTCATACTTCTTAGGAGACGATGCCATGTTTTCTGTTCAGCGCACCTTTAAGTTCCTATCAGAAGTTCACTTTTTGCAACTCATCTCATACCACGCATAGTTTTACCCCTGGTCCTTTACACCAGCCACCTTATTTATCTTTTAGCCACTCTTGTTCTTCACCCTGGCCCTTTACACCAGCCGTGCTCATAGTTTTTTAACTGATTTTATTTCGTGTTCTCTCCTCATCAAATAACTTTGTGTTTAGCGCTCTTTGCCCATGTCAGCTTTGCGTCAATAAAATCAAACCATCATCATCATCGTGCTAGAAAATGTTTAATGCACACTGTTGTGGCAAAAGGCAGAGTGCTGATCGCATAATTTATACAATACTGAGACCCTTGTAGTCCCTTAGGTAGGAGACAAAAACTTAGGAATTCAATTTCCAGTTGGAAGTTGGAAGTTAGAGTGATTGCTGAACTCAAGTTCAAATTCTTCCCGCGCTGACACCTCGCACAGGGCTTGCATTCTTTGCTTTTTTTATGCTGTAGACGGCGGACCACATCACGCTAGGCACGCTATGAACGACGCAGCAGGGCAACACGTTCACTGTTTCCACATATCGAGGAGGGTTAGCTGCTTGGGCGGCCCCTTCCGCAGCGGCGCCTTGACGCCTGCACGCGCGCCGTCCCGTCCGCCACCGTAGCGGCGTCCTCCCGGCGAAGTTCCCGGCCGCTGCCGCACCTGCACACGGGAAGCAGAGCTGCTCTACCGTCTGGTCTGGCCAGCGCTAGATGTCGGAAGCGTTCCGTTCGCTTTCGCTTCGCTCTGCCTTCAGAGCGAGCGCTACGAGAGCAGAACACGAGGGAGACGCGCGGCTCGGCGTCTGCCTCGACTGCTTCCTGAAACCGCATGCGCAATCTACTCTGCATTAAGCGCGGCTAGGAAAGGAAAAAGCAATGGCAATGACGGCCACCAAATGGGGAACCCGTGGACAACAATTGAGACGAATGGCAGACCGCAGCGGCTTCTGAAGCCAGCAAAGGTGTCTACTGAGACGTTCACCACAGACCTAAGCATGGCTACTACGGTGTACCTGGCATGTGCGAGAGACGCCGGACTTTCTAAACACGAGCAGGGCGTCTGCATCGCACTGAGCCTCCTCTAGTTCTCGAGGCTCAGGTAAGCATCCGGCATGCAACCTGCGCCGACTTCACTTCCCTGCAGTTGTACGCTGCCTGCACGACTGCCCCGCTAGCAGAACGTCTACGGCAAATTGAAGGTGGAAGAACAGTCAGCAGTTAACGCAGCTAATTTGGAATGAAAGTCAAGCGAAGCCTTTATTGTAATGCGTAAAACCGGAGTCCTTCAATGCTTTACTGGTCACGAAACTGCTCCGTAACTCAATGGGAGAGCTTCATATGCTGCGTTTGGCCGCCGCGCGGTGGCGCCACCCTCTCACTGAGGTCACTCCTCGGGTGGCGTTGCGCTGGCTCCATGGAGGAAAGAATACTCAGGAGAGGCCCCTAGCATCCCAATGCATTGCAAAAAGTGTGAAGGGAGTGACGTCATTTTTCTTGAGCCCATAGGCAATGTTGCTTACTTGTTTACAACTGCGGCGGCCAAATTTGGGCAAATAGAACGGACAAATTTTTAAGCCGCTTGGTATGTGGCTGCCTCGCTACGCTTGCAAACCAGCGCAGTCGCTATGACAAACGTTGTTAGATTAGGCCAGTTTGAAAACTCCGCCGTCGGAGGCGGCCTTAACTCGTACCCCGGCTGCAGCGGCGCTTACGTTGCGTCGAGAACGGCGGAGCGAGCTGCTGCCGCCGCCGGCGACCTGCCGGGAAATTCCCCTTCGCTCAGTGTTGGCGAGAGCCACAGTTCGTTCTTTGCTCACTTTGTGTTTCTTCGTTGTAAAATGAAGCGAAATTTATCGTTGCTGAGACGTAGCGCGCAAAGACCGCAGTGCTGTACGACCCCGAACTGCTCCCGTCGTCTGCGTTCGCCATCCTGCGAGCCTGTTGCTATGACGACGAGAAACGCTAGTTTGCCAGGCTTAAGAGCTGAAAAATCGTCCTATCTCAAAAACAAAGGCTTTTTTCGATTGAAACTTTGGGTGGGGGTTAGAATGGGCAAATTGAAGGCGAAATCAACAGCTTAGAACATGACATCGCACCGAGGAATTAGCGACGAAGCTGTTTTCGCTTCGAAGCGGGAGGGCAGGGCAACGCCATGTTAGTCAAACCAAAGCGGAGACAGCCAAGGATGATGGGATAGAGTGCTAGGCTCAGTGGGCTCAAGTCATGGCGGGACTCGGCTTCACAAATGTGACGTCAGGGCCTCTCCTAACCTTTTCTTTCCTCCATGGCTGGCTCGAACGGCGGAGCCGCGGCGAGTTGTGTTTGTTTCGTGCGGGATACAAAATGTAACGTTCATCTCGCGCTCTTTTGATGCGACTTAGGTAGTGCAACGACGATGCCTAACATGTGCTGCGTCCCGGGATGTCGATCCTTGTACAACGATACCACAGAAAATGTTTCCTTGTTCTGTTGACCGAGCGACGGTGAGCTGCGAGAGAAATGGAGGTGCGCCATTCCAAGGCAAGAAACGGGAGATTTCAGCTTCGATTATAAGTGTGTGACAGTGTGTGGAAATGCACTGTGTGTGAGAATGGAAAAGCAATGTACCCTTTTGAGAGCATCATGGACCAAGAATTGTACAAGGCTAACTTAAAACCGGATTTTTGTCATATCAGTCAGGTTGTAGCAGTGCTTTATTACGTGTTTGCAAACTTGTATTACCTTGCGCCCAGGCTCGCGTGTAAAAAAGCTTTGGAAGGTCCTTGTGCTTTTACTTTTCATATTTCCGCGAGTTTTCCCTTAGGGTTCGTCTTGTTTGTTTTGTAACCGCGCGTGGCCGATTCCGGTTTCTTATCTGGCGTTTCAACCGGAGCGCCCGTTTGCTCTTTTTGTCGTACGTCCCATCGGACAATATTGTTTGATATGAAAAGGGTGCCACCTTGTCGCCAACTTGATTTTTTGTTTCTTCGACAATGTTCTCGATCCCATTTCCGTGGATCTGAAATTAATAACGTTCCGAGAGTTATGCATGCATAGCAATCGCCGCGCAACTCATTTTATCGACGTTTATCTGTGCACGTCACACTGCGGACTGCTTCTTCGACGTTTGTGTTTCATTCTAGTCTTTTGTAGAACAGGAGCTCGCTTGCTCGCTGCGTTCAGAAAAGCTTTGCGTCGTTCTTGGCTACGTGGCAATATTCTGTTTCCTCCGTGTGCTGCACATAGCAGCGCGGAAAAAGAGATTTTTGTACACTGGGCCCTCTTTTGTTTCCCTTTGTAACAATGAATTTTTGCTGCGTGTGATAAAATCAGTTTTATTGTTCTTTTTTTGCTTCCTGTTTTTGCAAGGATTGCAAAGCGTGGAAGTGGAAAGACACATGGTGCAACATATATCTCTTCGTGTTTTGATCCTTCGCGTTTCTGGGGCGTTTTTAGATGTTCTCAAGTATGTACCCACTCATCAAAACGACAATACTATTGGGCTATCTCTTTTAGTGTTGTGTGCATTCCAGAGCAATCAACGGATTCATTAAGCGTAGTCTGAACGATGCGTACTTGGTTTCTTTCAGTTTTTTTTTTAGTGTATTATCGATAGGCCCGCAGCAGTTCGTGACTACGCAGCTACCGTATGTGTGGTATTTACAACTTTTGCTTTAAGAAAAAAAGAAATAGTGATTTAAAAATCCGAAAACACGACGGCGCAGCGCTTGTGCCAGAGCACGCAGAAGCCGTTGCCGTTCGCGGCAGAAGTCTACGGTAATTTACTACAAAAATAAAACCCTATTGAAGGCAGGTGATGACTGGACTATTCATCGCTAACTACTACGAAAAAAAAAACATACTTAATCAGCGCGCAGACACCAAGAGCAGCGAGCGTTTGCACGCCAAGAGCAGGCCAATACGCCGAGAACGCGGCGGCTGGATGCCCTTCGTGCGGCAGTGGCGCCTGTAGTGGCGCGCGGGGTCCCTATATGGAACTAGCGGCGAAGTTTCCTGACCAGTAAAGCATTGAAGGACTCCGGTAAAACCAAGGTACGGAAGCACGTTTCCCCCGTGGTGAACTAACACTGCGATCAGCAGAAAGGCCGCACATTTGCGATCGTTTCTCCGCCTAAGAGACGCAGTTTCCAGTGATAAGATATCTATGGGGATTTGGGACACACCTACTGACAAGAATTATTCAAGAAATACTGCCCTAACCTGCTCGAAATGTTGAAACTAAAAAAAATAAAATATCTGAAGGGGTAGTTATCAGGTTTATATAGTTCATATTTCGTTAGGGTGCAGTGCGTCTCAACTATCAGGTTAGAATCCCCGGTGGGATTTGTCTATTTTGGCGTTGATTTAATTTTACTTAGGTAATGTTCTCTACACTGTATTCGCCAGTTTGCTTTGCAACCTTCACTGCTCCACAAGGCGAGCCATTTGGCAGACTGCGTGCATACAGACAGAAACTGACGCATTTGCCGCTGGTTCTCGTTGGTGTGGTGTAGACATTAGCACTGACAGTCTGCAGACACAGTGCCGAATCGGCCGTCTGGTGGGACCGTGCCTCTTGTGGCACAGGAGCGAGCCAGGCAAGTTATGAAGGTGGGGGCGAAATGCCTGGCAGCTGAGCAGCTCAGGTGACGCGGATAGCTTTGAGCCACCTTGTACGCCTCGAAAAGTGAACGACATCAATACCAGCGGTGTTAGCCGGCTCATACGACCTGCTCTACGGCCGACAACATGGCAGGAGCACGGCATGCGAATGACTGATATACAATGAATGCGTAACGAACGATTCAAAGCATGTTGTTGCACAGAACCGAAACCGAATCAGGTTTGAACAACTCTCTAAAAATCAACCACAGAACTACATTCCGACACATATGCTGTGGCCAATAGTAGCAAAGATTTTCAAAAAAAAAACATTAACACACACACTTTGACATCGTTCGATGACATGACAAGAAAAATACACGTCATTTTGCTTCACTGGTGCTGTTGTTACGGCAGTCGCCAATGTTCCGTGGTATTTTTTATACTTTCATGCTTTCTTGTTTGTTCTCGAAAAGGTGCCCCCGCAAATTACCCAGGATCAAGGCTTTGTGACCAACCTGTCATCCCGCACTCTCATTCAAGAGCAAACTTCTGTTCTGGCCAAGGGACACAGCTACAGTGTGGCAATGATCCCCCACCTACCAAAAATTATTGCTTCTGTAGAAGAAGCCGTTCAAGAAATACAACCGCACGCCCGAGGTGAAGTAAGACTTAAATCGAGTGGCCTCCTATCGAAATTGCCGTTGAAAATGTGCCAAATTTTGACCGCAGAGTAAAACCGTGAAGTTCATGAACAGAAAAAACACGCAAGCATTGATGTCCTTCGAGATCAACTCGACTGTGGGATTAGACCGCCATGACTACGATCAGAATTTTTCAGCTGTCTTGCATGGCGACGTGTATACAAAGTTAAAGAGGGACCCTACAAACGAAGCGCAGAGGCAGCTGGAATAGTTACTCGCGGGAATTTTTAAGAGCCACCCGGAACAAAGAATACTCTAGCTTCGTTTAATCTGGCGTATCGTCCACAAGCCTTCGCCCATAGGCCGCCTAAACCCTGCCCAAAAGACCGGCCGACAATAGAGAAAGCGCCCGGGACCGTTCACCGCATTCCTTGCGCTGAGTTGAACGCGTCATACATCGGTGAAAGCAAAAATCTCCCAGAGAGGATTAGGCAACACAAAAACGAAGAACGGAAACAGAATAGAGAACGCAGCGCAGTGGCCGAGCACTGTGAAGTGGCCGACCACAAAATTGACTTATCCGGAACGACCATCCACGAAAAGCTGGAGGCTTTCCCTCGAGTCGTGGCATCTTCGTCGAACCCCACGGAGCCTCAATAGCTCACTTGGTACGCTTCCTTCGGTGTACACACACGGATTGCGTGCCGCAGCAAAAGGCTTTGCGGGAGGGCACCAACGGTGAAATACCGCAAGACGCAGCTGCAGTGTGGCCCCAGTCACCCATGAAGAATAAGCCGAGCCGGATTCGAAACGTCGGGTTTCGTCTAGGTACGAATGGTTGGAGCATAATTAAATTTCTCTTTAGTAACTTCTCAACCAGACAGAAGTCTGTCAAATGTTCACCTCCAAGTCGTTCAGGCTTTATATATTAAATACTGCTTTATCGACAGGATCAACTAGAGTTAAGTGCTTATGTTTTGTCTCAAATGTGCCTCACTTTTCCTTGGCACGAAATATTGGGAACATGTCCGACTAACACAAGTGGTTTTGGAAATCTGCAGCTCTGCTTATACATATATGGGTCGTTTTGTCGATTTTTTTCACTTTGCCGGACGCCAAATCGAGCGACATAAAGGTAGTGCAAAATTTCCGCGTTTGAGGAGGTTAAGAGAGACTATCGCTTGCCAAACTCGCTGGCAGTAATTTTTCCGCTTTGTTCTTTTGCGCGTTTCCTTTTCGCGAGATATTGTGCCACGCGTACTGGTAGAAATTACTGGCTTCGTTGGGCTCGCTTCTGTCGGTAGCACTAGGTTTCAACTCGAGCGAGAGATTTGAGTGAGTTTTAATTCAATGTAAATGCTATGTCTTTTGTTTGTAGCAGCTGGGACTGGCTCACCTTGAACGGGTTGGTCGCCTCCTGTGGCCGAGCTGCTCCCGAGCTGCTGCTGCTGTCGCCACAAACGCCTTCGGCTACAATGGAGCAAGATGAAGCGGAGGTCACCATCGCTTTCTGCGCCTCCACCTGGCACAGCCTTCCTCAGCTCATGCTGAGATTCGGGCCACTTGGTGAGCGAGAGTAGGGCCACAGCCGTGGCCACATTTGGGTCTGCGAACACCTCACTAAAAAGATCCTGCAGTACACTAAAATACATCATTTAAACAGAAAACTAGAGAGCAATAAAATACACTCTCCCACAGACTTTTTCCGCAGGTTCTCTTGCTTATTGTACCACAAAGCAGTTGACTGATTGAATGTACGAACTATATCGCTTCTTTACTTACCCACCAAAGGCAGCTCAGGGGGATATCTCGTGATTATTTTAAGCCATTCGAATAATTTTTCCGAGAAAATATTGTACGTAATTCCGCACGTTTATTGGCGCCATCGAACCCGCTATTATTTCTGTTCACGAACCATTTTTCAGCATTCAACTGCGATGCACTGGCTACGGCGCAGTTTGTTTGTGCCCCCCCTGACCTGGTGGCCAGAGAGACGCACCTCCCCTCCCAGTGCGTTTCACCACATCTTGGACGCGTTTTAAAATGATGAGAAATTATTCTATTAGGAAGAGGACGACCGAATGTCGCTGGTGGGGGAAGAGGGGGAATAGAGAGGTAGATAGACGCCCACTAAATCCCGCTCGCCAGACCACTGGCAACGGCGAACTGGGCTAAGGTCACCAGGTGTTTAACTGAGTGCTGCCGAGAGAGCACGCCTCAGAAGGCGGCCAGAGGGCATGGAGTGGCAGTGACGGCCGCGAAATGGCGACGCTGGTGGCCGCTGGTGACCCGACGCTGGCGAAACAGCTACCAAAAGAGCCGACGGCGTTTAACGTCTCTGTGAAAAACACAAACCACGGTTGGGACGCTGCGCAAGGGGGGGGGTGCAAGATCCTCGTGTGCTTACCTCCCTAATTCGGAGCGAGGAGCGCGCCTCGTGTCAAGGCTCGGCTTCGCGAGAGAGAGAAATAGGGCGTTTATGCATTCTTTTGGACCCACATGCGTCTTTATAATCAGTCTTAAGGACTAACCCAACTTTCTGCCTCAGCTCACTTACTCCTGGAAGCAAATGCTGATCTGAGACAAGCTTTCGAATGATTTCTTGCCGAGGAGTTCGCAAGTAATGTAAACAAAAAAAAAACTATAGTATATTTTACCCGCTGAGAAAATCTAGTCGAGTGCGAGAATATCCAAGGTAAAAATTGAAAGCCGCCTTTTTTATTTCCACAACTTACACAGCATAACACCATATCGGTGAAACCAGTGAAGCCCGTATTTTATGATGACGACTGCGTTACAAGATGTCCTACAATCTTCAGCCTGTTCGAATTCTGTTCAACAATTTTCTTTTTTTTCACTAGAGTAGGTCTGGAAAATGTTTAATACACCTCTTACGCAGGCACTGTGGGATTCTCTGATCACTGAGGACGAGAGAGGATTTCAGACAGAGTAGAGAGCGACCGAGTGGTTGGAATGTTCAATGGCGACTCAAAAATGAAGTAGCGCGAGCGCACGCCGATCGCGCAATGACGGCAGGTGTCGATGATGGTGACATCATCGGTGGAACGCTCATTATGATAAATTCTACTGGCACCTTCAATACCGATTGAAGTGAAGCGGCATGGACGTTTGGAGCGTGCTCAACGCGTCGCCACTGCTCATTTGCGCTCATGCACGACAGACGACGCCAAAACAAGAAGGTGCAATTCGTACTGGGTTATCTGGATATATTCGTTGAATGGACACGTCTTTGCGCTGCATTTCCCTCCCACAGGATTTGCCCCCTCCCTCCTCCCTTATCTGGAAACGTCCGCTACTCCGTTCCCACGCTTAGCTCCAAGTACAGGCTCAACGCGTTCATAAACAGCAAAGGTACGCTGTACAAGGCCGATGTTCCCCTTAGGGGAACGCTGGCCGTGGACGAAGCAGATGATCGTGAGGATGAAGAGGAGCCTCTAGACGTTCCCGCGGCGACAGAAACAACAAAAATGCCGCGCCTGCTTCGGAGCAAGGTGCAATGTAGTGGCGGCGACCAATGATTGATGTTATGCATTGAGCAGCTCCAGAACGCTTTTATGACAACGCTTTTATGGTTCATATGTGAACGCAAAACAGGCGAGCATCAAGCAGTTGTTTCATCCCCAAAAAAGAATTCGCTTTTTTTTTTCAGCGGACGTTTTTGCCCTTTCTACGAAAGCCCTCCTATGCAATGGGGCTTTTGTTACCAGCATGAGCTCTTATTCCAGCGTGCTGGCCACAAATGTCCGGTATTTCGCTTAACTTGAAACTCCGCTCAACTCGAAATGTTCGCCGGATTTTGCGACTTCCAGTTGACGAGGGATTACTGTATTTTGCTACCTGCGTCTGGTACTTCTGCGCAGTCGTAGCCGGTACCAGCCGAATCCGCACCCGTGCCAAGGACGTTCATTCTATTACAGTGTCTAGAATATTCTATCCTGGTTTACAATAGCATCAGGTACAACTCTTTGTGTCGCGGTCTGTGAGTCCTTCTTTTGCGACGACGACTGCCAACCGCCGCCGTTCTTCTTTATATCCTTCCTAATAGTGACAATACTGCGAGATGAAATAAACCTGCTGCGCACGATACAGCCGTCGGCAGCCGTGGCGATGCAATTTTTGTTTTCAGGTTGCGTTGACCCGTGGTATTGAGTGTACAAACGCAATTTTATTTGTAACATATATACAGTAGAATCCCTCGGTTACGTTCCTCACTGTTGCGTTTTCCTGACTGTTACGTTGTGCGCCATCGGTCCCGGCCTAATTCCCATAGGATATAATGTATTGCGAACCGCGCTGTAACGTCGCAACTAAGCGTCTGCCCGTTCCCGTATAATGCGTCGCTACCTGACACTCCGAAGCGGCTTGGGCACCGCAATTTTGGCTTTTTATGAGTGTTGGCCAGGCTTTGTTACTGAACTGACGGTAAGAAGCCGCAAGCGAGTTGGAGAGGCCGTCGAAAGTGCTATCACGATCATGACTGAGCTTACAACAGAAATTTCACTTCGGAACGCGGGAAGTGCGGGATGTTAGCGCCGCGACACTGTTTTAATGGTGCTTTGCGGTGTTTTTAGGTTATGTCAGTTGGCAAAGAGACCGGCCTTCGAGTACCGCGGCACGGGCCCGTGCTGCCGGCGACCAGGCGGTGGTGTGGCGGTAGCGTTGGGATCGGTCTTGGCGCGTCTTCTGGTGCTCCTTCCTTTCTACTCTTGGCGCTTTCTACACCACCCACACCGTCACTTGCGCCAGTCCTACACCGCCCTTCTACACACTGCGCTTTCTACACCACCCATACAGACGGTCGGAACGGCGAGCGAGTGGTACGAGGATTTCACGACGCCCGATGTCGTTGTCAGCCCTCACGAGTAGGGTGACGGCGAGCGAGTAGTAAGTTATTTTACGACGGCTAACCTGACTTGACGCCTTTACTAATTGCTCTTGGCAACACTAAATGTGCACATAAAAATGCAAAAAACAACAACTGAATTTGGCAGAACGGGCAGAAACAAAGTTGGCAACAATGGAGCTCTAGATAGGGGGTGATTTAACGACACCGGCGGCCCATTTTCGTGACTTTTCTCACTTTTACGCTTTTCCGGATGTTACGTTTTCATTTCCCGGTAAGGTGAACACGTATTAACGGGGTTCCACTGTATACGTAACTAAGCCAATATATTTGCACGCTCGTTGAGTACAGTTGTTTCATACAGTTTACGCCGTTATTCAAAGTTGTAATCTTGTATGGTGTTATTACTGGGGACGACAGTATCCCCGCTGCCTTCCGATTGTGGTTGAGAATCCAAAATTGAGTTCCACCTGGATTGGGCTCTGTGAAAACAGGCCGTGTAGTAGCACCCGATCCGGATTGAGCTAAATCCGGATCGTGATTGAAAGTGCCGGTGAGACAGGGGTATGACTCGGGAATATTCATGGCGGCCGTCTTTTAATACAATAGGCGTGGTCTTATTTTACTTCTACTAATATTGCTTACAGTGTAATCCTGTTACTGAGTTTAGGACGCTTCACCTTAACGTGAACGATAAGGTTAAAATTAAATTGGAGCGTCCACATAATCTGTAATAATGTCCTTCGAAAACTTTGACATCTTATAAGAGTCCCAAGCAACTCGATTAAAAATGCTGGCGGTCCTCTTCCAGAACCGTTGCAAGAGCAACAAAAAAAAAACAGGAGGGAAAACGGCGCTCACTTGGCCGGCCAGATAACGCCACTAGCGCTTGGCTTAGCTTAAGCTAACGGCATCTGTCACGCGCAAAGAAACTGGCCGGCATTTCACTGCGCAGCCTCGCAAGGAATTGCGGACCACTCCTCCGTTTCCGTCGCACGTACGATGCATCGTAGTGCGCGTTGGTTTTCAAGGTTACATTACAGAGTTTGAGATGACCGTTTTCACGATCCGCTCCGCTCCGATAGCAAGCGGGAGCGCCATTACGAATGCGTTGCGCGCCCCGTCGTAATCGCCATTACTAGAGTTCTAGCACCACCTTCAAGAAACGTTTCTCATCCTCCTCTGCCCGTCTCCTGATGTTTCTCTTTACGAAGACACTAATTTGCTACATGCCGTGTTTTTTCAATTAAGAGTGGCCTGGCAAGGGTAGTGTGGGATGGGGTCCACACTCTCCCTCCAATTACACACTGATCATCTCCAACGAGGCAAATCATGACTGACTGATCGCCAGCACCTACTCCTATTCACCAACAACCGCGACGTCGCCTTCACCATCTCAATGATACTCAAATAAGTCCTCGTGACGCCCCTTTACATTGCCGTGCGGAATTAAAAACTGGCTTTCACCAGCGAAGCGAGCACGCTATTGCAGACACCGCTTCTTTAGTGGAAACGACAGCGACGAATCTGCGAAAGCGCTTCCGAATAGGCAAAGGTGTCAAACACCTCAACGAGGTCTAAAACGAAAGCAAAAAAAGTCGACCGAAGCGCCGGCCAACTTTTATGCAGCGCCTTGTCTCGGCTATTTAAAAGTTCAACATCTTCTTGTGAAGTATTTAAGACCCTTTATTGTGCAGCGACTAAATTTATAGAAAAGGTGAAACAAGAGAATGAGGACAGTATTTTGCTTTATTCGAGTGCTCAAAATACAAATCCTTACATTTATACTTTAAAAGACTGGTTTAAAGACGCCTGATATAGAAAGTGTTCGATACAGGCAATAATTCGATTTACCCGTGTTTGATATATATGGAGGTTTGACTGTACTCGACTTCAGAATCCCTACACGGAGCTCCGCAGCGCACCTTACCGGCGCTACCTCTCGAGGGTTCGCGGGTCACCTCGGGACCGAAGGCTTCTTAGGCGGCACCGTGCAGAAAGCAGTCAAACGTGGCGAAAACATTGACGGTTCCCACACCTTGCTTCGCAGATTTGCAAAATAAAGCTCACCTTGCGAGGTCCCCAGGTGGGCCGCAGGAACCAGCGCCGCCGTTGTTCCGGAAGCTGCAAACCGTCAAAAAGCTCGTTTAATGCGATTTTACACGACAAGGCAACGTTTTCATCTGGCCACGGAAAGAATGAGGCAGCGCGGTCGCGTTCATGTTTTGAAACCGGCACCAAGAATCACGCACAAGGAAGAGTGGACTGTCCGCTTTTCCCGAGCTTGTGTTTCTGTCAATTGGTGTCAGTAAACTTGCTGCAGCGGAGTTCATGGTTCTTTTCTGTGAGTCCAAGACAATTATCCATCTTAGTCACTCATGGCGCAACACTTGCTACAGTTAAGTTCGAAACCAAGGCACTAATCAACACACATCATCAGGCTAGGTTTAATATCAGAGAATGTGAGCAGGGCTTCTATGGTAAATTCATCCCGTTCATAATCAACTCATTGCACACATACACGCTTACGCACAAATATCGTTTAACATTGCTGCCACACACTTTTTGCTCAAAGGGGCCGTAACGACTGAGTACAGATTTCTTTAATTTGAATGAATTAGCCCTTGGCAACTTCAACTCCTTTCCAGCCGATAAAGACGTTTTTATCAAAAAAACGTACTCGGTACACTTAAGCTTGCTTTCGTCCTTTGAGGCGACAGAATAGCAATAGTTATTAACAAGTTCCTCGTTGCTAACCTATTAGCGCCTCTTTATTCGCCTTCGCTTCTTTGCCTATTAAAGCAAAATGCTTCCACCGGCTTCTTTTCTTCTGTTCGTTTATCTTTTTCTTGGCGTGCGTTTCTTCGTCTTACGCTGCCAATACATCACCAATCAGACTCGCAGACGCCACGCAGAATGAGGAATCTGCGCGGCTGGGTGCACCGGTTCTACTTACGTGCCATTACGTTCAGGCATTACCCGGTACGCACTATACTACAACTTTTACATTTTCAATGCACAGTTTTTTTGGCTTTAGGAAGTATGCCCATAAGCTCCCAAAAGGTCCTAATTCGAATCCAATCCTCCAAGTGGGCATGAGTCATGGAGAAAGGAACAACAACGGCTAAGCTATTTGTTACTGTGGCAATGTGGGCACTATCTTATCTTCGGATATTTTTCCTGAAAAGATGAAAATTGCCCCTGTTTGTGCCGTTCATAAAAGGGGAGCTTGGGATGTACTCGGGAACTATCGCCCGATATCTGTACTTACAGCGTTCTCTAAGATTATAGAATAGGTTATTAATAACAGGTGTAGTAGTTTTTTTACTGTTATTAATGTGATGGCAAATGAGCAGCACGGGTTCCAGAAAGGAAAATCTGTGGAAAATACACTCTTAGATATTGAAGAAAAATTAATCACAAATGTTGAAAACCATTCGTATACATTACATTAGGTATTTTTCTAGACTTCAAAAAAGCATTTCACTATGTTAAGCATCATATTCTTTTTAACAAACTTGAGTTGTACGGCATTCATGCAACTGCGCTCGATCTCATAAAAAGCTATTGGCAAAATCGTCATGAATTTGTGACGATCAATAACTTCAAATCTACTTCGGAAATCATAAGGTACGGTGTGCCACAGGGTTCAATTTCAGGGCCCTTTTTATTGCTTGCTTACATTAATGATATTTTCCTTGTACATGTCTTATACGCTGACGATACAAATGTGTTTTTCCATGGAACTAATCTCGAGGTTGTGGTCCGGAAAGCTAATAGGTGGGTAAATGAACTTCATTTCTTCCTCTTGACAAATGATATCGCCCTAAATAAGGATAAAACAAAATATATTATATTTAGATCGTGGAACAAGCCAATGATTCCCAATGTTGTATTTTTAATAGCTGGCAAGAAGATTGAAAGGGTGACATCTGTTAAATTCTTGGGTGTCACTTTTAATGAACATTTAAGCTGGACAAAACCCATTAATAATATACGTATAAGCTTGTCTAAGTCTATTGGAATGTTAAACAGATTTAGAAATTTTCTTCCTAAGTGGTTTAAGTGCCAGTTATATTATGCTTTAATGTATTCTCGTCTTTGTTACTGCATCCTCGTCATGGGCACCAATACCAAAGGCCACTTAGACCGTATTTGTATCTTACAAAAAAAGTTTGTTCGATTCATAGATAATCTTAAGTGGGACGACCATACCCTTCCGTATTTTTACAAAAATAACATTCTTCAAATAGAAAATATTTATCTCCAACGCTTAGCTTTCAAGATATTGCATGGTAGAAAACCAGATCGTGTCGTGTATCTCAATAAATTTAAAAGAGAAAAATGTCATTACGACCTCAGGCATGAACCACACGTAACAAAACAGGTCAGCACATCTTATGGTAAACAAATGTTAGGTTTTTAAACTCCCCACGTTTTAAACAACTACCCTAGAATTACCAAAGTTTTTCGAAGTTCTTCTGATATCGGCTTACTGAAGAAGGAAATGAAACAATTTTTTTTGCAAAGAAAATATTTGTCGAACCTGACCACCTTATGCCATATTTTTTTTAATGTTCTTTTTCCATCACATTGGTTTTGAATACGATGTCATTGTGTATTCTATTTTAATTGGATATAAGCCATATACCTACTATAAGTACTATCGCCGGTCTCAATAAACACCTTTTTGTGTGTGTATTGTTTGTTTGGTTTATTATTTTGAGTTTTCTAAAAATTCTTGTGATTATTTTACTGCCTGTAACATTTCCTGAATTGCGTTATCAAGCTATGTGCTCTTGTGCTTTATAGTGTAAAATCAACCTGTAATTATGTTGATACAAGCTCGCCTACGTTCAGTGTGTCATTTTTATGTCATAATTTGCAGACTTCTGTTGTTAAATATGCTTAATTAGGCTGTCGTTGCTGCCGTTGTGCAATCTTCAGATACGGGGCTTCGACAGACGTCCCAAACGCCTATTGCCCCGTTCACTTCGACAGAAGATGAAAATTGAAATGTACCGTGTGATCTACGTGTATCATGCCCAAATTATACAAATAAACAAACAAACAAACAAACAAGAACATGCCTTTCGAGCGGCTGTGTCTTTAGGCCTTGGAAACTGCGCCTTCGAATCCTTTAGGCATTGGAAACTGCGTATCGCCACTGGCTGAGGTACTACTTCGCCCGGAAGTGATATGGATGCGTACGAGATCATTCTTCCACGTCTGCCGAGCGGTAACGTTGTAACCGTAATCCGGTATGCGGGCTTGAAAGGCCGCTTATACGGTGCACTAGACTTCAGGGCTGCTCTGGCTAGTGTGATAAACCTCCGTAACGTTTTGTGTATCGCGCAATATCAAATGAGTCAGGCGTGGATGGTGACTTGCGTCTCTAGCACTGTCAAGCGGAAATTCGTACAGCTGTAGCAGTCCACCAGGCATTGCAGTGCATTGTGTTTCACCCGGACACCAATAATATTAAGAGGAAAGGACTTTGGTTGCTGCGCCACATGGAAAACCATTAGATTAACAGAAGCGCTGGAACCATTGCCCACCCTGCCCAGGGTGGGGCTCCATCTTCTTACATCTTCTGACCGCGAGCGGAAAGATTATTCCCAGAATGGCCCGCGAACGACAGCGTCAAGCGACCAGGACCGGGAAGAGCAAACGGGCACGCGTTCAACGGGTTCGCATGACGCTTCAGAAGGGGATCATGCTGCAGTGCCCTTACCTGCCAGCGATACTGATCGCAGCGACGTCTCGCTTGGGGACTGCAGCTCCGATACCTGTCCCGCGGTGGTGGAGTCATCACCTTGGGCGGATGCTGTGGGTCGACCCGAGGATGTTCCGGGTGGCAATAGTGGACCGGTGGACGGGCCAGCTCCTGCCGATGGCGAGGAAAAGTTATGCAGCACTCGCAAACAGCAAGCGCCCACTGCTCTAGATTTTCCAGATATGGCAGGTGCAGCTAGTGGTCTTGTGCCGCTGGCTGGCTTCACGAAGCCAGGCAAGACCACTCGCAAGGGTGGTTTATCTGTAGGCTAAAAGGTCTCGTAAAATGCCCTTACCGAATGGTTAGTGTCAGAGAATTGCACGACGCCTAGGGAACAAGAGAGGGAAACACCAACTTTTACGCCCCCTGAAAAGGATGCGCGTGAACAATGCGGCCCCCCAAGAGGCAAAGCTTTGAAACGATGAAGGCACGACGGCTTCATTAGAGCTTCTTTAAAACACTACCATATATGTCTACGTCAGGCTGTAGCTCTGTGTGGTGGCTGTTTTCTGCTTATAAGCAAGAAAGCTGTGTTTTCTTGTCTATCCTGCAATATAGAGAATTCAGGCCATTGTTTTTGCTGCGACCTTGTTATGTTGGCAGTTGAATGGCGTATCATGTGCCTTTAGGTCCCAGTGAATTGTCGGGAGTGCAACTCACTTTTTATGTCGCTAGGAAATTTCCTTCGGACACAACGAAAAATCCTCCTTGTGGGGAATTTAAATTGTTTCTGTAAGGAACAGGATCGATTTACGCCATGAGAACACTATGACCAAAGCGCAGCCACCCTATCTTATTTAGTACATGGATATGGTCTTGCGGAGGTAAGGGAAACGGGAGTCCGATGCACTTTACTCCCTTTCAGAGCACTTCGAACGGGGGCCTTCATGGCATATACATTGCCGCAAAAGAGATTCCTAGCATTTCTAACTATAATGTCCGCCCGATCTTTTGACTTACCTTTCCATGTTATTTGAGGACTATCAAGACCGCGTAGTCTGCCCCTCAATAGGATCTGTGGAAGCTTAATATCTGTTTGTTGTAAAATATTTTGTAAAGAGTAAAGTAAATGTAAAATATTTTCTAAAATTATATCAGATAGCGTGAATGGTATTGCTGAAAAACAGTCTTCCTTTCTGAAACAGGACGTTACGAATTCTGCAATAGAAGAGTCCACTCCCCTCACGATTTTGATTGTAGGGTTTAACGCGCCGACGCAACGCAGGCGATGAGGCGCACCGCAGTGGACGGCTCCGGATTAATTTTGACCACCTGGGGATCTTAACGTTCGCTGAAATCTGGTACACACGGGCGTTTTTGCTTTTCGCCTCCATCAGAAAAGCGGCCGCCGTGGCTCCTCAGGTTTTTTCAACGTTTTCATGTACGGGAATTTAGATTAACTGGAAGCGGTCAGCCCAGGATCAGGTGTACAAAAAAATTGTATGGTTGAAGGACAACTACAGCATTACGTTAGTGAAAAATATCATGACACGGTGATTCGGTCGAGAACTGACAGGTTCTCTGACAGCCATGCCACTCGCCGCTCGCTTAGCGGTAAGCAACCATCAGCACTTGCAAAGGAAGTAATAAGATATCGAGATAAAAGTGCAAGGTACACTGAAGCAGCTGAATTGAGGAGTGTTGTTATCAACGACCACTGCAACACACTCTTTGCGGTGTGAATTCCCCTGCATTGACTTAAGTCTTAAGCTAGCAGACGAAGAGTGCACTCTGGTTTCGGAACCTATTACCCTTAAAGAAGTTAAGGCTGCTATCTCTGAGCTTAACACTAACTAAAGAACCAAGGGTTCGATGGTCTGAGTAGACTGTTCTGTCAGTTTGATATCCTTGCTCCCGTTCTGTCAGACATGTTCGCAGCAGCATACGACCATAACGTTTTGCCGCCACCCTTTTATTTAGGGCGCGCAGTCATAGTTAGGAAACGTAAGATCAACAAAGCTTGGAATCTGAAAAGTGACATCGAGCAATATCTCTCTGCAATGTAGATTATAAACTTTTTGCAGAACATATATCTAGCTAGCTTCAATTAGTTTAGTAGGACCTCACCAAACGTGCGGTATTTTGAGGTAGGAGTATTGAAACAAATATGCAAATTGCTCGTTCTATATTTGAGTGTATGGCTGATTCGGCACAGCAGGCGGGCCGTATTCAAATGGACCTTTTAAAAGCATTTGATCGAGCCTCTCACGATTTTATACCGGCACTGTTGGCAGAGGTAAATTTATGTGATATATTTTCATAGGCATTCTGCGTTGTTGCAAACAGTGAACCACACAACTCGTCATCAACGGCGACTCGTCTTAGCCAGTCAACTCGTCTTAGCCAGTTGTGATCAAGTTGTCTGTTAGACAGGGCTGCCCCCTTTCACGCTTGCTGTTTGCTTTGTACCTTGAAACCTCTGTGCCTTAATATTGAGCAGAGTCAAAGGGTACACGGTTTTTTCTCGTTATCCTGCGAAGGTAAGGTCCTTTCTTACGCGAATGGCGTTCCGTATATATGTTTTGGTAAAAAAAGCGCTCACAAATCCCATAAATTCACCAGGCAGTTTTCTGAGGCGTCTTGAGCGGCTGTGAATATGAAAAAGAAAATAACATGTTGGCTCACTGAATAGGAAACGAAGTCCTATATATTTACTGGCATTACTTAAGTGACGCACTTCAATATTGTGACGCACTTCAATACTTAGTTGTGCCTTTGCACCAGATACAAAACATTAGGCCGCATTGGTCATTCGCACTCAAAGAGTCAAGCGAGCCTCGCAGGGATGGATGGGGCGAGAACTTTCTGTGTTTGCGCGTGCACATGTCTGTAATGTCTTTTCTGTCACAAAGACTGATTATGTGGTCCAGGTATAGGTGCGCGTTCTGAAGTCCTAGCTCTACATTGAGTTTGTGCGACTGTTGTGTGGAATTCTCAATGGGAACCTATGAAGGCATGATGTGTTTCTTCCATTAGTGTCTGGGTGTGCTGGGCTCACGCATTTCTGTATACCAACGTGTGTCCTATTTTTATTTTATAAAAGTACGCATGATCCACTTCTAATAAACGTTATACAACAGCGAATACGTTTTCTTTCACTTTTTCTCTTGTCACCACGGGTGTAGGTAGTACATACGAAGCCGCCATGGGGCTTTTTAAAGGAGGTGGTGACCACTTTTCACTTTTTTACTGGGAGGGTTTCCCTGCCATACCTATTTACCCTTTATAGGAAGGCACTGACGAACGCTTTGTTAGAGTGTCTGTGCCCGGTGTAGGTTTATCGCCAGCCATACCTAGGTCATTACAATGGAAGTGTTTTAATGCGTGTCATGCGTACGCGTCTCCCGCCAAAAGCAAAACGTCTTTCGTTAGGCTGCATACATAAAGACTCCCAGTGAAAACATGATTACGCAAAAAAGTAATCTCTAATCCTTGGTCCGACAATGGCCGCTTATGTAATCAACCTGAAACCATTGATCGTTGCTTTGTTTTGTGCCGAATGTGGTGTCTTTCTGTGATGTTTTGCAACGAACTGTAAAACGGACCTCGACATTACCCGTTATGAAATTCGGTTGTTGTATTTTAAAGATACTAACAGATTGTCCAAAAATATAGTTGTTGTGTTAGGATTGTATAGCTTGGGAAAGTGCCGCATGAATGACCGGCATGTAGAACCTCCACGCCCAACGAAGTCCATTTTTCGGGAGAAAGCTGCGTTGATACGGAGAATTTATGCGCCGAAAAGTGACCCACCGGTGTGGCTGCATCTGCTGGACGCGTGTGTCTGCGTGCCGGATTTTTGACGGGCGCCATGGTTTAGCTGCGCTGATGTGCATCTTCCTGGATGACTGATAACTTTTGTGGTTTGAAATAATTGCAAGCTTTCTCTGCAGTGAAGAAAAAAGTACAGCACTGTTGGTACAGCGCTGGGTTACTACTCTTGGGAAGCGGGTTGAAATCCCCTCGGATCGTACATGAGTATTTTTTAAGCTTCTATCGCTGCGGCCATATCTTTGACCGGACAACCGCAACAACAAAAACGCGCTTTTTTTGCAGAGTGGGCGCTTTAAGGGAAAATGAAGTGATTTGTAAACATTGTGGTATCAGTTGTGAAAACTGACGCATGGAGTCCCTAGGCCACTCTGGGTGAGTTTACGTGGATTAATTTAGTAGAACAATCCATTCAAAGGTGCTGTGCTCTTCTCTGCATCCTGGTTGCCGATTTCCTATGACGTTTTGTGAGACACTTGTTCTGCAGGCTTGGCTTGTCCGCGCCGCTCGCCGACCCTCCTACAGTCAGCCCGCCGGCCGCCAGCCGGTCGCCGAAATTCGTTCGCTTAGTGGAAACGAAGCCACCAGAACACTTGCTCCCGGAAAAATGTGGCTGTGTTTTTTTAGCTTCTAGACAGCATACAGCTTAATAAAGTCGATGAATTCAAAGCATCTTCTTCCGGCATATTATCGGTTGTTTCTCGCCGTTCCTGTGGTTTTTTCTTTTCTTCTAGGCTTCTGGTAACTGACCCTGGTTGTCTCCAGGCCGGAGTAGTTCACCCTGTGTGGCCTCTATTCGTCCACAAGACGTACCACTGGAAGGCGCGGTGGGGTGGGCAGCATCCCCGTGGCTGAGTGGCGGATTCATTCATCCGGCGGGAGAATCCGCGTGCTATAAAGGCGAGCCACTACTAACAGCTACAAGCAGATCGCTGAGGTTCGACCTTCTGGCAAAGTGTCGTGTAGGAGTCTTGTGTCGTTGACCTCGTGAAATGCGCAATTTCGGCCTCTCATAAGGTGAGTGCATTTATCCCCCCGCACCTTGCTTGCGTGAAGGGCATCATTCGAAATGTTGATGTAGAGATTGCACCTCAGGAGGTACTTGAGCAGTTTTCGGTTACAGGAGTGACCTTAGTTTATCGTTGGGGGCATGCTGTAGGAAAAAAAAACAGGGTACAAACAGAGCACGTTATCGCTACACTTGTTTGAATCGCATGTTCATGTTAGATAGAATAAAGTATGTCCGCTTATTTACCGTTTGGAGCCTCTCTCTCCCCGGCTCCTTCAGTGCAACAGCTGTGGGTGTTTTGGACATACCTCCAACGCGTGCAAATCGTCCCCTCGGGGTCGTGCAGGCGGTGGAAATCATTCTGTCGACATATGCTCTGCTCAATATAACGAATTTGTTTATGCGGAGTGGGACACCCAGCTGACTATTCGAATTGCCCTGGCAGGGCTCAAGAAATGCGAGTTGTTGAAATCTTGGATAAACGTGGCTGCGCGCGTGTGGGTGCTGTTGCGATTGTCCAATAAAGCGCACATGGTTACACTGGAGATGCGGCCGAACATTCTTGATCACTCGCTGATCCAGCCGTAATGTGTACCAATCTTGTGGCGGTGGAAAAAGCGGTTTCCAAGCTCCAACAGCCTTCCATGGTTCTGAACCCAGCTTTCGGTTCTGTTGTTAGAGCGGCTGTTAGAAAGTGATGCCACCCGAATTATCTTCTAGCATAACCGAGTGCGTGTTTCGCGAAGTTGTGACTCAGCTGGCGCCATATTTGCAGCCCGCTACGCTGCTGTGTAAGCCTTCAGCCCAAGTGATTCCCTAAGTGTGCTGCATGGTGCACAGGGCGTTGCTCTCAGCAGCCAATATTGCCTCGGGTCTCTTAAGAAAGTCTCGCCTACTCTCACTGCTTCGGTATATGGTCTGAGCCTCCCGCTTGCTCGCACAACAAACACGAAGAGAGGGCGCCCATAGTAATTGTGCGTTTAATTCTATTCTCGTGACTTGAATCAGCACTACAATTTTCCCGCGATTAGTATACTCGTTTAGGATTACAGCAACCTGTACCTTGAAGACGTGTTTCAGTTTGCGCTTATGTAACGTCACTTTCGATTCCTTTCGGCGTGTTTTTAACTCTGGAGCGAAGCCTTCTAAGCGCAGTTTGCGAAACATTTTTGTGTACGTCATGACTGCATCGAAAAAGTAAGACTATGTCGACTGCGAAACTCTTCAGTGGGTCAGGTATTCCCTGACGCTGCTTTCTGCGTTTGTGGAGGGCTTACCTTGCGGTACTCCTTGTTCCACGGCGGCTGCTGAAGAAGGCACCGGCCTCGCCCTTGTGGTGGCGGCTGCGTGGCACCACAGAGCAAGATTATCGTGAGCGTGGAAAAAGTCTCCTACAAGGCCCAGTGTGCACAGATAAAGAGATGCGCTCGAACTTATGTTCCCGAAGACGCGGCAGAAAATCAGAGAGGGCATGGGCTGTGTGTACCAAGGGCCCGGCCGCCGTCGTGTTTTGCCTACCGTTTGGGGTTTTCATTTTGAATATTTATGGTGAGGACGTTAATACGCATTGGCTATTCACGTGACAGTGACCCGTGAGCAAGAACCATGTATAGAAAAATTTCTAAAGCTTACCGTAATGGCGAACCTGGAAAAAGGTTTTGTAAGTACGATTGTCGTGCCATTGCGCAGAAAATAAATGCATTCCTTAAATGGCAGAGTAACGCGCACACGAGAGGAATGAATGTGTCTGTCTCGGCGCAGGCGCTGCTTTGGTATAAATAAATGCGTGTCTAGTACAAACACATTACCTTGAAGTTTTCCATTTGTCCCGCGCCTTCTTGTCTTGTTCCCCGTCTTTCAGCTGTAATCAAATGTTTTCTCCATAATATAACCAACCTGCCCAACCTAGCGCCCTTATTGATCTCGCATGTTATCTGTTGCCATGTTTTTCCTTTTCTTCCTGGTGGGTTCTTCCTCGCCTATGTACAGCCTCCCAAATTTTTAATAATATAGCGGGAGCGACGACCCATAGGCATTTCAGCACCTTATCACGGTGTTCACCCGCAAAGTAGGCGAGTGTACGCCCACGCGCATGTCCCAACTATCCGTTGTGGGAGCGCCGTCTGCTCCGCTGTTCTTTGCAGGGCAACACACCCCCTTTTTTTCTTATCTTGCAAGGCCGTTTCGCTACCGCCAAAGGTAGCTCAGCAGCGTGGGGCACAAAGTCATTCAGATGCAATGGCAGAGGGTGTGCCACTCTCAAGGAAACAGCGTAGCAGACGACACTCATACAAAAGATGGCCCTATGCGCATGCGCGTACTCTCGCCTATTTCGTTGCTGAACACAGTGATAACACGCTGGCATGCCGGTCGGTCGTCGCTCCCGCTATAATATTCAAAATTTGGGAGGCTGTACATCGTGCATAGGCCACTTGCACCTAGCGTCAGAAGAAAGTGATTGGTCGTGGCTGCGTGCAGAGCACCCACCTTTCTTCTGAGCCCTGTTCCTCCACCAGACCGTCATGTCCAAAGGCCGGATATCCTTTTCAATTGGGCATTCGCACCTGCAAAAAAAAAATGGCTCCAATCCACGCTGTGAAGATGGTTGGAAAGCAAAGTTTTAAACGACGCCCACAACAATTGCCCATGCGACGTCACTTGAATTCACACACGCGGCTCTACAAAGAGTGAATCCGGAGATTCTGCCAGCCGTTACGTCTGATTCGCGGGGGCGCCGTTAACAAAGCCGCAGCGTCGGCCACGGCCGGGCTAGAGCGGTGGACGCCGCCGCCGTAGCCCGGCCATGCGTCGTCACAAAGAAAACTTAGAGCAGGGTCTTGCGAAGGGTGAGACAGCCGGAACTTCCCCATCCTGATGTGCTAGCTCGGGCCTACGCCACCACGCGACACAAGCGTAGACACCGGAACAATTCGGCCCGTGAGCTCAGTGATTTCCATTTATACTTATATAAACTAGTTACTCTAGTAAGATTTAGAATTGCGAGAAAGCTGAGGGAGCGTTTATAATCCTTATTTATCAGATCCAGTTGCTGCTTTCAGTTGCTCCTTTCGCCTTTTGCAATACGTTTTAAAACACAACCGAATTGGTATTCACCAATTTAGAAAACGGAGCACCATTCGTGGCAAGCAGTGCGCAAAAAGTAGCGTTTCTCTAGCAGCCGGATGTCTGTATGTGGTCTCTACATTTTGTTTTCCAGCCCTGCAAACGAATCCTTGGCGTATCTTTGCCGTATGCTCACTTGGTTCCGTCGGGTCGGGGTTACCCCGCTAGTGCTGTCGCAAAAGTTAATCAAGCCACGCGAAGAAAGCGCGTAATGGACGCGAAGCTGCACCATAACGGGTCCAAAATAACAGTCACTAAAGCAAACGACAAAGCCGTACCGCCGACGCGCCCACCGACTAGCAGGCATCCCCGCGTGGGGAACGCTGGGTAAATTCGTCGCTCCATCTACAGGGTGCTCCGTGAGTGACCCCCCCCCCCCCCCCGCCGCCTCCTCCACCGCGTTGGGAGCATATTGTCCCGCACGCCGCGAAACAACCGTTGACTGGTAGAGGTAAAAAGGCTTGCTTTTAAACGCAGGCAAAAAAAAACATATCGAGGACCAATCCTGCCCTACACAAGTGAATGGCCAGCGAAAGTTTTGCGTGTACCAAACCAAAGGCAGGTCAAAATGAAGTGACATAACTAATTGCACGTTTGAGGAGCTTTATTGCTTCTGAACCAAAACAAGAATGGCGCTGCAGTCAGCACCGTGTTTGTGCGTACGCGGGCTCGGTAATGACGCTCCCATACACTAATTTGCGCAGCGCCTTGCGTGAGACAACGAAGGTTTATGCACAGAAGTCTCTGTTCGACAGCACAACAGCTTCGGCAGGTGCGCCGGCTTCTCGGGGTTCACAACGTTTTTGACGTTCATTGTTTGTACCTTTGCTCATGTAACCCCCCTATGCAATATGCTCTCACGAGGGCCTTTAGGGGTATTATGAATGAATGAATGAATGAATGAATGAATGAATGAATGAATGAATGAATGAATGAATGAATAAATAAATAAATAAATAAATAAATAAATAAATGAATAAATGAATAAATAAATAAATAAATAAATAAATAAATAAATAAATAAATAAATAAATAAATAAATAAATAAAGTGTCTTGAAAAGAGCTTTGCCCCGGAAGAAAGTCTCACACTTGAGCGCTTTCAACTTCGCTGACCCGGAACGCGTTTTGCAGACGCTCGCTCTTCTACGTGTCTTGTACTACCGCGAACTTACGCAAGTGACCCGCGTAGCGCGAACAATGACATACAGTGAACGTGAGTCCGAATTCATCGCCCACAAGTTGTTGACGGCTGACGTTTGCGTTGGCTCCTGTTTCGAATCATCGCAACCTGCTTGTAGAGCACCGCAAGTCGGGCGAAGCCGACGACACACGCGCTGACATAAAGGCGTCAAAGACGACGCAGTGCTCGGGCCGTCTACTTCGCTTCGTCCTCCTTCAGGATGCGCAGTTGAACCGAAAACTGATACCTAGATTTCCTTGCAGCAGTGCCTCCTTCGCGGCGCGCGTCCTCACCTTGCACGTCACTTGAGTCCGGCTCCCACGTTCTGCTGCACTTCTTGCCCCGCCACGAGGAAACCCCAAATTCTCATTGTCAGTTTTTCTTCCCGAGCCATTGCGATCAGAAAGGCGTGCTCCAAGCACTGGCCCAGCCGCGCACAAGTAAAGACACTCAACCGGCCTGAACACCCGGTCGGCAGCTGGGCTAGCGGCCTGGAGGAGAGCACGATGGGAGAAATCAAGAATAGGCATCCCCGCATAACCCCGCAATAGCACAAGTAACCCTCGTGAGATGAACCTGCGTTTTTTGCCAATTCCAGGGTACCATGGTCAAAGCACGTGTCGACATGACGCTACAATTCGCATTGTACCCTGGTTGGCTCTAAACAACGTCGGATGTCTGTACAGCACGTTTAGTACGAAAGGCACCTTGTGCGAGCACTGGAGCTTATTTAGATAGGGCGGCGCAATTATTCGCCATCCATCAGTGGTGCCAACGCGGCTGCGTTCGCACCACTGCCTCGCTGGTTGCTAGGAGACGTTCAGTAGAAGCACCCGTTCCTGCTTGCACGCTATATAAAATGGAGTGTGCAGCCAGTGCAGGGCTGAGTAGGTGGCAGAAAAGGATAAACAGGAATTGACGGCGCCGTAACCCGCATACTGGCAAACCATGCGCGCCAATCCACCCCCGTGAAAGTGGTTGGAAAGCGAAGCCTCAAACGACATCCACAACGACTACCCATGCGACGTTCCTTGAATACGCACACGTGGCTATACAAAGAGTGAAATTGGAGGCAAGTGAATGCACTTCAACATACCTTTTATTACATCAAAGAGGTATTCTTTGCTAAAGTGGAATCAATGCTTGATTAAGGAATAGTGGTTGGTTCAGTTGTATTACTAAAGCACATGAGTGGAAACTTCTTATAATAACATTCAAAGAAGCTTAAACCCGGTGTTAGACGACCTCACTTCTCGTCCGTCTCTGCCGCCGCAGACGAAGGTGATGAGATCGGCGGCAGAGACGGAGGAGAAATGAGATGTCATGCTTTGGTGTGAGCTCCCTGTAATTTTCACTAAGTCCTAGGGCATGCTTAATGCGCGCACACGGCCGCTAGCAGCCACGTGGGCGGAACGCACAGTGGCGCGGGAGCTCTCGTGACGCTTGGGGAAACCCGCAGATGTGCTCGGTGAGTGCACCGTCGGCCATCCCCGTCTCCGCATGGGCTCGTAGCTCAATCGGCAAGACAATCGCCTCTTGCTCCGTTTCTTGATTCGTTTCACGTTCGATTCATGGCGGTGCCTGTAACTCATTTAATTAGTTCATGGGAATTTTCTGTTGACACGAACGATTGCGAAAGAACCATCTGGTGGGGGGGGGGGGTAGGTAAAGGTAAAAGATTCGCTTTAGAAATGGTTAGCGATTGATCTTCGGCCGTATGCGGTTTGTTCTCTACAAAAAGAGCGATACGATAACCGAGGCGCCGGCTTTCCAAGGCTGGTTTTCGACATCGTACGAGCAAGTAGCTTTGAAAATCTGGACCCATTTTGTTGCTTGGAATGTCCACGATTGATGCTGGTGAAGTTATTCTGATGCAAAATTGACTGCCGGACGATTTAGTTCACCTCGATTGATAGGAACACGGTGTAGGAAAGGCCGCTAACTACATTTGGCTGAGCAAAGGTTAGTAGAAGTTATTTTGCGAGAATAATGGTGCCAAACGCTGCGCTACCACGTGTATTTGGAGGCTGCTGGGTGACCGGCGGTACTGGCGCGTCGGTTTCTGTTCCAACAGCTACGTCACCTCCAGCCGCCGGTAATGGCCCCCTTTTTGTGCAGTTTCGCTTCCTAAAACACCACTCTTCACAGCCGTTTCCATTTGGCACGTTGATGTTTGAAACCAGGTATTTAGCATTTTGTACTAATAATGAGATGATATTATTTTTGCGTTGTCGAAACTTTCACTGCAATTGGCCTAAGGAAGACGACGAACGGGTCCCACACAGGTAGAATTCCAATTTGGGAAATCGGGCTGCACGGGGGTGCTTCATTAAATGCTCTTTCCACATCCAAAAGTGCAAATGCGGAGATGACAGACGCTTTGCCGAAGGAAGGACAACCTACAAGACCTCAGCAGCAATTGGATTACATGCCTCGGCAAATGCAAGCGACGCCTCGACAACAGCCTTCACCGAGACCTCTGAAGACCCCTAAAATTGTACTGGTCAGCAGATGACGGGACAATTGCCGAGGTGGAGAGGACGGAAAGACAGGCCCTCATTTCGTGCAAATACAGCGGTTTATTTGAACCCGCATTTGCACATATCTGATTCACGATTTCAATACATGCCGCATTTGGCCGGCCCTTCTCTGAGCCTGTGGTTTCACGGTGGAATACTATTACTGCAAAGCAGTACACGTCTAAGCCCTCTGATTGTCGTTCCGGTGAAGCCGATTTACTCGGCACCGTTCCTGGGATCCTCCTCTTCCATAACGGGTGTTCCCTTCGTCGCCACCGATGCATCTTGCCGAAATTGCACAATCGGCTGACCACAGCGGTAGCGCGGTTATCAGAGAAGAGCGAACGGGCGAAAAAACGAGCGGAATCCGCCAGCGCCGTTGCCGCCTAAAATTCTATCTCCCGGAGTGGCCGCAAAATTCCCGCGGTTGACGACCAACTGCCCCGGATGAAGCGCGGGCGTGAGCCCATAATTCTTCAACAGCTTGATAGACTTTCCGAACGAAATTTTTGCGATGTATTTCACGGCTCAGTATGCTCCGATCACCTGCAGTTGCCCGTCTATGCCTGCACAGGTTGGGTGTGGAAGGAGGGGAGCGTGCACACACAGCTGGGCTTCATGCCGCTGAGCTGATTGAAAGATTAAACATGCAAGTCTCGTGGCTCAGTGGGTCCTGTCAGGTGTCCTCCGTAATCGAGTGGTTTTGGTCCGGGTTGGTGTGTCACGCAGACAATTATAACCTGCCCGACGTGGGAGGGAAACACATGTTTGTCCACTAACATACAGCTAGAGGCCTTGCAAGTTTGTTCTCGCTGTGGGATGGACACACATCTCTCGCTTGGCAAAAGAAGCGCGGAGATCGAAGGGCCAGAAGACAAGCGGTAATGGACGCGAAAACGACGGAAAGCAGCGCCCGGCGCAGCCACCACTCGGCGTTCTACCTCGTTGAGGAGCTCCCGGATGAACAGCAGCTTGCCCGCTTGGAACGCCGACGAGGGCCAATATTACTTGTTCAGCTTAAAGGTCTTCCAAGGCAACATTTTGGACGGTTTCGTTCACTTACAAAGACGGGAACATAACGGTCTGCCGGTTTTGCACGCACGGGTCGGGAGGGGGACGTCCACGCGTGGTATAGCTTTAAGTCCCTTTCTGATGGCACGTCCGTTGTGCTGAAGGGTGGTTCAAATGTGGATGTCAAAGGGCCCAATGCGCCCTGTCTGGTATCCTCTCGGTGGTCTAGCGCACGGGTCGAGCGTATTCGGTCGCTGTGTTACACAAACAGTAAGATGCCAACAACGCGGAAGTAAAAACGACGGCTCCGCGAGAATAAAACTCATTCTGTTAATTGGCTAGGAAGTATGCTTAATCGCAATTTACAAGCAAGCATGCATAGGTTCGTCCACTCGGTGGACTGCGTCCAGCTTTGCCGGTCATCCTTCATAGAGTGGAAGGGCACTAATTTTTCTTTCTCGCCTGCGCCTCGTTTCGCACTTAACCCTCTTCCATTCTCCTTCATTCTGTATCTACAGTTGCTGTAGGCCCTGTCCGCACTTTTTTGTTTCCTTGTCTTTTTTTGTCTCGCCGGTCATACTCAGGCGGTTCCGATAGGCGCACATGCCTCTTTGCACGGGATTGGTCAATTTTGTTCGACTAAGCCCCAGTAACAAATATCGTCAAAAGAGGGTACCGAACTCGTTTGGGTTACGGCAAATTTATTTTGCTCAGGTTCAGTTCCCGGTCGACTAAATCAGCGGTTCGAAAGCTTTGAAGCGGTTCCATACGTTGAATTATTAGCGAAGCGTGAAACAATGTTTAGCAGTTTTATACCAGTATAAAAGTGAGTACGATTCTTGTTTGTGCAAAATACTACTTCCCTTGTTAAATGTGGTGCAATTTCACAGTCAACATTTAAGAATTATACGAGACATTAGAGGAAACATACCACCGACTTTTTCTCCCAGTCTTTATGTCGTCGTAGGGCTTACATAAAGTCCTTTGTGCGTTTGGTTCCTTTTATTGCACCTCTTGAATGTTATGACGAGCAGTTGGTGCAATGCTACCTCAGATTGCCCCTATTACGTCACTGCTGACGTACGTGCACAGTTTTTGTGGCTCTTATCTTTTCCCACGAAAACAATGTCAATCGATGCCATGAGGAAGTTAAACGAGTTTCCAGAGGCTAATTTAAAAAAAAGACATTTGTATTCCTTGATCATTTACCGGCATCCCAAGCCGCCCATTCATACGTAAAGCACGCACATGCGCGGGCAGACGGAAGCAACGGAAACACAAGAGAGCGTTCCAAGCACCTGTGAAGGGCAACTTTGCCTGTACAAGAGACTCCTTGGCAATCGGTGAGCTCCAACATCAAAGCTCTGAATTCAAAGATACACGATGTCAACAATTTACATCTGACGGTCGAAATTTCAGATTGACTCGTGCTCTCCCGCCGTTGTGTGTGTAGAACTTTGTTCTTGCGGCCCCCTTCGCCTTTTTTTCCTCACTTTCCGACTGCATAGGATTTGTCCCGATTGTACAAAGCCGATTCCCCAAACCGATAAAAACAATCGGTTGCTAGTCAACACAACTATGCGTCTTTTTTATTGTGTCCCGTCCACCACTGGGTTCTTTTTTCTTCTTTCAATCGTCACGGTAATGTCCCGCCTGCGGTTTCCAACCTTGGGACCTCATCGGGTATACGTACACTGTGTAACTCAAGCGTTTGCACTTTCAGAAATAAACTCTTTGAAGCTAGCCAACGTTTGCCACTTGTTGAAGGCCTACTAGGTAGGCACATTTAGAGCTTCAGCCCTTACCGGTGCGCAGCGCAGGCCTTGCGGCCTCACCTGCTCTGCACAGTGGCAGCAAAGGCCTTCACATCTACTGCAGGCTGCGCAGAGTGGGACATTTCTTTGCACAGCCTGGTAACCTGCTCGTGTAACAACAACAACAACAACAAAATTTCGCTCCAATCCACGCTGTGAAGGTGGTTGGAAAGCAAAGCTGTGAATGACCCCTACAACAATTGCCCATGCGATGTCACTTGAATTCGCACACGTGGCTCTAGAAAGAGATTCCGTCAGATTCCGCCAGCCAGAGATTCCGCCAGCCGTTACGTGGGATTTGCGGGGGCGGCGTTCCGAACGAGACAGCAGCGTCGGCCACGGCCGGGATAGACCGGCGGACAACGCCACCGCTGTAGGCGGGCCGTGTTTCGGAAGTGAGAGAAAACGAAGACGAGCGTCTTTCGAAGGTTGAGACAGGAACCTAGCCATCCGGGTGTGCTAGCTTGGGCTTCACCGCCGCGCTACACAAGCACAGACACCGAGACAATTCGGCGTGTGATTTTAGTGATTCCCATTTATGCGGATTTAAACTAGTTAGTTTAGAAAGTTTGAGAATGGCGAGAATGCTGAGGGAACTTTTATAATTGCTATTTATCAGAACCAGTTGCTACTTTCACCTTTTGTAATACCTCTTAAAACACAACCGAATTGGTAATCACCACTTTAGATAACGGAGTCCAATTCGTGGCAAACTGTGCGCCAAAGGTGGCGTTTCTCTAGCAGCCGGATGTCTGTGTGTGGTTATTGCATTTTGTTTTCCAGCCCTGCAAACCAATCCTTAAGGTATGTTTACCGTACGACCACTTAAATTCGTCGGGTGCTGGTTACCAAGCAACACGTTAATCAAGCCGTGTAAACCTACCGCGCAATAGACGCGAAGTTGCACCAAAACAAGACCAAAAACAACTGTTGCTAAAGCAGACGACAAAGCAGAACCGCAGACGCCGCAGCCTGTGTGCAGGCACTTCCGCGCCGGGAACGTGGGTAATTCGCCGTGTCATCTGTATTTTGCTCCGTGAGTGAAACCTTCCGCCCCCCTCTGCCCATCACTGCCCCCCCCCCCCCCCGTTGCCACCTCCGACGCGTTGTGAGTTTGTTGTCCCGCACGCCACAAAAGAAAGGTTGGCTGATAGAGCTAGAAAGCGTTGCTTTAAAAACGGCAACATTGGAGCACGATACTTGCACTTTTGTGGGCAAACGGGTAGCTGTCGTGGCGTTTCGTTGATCTCAAGTGGAAGGAGAGTGCGCGAAAGATCGCGAAGTCCACAGTGCGTTAAAGAGAAAAGTCCCAATGCCATTAACCGTGCGTTATCAACAATTGTGGTCGAACCATTTTGGTGTGAACAGGTCTAACCGCTATTTATTTTTTCTGTTCAGTTCCGGTTCGGGTTCAGTGTGCTCGAAAAATAACTTTTCGGCTTCGGGTTCCGGTTCGACACCCTGCGTTAAAGAGATGTAAGAAACCGACCAACTGACTCATCAACGCTCCGCCGAAAGTGTTATAAGTGGAGACGCGAAATTTCAGGACGATCATGGCGCGGGAGCTCACAAACGTATCGAGGAACTACCCGTGTCGGGGCCTAAAGGGGAATGCACTGTGAAGTGTGTTTTCGTAAATTCTCGTTTTTTGACCGGCGCGGTACACGTTGTAGGCTTCTTGCAGACCTCGGTTACCAGTGCAAATGTAAAAAAAAAACTGCGGTTGATCCCTCTGTCAAAAGAATCGGTAAAACAAGAAAGTGAAATGTGCAGCGAAATCTGCACCTGAGGATGATTCGCGGGTCGGCGGCTGTCTTGTGGGTGTGTTTGCCGAGCGACGTCCTGCTGACGGGTCGTTTCGGCAAAGGTGTGCTGGCGTCATTTTTGCGACGGATATGACGTCAGCGAAATCTTGGTGTATCGCAACATTTAACACTTCCGTGTTAAAATATAAGACCTTAAAACGAACCCCAAGTATAACGTACTCTTTAGTACTAAAGGTTGCTTCCCCGCAAGAAGGGCCTGTGTGCAGGGGTGCACCCTTTACAGGCCGCTTGCTTTTTTGTACTGGCGTCTATTCAGTGACGAATATGACGTCAGGGAAATCTTCGTGTATTCAGGAATAAAACGCTTTCGTGTTAAAACATTTGCCGTGACAACTTTCGGGCTAAATTTTGTGCGTAATACTGAATTAAAGTTCGGGCTGCTGATAACGTCGAGTTGGACGAATGTCGTACAGTAAATCTACATAAACGTACCAAACACTTGACTTGTTTTCAAAGCGGTAATTTCAGAAAAAAAGCCCAAGTCGAGTGAAAAGGCCCACGTGCAGGTGATATCGCCAAGCATGAATGCTGGACTTGATACATGGGGAGCACATGGGGTAGCGTAGCAGCTTAATGTGGCTTACTTGTGATGTGAGCGCATTTGTTTGCTATGTTCAGCGAAACTCCGGCGTACTTGGCACACCAAGTGGCCGAGCTTCTTCTCTGGCAATAATACTCGCACCAGGATGAAGCGAGCGTGTTTAAAGGGAACGGGAGCAGGTAGCTTGACGACCTTTCCAACCTACGATGCACACAGCCGTTCTCACTCACTCGGCTGGTGGCCGTCCCGGCTGCAGGCACTCGATGGCTTCGGCCAAGGCGCGGTCGCCAAACCTTCGCGCCAGTGCTGCAGCATCCCGCAGAACTCCGGCGTCATCCATTTGGCCGGCCACCTCGGCGACGCGCTGCCGCTGGCCGTACTTCATTGCAGCCTGCGGCGATCAAGTCGAGAAGCGTTTGCAAACACTCTGCGCTCTGCCTAACAACAGCGCGTTTCTTTGTTCGCGCACTCCGCCTCAACGGTAATTTTCCTGCGCTAGCTGTGCAGTTTGGGCGGCAGGAAGGCACTTCGGGCGCCTACAGGGGAGAAGCGGGCAACGGCCGAGTCGGAACGTATGGGTACCAAATGTTTTTTTTTTTTACTCGAACGAATCAGGGTGTAACGCATTTATTCCTGCCTACGCAAATGCGAGTTTTCCCGTCTGTGTCGGGGCGACTGCGCCCCTCTGCCCTTCATTCAATGTACAAACAGCAAGCGCTCAAAAAATCGATAGATTTATTGTAGGGTTTAACACGCCGACGCAACGCAGGCGATGAGGCGCGCCGTAGTGCACGGCTCCGGATTAATTTTGACTTCTTGGGGATCTTTAACGTGTGCCGAAATATCGTACACACTGGCGTTTTTGCTTCTCGCCTCCATCAGAAAAGCGGCCGCCGCGGCCGGTAATCGAACCCGCGACCTCGTGCTCAGCAGCGTGACGCCTTGGTCACTGAGCCACCGAAACAGGTAAGCGCGCAATAAAGCAGGACAGTCTTCGCTGGCTTGCTAGTGTTAGTGATCACCTAAGAGGAACCATGTGGCTTGTAGGCAAATGAAATGTACAGTGAAATACTGCTGTGGAAATGCTCCACATTTGTAAGCTACACGTACTTGTAGAATATTTGCACGTGAGACCAAAACAAGTCCTAATATTTAGGTAATAATATGGCTAACGTCCCGTATGCGTACGAAAAATTTTCCGAACAAATTAGGGATAAACATTTTCTATTGGAGCCAACCTTTGTGGCGTGCGTTTATTTATTTATTTATTTATTTATTTATTTATTTATTTATTTACAGATACTGCAGGTCAAAACTTTGACCCAAGCAGGAGGGGCTTATACGAAATATAGGAATGATAGGAGTACGAAAGGGAACACTAGAATACTAGAGTAAATGCTGCGGGTTCAGTTGCAGATCGGAAGCCCTCTACAGCCTGCGACTGGGATTCTGTTGCGTCACAAAAGCACGCATGCAACTGCAGTTAGATGAGTGTAGCGCTATACACAACAACGCGAAGACGAAGAAGACAGCGAAGAGAGATCACCGCGAGGCGCTCCATGAGAAGGCCGTTCCTCCGAGCCACCGCTCGCCTTAGACGGTATCGCTTGCACACGCTGGAGCACTTGGAGCGCTCGACAGCTCTCAGCTCCAGGGTCGCCACACGGAATTCATCCTGCACGCAAAAACAGTGGTCACTGCACGCACTGCCCAGCCCCAGTGACACGCCTCGTGCGCGAATCGGCGCATGTTTGCAAGCCAGGCATAACCACTTGGGAGATTGGCCAGGATTGGCCGAAAAAAACGCCATAATCGCTGCTCGGAACGAGAAAGACCCGTCTAACGTACGCACCTCGAAGGTGATGTACAATGAGTATAACTTCTACAAAAATGAGGGAAGCTAACACTTACAGCAACAATGCTGGAGTAAAGGTTTCATGACTGGAACTGCGCACAAAAAAAGGAACCAGGCAAGAGAACACACACAACACTGTAAACTAGAAATGAACTGAAGCGCAGTGGAAAGCGGGGCTATTTGAAAATGGTTCATGATTGGAACTGCGCACAAAAAACGGGACCAGGGAAGAGAACAAACACAACGCAGTAAACTAGAAATGAATTTAAGAAAAGTGGAAATCGGGGCTAGTTGAAAGTGGTTCATGAATCGAACTGCGCACAAAGAAACGGGACCAGGGAAGAGAACACGCACAACGCAGTAAACTAGAAGTGTACTGAAGCAGAAAAGGGGTAAAAGGTTGTTGCGGTAGCAAAAAAGCAAATCGGCTGCAATCTTAAACTTAAGCCTGCGTGATTGTCGTGTAGGTTTTCTAGAGCGTCGCTACCTTCAAGTTTTACGAGTTAGTGTGAGCTTCCTTCATTTTTTTTCACTTGCATGGAGTGGAAACTTTCTGAATGTGTGTTCTTCATTAAAAGGAAGAAAATGAAGAATACAGCACTGAAATATCGCCTCGCGTATGCCTGACTCTTCGTCGGCGCTGAAATACCGAAAGATATATCTAAGCAATGGCTGCAGTTTTAGGGGCTCGGCTTCGCCAGTGACACACAGGCAGGCATCGGATAGACGAAATCTTTCGGATTATCGAGCCCACGAAAGACTACGTCTCGGAAGCCCGCGTTCTGTAAGAAAGCCAACATGAGCGAGAGAACGCACCAGCGAAGAATGGTGAGCCATCAAGAAAGACGAGGCGCCATCTACTTTGGCACTCTGAGCGAGAAGTAACACGTTTGAAATACGGCAGAGTTTATTTGAAGGGCACTTCAAATATTCTTTGTATTTCCCAGATACAATACTCTCAAAATACTCAACATATTGGCAATATATTGTTACGGGAAAAACGTTTCATTTCAGAGAGAGAGAGAGCAAACATCTTTATTGAGTCCGGCAGCTGGGACGCAGCCTAATCGTCGTGTCGGGCCGCCACTCGTCGTCGGCTTCCTACTCATGCATTGCCTGCAGTGGAGGCAGCAGTTTCGGGGCGCTGGCGTTCGAGGGCCCCCAACACCTGCTGGACGGCCGTATGTTGTATTTCGTAGACCTTGTCTCTGAGACCTTGTCGTAGTCCTTGTCTCTGTCTCTGGTCGCACTTGCGAGAAGCGGCAAGAGCGTTTTGGCTGTATTGGCTTCACTGGGGTGTAGTCTACAGTCCCACAGAATGTGAGATGCTGTGGCTCTGTCCTTCTTACACAACACACACACGTCGCTTGGGAACACTTCTGGACACATGTGTTTGGCTATCACCGGAGTCATTAGCGCATTAGTTTGTAGTTGTCTGTACACGACCGCTTCTCGTTTTTTCAGACGAGGGTGCGGTGGTGGGAAGGTCCGGCGGTTAGCTCGATACCATTCAAGGATGTCCCTATAGGTGGTGAGTGGCGACGCTATGTCGAGCTCTTGCTCTGCAAGTTGGGGGCTGGAGCTTGCGCCGCGTCCGGTGAGCGCGTGCGCTGCTCGGTCCGCCTCCTCGTTGCGGTTGCTGCCCGTACCCAACGGGCCGGCGTGCGCCGGGAACCACCTAATAGTCATCGTCATTTCTTAGGGAGGTAGGGCCTCGCACACCCTCACTGCACTGTGGGAGACACGATTTGTGGCGTAGTTCACGATCGCTGTCCGCGAGTCGCTGATCACAGTGGGGCACTTCGGACTTGTGAGTGCCAGAGCGATCGCCATTTCCTCGGCGTGATGCACACTCTTGGCTTTGACGCTGCCTGCGGTGTATAGTTCGCCGGTGTTGGCGGCTATAACAGCTGCCGCATACGTGTTCGGCTGATTTGGGTACTTGGCCACATCTACGTAGTATGCTCCCGAGTCGTTGGCGTGCGATGCCGTGAGTGCCTTCGCTCTTGCGAGCCTTCTCTCTTGGTTGTGTTCGGGGTGCATGTGGCGGGGGATCGGCGATACGTGGAGTCTGCGGAGCAGGTCCTGTGGGAGTAATACACATTCCTTGTCGTCTTGTAGTGCTTGATTTTGGTAGCCGAGCCGTTGCAGTATGTAGCGTCCCGTTCTTGTTAGCGATAATCTTCTAAGCTGCGCTGTATGCTGGGCTTCTGCTATTTTATCTATAGTGTTATGTATGCCTAGCTCAAGGAGCTTGTCCGTGCTATTGTGTGGATATAGCCCCAGTGCTGCCTTGTACGTCTTGCGGATGATTGCGTCGAGCCTCTGGCGCTCGGCTGATTTCCAATTGTGGAAGGCCGCGATGTATGCAATATGGCTGATTGCAAAGGATTGGACAAGGCGGAGGAGGCTTGCTTCCCTCATGCCTGCGTATCGGGTGGACACCCTTCGGATGAGTCTGGTGGCTGCCGATACCTTTGTTTCCAGTTTGCTGATGGTGGAGCCGTTCCTTCTGTTCCCGTTAAGATGAAGCCCTAGGACACGCAGGATCTTGACATGTGGAATTGCAGTCCCGTCTCTTGTTCGAAGGGTGATGCTTGTGGTCGTAGATGTACTGGCGCAATTCTCTCGTGGTGGTAGGATGAGGAGTTCAGATTTTGAGGGAGAGCATGTTAGACCGGTACCTCCCAGCCGATTTTCTATCACGTCAATTGCTTGTTGTAAGGTGGCTTCTATGTGGCCATCGCTGCCCCCCGTCACCCACATGGTGATGTCGTCGGCGTGTATTGTGTGCCTGACGTCGGGGAGTTTAGAAAGCCTGTTTGCCACGTCAATCATTACCAGGTTGAACAGCATGGGTGAGATTACCGACACCTGCGGTGTTCCGACGCTGCCCAACGACTTTGTGGGGAGCTGGATATCCCCCGCATGAATTGTTGTTGTTCGGTTCGACAGGAAGTCTTTGACGTAGCAGAAGGTCCGGTGTCCCATATTAAGGTGAGATATTTGTTCCAGGATTGCCGAATGGCGGATTCGATCGAACGCACTTTGGAGGTCCAGGCCTAGGACTGCTCTGTTGTCGAGGGTGTTGGTTGATTGGTCTATGACTTCGTGTTTAAGTAGCAGCATAGCATCTTGTGTGCTTAGTTTCGCTCATTTCAGGTAATTACAAATGTCACACGGTCGGGAAAGTAGTAGCACGCATTTTCAAGTGGGTGCAGCCAGACAGCGAGATCGTTCGTCCTCTTCCTCTTCGTCACTCAACCATCCACCACACCACCACTCCGTGCTGGGGCCAATCCCTCGGTGTCTATGTTCCTCTCAGAGGGCCCGTAGCCATCCCGTGACATAACCCGCGTCGCTTAGCACCGTCTCAGTGCTCAGGAGCCAGGTGCGGAAGTTTGGCGATAGGGTTTCAGACGAGAGACATGAACGACGGCCGTAGGGATGTGGCGTGACGTGTGAGGTCGAACAGAGACTATTTCGTATTTTACAGGCGTAACTTCACGGAGTATGTGATAGGGCCCAGAATACCGGGACAAGAGTTTTTCACAAAGCCCACACGGCGTGAGGGCGACCAGAGAAGAACAAATGAACCGGCGTAAAGAGGCGATCTTGGTTCCGGCTGTCAAATGTGTCGTCTGGGACTGTTGGGATGAGCAAAGGCGCGTACGAGAAACTTGGCGGGCGTGATCAGCACGAGCTATGGCGGTGGGGGCATAGTCAGACGTGTGCACAGGGGACGGCAAGACTGTGTCCAGTGGCAATGCTGGTTCGCGGCCGAAGAGTAGATAGAAGGGAGAGTAGCCAGCAGTGTTGTGACGCGACGAATTGTAGGCAAAAGTAACGTAGAGCAAAGCCACGTCAAATACCCGTGCTACACGGCCGTTTCAAAGGTGTTCCGAGGGCCGTTGAACCAATTGTCTATGAAGGGCCCCATTGCAAATACATGGGTGAACTTGCGGGCCAGCGTTCAATAGTCAATTGAAAATTGCTGTGTAGCACAGGCATAAGTCGCGCTGGTCGTCGGAGACGTACATGGACAGCATGTCGGTGATTTCTCGGTTAAGTCATTCCGTCAGGCCATTAGTTTGAGGGTGGTAGGCAGTGGTGATCTTGTGATGGGTGGAGCAGCACGAAGAATGTTGGCAATAACTTGCGATACAAAGTTAGGAGATTAGCAGATGACGTTAGGATAACGTCACGACGCACGAAATCGGCAACGTCAGTTGGCAAGTTAGGAGAAAGTTAGCAGATTAAGTTAGGATAACGTCACGAAGCAGAAAATTGGCAACGTAAGTAGCGCAGCTCGTAGGAAGGGTCCGTGTGATTGCATAGCGCTTGCCATAGTCGGTGGCGACGGCTATCCAGTTATTGCCGAATGTGGACTGGGGAAATGGACCGAGCAGATCTAACCGAACGCGGAAGAATGGTTCGCTTGGTATGACCAATGGTTGAAAGAGCCCAGCGAGACGAGTATTGGGTGTTTTCCGTGGTTGGCAGAGGTCGCAGGAGTGCACATACTGCGGACAGATCGGTAAAGGCGGGGCCAGAAGAAGCGGCGTCTGATGCGATCGTAGGTGCGGGAAACACCGAGGTGACCAGCAGTTGGAAGGTCATGAAGTTCTTGGAGAACGTCCAGAGAATGGTTCTCAGTAATAGAAAGTAACAATTCTGGGCCGTCAGGACGAAGGTTCTGACGATACGAAATTCCTTTTTTTATTTCGAACATGCGAAATGAAGGCGGCGAAGGTGTAGAAATAAGGCTGTCCATAATGAAGCGCAGAAGAGTATTCCGTCGTTGTTCGTCGCCGATGTTGGTGAGGGTCGAAAGAGACACTATGCCGCGCTCAGCAGCAGGAGCTGGGTCAGGCGGATCTACTGGGTAGCGCGATAAACTGTCAGCATCCTGATTTAGGCGGCCAGACTTGAAGATGACGTAATAGGAGTACTCCTTATACCTCAAAGCCCAGCGACCCAGCGGTCCCGTGGTGTCTTTGAGCGAAAACAACTAGAACTGGGTGTGGTGATCAGTAATTCCCGAGAAGTTGCGGCGATACAAGTAGGGTCAAAACTTAGCCACATCCCAAACTAGAGCAAGGCATTCTCTCTCAGTGATTGAGTAATTGCGTTAACATGGTGAAAGAAGGCGACTCGCGTATGCAATGACGCGATCGCATCCAGGCTAACACAGTGGCAGATGTCAGCCAGGAGATTAAGTTACCAAATGCCTCAGCCTGCTCACGGGATCATAAAAACATGGCGCCCTTCTTCAGTAAATCAGGGAGAGGCTTGCCGATGTTAGCAAAGCCTTTTATGAACCTACGGAAGTAGGAACAAAGGCCAACAAAACTGCGAACGTCGGCCGTAGAGCATGGCACAGGAAACTTCTTCACGGCTTTGACTATCAGGATGAGGCTGAACACTTGCGCGTCAACCCGGGAATGTTTATGCAGCGCTGGCCGAAGTGACATTTGGCAGAGTTCAACTGAAGGCCTGCTTAGCGGAAAAGCGCAAGGATATCAGGCAGGTCGGTAAGATTGGAAGCAAATGAGTGCGAAAAGACTATAACGTCGTCCAGGTAGCATAAACACGTGGACCATTTGAAGAACAGACTCCATCATGCGCTCAAATGTTCCAGGCGCATTCCACAAACCGCAAGGCACTACCTTGAAGTGGTACAGGGTATCAGGGGTGACAAAAGCGGTTTTTCTTGTCCAGGTCGTCTACGGAAATCTGCCAATAACCGGAAAGGAGGTCAATGGACGAAAAGCATTGGGCACCAAGTCGACAGTCAAGGGCATCATCGATGCGGGGCAGGGGATATACCTCCTTCGCCGTGATTTTGTTGAGGTGGCGGTAGTAGACGCAAAAGTGCCCAGTGCCATCTTTTTTCTTTACCAACACCACTGGTGATGCCCATGAACTGCAGGATGGTTCAAGATGTCTTTTTTCAACATTTCATTGACTTCGCTTTGGATGACAGCCCCCTCGCAATGCGACACGCGATACAGCCGTCGGTGAATGGGACTAACGCCATCAGTGTCAACACGGTGCTTTACAGCCCTCATTCGTTCCAATGGACGATTAGGGAAGTCAGAAATGTCGGAGTAAAAGATCAGCAGGCGGCGAAGGTCACGGGTTTGCTCTTGTGAAAAGTCCCGGCTCACTATCGTCATAACCTTGTCAGCGGACGCAGTTGCAGCTGTATGAATAAAATCACAGTCAGGGATAGTGGAGGCTAAAGTTGACATTTCGCAGTCGTATAAATGGCACACTTACTCAAGCGAGATTCTTTTCGGTAATACGTGTGCATGAAAACCGAAGGTTAGGATAGGCATAGATAGTGCGCTGTCAGGCGACTGTGTGAGGCAGTGTTACATTTGGTGCCAGCAGAACGTCAGTCATTGGAGTAATAACATGTTCGCCATCAGCTAGAGGGCCAGGGGCCGTCATCGAAACAAAACGTACTTCTGTCTCTTGCCTGAGGCAGGAGACAGAAGTGCGTTGTTGAACACAAGCGGGACGGGTGAGTGTCATCTGCCACCGGTGCGCTAGGTAGCTCCAGACTCAGGAAACCTGTGGAACAGTGGATGAGCGCTGAATGGTCCGCTAACAAGTCAAGGCCTAAGATCACGTCATGTGCGCAGTTTTCTAATACGGCAAACAAAACACGTACAGTGCGGCCAGCAATACTAACACGAGCAGTGCACATTCCAGCTATTACGGGCATTCCACCATCATCTGGTCGGACGTGAGATAGAGCAGTCGTCAGGACCTTGTGAATGCGAGAGCTTAGATTTAAGCTTATCACCGATATTGCCGCCCCAGTGTCAATGAGTGCACGAATAGGGATACCGTCAACTTCAATTTCGAGTAAGTTGTCTCTGGTAGGGAGGATCAAAAGATTATTTGCGGGCCAAGTCGAGAATGCAGTTTTACCTCCGGGAGCTGCATGAATTACTTTTCGGTCGAGTAGCAGTGGGAAGTGGTCGGAGATGACGGTCTCCGAGACTGCGGCGAACGAGACTGACGTTGATGTGGTGAGGGCGAGTGGTCGAATCGGGATGTCGAAGCGGCGGCCGAGTCATCTGGTTGCTGCTGGTTTCTAGATGTAAAGCGGCGGGGCGTACTCTCGAAGTGATCAGGGGTGAAGTTGTCACGAGGAAACTTGAACCAGCGGCGCTGACAGTAGCGAGCAACATGTCCCACACGCCTGCATGCAGTTGAAGCAGATGGGCAGGTCATCGGGTGTTCTTTACTCAGCTGGATTGCGATACCAGGGATAAACATAGTCGCTGAGGAAAACGCCTCTCAGTGAAGCTTGTCGAACTGGTTGGTGGCCCACCGAGCAGACTGGATGGAATCCCTTGTTTGCAAATTACTGCCGAACCACCGCTAGAAAAAGGAAAATGGCTGGAAGGTTGCTGTCCGTCATGCGTGGCGGAACGGGCGCTAGAGCCATGGCTTCAAGTTCGCGGCGTACAATCCTGAACACCGCATCTTCCGTAGGCCCAGTATCCATGCTGCACGTGGCTGGTGGTGTAGGCGATGGCAAAAATGTTGCTTCGCAGGTTGAAGTAGCCGAGGCATTCGGAAGCCGTGCGAACTGGGTCGAGATGCGGTGGCTTTTGGCTTGTTCAAAGTGGCAGCATTCTTTGATTACACCGTCCGCCTTGGTGCATTCCTTGCAAACAGGCAGATTCCTTGCAGACCAGCATCAGTGATCCCTTTGAGTGCGTCGCCGACATTTTCTTCCTCATCCATTTATTTGTCTGCGCGGTGGCAAAGGTGAACATCCTGTATCACACCACCTACGGCTCGGTCGATGTCTGAACGCGAGTCGCGAGTTTTTTTTTGTCGCAGCAGGCTGTCGATCAACGTTCTTTCCAAATACCTCACAGAGCTTTGTTTTGACGGTGACCCAACTAGAAAGGCCTGCTTCGCTCGTTTGATACAACGAGAGTGCAGTTATCTTCAGACAGTAAGAAAGATTTGCGAGCATGATAGTCGGGTCCCAGTGGATCAGGGCCCTTACTCGTTCGTACAGTTTGATCCAGCTTTCAAAGTTCGTGTCATCGGTACCGGAGAATTTTCCAGGCTCACGGGGCTCCGCCATGACTAGGAACGGGTCGGCGGAGGTGCCCCCGGTACCCGAGGTGTTGTCACTGAGCACGGAGCGAGCCGACGTGACGCTGGCTTCGGAGATCAATGGCGATGGAACGTTACCACGCACCTCCCCAAAAGACGTTACGGGGAAAATGTTATATTTCAGGTAATTGCAAATGTCACACGGTAAGGAACGTAATATTGCACAGTCTCAAGTGGGTGCAGCCAGACAGTGAGATCGTTCGTCCTCTCCCTCCTCTTCACTCAACCGTAAACCACACCAGCTGCTCCGTGCTGGGGCCAATCCCCTGGTGTATATATTCCTTTCTAAGGGTCTGTAGCCATCCTGTGACAACATTGAAGACGCATTTTGTATGCGCGAAAATGAACGGGCGAAAATGGGCTAAAGTATAATGCAAATGCATTTGCCTAAATATATTGTCACAGACTTCGGACAGATTCCCGAGAAACGTACACGGGGCATAACCGCATATCCATGTGGCCAATCTCTCCCTATCGGGGTATGTGCTCCAGTGGAAACACGCTAGCTGGGCGATGTCCGACGGAATGAAGAGGAGGTAGACGAAGCCCGAGCTCCCGCTGGGTTTGCGCCATCAACCCGTCTTTTCGTCCGGTGGCTACGGTGTCCTTTGTAAATACACCTCCTTCCTGACTACCCACCTCCGCGTTGTGACGTGACATCTTTGGTGGAGGTGCTGGACTTCCGGTTTCCTGTACCTCTCGCCAGCGCGGCTTCTTAACAACACGGAACTTCGGAGTGGGCGCATCGCTCGCGGCCCCGCGATGCCTACCAATGAGTCCGGATCCCCTTCACCATTCATCGTTGTGTCCCACCCTCGGGACCCCGGAGACTTCACTGGGACGGACGACATTGATGTAGAAGATTGGCTCCGGAGGTTCGAACGTCGAGTGCTCACAACAGATGGGACGACACCCTTAAGCTCGCCAACGCTGCTTTGTGCCTCAAGAAAACGGCTGAGACATGGTTTGACACTAATGAAGCACGGCTAACCAGTTGGGATGTTTTCAAAGAAGAGCTTCGAAAGGTGTTCGGGAAGCCCGTTGGTCGCCTGCTTGCGGCAAAGCAAGAGCTCTCAACACGGGCTCAAACATCCACTGAAAGTTACGTCGCCTACTTCCACGACGTTCTGGCCCTATGCTCCAAAGTTGACCCAGGAATGTCAGAAATGGACAAGGTTGGTCATATCCTTAAGGGCATCGCCGACGACGCCTTTCACCTGCTCATTTGTAAGGACTGCGCCACCGTTGATTCCATCATCAAAGAGTGCCGGCGATTTGAGCAGGCCAAGGGACGCCGTATAGCTCACCGATTTTCCCGGCTCCCGCACACTGCTGCGACATCTTCCTGTGATGACGTCCATCTACCCGCTCCTGCTCCACGCAGGCTGGACCCTGTCACTCCGTCTGCGGATATTACCAGAATCGTGCGCCGCGAAATCGAAGCTATGGTCCCGACCCCCACACTGCCATATGCAGATGATCGCTGCCAACTCCCTACGATCGCTGCAATCCAGGCCGTCGTTCGCAATGAAATGGCAAGCATGGGCATCCATCAAGTGTGCAGTATCGGGCATCCCCATCCTCTTTTTACCCAACAGTTTTCGCCGACCACGCACATGGGCCTCCAAGCGCCTTTTGGTAACCGCCGCCGCAATCCAGCTGAATGGCGAACGCCTGACGACAGACCAATATGCTTCAACTGCTCCCGTATTGGCCACATCGCTCGTTACTGTAGGAGCCGATGGACTCCACCCCCGCCCAATGCGTCACCTCGTTACGGCTCTCGGCCTTTCTCCTACGGCTACACTCCCGATGCGCAGCGCCGTACTTCCCCAACCTCCGATACCCAACACTTGAATGCAGACCCTGTGAACACCCGGTTCAACCGCTCACCCTCGCCCCAACGCCACCAGTCCCGGTCGCCGCCACCTCGCCGCTCGTCACGGATTCCCGACCGTGCCGCCCGATACTCTCCGGAAAACTAGGCAGTGCAGCTCCCAGAGGTGATGCTGCATTCCCGACCCGGCCCGAAAATCCTCTACCTCCTCGTTCTGGAAAGCACAACCTATTAGCCCTTCATGTCGATGACGTCCCGGTAACTGCTTTAGTCGATACAGGTGCGCAGTTGTCCGTCATGAGCTCGCCCCTTCGCCGCTGCCTACGCAAAGTCCTCACGCCTGCCCCGTCCAGTGTTTAGAGAGTTGCCGATGGTAGGATCACCACCATAGCCGGAATGTGTACTGCGCGTGTTGGACTGGCCGGCCACCAAATCCCTGTTATGTTTGCTGTCCTGGGCACGTGCCCTCATGATGTTATTATCGCCCTGGACTTTCTCGCGGACCACTCAGCCTTAATCGATTGTGCCTCAGGTGTTCTTCGGCTCGAGCTACCGAGCCCCCTTGCTACTGATGTCGAACCTCAGTCCCGACTTCGTTCCACTGAGCACATTCGCCTGGCCCCAAAGGCACTGACCTACCCTCCGCTGACCTCGTCTCCGCCCGTGCCGGATGGTGATTACATCGTTTCTCCGGTTACAGCCGTGTTGCTCGACCGACACGTGGCTCTCCCATTTTCGGTCGTAACAGTTGCCCAGAATCGGATCACACTGCCGTTACTAAATTTCGGACTTTCGACACAAGTCCTTCGTCAAGGAATAGCGCTTGCCCAGCTTTCACCATTGGATAACTGCGAGATTTCTGCCATGGCCCTTGACTCAGCCCAAGTTGACAAAGAACACCACCACAACCTCGCAAAATCAGAGGAGTTTGTACGAATGATTTCCCCGGACCTTCCAGCGCACCATGCTCACGAGCTTTGCTTTGCTGCCTTCTTGCCAGCCATAGTGACATTTTTGACTTCGACGGCCGGCCCTTAGGTCAGACGTCCGTTGTGACGTATCACATAAACACCGGGGATGCAAGTCCGATACGTCGACGCCCATATCGCGTGTCCCAGACCGAGAGAGGTGTCATTCAGCGGGAAGTTGACGAAATGCTCAGAAGGGATGTTATTGAACCCTCCTCTAGCCCATGGGCATCACCGGTTGTTTTGGTGAAAAAGAAGGACGGCTCATGGCGATTCTGTGTTCATTACAGGCACTTGAACAAAATTACGACAAAAGATGTATACCCGCTCCCTCGAATTGATGACGCCCTCGACTGCCTACATGGTGCCTCCTACTTTTCATCCATCGATTTGCGGTCCGGATACTGGCAAATAGCTGTTGACGAAAAAGACAGAGAAAAAACCGCTTTCGTAACACCTGATGGTTTGTACCAATTCGAAGTCATGCCATTCGCACTGTGTAACGCGCCGGCCACATTCGAAAGAATGATGGACTCTCTTCATCGCGGGTTCAAGTGGACAACTTGCCTTTGTTACCTGGACGAGGTCGTTGTGTATTCGCCCACATTTGAGACTCACCTGCAACGTCTCTCGGACATTCTGGGTGTTTTTCGTAGAGCCGGTCTGCAACTGAACTTCAAAAAGTGCCATTTCGGTTGCCGCCAAATCAAGATTCTCGGCCACCTAGTCGACTCCACCGGTGTTCAACCCGATCCTGAGAAGATAGGCGCCGTTAAAGACTTCCCCATTCCGCGTTCAGTGCACAACGTGCGCAGCTTTATAGGGCTGTGCTCGTACTTCCGCCGTTTTGTAAGGATTTCACTGCCATCGCTCACCCCCTCACTGATCTTCTTAAGAAGGATGCAGCGTTCTCTTGGGGCCAAGCGCACGAGTCGGCTTTTTCCGCGCTCATCGGCCACCTATCGAACCCGCCAGTCCTGGCTCACTTTGACACCTCTGCTCCGACGGAAATCCGCACCCACGCCAGCGGCCATGGAATAGGGGCAGTGCTAGCCCAAACACAGGCGGGCCTCGACCGGGTGATAGCTTACGCAAGCCGCCTCTTGTCTTCATCCGAGCGCAACTACTCAATAACCGAGCGTGAATGCCTTGCTCTGGTGTGGGCCGTCGGCAAATTTAGACCATATCTGTACGGCAGGCCGTTTACCGTTGTAACCGACCACCACGCCTTATGCTGGCTTTCTTCTCTGAAAGATCCCACAGGTCGGCTTGGTCGCTGGGCTCTACACCTCCAAGACTTTGATTATTCAGTTGTGTACAAGTCCGGTAAACTGCACAGAGATGCCGACTGTTTATCTCGTTGTCTCGTCGGCGAGCCTCCCACTGATGAGCTCGACACGGATATTTGTGTCTATTCTTTGTCGGACTTCAAAGACATAGGGGACCACCAGCGCCGTGATCCGACGTTTCGGCCTATTATCGGCAGTCTCCAATCACAGCCAACGCACCCTTCTCTGAACGCGTTCATGCTGCGGGATGGTATCCTATACCGCCGCAACTGCCGGGCTGATGGACCTGACCTGATTCTGGCGGTACCCGAGCAAATTCGCTCGGATGTCCTCCGCCAGCTCCACGACGTCCCGATGGCTGGCCACCTAGGCGCTGCTCGCACTTATGACCGCGTCCGCCGACGATTTTACTGGCCAGGGCTCTACCGGACTGTGCGTCGCTATGCCGCGGAGTGCAATCCTTGCCAACGTCGAAAAACGCCTCCATTACGTCCAGCCGGCCAGTTGCAACCTTTGGACATTCCCACCGAACCATTTTATCGTGTTGGTTTAGACCTTTTAGGCCCCTTTCCGTTGTCTTCCTCCGGGAATCGTTGGATTGCGGTAGCCACAGACTATACTGCCCGCTACGCTATCACCCGTGCGCTCCCAACGAGTTGTGCTACAGATCTCGCCGATTTCCTTCTGGAGGACGTCATCCTGCGTCATGGTGCTCCGCGACAGTTGCTCACGGACCATGGCCGGTACTTTTTGTCACAGGTTGTCGAGGACCTTCTCCGCTCTTGTGAAACAAAGCACAAACTGACGACTGCATACCATCCTCAAACAAATGGCCTTACTGAGCGGCTCAACAAAACGCTCACCGACATGCTTGCAATGTACGTTTCCACAGACCATCGATGTTGGGACGTTACACTACCTTATGTCACATTTGCTTATAATTCCTCCCGGCACGACACGGCTGGATATTCTTCTTTCTTCCTTCTTTTTGGTCGTGAGCCTACTTTACCGTTCGACACCACCCTACCGACTTCAAGTGAGCCGACCACTGCATATGCTCGTGACATCATCGCCCACACTGAACTGGCGCGCCAGGTTGCCCGAGAACGACTATTGGCCTCACAAGCATCCCAGAAGTCTCGATACGATGAGTGTCACCGCCCTGCACACTTTGCTCCTAGCTCCTTGGTTCTTTTGTGGACCCCTTCTCGCCGAGTTGGACTGTCTGAGAAGCTCATGTCCCCCTTCACTGGCCCCTGCCGCGTCGAGCGTGCCGTCACCCCCGTCACCTACGACATCGTGCCTGTTTTGCCTCTGACCTCGTCTGGGCACTCAGTACCTCAGCTCGTTCACGTGAGCCGCCTCAAGCCGTACCACCTACGGAGTCTACCTGCTACTGCTCCTCCTTCATAACAGGCACCGGGACGGTGCTTCTGCGGCGGGGAGTTGTGTCACAGACTTCGCACAGATTCCCGAGAAACGTACACGGGGCATAACCGCATATCCATGTGGCCAATCTCTCCCTATCGGGGTATGTGCTCCAGTGGAAACACGATAGCTGGGCGATGTCCAACGGAATGAAGAGGAGGTAGACGAAGCCCGAGCTCCCACTGGCTTTGCGCCATCAACCCGTCTTTTCGCTCAGTGGCTACGGTGTCCTTTGTAAATACACCTCCTTCCTGACTACCCACCTCCGCGTTGTCACGTCACAATATTAAGAACAGTATACGTAGAATATATTGAAGCTGTGCTGAAGCACACAAATATACTCCTCATAGAGTAAGGATTTGTTTCAAATGCGCTCTGCATTGGTAAAATGAACATGACAGAAACACGGTAAAAATACAACAAAAACTCCATTGTCAAAATGCGTTCAAAGCTCATTGAAATATTTTATGAACTTTTTTCCGGATGACCCGGTGATTTTTAAACACTCAATGTTCCCTTACCACAGTTTTACACACTGTTCTCGAAAAGCGGTGCGGAGTCTATGCACACCTTTCATTAACGTTCTGCATCGCACCGGATGTGCCGGGCTTGTGACCATCGCGTAAAGAAATATCGCCTTAATGGCGACGAAAGAGGCAAAGAAAGCTTATATTCAATATCAGCTTCCACGTCATCCAGGTCCTTCGCGCATAGGACCGAATAACTGACAACAAAAGAGAATGAAATTGCCGCAGCTTGCAATAGTGGTGCAAAACTGGAGAAAGATCAGAGCTGGCAGCCCCTCTCCACTGTTGAGACAGCCCTAACAGATTTGCGAGCACTTTTTGTAGCACCGAAATTTCGATTTTGGAGCAGGCAAACGTCAATTTGGAGCCGTTCACAAAATTTATAACGTCTTCTTAGGCGCCTAAAAACGAAATTTGTAGCACCTTTAACGGAGAATTACCCGTTTGAATCAGTTTTTAATACGCATCACACTGAAGTAACGTTTAGTGAAAGTGTCTTAGCGGAGTACCACAAGGTATGAACTGCCATACAGTCTCGAAAACTTCTTAAATTGTATTGAGGCTGTATGCATAGACAACCTCAAACGTTGTAAAATAATGGCGAACTTTTTGGGATGGGGGTTAAGGCCGGACCACCGTTATATAAACATAAATGAGCTGGGAATATTTCCACGCATGTTTCACTAGAGCAACTTTACTAAGCCTGTGATAAAATTGCGTGTAATGGTTGCTTTATTTTATAAAGAGTACGTCGGTTCATCACGTAAACGATGCCGTAATGAAAAAAATTGTGGTTGATCCCGCGTTCATAGGAATCGGTAAAACACAAAAGTGAAAGGTGCCTTCACAGGATCAGTTGAAAGGTAAAGGAACCTCCTTCATGTGCCAAGGGTTCGCGAGCATGACCTCGGCAGGCGAAGTGACGCCCAGACGCAATGAACAAAAAAATTGCCGTTTTATTCCGGCACAACAAAACCAAAAATGACACTCACAGAAATAGCAGCTAGAAACACGACGGTCATGGGAACAACGCCATAGCGGAGCCTTGCCTAACGTAACGCTTGTCCGCCGTACACGAAGGCGCTGGCATGGAGACGCCAACTGTCGGCGCTTATTAGCGTCATGTGTGCTCTACTTCGCTTCGACTCTCCTAGACGGCGGCACCATCTGAATTAGTCATAAGGAAGGACATAACGCACGTTCGTAACCTGCTCGCGTCAATTAGGGTCCCTAGAAAATTTCTAGGGACCCTACGTCAATGCTCATAGCGCTGTCGGTAGAGCGCCACGTGCCTACGGTTGTGGCGGGAGGGCTCAAAAGGGCATGGGTTCAAATCTAGCGCCGCAGCGTCAATGGCACTTTTCCTAGCGACTTCACTTCCGCGACGGTTATGACGTGAGTGAGATCTTGGTGTTCGCGGGCATAAAACACCTCCGTGTTAAAAATTGGCTCCAATCAACCCTGACAGTAAGTAAGTATTGTTGAATAAGGCGGACTTAGCCTTGCATAGCTGCCGGCAATTGCTCCGCCTAATCGTCCCCAATACCATATCAAAACTCTCAAAGTCATCACACCTCACTTAGTCCTAAAATAACAGACACACAATGTCACCATACCTCACTTAGTCCTGGGGACTGCAAGAATCCGAGTAGGAGATGAGACACCTATCTTCGCACAATCCAGTGTTCCCTAGGAAAAATAATGTCCTCCTAACTCTCCTAACTTCCTACTGCCACTCCTAACTTCTGGAGATCACGAAAAAAGTTCGTCCGCTCAGGGTTGGTTTTGAAGCAGTTCATAATGAAGTGATTATTGTCACCAGTCACACTGCACGAGGGGCACAAAGGGGGTGAAACAATGTTGATTTTATGAAGCCAAGCTGGTGTACGGGTTGAGTCTGTTCTTACTCGGTGGAGCAGACAGGCTTCGGCTCTTTTCAGGTCTTTCGTCACGATTAGTTGATGTACTGGTAGCCACAGCTGCCTAAAGTGCTCGCGAACGGTCTGTTTCTGTATGCGTTGGAAATCGAACCGCGCTTGCACCGTCCTTGTAGAAGATAAGGCGTCCTTGGCTAAGCTGTTAGCATGTTCGTTTCCCGCTACACCGACGTGCGACGGGATCCGCTTGAATTGCACGGTGAAGCCTTCATGCTTAAGCCGCTTTAGTAGAACTAGGGATCGATGACAGGTCTTTTCAACAGGTGTGCTCCGCTGCAACAGGTGAAGGTCTGACTTTGAATCGCCGAATATTGTGGCTTTTTGCCTTTCAAACGATGACAGTTGGAGCAACGCAGCGTCTATGGCAACACACTCACTCGCTGTAGATGAAACCAAAGGAGTAACCCTGGAAGCGGACTAAATATTCAAACTGGGTATGAAAAAAGCCGCCGCGCACACCCCACTTTTTGCGTCAACCGATCCATCAGTGTATATGTGCAGAGAGACCCCGTATTCCCGTTCCAAATGCTCCAGCACCAGCGATCGTGCTTCAGCAATAGGTGTACAACGCTTCGAGCGCATATGAGGGATCGCCAATGCATAATCCACACTCTCGTGGGACCAAGGGGCGTCCAAAGTAGCCCTTTTCCCAGGCCATTTGGGACACAGCACTCTAAGAGTGTTTAGGGTTGCATGAGCACGAGACTCTAGCCTTAATCGTAGATGCCGCAGTAATGCTAAGCGCCAAGCTACTCATGTTCGATTTCTAGGAATTGTTCTCGACCATAGGTTGAATTGGCGAAATGCCGTCGACTCTATGGTTTCCTCTGTGGCACCTAGACTTAATGTACTGCGGAGAATTGCCGGTGTGACGTGGGGAAATCACCCAGCCTCTATGGTCAAGTTGCACGAAGCCTTGATCTTGAACCGCATGCTTTATCAGCTGCCTCTGATATCGCCTTCAGAGACACAATACGAGCGGTTAGAATCCTTACACAGGAAAGGGCTTAGGCTGTCTCTTGGCGTCCCTCAAGCAGCTGGAAACAACAAGATCCTCCATGAGGCGCAGTCAACACCTCTTCGTCTTCAGGCGTCTCAACGTTTGCTTATGCAAGTGCTGCGCCTCGGAGAATCAACCCTGAGAGGGTGATTGGCAAGAAGGCTTTAAGCGACACCCACAACTATTGCCCATGCGACGTCACTAGAATTCACCCACGTGGCTCCACAAAGAGTGAAACAAGAGATTCTGCCAGCCGTAACGTGGAATTCGCGGGGGCGGCGTCCGGAACGCCGCAGCAGCGTCGGCGACGGCCGGGATAGAGCGGCGGACGCCGCCGCTGTAGGCCGGCCGTGATTCGGAAGAGAGAGAAAACGGAATGGAGCGTGTTTCGTAGGGAAGACTGCGGAAGCTAGCCATCCTGATGCTTGGTGCTGAAGCTTGGTGCTATACCACCGCGTGACACAAGCGCAGACACCGAAACAATTCGGGATGTGATCTTAGTGATTCCAATTTATATCGATTTAAACTAGCGAGATTAGTAAATTCGGGAATGGCGAGACAACTGAGGGAAGTTTTAAAGTCTGTATTTATGAGAACCTGTTGCTACTTTCGCCTTTTGTAATACTTCTATCAACACAACCAAATTGGTGTTCACCAATTTAGATAACGGAATCCCATTCGTGGCAAGCAGTGCGAAAAAGATAGGGTTCCTCTAGATGCCAAATGTCTGTATTTGGTTTGTGCATTTTGTTTGTCCGCCCTGCAAACCAATCATTAACGCATGTTTGCCTTACGACCACTGAATTCTGTCGGTGCGGGAGAGAGGTTACCCTGGAGGTGCTGTCGAAAAAGTTAATCAAGCCGTGCGAGGGTAGCACGCAATGGACGCGAAGCTGCACCAAAACAGGCCCAAAATAACCGTCTCTAAAGCAGACGACAAAGCCGTACCGCCGACGCCGCCTCCGGCGAGCAGGCACTTCAACGCGGGGAACGCTGGGTTGATTCACCGCGCCATCTACAGTGTGCTCCTTGATTGAAAGCCACCACCCTCCTCCCCAATCGCCGCCGCGTTCGAAGTTTGTCCCGCACGCCACGAAAAAACTGTTGGCTAGTAGAGCTACAAAGCTTTGCGCTGAAATGCGAGCCAATCAGCCCTATTACGGCAAGAGGATACAGGCAGCAGAGTTCGGTATCATGCCTGAAAGTAACGAGGTTTTCAGCTTTCATGACACGATTATGTACACGATGATGATGATTGGGATGTTGACAGCACACACTCCACACGGGGGATTCAACACACTTCCGCCGCCGCAATATGGGCCTGCCACAAACGGTTAAGGGAGAGAGAGAGAACAAATTTTATTTTCCGCACGACCTAAGTCGAGGTCCTAATTTGAAAGTTCAATTCACCGGATTCACGTAGTACTCCATAATGCCCGAGCGGATCCGGTGCACGTGTTTGTAGAGAGCTTCCTGGGCAGCCTGGATGTTTACTGCCGGCGGGGAAAACAGTCAGAGCACAAGGAGGTCATGGAGGCGAGGGGATAGGGCCAAGAGATGGCGGGGTGCAGTCCAATGAGAATGAGGAATGGATAGGTGCGAAGAACAGGTTGGACGGGGAAGGATGGCCAGGGCGCTGATAGATGCGGTGAAGAATGTGGTGGCAGGAAAGTGAAGAGGTTTGAGCCTGCCGAATGAGGCACGCAGCCTCACGAGTTAAACGGGAACGTGAGGAGGACGCGGGAAACAGGGTGTACCGGGTGAGCAAGATTGAATGAGCGAGCGGAGGAGGGAAAAAGCCCGTTTGGTGTTCCTTGCTGGATTGAGATAGTCACAGAAATTCCACCAGTTAGAGCGAGCTAACTGATCGCGTAGGTCTGGGCTTCTTGTGTGAGGATGTTTATTCGACGCCGCAGGCGACGGTTGGCTTTGTTCCGGCGCTAGCGGCGAATGAGGGAGCGGCGCGCGTTCCAAAGGTGCACGAGATGGGGTGTATGAAAGAGGAATCGGCTGCCGGGGCAACATATTTAGTGTGCCGTTTATGATTGCGCATGAGGGCACAAAGCCAAGCGTCACGATAAGTTGGGTCAATGGTGGGGAGATCCCGACAGGAGGGAAACCATGCCAGTCTGTGTGAGCCAAGCGGGATCCCGGACGTGGTTGGGCCCGCATGAACGGTAAACCGGACTTCAATAATGGAATGGTCGCTTACGAGGCTTTAGTGTAGGTGCCACCACGAAGGGTTGCCGGTGCCCTGGAAGAACGACAAGACTGGGGAGGTGTCACGTTCGACGGTGTTGCCGAGGAGGTTGGGGAAGGCGGGATCGTTCAGGAGACAAAAACGGCCCTTACTGATTGCAGTGGCAAGGTTCGGGCCCGTTGGGCTGGCATTAGTGTGCCACCAAAGGGGGGTGCGGGCAATTGAAGTCCCCTAACACCAGCGTAACCTGATCCTTGGGAGGAAAGCGGGCAAAATAGGGTGAAAGAGAGGGTAGTGGTTTTGTCGCGCAGTGAGGGCAACCTTGCTGGCAGTCCTGAACTTTTCTGCTGGCACTGCGTCTCAATATTTCTGCAGCGTTGGAGCCTGTTGTGCGGGCCCGTACTCTATAAAGCAAGTCGTTGGAGAAACGATGCCGGCCCAACGAATCCCACAGCTTGCCCGAAGACTTGAACGAAAGCTCCGGCTCCTCGGCACTGCC